>NC_091456.1:38047808-38742808 GCF_027789765.1 Dendropsophus ebraccatus
CCACGTAGACTAGCGGAGGGAGACCCGCTGCCCTCTCCGGGGCTCCGCGCCATCCCTGCTCCCCTCCACGTCTTCACCAGCAGGGAGCCATCACCTCGCCCCGGCCCCCGCCGCACCTCACTCCGCTCTCCCCACAGCAGACACCTCCCGGGGCCTCGCTAACTTTCCCGGCCCCCACTACTCCTCCACCCAATCGGCTTTCAGGGAGCAACACGGCCAGCCAATAGATGACCGCAGCCGGTATCAGCCAGCCAATCAAGACACAGTCCAGATTGTCAGTCAAGTAAGTCGCCTGCAATAATATTAATTATCGCCCGTCCCGTCTTCCTCTCCAGCTAATCAGCGAGCTCGTCTGTCGGGGGGAGCCAATAGCTGCTTGAGAGTCTCCAGATTGTTGGTGTCACTCGGTGTGACGTCTCCGTGTCTGATACTAGAGTGCTGTAAACATTCTCATACTGTCTCACTGGAGCTCCGCCCACCAACGTGTCAGTCATACCAGAGACCGCCCACTAAGGTGTCACTCAATACTGGCCCCTCCCAGGTCCTGGAAGCTGACAGGAGGCGGCGACCATTGCCAGATCTATAGAGGCAAAGCAACCAAAGCGTCCAGGACAATGTCCTCCAGTCTGTGGCCGGGAAACTCCCCTCATGCCGATTAGTTGTAGTCTTGCAACAGCTGGAAGGCCACAGGTTGGTATCCACAGCTGTCATTCAAAACTACAATTCCCATCATGCCTGGAGTGTAAGAGCTAAAGCTTTGGCTGTCCAGGCATGATGGGAATTGTAGTTTTGCAACAGCTGGAGGGCCACAGGTTGGTATAGAGACTGGTAGGCAGGACCTAGGGATTCACAGACACTAGAGGGCGATGCCTTCATATTCCATGTACCAGGTAGTAGTCTTCCTACAATTATAGTCAATCTATGTAATGTGGAGGTTTATGCAGACACTCATTTCCTTCATATTTCCCCATATCAGCAACATGGCTGTGTTTTCTGATACATTATATATATTATACATTATATATATACACACACACTACGAGAAGTTGTCCCAAAAATCATTTATCGCCCTCTCCTTATTCACATGACACACAAACCTTTGCTGTACTGTGCAGGAGGGTCATGCTGCCCCCTGCTGGCAGCTAAAGCTAGAAAGGTATGGGAAAAGATGCTAAAGGGGTTATCCAGTGCTACAAAAACATGGCCACTTTTCCCCCTCTCTTGTCTCCAGTTCAGGTGCAGTTTGCAATTAAGCTCCATTTACTTCAATGGAACTGAGTTTCAAAACCCCACCCAAACTGGAGACAACAGTAGGGGGAAAGTGGCCATGTTTTTGTAGTGCTGGACAACCCCTTTAAGCTCCATTTACTTCAATGGAACTGAGTTTGAAACCCCACCCATCTGAAGACAAGAGGAGGGGGAAAAGTGGCCATGTTTTTGTAGCACTGGATAACCCCTTAAAGCAGTGATGGGGAACCTTCGGCCCTCCAGCTGTTGCAAAACTACAATTCTCATCATGCCTGGACAGCCGAAGCTTTAGCTTCAGCTGTCCAGGCATGATGGGAATTGTAGTTTTGCAACAGCTGGAGGGCGGAAGGTTCCCTAGGAGCCAGGTCCGTAGCTGCGAACAATGAGCAATGCTGGCTGTCATAGAAGAGATTTATATACGGTATGTGTATATGGTACATCCTGGAGCTAAAGAGGAAGGATCACAGTGCAAAGATGATGCAGCATGGATGATCACAGCTACCGTGGAAGTAATTGTGAGAGGAATTCAAAATATATGCTAGGACTGATGTAAACAAAAGTGATACTTGCCTACCCTGATCCCTCTGCAGTTCCTTCTGATTCCCCACTGCTCCTTCTCTTCTCCCTGCTTCTTATATGATGTGTCAGAGCAGGAGCAGAAACTGGCTAAATGGACAGCTTACACGCATCACCTCCAAAGAGAAGAGACAAGCAGCGAGGGACTCACAGGAGCTATGGGAGACCAGGGTAGGTGAGTATGAATAATTTACATACTGGAATACCTCTTTAAGTATGTATGAGGCACAGTCATTTGGGAATTGGAACTCAATGGTAAAATGTCCCCTGGTTCCCAAACGTATTAATTATATGTCTGCAATTGTTACAGCTGTAGAACTTAGGCATTGGGATCTTTTGTGGCCTTTTTATGTGCCAAAATGGTGTAGCCAGTCATTTGGGATGTTTTTTTGGGTAATAGCTTTTGCTACAGTCCAAAAACCGTTTACATTATGTGAAAATAAGGCCTTAAAGAGGATGTACCACCAGGTACGTCCTCTTTAACCTGACACAGGGATAGATCGGTTTTTGAACCGCGGCCCAGTTCCCGTGTACGGCACCGTTCTATGCACGGGTCCCAGGCCGGAGCTGAAGCACAGGAGGCAGGCCAGCCCGCCCCCAGTGGGAGGGAATTCCCTCCCCTCTATGATGCGGCTTCATAAGAATCAATGGAGCTGCGACATACAGGGGCGGGGGATTCTGGCCACTGGGGGCGGGCCGGCCCTCCTCCTGTGCTTCAGCTCCAGCCCGGGACCTGTGGATAGAACGGCGCCGTACACAGGAACCGGGCCACGGCATCGGCTTCTCCGTGACCGCGCCATTCTATTCCTGGGTCAGATTAAAGAGGATGTACCTGATGGTACATCCTCTTTAAGTCGATGAAACGCCTCTCATTCTTTTACCTAGAGTTCTACATGAACAATATGGCAGCACTTCTACTCGATCTTTAGAAGTATGAAGAAACTTCAAATGTTATCGGTCTCAGGACAAAAACTGTCCAATATGAGGAGGAGTAGACAGGAGGTGCTCAACGTTAAAATTCTTCTTTTACGTAGCGTGTTGCAGTCGGTGGGGATGGCAATCACAGTGATTGATTGGTGTCCCCGACGACTGCTTGTGTTGCCTGTAGCAGCCAATCACTGCTCAGCTTTTTTTTTTTTTTTTTTTTTTTAGTTCTCATGCTTTATCCATGTCCATCATTCACATGACTGCCTTCTCTGTGAGCGCAGGTGACCAGGACTTCCTGCGTTTAGTCTTTTTTTAACAACCGACACAAGTCAGAAAATGTGCCTTCAGGAGACTGGACCTGGATTTCTGGTAAGTATAGCTTGTTTTACAGCATAATAACTAAAACTTTTTGTGAAGTGGAAACATGCTTTATATCACATCTACTGTTGATTTAGAGTTTGAAAATTATTTTGTCTCGCTCTTAAAGGGGTACTCCAGCGGGGGGCACTTTTTCGCTGAGACCACTGGTTCCAGTGGAGGGTCGTCTCAGGTGACGTTTTAGGTCCGCTCAGCCACTCAGTGAAGGAGATGGGATCCGTTTCAAGTCCGCTCAGATCCCGCCTCTGTCACTGAGTGGCTGAGCGGACCTTAGATGTCACGTCTTGGGCCCACGTCAGACACCCGGAAGTGGCCGGGAACCGGGCACCGGAGCGACGCGATGCGGGACCCGCCGCTGGAACCGGGGAGGTGAGTGGACGTCTTTTCCCTCAACCACCTCCTCCCCGATCCCAGCGAAAAAGTGCCCCCCCCCGCTAGAGTACCCCTTTAATGAGAATGACTGCTGATAAACCACACACATCCAAGAAGAAACCAGCAGAATTACTTAAAGGGGGTGTTCCACCCAAAATAATTTTTGCATGAACTAATAGCCCACCCATAGCTTTAGATCTTTCTAAAATCAACTAATTATGGCTTCTGCACAATTTAGCAGCTTTCTAGGTAGACTAACCCCCTCTGGACACAAAATCATCTTAATTTAGTCCTCTCCGTTTCATTCCTTCCTCCTGGCCCCCCACCTTCTGTGGTGTCCTCCCTCTTTTCTGTGGGTCGGACTGTGGTGCTAAACCCGCCCACAGACCAATCCAGACCAGTTATGTCAGTGGTGGGCCTGGTTACCACTGCTAACCCAGCCCACGGCAGAGACGGAGGACAGCTGTCCCAGGTCTCTGGTGGGAAGGGGGACAGAGGAAGAGTGCCCAGACTGCCTGGCTTTCTTATCAATCACTCCTGCTCCCCCCCCACACACACAGTCCACACGCTCCAGCACCCCGGGGTCCTCTGTCTCTGAATCCGTGCAGTAGGTGTGCAGCTTGCCAGGAGATGTAGGTTCCCGGAGTGCGCCATTTTTATAAGAGTCCCTCCTAGAAAAGAACTATGAAAGGAGGCAGCTTGGAGCATGGGAAAGGTATGTAAAAACTCAAGGGAGGCTGGGTATTAAAACCAGGCCTCCATAGAGCTCCATTATAAGCTTGACTCTTTTTTTTTTCTAACACTGAGCGGGGAGAGGGCATGCTACAGCCCGTCTTCTCCTGGCTTGTTCTCCCGATCACTATGGGTCTGAACACTCAGACCAAGACAGATTAAAACTTTGACGTGTCTCTATGACAGAAACAAAAACAAACATCTTTTTGCTTTTTATGTCGCTATGACATGTCGAGTTTTTTTTTTTTTTAAACGACAGGTACACTTTAAAAATGAAAGATTTGACTGCAGCATTTTAGCAACATTAAAGAATGAATAATACATGAGAAGTGTTATCATTCCCAGAGACTTTATTAATACAAATGCTGCATATGAACCACACACATCTCTCAGTATACACACGCCAATCTTAAAGTGCACTGACTGCATCAGGTCATGCTCAGTAATGGCAATGATTCTCTAATATCTAACAAAACTATAATCATGTAGACCAGACGTGTCAAACTCAGGCCCTCCTACTGTTTTAAAACTACAATTCACATCATGCCTGGACAGCCAAAACTAAAGCTTTGGCTGTCCAGGCATGATGGGAATTGTAGTTTGGCAACAGCTGGAGGGCCTGAGTTTGACATCCCTGATGTAGACTAAATCTGTGTACTAGAAAGAAAAAGCACAGTCTGTGTGTTTGTGGGATAGAGAATGGACGATGGTCGAAATATAACCAAAACTATTGGATCTCATTTCTTTCGGCCTCCTCTTTCTTTCAAGGCCAGATGGATTGTCGCTCCATTCAGCATGTTGTAGTAAGCAAGGGAGTTTGAGTCCTTAATAAAGATACCCTGTAAAAGACCAAAGGAAACAAATAAGTAATCTGACTTGACCTATTCTATTTTAAGCATCTCAATAAAAACATTCAGAAGGAAAAAGTACACACAACCAAATCTGTTTCCCATGTCCAGCTAAATTTGCAAAACTTTTTTTTTTTTAGTTAAAGGGAAATGAAGACTCTAACCTTCTGTTATGTTTCCAGTGCGCACAGATCGCAGAGAATGAAGCTGTTCTTGCTTAATATTGATTAACTTTAATTGATATCTAAATAAGGTGGTTTGGTGCCCTGGGGACAGGACTACCACTCTCAGAGCACTAATCTACCCCTCATAAATAAAGATCCAGTGCCAGATACATATTCACAAGTAGGTGCAGGCTAGATCAATGGTCCCATCCCCAGTGCACCAAACCACCTAATTTACATATTGATTAAAAGGTAAGGTTGAGTGAAAACAGCTCTGAAACGACAGTAAAAATCTGCACATAGCTAATACAGGCATTTAGAGTCAGGGGTGTTGTGTAACTCTGCAGCTAATCACTGTAGGGACTCCAGAAGGAAGGTAGATTTATGCTAAATTCAAACATTGCAGTTTTTGCGCCAAAGCCAGAAGTGATTTCAAATGGGAAGGACAATATAAAGGGAGGACTTCTCATTCCAGTTGGATCCACTGGATTTCGGCACAAAAACTGCCATGTGTGAAACTAGCATTAGATCAGATTATACTAGGTTTTAAAAAAATAACCTGAAATGCCTGTGGATTTTTTTTGCAGAATTTTACTCCCTCCCCGAACAAAATTTACACACTGCACAATGCACTGCAGACCGATTTCTCCATGCATTTTGTGCATATTTCTTGTGTGGTTGGGCGATTTAACTAATCCATGTTTTTGCTTACTGTAAATGCTGACTAAATTTCCATGCAGAAAACTGTATAACAAACGTAGGGGTCAGTTACCCACAGCAATGGGAGAAGAGGAGCAGTGTATCAGGAGAAGTAGGCAAGTTTGCTAATTGAATATATTTGTATAGATATTTAACTTGACGAGCCGTACAAGTTAAAAATGTGTTAGTTGAGATGGGAATACCCTTTAAAGGGGTTGTCCAGGCTTGGAAAAGCATGGTCGCTTTCTTCCAGAACTACACCTCTCCTGTTTTCCGTCTGGTTGTGGGTTAGATCCACTGAAGCGTGGAGGGGAGGTGTGTGAGAGGTACCACGGGGATTTAATAGGTTAAGACATAATCCTATACTTAACAGGAAGTAAGCCGTACAGAAGTGATAAACCTCCTGTTGAAAAGCTCTGGACTGGTTGTCAGACTGGGTATAACATGACAGCTGCCATAATGAAAGGGTTCAATATGAACGGATGCAACTAATCTAGAACAAATGACACTTCTTGTACTTACATCATACTGAAGTTTCTGTTTCCCAGCTGGCATGCCAGTGGCCTCATGGATTTTAACCTTTATCACAGAGACCTAGAACACACAAAATAGAGGTGATTGAAAGGTGTCATTTTCTGAAGATGGCCACATGGCACAAAAGTTACAGCCTCGGTTTTAGTAGTTCACCTGATCAGAAAGAGGAAGAGTGAACGCCAACACTTGACCACTTAACTTCCATTCAGTCTTATCTTGCATGTTGGGAACCTGTACTTTGACTGTGACGGGACCCTGTAACAAAACAAAATAAATTATACACCACAGTCAACATTCTCCAAATATTAAACAGCTGAGTTATACAGCAGTGATGTAAAATAACTCCTATATACCTTGTTTCTGCGTAAGAATTCATCTTCGGGAATAAGTGAATCTTCACTCTTCATTTTTTTGGCAGATGGCTCATCTTCCATTGGTGGAGGAGGATGAGCCGGGGGCAGTGGTGCTGGTGCAGGTACAGGGGCAACAGGTGGGGCGGGAACAAATGCTGAAATTTAAAGAAACCTAATTAAAAGTTGGAAAAAGCAGTCGAATCCACTAGCAGCAAAGATTCGATAAAACATTGTTTATTCTTTAAAACTTCAATTAACAGGGAATATAAATTAGTGAAATTCTATTGAAAAAAAAATGACCTCAGACATGCCATACTCACCTGCCGGAACAATCATGTGTGGTTGTCTCTGCGCCATCATTGGGGGTGGATTTGGTGGCATTGGCACCACATTAATTCTAGGTGTGTGCAAAATTGGAGGCATGGGAGCAGCCAACACAGAACCTGGTGGAAGACGAACCACAGACGCCATTGGGGGCCTCTGCATTACGGGAACAGCAGATACCATAGTAGTACGTATAGGTGGTGGCATCTGAAAGACAGAATAATACCATTAACCTGTACCTACTTTCAGTATAATTCTTACAATATCATTTGTATTCAATTGTAGGTTTCATAAGAAGCAACCAGTAGGTATAAAAGCCATGAAGGACAGATTCATGCACACTGTGACACTCAAAGGGGAGAATTGTTTTTAACTGGTGTCAGAAAGTAATACAAATTTGAAAATTATTTTAATTTAAAAATATCAAGCCTTCCAGTACTTATTAGCTGCTGTATGTCCTGCAGAAAGTGGTGTTTTCCTTCTGTTTGACACAGTGCTCTCTCCTCCAGTGTGTATCAGGAATTGTCCAGAACAGGAGAGAATTCTTGACAGTTCCTGACAGAGGTGGCAGCAGAGAGCACTGTTAGAATGGAAAGAATACACCACTTCATGTATGGCATACAGCAGTGGTATAGTACTTTATTTGATAAGTAATTTAAAAATCTGAACTGATTTTATACCCCTTTAAAGTGACACTGTCACCCCCTTTTTGCCTTCTGACTTCTCTACACAGGAATTTAGCAGTTTTCATACCTCCTTTTATATCATACGTCATGGTGCTTGTTCAAGTAAAAAGCGATCTTTTTATAATTTTTAAATTAGGCTAGTTTGTTGTGCTCTTCTAGCGGTGTCTGCATTCTGCGGTTAGTATAGTAAGATATAGTGGTGGTGTTAGTAAACTGGGATACAGTCATGGTAAGGGGAAGAGTTTAGATGTTTAAAAATTGGATAGTACCTGGTAAAGGGATGGATTGAGCCCCCTGGTGAAATCCCCTCCGGAGCATAATGTTGTTTAGTTATGTTTTATAATAGATGGTAATGAACTAGACCGGGTATATTTAGCTAATGGAGACTGTATTGGGTAGGATGTGGATAATTAAAGGTTTTAACATGATTTTGTATTATGGAAAATTAATAAAGAAATTAAAAAACAAAAACAATTATCAACTGCAGATTGTGCTAAGTGGGCAGGGCTTCACAGCAACAGCGCCACTCAGCCCCGCCCACAGTGCCACAGTTGCCCCGTCCCTCGGTGATGTCATCGGCACATAAGCCCCGCCCCCTCGCCAACCATTGGAACAGGCTGGCCTAAAGGCCAATGTGTCTGAGGTCACGGAGAGGCAGTGCCAACAGTGGAGCTGTGGGCAGGGCTAAGTGGCACTGTTGCTGTGAAGCCCCACCCACTTAGCACAATCTGCAGTTGATAAAAGAACACTTTTTACTTGAACATGCACCTTAACGTATGATATAAAATAAGGTATGAAAATGGCTAAAATTTACCCTTTAAACCTGTGTAGAGGGTGAATTTAGCAGTTTTCATACCTTAGGGGTGACAGTGTCGCTTTAAGCACATGCAAACGTTAAAATCTTCTCCTAATCAAAGATGATATTTAGGGGTAAAAAGTCATTCTTACAGCTGGTGTACTTACCGATAATGGTCGTGACACGGGTGGGTTGACCTGTTGGTGAAGTGACACAGGTGGAAGTGGCCTTGGAGCAGAATTGATTGGTGGTGAAGGGCTAGGCATGGTAGGTGCAGAAGAAGGAGGTGGTGGTTGGTTGATTTCATTAGGCTTGCTAGGTCCAATCTTGTCCTTGCCATCCTCTTCTGGTACTAAGCCCTTAGCCTTATGGATAGCTTCAATCTGCTCCTGCAGAGTTATATTTGCCTGTGCTGCCTGTTGGGTACGAGCCATGCTGCCGGAATGCCCATCCCAAGTGACCTAAATAAAAAAAAAAGTTAAGATACTTCAGTAGCTAGTTGCATACAGTTATACCAGTATCTAGCTTTAACTCGGCAGAGTAATGTATTTTTTTTGTCTATACACCATTTTACGCTAAGTGGCAGCAGTAAGTGGCAACAGGGGCCTCTCTGCTGCTACCAACGTTCATCTCATGAACTGAAGGGCTGTCCAAGCCCTGGTACCAGCTCCCCTGCTCTGATCCAGCTTTGTCCCACAAAGGGTGCTGTTCCTACAGAGAAAACCATCTGCAGAAAAAAAAAAAAAACACATACCTTCTCCTCTGGTTTCTGGATCTCTTCCTCTCCAATCTTTTTACCAATAGCAGTTTCTTCAACACCGAAAATATCAGTACGGCGTTCAGCCAGCTGCTTCAAGCTGCTTTCAATATCCAATCCTGAAAACAGGAACAAAAAAAAATTGAGGACTAGGTTAACACATGGTATACATTGCAATTTATTTCTTTAAATTATGAGTCAGTGTGAAATCAATTCTGCGTTATGGGATACACAGACATGAAGTGAACCAAGCCTGTGAAAGAAAAATGTTTCCTATCACCTACTTTAACAATGTTATTTAATAAAGTAACAGGAGTAATAAGGCAGTCTCTAAGTAGTTCAGACTCCAAGGTCAACACGATTTAGGTGTGTTACCAATTAACCAATATTATTACTCCAAAATCTACACAAATTGTACACGTGAGGGTTTAGTTCCACTAGATTAAAGACTTTGGTAGCTCATCTAGTTCCCGTGATTGTGCCCCAACATCATTACAGATCTGTATTGAAGTTTAACTGAATGTGCGCACCTTAAGAACTTGGGATACTTTAGCATACATAAATTGGTGTAAACTACCCAAAGTAAGAAAACACTTCTCAACCTTCATTTTATCAAAACTGAAGACTAAGCTGCCATTGGTAGCTACACGCGATTTACACCTGTGTCTATTTTAAAGAGAAGTCAGGGCCATTAAATCTATGATAAAGACATTAGAAAAAAAAAGTATTCTATTATCTTTATTTTGGTATCAAATGAAGTACACTACTGAAATACCTTATTGGTCAAGTAAAGACTATGTTGTATAAATAGCATAAGTAAGACTTACCTGGGGCATATACTTCATCATCCCCTTGTTTCTCCCGAATGGAGCGATCTCTCTGCTCCAGCCAACGTGGATCCAAAAGGCCAATGCGCATGTGCTCCTGCATCTTGCTGGCTGGAATCTTCTCACCAGTGATGGGTGACACTAGATATTCATCTGGTGCAGGGGCCGGAGGCTGAGGCTTAGAAGCTAGAAGAACAAGAGAAAAATGTTTAAGTTAGACACAAAATATAAAAAGCATTCTGCCATGTATAAGCGACTGAGGAAGTAATATTTACCTTTGGGATCATAATCTTTACGAACAATGACTTGGTCTGGAGTTGGAGGTAAAGGCGGTGGCATTGGTGACTCTGGTGGAAGAGGAGCTTTTTGAGCATAATCTTCGTCATCGGAACCCTAAAAGAAAAACGGTATAGTCAGCACTGCAGAAAAACAAAGTAAGGGCTCCTTCATCTACAAACACCTTCAGCATTTGAAACCATTAAAATTATGTTTGGACGTGCTCTGATTTAGTCCTACAAGAGAAAACTATGGAATAAATGCTGTGAGTGAATCCTGTCCAAAATAATTCATACGTTCTTGTACATTGTTTAAGAAATAAAGCACAAAGAGTACAAGTTCTCCTGGCAAATGGGTCGAGTTACTTCACTAGTATAAACTTTAAACTTTGGCCAAAAAAAACAAAACCATACTTCATCCATATCCTGCACTTGAGTATCCTGATCCATCTGAGAAGATTCTTCATTCTTGCCATCCTTCACTTCTTCCTCGTCATCAGATTCCACCTCCATCTCCACTTCCTCGCTTTCTCCAAATTTCTCGTATCGTTCTTGAATCAAAATACGAGCACCCAATTCTTCAGGGGTTGTGGGAGGAGGAAAGTTACCTATAAAAAACACAATGGTCAAGATATTAAGGAAATTCTAAAATTTGGACTAATAACTACAGATTAAGCCATTATAATAAGGGCCCTATTTCACCGGACGATTATCGTTTTCATAAACGTTAACGATTAACGATCTCAAACGACCACTATTGCGAAAGACCTGAAAACGTTCACTCATTTCCATGGAACGATAAGCGTTACTTATGATCGTAATTGCGATCGTTTTTTCTTCGCTATTTCGCTCGTATCTATTGCGAACGACCGAACGATGTCTTATTCAATGCGAACATTTTGCGAACGAGCAACGATAAAAATAGGTCCAGGTCTTATAAAGCGATCAACGATTTCTCGTTCGGTCGTTAATCGTTAACTGCATTTCAACTGAACGATTATCGTTTAGATTCGAACGATTTAACGATAATCTGAACGATAATCGTCCGGTGGAATAGGGCCCTTAGTTTGGGGATAAGCCGTTTAAAAAAAATAAAGAGCATATACCTCTCTGTCGGTATGTTACCGATCCTCAGTCACTGTTTGCCTGGCTGGGTGGGCCTACAAACCAATGACCCCAGGACCTGGAAGTGTCCAAATAACGGGACGGATCAGTAAGATACAGTCAGAGACAAAGGAGGCAGAGAGGTAAGTGTACTTTATTATTTTCAAACGACCTATCCCCAGGCATATATTACAAAGGCTCCCGCCCAGAGTGCCCCTTAAACAGAAAGTTATGGAGAGCTTGGTAAGTTATTTAAAACTATGATAGTATATTCTAAAAAAAAAAAAAAAAAAAAAAAAAAATCAGCTCCTATTCTGCCATCTCCACATATTCAGCTACATAATGTAGCCGACATTGTCCCTGACTCTCAGATACCAGGCAGGAGCCTCTGCTTTCTGCAGTAAGTGAAAGATATTAAACTCCTGCTCTTCAGCTGAAAACAAAACATCTTTAGTTTACCACCTACCTTGCTCATTAGGTTGAAAATCAACAATTTCTACAACCACAAAATCGTGCCAGTCTATTTGAGCATAAGCCACACGCTCCCTCTCCTTCTCCTCCTCCTCTTTTTTTCTCTCTCGCTCCTGAAACTTTGCCCACTCTACACGGTAGCGAACCTGAAAATGTAAAATTGTAAAAAGAGATCATATCTGCAACCTAAAAAAAAGTTATTTAAAATCGCCTGTACTATGGATTTCTGCAAAAAAATTTTTATGACAGTGACACTTTAAGGAATACATTTAGTCACATGTCAGAAAGGGGTTAAATATATCCCCTCTTTAAATTTAATGTGTTTACAAGAACAAAATCATTTCAATGAGCATTTTATAAATTTAAAAAAAGAAAAAAAAAGGTAACAAAACTTATTGGGCCAGGCTGTCTAAGGACAAGAACCACACAACTTTCCTATAGCAATCGATCACAGCTCGGCTTCCATTTCTCAGATTGCACTGGAAAAATAAAAAAAAAGTGAGCTGTGACTGGTCACTATGGGCATACCTGACAGCTTTTGGCCTCAGTTAGATTAGTAAATCAGGGCCATTACACATTGAAACTGGAAACAATGAGTCCCTACAGCAGTTCATTTTTCAGCAAGTTATTGTAAAACTCAATTAAAAACCTAAGAAACTGGATTGTACACTTACCTGATCTAACACCTCAGTTGGGTTCTCAGCCTCTTTCTTCAGCTTGGCGAATAATCCCTTAGGAGGAATCAGGATCTGAAACAGACGAACGGGATCACTTACACAGTGCTATCCAGAGTCAAGAGAGATGAGCTCAGTCATCTTTATTAATAACTCAGTAATAAAGCCAGTCACTTGCAGAACAGCTATGTGACCCATGCTGGTAGCACCAGCTGCCTCTTGGGAGATACAGACAGGGAGAAAATGTAATACTGAAAATATTTGTACACTGGCAATAACGCCAAAAGATCAGCAGCCTCATTCATTTACCAAATGACAGGTCAAACCGTACCTCAAAAAAAAGCACTACATAATTAAACATGGGCAAACACTATGGCTGCAATACGATGCCCATATGCATTTACCAAGGGGCATGCATTGTTGGGGTATGGTTTCCTCTCGTGGAAACATGTTCTTAAAGGGGTATTCCAGCTATTTAAACTTTTTACTATAATGCTGGGACTCCACAGAAAATAACCATCCTATTGTTGCCTAACCACACTCCCGCAGGGTCAAGTTCCAGTGTCTTTGGGTCCCCCTCTAAATGCTCCCATGGTCACTTCCGAGATGGACTCATCTCAGCAGTGACAGCCCGCCAAGTCAGCACAGCGTCCAAGCTTAGAAGAACAACGCTGCAAGTTAGTTCCTGAAATTTCCTTCCCCTTACTGAAGCCAAATCCAGGAATGGATTTAAAACTAGGCGAAATCTCAAACTTTTCTTTATGACCTGATCTCTGTTTATAGTCTGTTCCTGGCTCTGGCTTTAAAAATCTGTCAGATAAATCTGTCTGTGTAAACACACTATGAGATCTTCCACAATCAACAGGGAGTGAGTGATATTACTGAAAACTGGAAGAATTTAGAAACCACAGTAGGTGGAGACCACATAAAGTTACAGAGCAGGGTTGCCCGCTGCTGAGGCCGTAGTGCATAAAAGGACTCAACTATTAAGACCAAACCTCATAAGACATTAAAAATTGGCATAAAAACTGTGTGGCGAGAACTGCATGGCTTATGTTTCTATGTTCAAGCAGCTGTAAGCACACCCAGCGCTAAGCATCAAATGGAGTGGTGTAAATCATGTTTGTCAATGGACTCTGAAGCAATGGAGCTTGTACTGTGGACATTACTTTCTATACGGCAAACTGATAGGAGAGTCTAGGATTAGAGAACAGAACACAACCTGCCTGACTGCATTATGCCAACTGTCCCAAATACTGGCCAAAGAGGTATGCTATAGCTGTACGCTACCAAGCAGGGCAGTTCATTATCAGCAACTAAAATCCACCAAGAGGACCATGCACTAGGATTACTGGGGCGACAGCTTGGGGCAGGCCAGTATAGGATCTTTTTTTCCCCCTACACAAATAATGCTCCATAATGGCATAATTGGGAGAGGTTGACGTGGAAGAACATGACTGGCCTGCATACAACCCCATCGAATACCTTTGGGATGAACTAGAACAGACATTGCGAGCTAGCACCTCTTGTCTATATCATGACCTTATAATTGCCTTTCTGCCCGCAGACACATTGCAACATCGTGTAGGAGGTCTCCCCAAAAGAGTAATTGCTGCTGATAAAATTGCAAAATAATAGGGGGGCACCAACTCCATATTAATGCCTGTAGAGTCTACATAAATTGAATGGCTACTCATATTGAATGTGTAGATGTCCCAATACATTTGTTTACACCGTGTGAATGAAGTTTCAAAAATACACATTTACCTAATATAATCAGTTGTTGAATCTGACCACTACAAAAAACTATTTCAGAAAAAGTTCTCTTTCCATGTGGTCTATTACAGCATGCAGAATTCATGTTTGGGGGGAGGGGGGAACTTATTTTAGGCAGAGTGAATAGGCACTCTGACTTGGCATAACAATACTTTACAGTCGTTGCCAAGCATTTGAATAGGCACAATAATATATAAATTATGACCATCTGCACATATGACACTAAAATACCTTGGTGTACTGCTCCACAAGCTTGGTAAAGTAATTAAAGAGACTATGCTGGGGTCGCAGGAAATCAAACTGGTAATTTCGCTGTTCCTTTTGCATCAGTTGTGTGAGAAACTGGCGACCATTTCGGGCGACAAACTGAGCTGTCAGTTTCACTACATCAAGATCAAAGGCCGATATGGAAGGTGGATCAGCAACAAACTCGTACTCTGGAGGAGGTTCCTTTGGAATAATGGTCTCTTGGACAACCTGGGCCTGGACCTGGCAAGAGATTAGATAGAAAAATAAACAAACTACACATTTATAAAGTGATATTGCCACCCCCCTTATGTGCAGTTCTCCACACCAACCACAAACTTTATTCATTCTCTATGGAGCCAACGTTAAGAGCCAAGTGCTGTACTCTGCTCTCTCCAACGGCTCCATAGATAATGAATAAAGGCTCGGGTCACATACCAACCCACGGCTGTATTCAAAACAAAGGTGCCGATCTGAAGATCGATGAGGAAGGGGTACGGAGGTTGGACCCCTGCGATCTCTTACAGAAGGTGCAAGAACAGATGCTGCAAAACCTAAATGTTAACAATAATGAGACTGTAGCATGGTGGCCCCTTCTAATAGCTGACTGGCAGGGTTTCAGAGGTTGGATCACTGCTGATCTATGATGGTCATTCCAGTCTTCCAATCTTTAAATGACGCCTATATACATAGCCAATAACCACACACTACAGCTAATGTTCAGGGCTCGGCAATGCAAAACTGATTAAATTCACAGGAGATGCCATAAGTATCTGGTAGACTGAGAGCTAAACTTTTGTATATTGACTATTCAGAAGAAACGGTGCACATGGCCCCTATTTCATAACACTTGCTTATTTCGGCAACTATCCATGGCCTTCAATGGAGAGCGCTGACAGCAGGCATGAGTGGCCCTATTACACGGAAAGATTATTGTGTGAAAAATTGTTAAATCGTTCGAATTTAATCACCAATCTTTCCTTGTATATGCAGGCAAAGATCAAACGAATAACATACATTTGTTCATGAGTGGTTGATCGCATCTTTTGAGCTGACCAAAAAATCATTGTTAATAGTTCACAAATCTTTTGGTCTATGTACACTGTGGGGGAGATTTATCAAACATGGTGTAAAGTCAAATTGGCTCAGATACCACTTTATATTCCTCACAGACTCTTTGGAAAATGAAAGGTGGAATCTGATTGGTTACTAGGGGCAACTGAGCCAGTTTCACTTTACACCATATTTGACGAATCTCTCCCGTTTGCTCGTAATTACGAACGTTCGTAGACTAGAGTATGCAGACAATCGTAACTAACGACTATCGTTTTGTGTATTATGCTGAATGATTTCAGGTCGTTTGTCTAATAGGACCCTATGTGTTCTATTTCTGGGCACTGTTAAAGGGGTACTCTGGGCTGGGGGGGGGTTGCCTATAGCCGGGGAGGAGCTGGATGAGGGCAATGACGTCCCCTTACCTCCCCGATTCCAGCAACATGTCCCGGATCGTACTGCTCCGTTCCGCGCTGCCCAGCCGCTTCCCGGTTTCTGCAGGGGCTTGAGACGTAACGTTTCAAGTCCGCTCAGCCAGTCAATGGCAGAGGCGAGATCCAGTCTCTGCCACTGACTGGCTGAGAGGACTTCAAACATCACGTCTCAAGCCCGCATCAGGGGACGTCATTGCCTTCATCTACCTCCTCCCCGGCCATAGGCAAAAAAGACCCCCAGCATGGAATACCCCTTTAAGTGCACTGGAATCAAAAAACTGGATCCTTATTCTCCTATTCAGAGGAAGGATTGTCATCCATCGGTCAACATCACATCTTGTGGCCATGCCATTAAAGTGTTTGGTCTAAATAACCTTTTTTGTTAACATTGCTACGTGGCCAAACTTTACTAACTAAACGGTAGCTTCCTTCTGCAATATGTCTATGATATATAACAAATCCTTCACAAGATACAGGGATGGTGACATCTCCCCAGCTGTGACGGCTTACCTTCTGTGGAAGTTGCTGTACAGACTGTTGTTGCTGCATAACCTTTGGAATGGCTGCAGACGGTTCCTGCGCTTTTCCCTCTTTGAATTCATTGACCTTGTGACGGTAGTAGGCATGGTAAGGATCGTTTGGGTTTAAAAAGTTAAATTTTGGATTGTTAATTTCATTCTGACGAATTCTGGCTTCAAACTCTGGACCATTTCTAAAGAAAGAAAATCCTACTATTACAAATTGTTATCACTGTCACAACTGCATTATGCAGCGAGACTGTAACTATAACAGGTCAGACATATACAACCACTCACCTTGCCACAAAGCTTGCAGTCTTGTCAACAATGTTTCGGACTTCTGGAGGAGGGTAGATAATTCCCACAATGGGCTTAGAGGGAACAACTTCTTCTTTCTTTTCCTCCTCCATCTGCTGCTGTGAAAAAAGTAAAATACAGTGAGTGCAAAGCATTCCCAAAAGTTGTACCACCACCTTTGCTGTCATGAGGAAAACTAGGTCTATACTGATAAATTATGTTAGATGCAACATACATTTAAATGTAGAAGTGTATCGCTTGAAAGATACAGGCTCACTAATCCTCATGCGCTGCCTTGTTTGATAACCTGTAGCCCTTGGTTAATGCCCCCCAGGCATCCACTATCTTGGGTCACCTATGCTCAGTTCAGTCTGTCCCAATAGTACTGCAAACTGGTTTTCACTTCACACGCAAGCAAGGGGCATTGTGAGAAAGTGTCTGCACTGATGCATAGCAACAGCAGGGCCACAGTTCAGAGGAGAAACCCGGAAGTGATGTGATACATAGGGTAGAAAAAGTGCAGGGGTGTAAGCTACTTTACTTAAAACAGCAGATTTGGTCTCCTTTGCATGTGGTACGCATCTGATTTTACCTTCATGATACAAACCCTTCAATAAAACAGCTAAGTCTAATTGTAGCAGGATGCTGAACCCTGACTATTAATTGACAGGGATGGGAAGAGGAGCGAAGAGGCGTCACAGTTGTCTAAACTTTAGGGATTTGGAAAAGACTGATACTTTGCAGAGGAAAGCACATCTTCATCCTGGAAGCACAGCTGGATATATGAAAGGTACCATGTGCCTCCTTATACTAACATGTTTAAAGGGGTTGGACACTTTATAGTAAAATTGCTCAGTGTACAGTATTAGTAAGTGTACTCACTGCACTTACTGACAGCAGCTCCCTGTGTACCTCAGAGCTAATATCAGACTTCCCTCCTCCAGGCTGGGCTGCCCTGTGGTGTTTTGGTCCATAAGATTGCTTACATGGAGGAGCATGTGACCAGGCCCGCCCCCCTGTGTCCACCACTGAGCCTGTATGTGTCTATGGAGGACACAGTGGACAAGGCATGGTCACATGCTCCTCCATGTCGGCCATTTTATGGACTGAAACAAAACAGAGCAGGGCAGCCCAGCCTGGAGAAGGGGAGTCTGATTTTAGCTCTATGAGGTACACAGGGAGCTGCTGTCAGTATATACAGTCAGCAACACTTCTGCCATGAGGCGGAATGAGCCTTCCGCCTCAGGCGGCAGATTTTGCGGTCCGGCAGGGGGGCAGCATTATGTCCCCCCTGCTGTCATTTTTGTTAAGTATCACTTAACAAAAATGACAGCGGCCGCTCACCTGTCCCGTCACCACATCCCGTCAGGTCCCGCAATGTCACCCTGCAGCTGTCACGGACCTCTAGGCTGTGGTGAGTGCCCGGGGTTGGTGGGGGACGCGCTGGGGTGATCACGCGACCCAATCACCCCACTCACTCACCACAGCCTGGAGGTCCGTGACAGCTGCAGGGTGATGTCGCGGGACCTGACGGGATGTGGAGACAGAGGAGAGCGCGGGCCGGCTGCGGCGTGGGACAGGTGAGTGGATGGCTGCGGGGGGGGGGGGGGGGGGGGGGGGTTGCTGATGCCGGCCATCACTCGGGGCGGCCGCATGAGGTTTGCCTCAGGCGGCAGAAACCCCAGAATCGGCCCTGCATACAGTGAGTACACTTACTAATACTTTGTACTGACCTATTTTACTATAAAGTGGCCAACCCCATTAACAATGTCAGCAGTTTGAAACATGAACTGGCCCTGATGTATTCCTTTTAAAGGAGAAGTCCGGTGAAAATTTTTATTAAAGTATTGGATTTCCCCTCCAAAAGTTATACAAATTCCCAATATACACTTATTATGGGAAATGCACATAAAGGGCTTTTTTCGCTGCACTTACTACTGCATCAAGGCTTCACTTCCTGGATAACATGGTGATGTCACTTCCTGGATAACATGGTAATGTCACTTCCTGAATAAAATCGTGATGTCACTTCCTGGATAACATTGGGAGTCGGGTCGTGACATCACCGAGCTGTGCGGGCTGTGGCTGCTGGAGAGGATGATGGCAGAGGGATGCTCAGTGTCCCTCCAGTGCCCTGTGTCCCTCAGTGTCCCCCTGCCATCATCCTCTCCAGCAGCCACAGCCCGCACAGCTCTGGGAGTCGGGTCATGACATCACCATTTTATCTAGGAAGTGACATCACCATGTTATCCGGGAAGTGACATCACTATGTTATCCAGGAAGTGAAGCCTTGATGCAGTATTAAGTGAAGGGAAAAAGCACTTTATAAGCATTTCCCGTAATAACTGTATATTGGTGATTTGTATAACTTTTGGGGGGGGCAACACAATACTTTAATAAAAAATTTCGCCGGACTTCCCCTTTAAAGCGAGTGTATCAGATCAACTAGTGTCTTTTTTTTCCCACTATCTGGCCTGACGTAGAGATCCTGGTGGTACGGTCAATTCTTTAAAATGCTGCTCAGTTCCCACGACCCACACCATTTTGTTTAAGTGCACCGTCCCACTTTATGCACTGGAAGCAGGCCCAGGCCCCCAGTGTAAGGATATCCCCTTCCCTTGGTGACGTGGCCCTGCTTGATTCTAATGGAGGTGCGTCACTGAGGGGAGGGAGTATCATTACACTGGGCACGGGAACCAAAAAAACCAAAAACCAAAAAAAAAAAAAAAAAACACACTACTTCAACTAGTACATTCAATTTAAAGTGACTGTACCACCAGGGCCAGGCTGAAGCACTGGAGGCGGCCGACCCACCCTTAGTGGGAAGAAACCCCAGCCCCTCCATGACGTGACTCCATTAGAATCAATGGAACCCTATCATAGAGGGGCTACGGTTTCCTCCCACTAAGGGTGGTCGGCCCGCCTCCAGTGCTTCAGCCTGGACCTGGTGGTACAGTCACTTTAAGCAAAATCCCTGTGTGTTATAACCTTATTTTTAAGAGCACTCCTCTAACAAAATGGAAGGAACATGGGAATATCTGGTTTTGCATCATTATTATCTATGATACAATTGTACAGTCTATAATGCTTTGTGTTCAACAGTCTACAAGCCAAGTCATACTAGGCTCCATTCACACCTTACGGTATGCCTTATGTTGGTCTACACAGCAGCATCAGGATTTTACATCTCCCATGATACACCTCAGACTTCCTGCATGTGAACACTTTAAATATATACTAGTTTTGGGGCAGATGCACAGTATGAGAACATGGTTGCACACGTGGACAAAATAGAATTGTGATTTTATCTATCATGTGTTTTATGGCCCCTAGTTTTTACACTGCAGTGATGACCCCAGTCCCACGGCAGCCCGGCCGGTCACCGGCTTCACTGGTGACGTCAGTAACGTTTCCTTTACGGCAGTTTAATGTTTACATATAAAATAAACAGAATACAGACATTCCACAGGACTAAAAGAACCTTGTCCACGTGAGCAGCCTGCAGGGCGCCAGAGCGGCTAGCTGCCCAGTAATAACACATACTAATACACCGGCACCTATATGTATGACGTACCTGTCCTCCCTCCGGCGCCTGAGGCGCCAGCAGCTGTACGGGTCCCGCCGGCATGTTGTCCGCCTTTCCCGGTACGCAGGCGGAAAACACAATCCTAGGACAGCAAAATGGCGGCAGCGCAGGCTCGATAGGAGTTCGCAGCTGCAAAGGACTAGGCGGAAGCAACGGAACGTACCACTACGGGGCAGGGGGGTAGTGGAAACAACCTCGTCTTTATTAACACGTAACCACATCGGTAATGTCCGTGTACCAGAGTATGCGTCTAGGTTCAGTAACCCAATTTACATGATTATAGATACAAGGGCGACAGCAAAAATAGAACATCACCACATTTGCAAATGGTACAGTCCAACGTGCTGCCAAATGTACGCACGCACGACTTGTGTCGTCAGACGTACGGTGCGTCGTTGTCATAGCGACGAATAAGGTTTACGGATGGAGTACATCTTCGCCACCAACTGTCGTGCGGGAAAGTTGTGACAATCCTTCAGAGTCGCGACATGGAATCCACTAGCCAGGGCCGGTGACTGTGTACCGTGCGGTCTCCTGCCTCTTACACTGCGGGGGAGAAGTAAGTCGGATGGTTGCCCTGCGACTACAAGCAGTATATTGCACAATGGTCTCCGTGTGTTTGTGGCATTTGTCAGTATTTCATGACTTCTATTTTTAAAGGGGTTGTTCACCAAAAAAAGTTTTCTTTCAGATCAACTGGTGATAGACAGTTCCAGAGATTAGTAATTTACTTCTATTAAAAAATGTCTTCCAGTACTTATCAACTGCTGTATGTCCTGCAGGAAGTGGCAATTGTCCGTTTGGAGAGCAGGAGAGATTTTCTATGGGGATTTGCTGCTGCTCTGGACAGTTCCTGACATGGACAGAGGTGGCAGCAGAGAGCACTGTGTCAGATTGGAGAGAATACACTTCTTCCTGCAGGACATACAGCAGCTGATAAGTACTGGAAGTCTGGATATTTTTTAATAGAAGAAAATTACAAATCTCTGTCACCAATTTATTTAAAAGAAAAAAAAAATGGTTAACAACCCTTTTAATTGGCCTATAATATGATATAATTTTATGGTATGGATTATTCCTATAGGCTTCCCTCACACAACGATTTATGAAGGTGATATTCACAGCAATGCAGTTTACTTCCATTTTGTTCCTATTTAGACGATACATGTGTATGAAGGCAGCAATCGAAAAATCATTCGTGTGTTGTTTTAAGCTGATCATAGAATCTTTACTGATCATTCACTAAATGTACACATCATTTATTCTTTTGCTGGGGTTAGATGGCGTAAATGATCATAGTTAGTAATGACTAGCGTTCTGTGTGTTAGGGTGCCTTTACACAGATTTATCTGACAGATTATTACAGCCAAAGCCAGGAACAGACTATAAACAGAGAACGGTTTATAAAGGAAAGACTGAGATTTCGCCTCTTTTCAAATCTAATCCTGGCTTTGGCTTCAAAAATTTGTTAGATAAATCCCTCTGTGTAAATGCACCATAATGGTGAATGATGTCAGGTTGTTCTAACAAGCTCTAGTTAGCAATCATTTATCGTTAAAAATCACTTTGTCTAATAGGACTCTTAGAGGTTGTACCCCCGTGTTTTTCCCCATCTGCATTGGAGCACATTTAGAGTCTCAGTGCAGCGGATTCTTCCCAGCAAATGACCTGACACACCCCATTAGATGGCATTTGGATCCATTGGGCACTGCTGGCGTCTGTCGTGTGACTGACCCCTCACAGCGTAAATTACATGTTTCTGCTCCTATAGTGAAATATAAAAAAAGAAATACACAGCATGATGTGAACACAGCTGCTACAGGGAAAGTGACACCTACTAAGCACACATTACCACAGGCAGCTTTACATAGCCCACTATACATACATATGGCATGGCTGTGACATTAAAGGGAACCAATCATCCCAATTGGGCTGATATGGTTCCCTGGAGCAATGTATAAAGCTCCTGCAGCAGCCGCGGCACATACGTCATTTTTCCCCGGTAATAAGCTCCTGCTGCAGCCACGGCCGGTACGTGCCACGGCTGCTGCAGGAGCTTTATAAATTGATCCAGGGAACCATATCAGCCCAATTGGGATGATTGGTTTCCTTTAAGAAGTGCTGTGAGAGCCCTCCTTTTCGCTCTCAGCTATCTGGCAATAGCAGTGCACTTAGGCCTTATTTACACGTTCAGTAAAGTTGTCTGTAATTGCAGATCCGTAATCCCGGTTCAACTTAGAGCACATTGATTTATATTGGGCTATTCACACAGTCCGTGTTGATTTTCATTCTAGGGCTTTGTTCACACAATACGTATGAGACCGGCCATTCTGTGACCCGACCCGGCCAGGTCACGGAACGGCCGGATTCTGCCCGGATCATCCCAGCCGGTACTTTAGTACCGGCCAGATGATCTTTCCGGCCGCAGGGTTCTGATGTGGGCGCATCAGCGTGCGCCCGCATCAGAACCTCCCACAGCACACAATGAAGCGAGCGGCTGGAGGCCGTACTTTTACGTAGTGTGAACATAGCGTTAATCTATTTAATAAAAAAAGGACACATCCTAGTGCGGATTGTGATTGCGGTAATAGAAATCTATGGAATCCATATTTGTCATGGACGTCACAGATGTGACATCCATGACATGCGCAAAAATGATCAAGTCTATGCAAACAAGTACTGTTCACATTTTATGGAAAAAGATGCAATTACGAATGCAAATATGGATGATTTTCTACGGACGGAGAAAAAAATAGCCTGAGGTTTTGCAGCCCTGAAAAATCACTGAACGTCTTAATGAGGCCTTAGCAGTAAAGCCCATAGAAAATCAGACTACTACTCTCATTTTCAAAGGGGACTCGGTAGATTTGAGCTGAAATCTGATGACTGGTGATTAACAGCTGTCTGCCTATACACAGTATATAAGGCAGCGTGACTATATGACGCTGCACCTCTGCTACAATGCCTAGTTACCAGGGCGTCAGGAACAAGAATTTAAGGATATATATATATATCTAAGAGGTCAGTTGGATCAACCTAATGAATGCACAAAAAGTGAAAAACATTTTATACTTTTGCAACGTCGGATAATTTTTCTAGTATACCAAATAAAGATCACATCTGAGCTGTGTTCTTGGCTATAGACTATATTCGGCTTTAGGCAGATATAATCTCATCTTCTCATGAGACACTTGTGATGGAATAGGTAGATGAAGAACATAAGGGTGTGTTCAGATGAGGCAGATTTGTTGCAGATGTTCAGTGTAGATTCCTCACCAATACTGCCCAATAGATTTTACAGTACAATTCTAGGGCAATGCTTTTTAAAGACCCATTCATAAAAATGGATTTTTTTTACACATACAGCAGATTTTACAGTCCATAGTTATCATATATTTTCCATGATTTATTCTGATGGACTTCATGCCCATAGAAGAAACATAAAAGGATTGTGGACCCATATTGTGTTATATCTTACGTATCTGATCTCATTCCAGAACCATGACGTGCCTGTTGGGAGATCGTACCTGTATGGAAAGTCTAAGAAAGGACATTACTGATCTCCAGGGTATTCTGATCGATGTTTTCTCCAGAGTTGGAGCTGTACGGTTCCCATCTTGGAAATTCCCTGATAAGATATCATGTGATCTGGACCTGGTGCAGTTGTTGGATAGATACGATTATGTAGAGGACGACTCAGACTATACGCAGCTTTCACACATGGTTTTATTGGAGCTTGTCATTGACAGGTATGGCAGATCCTCCATTACATATCAGAGAATGACTTGAATTCTTCAGCGTTCTGTATGTTAATGTGTAGTTCTTAGTGTACTAGATCTGTGTGATAGCTACACCTAATACACATAAGCATTGTTGACATTACTCATGTAAACTACAGCTCATTCATCATTCACTTAAAGGGGTAGTGCACCAATTTTTTTTTTCTTTCAAATCAACTGCTGCCATGAAGTGCCAGAGATTTGTAATTTACTTCTATTAAAAAATCTCAAGCCTTCCAGTACTTATCAGCTGCTGTATGCCCAGCAGGAAGCGGTATTATTTCCAGTCTGGAGAGCAGGAGAGGTTTTCTATGGGGATTTGCTCCTTCTCTGGACAGTTCCTGACATGGACAGAGGAAGCAACAGAGAGCACTGTGTCAGACAGGAAAGAAAACACCACTTCCTGCTGGACACACAGCAGCTGATAAGTACTGGAAGGCTTGAGATTTTTTAATAGAAGTAAATTACAAATCTCTGGCACTTCATGGCAGCAGTTGATTTAAAAGAAAAATTTTTTTGGTGCACTACCCCTTTAAGAACTATTTAATTACTAGAAGCTCCTTAACAGCACCCAGGTTTATCGGATGTCTAATCTCTCAATTATTCACAATGCCTGTCTGCTAATCACAGGAGAGAATGGCTTATGGAGTCTTGTGTTTCCTACAACTTCCAAGACAAAGTGAGAACTAGATACACTTTCCTTTAAGGCGCTGGATTGCTACAGGCGATTGGAAAAAAAATTATTTATTACAAAAATAAACTATGTCACTAAGTAGTGCAGCACTTGGCTGTTCCCCTGGCCAGTCCCCTAGATATATGAATGCAGTTGCGGCAGGTGTGCTTGTTTGCTTCTGTATTTAAACTTCCCTAGTAAGGAAGAATGGGGGCCTCTGGGCCTCTGTTCTAGTGATTAGTGGGGTCCCAGTGGTCAGACATTAAAGTGGTGGTGTCACGAAGCAAAGAAAGTATAATCGGAGGTGTACCACATACATATATGTAAAGGAGAACAAATGTGCTCTTTTAGTAAAGTAGCCTACATCTCTTTTATTTCTCTTCCCCATGGATCTTATATACTCCCTGATTTTCCTCTCTGAACTGGGACCTGAAGTGCAGACACTTTCCCACAACCCCCTCGCTTGTATGTAAAATGAAAACCAACTGCCAGTACTAATGGGACAGATTAGGTGACTGCGATTGAAGTGAGCACGAATGACCCAACCTAGTGGAAGCCTGGCGGGCCTTAAAGGGGTCATCCAGTGCCACAAAAACGTGGCCACTTTCTTTCAGAGACAACACGACTCTTGTCTCCATTTAGGTGCGGTTTGCAATTAAGCTCCAATCACTTCAAGCGACTCTGTACCCACAATCTGACCCCCCCCCCCCCCCCAAACCACTTGTACCTTCGGATAGCTGCTTTTAAACCAAGATCTGTCCTGGGGTCCGTTCGGCAGGTGATGCAGTTATTGTCCTAAAAACAACTTTTAAACTTGCAGCCTGTGCCAAACAGGAGTATCTGTGCCCTAACTTTGCACCACCCCTCCGTCCCTCCTCCCCACCCTCTCCATCACGAGGAATGCTATTGGAACATTTTCTCCATGCTGAACGCTGCACAGCTGCTTAACAATCCAGCCCATGTGCCGGCTGACGCAGGTGGGGAATAGGAGGCAATCTGCCTGGAGCATTCCTAATGATGAAGAGGGTGGGGAGGAGGGACAGAGGGATGGTGCAAAGTTAGGGCACAGATACTCCCGTTTGGCACTGGGCTTCAAGTTTAAAAGTTGTTTTTAGGACAATTACTGCATCACCTGCCGAACGGACCCCAGGACAGATCTTGGATTAAAATCAGCTAAAATCTCATGAACAAAGAAAAAACTCAGCTCACCATAGGTGGTTTGTTGTGTGATGGTGGACGTTCAGGCAGGAGCAAGTGGAGTAGTAGCGGGCCGCACCCGGTAATAATAGTAAGAAGGAGGAGAAGATCCACAGCGTCCAAAAAAAGTTTTGTTGTCTTTATTATGAGGCATATAAAAAGTTACAAAAGATAAAAACGTAGGCCTACATGTTTCGGGGAAACACACCCCCTTGATCACGGCAATGATCAAGGGGGTGCCGTGATCAAGGGGGTGTGTTTCCCCGAAACATGTAAGCCTACGTTTTTATCTTTTGTAACTTTTTATATGCCTCATAATAAAGACAACAAAACTTTTTTTGGACACTGTGGATCTTCTCCTCCTTCTTATTAAAATCAGCTATCCGAAGGTGCAAGGGGTTTGGGGGGGTCAATTTGTGGGTACAGAGTCGATTTAAATGGAACTGAGCAACAAAACCCCACCCAAGCTGGAGACAAGAGTGGGGCTGTCTCTGAAAGAAAGTGGCCATGTTTTTGTAGCGCTGGATAACCCCTTTAACTAAAGGCAACAGGTTGTCAAACATTGCAGGCACACTGTGGATTAGTGAGTCTATATCTCTCAAATTATACCTTTTAAGAAATTCTTGTACATTGGAAATATGTTTCATTTAACATAATGCATCACTATAGACCTAGTTTTCATCATGACGCAACCCCTTTAAGAATAGGTAATACATTTTACATTATGTGACAGCCTTCTTGAATGTGTTTGGTACTTTGGGTATAGAGTTTGTGTAACTCCATAGCAGCTTGTAACTTATAGTAGCATTGCTTGATAACAAAGCGTTTCTATGTCCAGGCTGTTGCTGCTTCTTCAGAGCTTTGAATTATATACAGAATCAATAAGCAGTGATGGCAGCTTTATACCACCACGGGATCCTGGACCCTCAATGTCGATTGGACTGACTGTCCGGAAATATTGGAGCAACTTGCTGAAGTTGGGGACACTTTACCGTAAAGGAGTAAGTAAAACCATCATGAGATTATGTTAATGAAGGAGATCATGGCCAGTCTACACCAGTCTCTGGGGGACATTTACTAAAGGGAACCTGTCACCGCGGACACAGGCACAGAGCCTGCCCGACCCCCCGGTACAGCCCCCGGATACTTATCCTTTTTGGCGAGTCCCGCTCCTGAAGCCGGTACCGGGACGAAGATATCAGCGCCCGAAGCTGTGTGCGCGCTGCAGAGATGAGTCCGATGCCCACAGAGAATGACGGCTACTTTCATTCTCTATGGGCATCGGACTCCTCTCAGGTAATTTGCTTACATCGCGCGCACGGCTTCGGCTGATGATATCTTCGTCCCGGGACCGGCTCCAGGAGCGGGACTCGCCGGAAAGGGTAAGTATCCAGGGGCTGCACCAGGGGGGGGGGGGGGGGGGGTCCTGGGTCGGGCTTTCTCTGTGCCCACGTCCCCGGTGACAGGTTCTCTTTAAGAGCGGCGTACTTTGCATGCCTCCTACCGCCTTGCCATTTTCCTCTGTACCAACCCATCAGGCAAGCAAAGCTTACCCCTTACACCACCAAAAAGGCCAAAATCTGCTCCTTCTCTATGGCGGACTCCAGCGGCACGTATTTATAAATGTACCCCTCTGTTTTTATAATTTTTTTTTTTCCTTACTTCACTGTCTTATATATTGTGCACTGAGGGATAAACTCTTTTACCCTTAAGCCCCTATTACACGGGTTGACTATGAGGAGCAAATGGGTGATGTCAGTGCTCGCTTTCTCCTCGTTCCCCGCTCGCTGCCAGCGCTAACACACGCGGCGGCAGCGAGTGGGTGAGTACGGGGGGCGTAGGGAGCGGCCCGAGTGATCGCTAGATCTTCCGGGCAGCCCATAGCAGATAGCAGTGGTCTGCTGCCACCGCTCCTATTCCACGGGGCCACAGCAGCATATTGCAGCTTTATTAGTCGTTTGTCTTTCAACATGTTGAAAGACAAACAACGGCAACGATCAGCCAACATCGTTCATGTCGGCTGATCGTTGGCTTCTATTACACAAGACAATTATTGGCCATAATCGTCTCGTGTAATAGGACCCTGAAGATCTTGTGGTAATCTGAAAATCTTAAGTTCGTTGTTTTCCCCATACATTGGATTTATTGTTCTTTCAGTTACGGATCTATGGTTTGTATATTTAATTGTTGGAATTCTTATCGGCCTGGGCTGCATAGATTGAATGTTTTGTCATTTTACTATTTATATATACTTTTCAGTGTTCGATATGATGCCATTAGTATGTATTCTGTTAACAATTCTTTGATACCTTACATCTCCAGAAATCTTCTTCACCTGAAAATGTAATTAAAATAATGGAGCCAAAGACCCCAAAAGAACGTTCCTGTCCATCCTCACGCAGGGCTCAGTCAGTCCTATCGTGCACAGAAAGCCGCCATCTTACTTTTGCTCCACAAGAATCAAATCTTTACATTGCAAAGGACACGTGCACCGTTGGCTCACAGACATTAGAGTCCGCTCTTGTTCCTTGTGATGCATGTGCCATCGCTCAGAGTAGTCTTAAAGAAGTTAGTGATACTATTGTAAGTGTGTGCAAAAGTCAGAACTTGCCATCCTCTCTTATAAAAATTCAAGAAGTATTGCCACCGGAAGGAATCATGTCTCCTTCAGAAATGAGGTACTTGGCCAGCGAAGAAAGCAAGGATCTAGTTCGTATCAGTAAACATCTTACTGAGCTCACGCAGCTTATCCAGCCTCTGAGAAATCAGTGTGAGGCTGCAAAGGTAGAGAATCAGAGGCTACAACAAAACATAGAGGACTACAAGAACCAGCTAAAGTTACAGAGAGATGAGCTGCAGCGACAAGTCATTGAGCATGAGAATAAGCTACAAGAGAAAGGACAACAGAACCAGAGTGTGGTGGACAGGCTGGAGAGGGACAAAGATGAGCTGAGAAAAGGTAAATCATATCATACAGCGACATTTGTTACACAGGTAGGTAGACATACATGTAGGCCGGGTTCACGCTACGTGAAATACTCGGCCGGGTCACAGAACGATCGGTGTTAGGGAAGATCATTTAGATCTTCATATGTGCTGAATTGGGATTTGGGCGCATCCGTGTGCGCCCGCATCCCAATTCACCATTGAACACAATGGAGAGTGCGGCCGGAACCACACTCTCCATTGTATGACCTGTCAGGTTTGTGCGGCCGCAATTCAATGAATAGCAGCCACACAAAATTGACATGTTAGTTTTTTTGTGCGTCTGCTAGTGAACCCGGCCAGAGTGTAAACTAGGGGGGACATGTATCATCCGGCGTACGGATGATTTTCGGCGGAAAGTGACGATTTGCGTATTATTTTATTCGCAAATGGCCGATTTGCAAATAAAATATTCGCAAATCGGCACTTTCTGCCAAGTACGCCGGGGGGTGGGGAGGGGGTGTGAAGGGGGCGGAAAAAGATACGCCGAAAACCTACTCCAGTCCTCAGCTGGCGTAGGTTTTCGGCCGAGCGCACGGGATTTATGTAGAGGCAGTCCGCCTCTACATAAATCCCCGTAGCATTGAAGATGCAGGGACATTTTTAAGTCCGGCGTAAAAAACGTCGGACTTAATAAATGTCCCCCTATGTGTATACACTTTAGTCAGGATTCCATAGATGGCAGCACAATGTAAGTTTCCTTATAATCACGGCCATTGTTGCAAATAGACAACAACGGCTGCGATTAATAGGAAACTTACGTTGTGGGAACATAGCCGTAGTTTGTATGCATTAATAAATGTTCACGCTTTATTTAGGATCTGCAGTTCTAGAAGAAAGAGTTTCCATCTTGAAAGAAGAGTTAAAGCTACAGCACTGTACTATACGAGATCTGGGTAAGAAGTATGTGAATGTATGTTAATACATAAAATGGACTATTTACTGTAGCATAATATACATAAGCAGTTGCTCACATTGTTATACTTATTCCTCCCCTTCTTCATCCCCTATTGTTTACTTCTTTTAAAGGGATACTGTCAAAAGAAAAACTACCCAATCTCAGGATGTTGTTCTATATAGTTCTAGAGATGGGCAGTAAGGGTAATATTCCACCACCAGGGCCCGATCAACTATGTAAATGAGCGCTGATCTGCTAGATTGGAGCTTGTTTACTGGGCCTATTCCACGGCCCGACAATCGTTTAGCGAGGGCTGCAGGGACATTGTTACCGATGTCCTTGCAGCCCTTGTTTCATACTTTACCTGTCTAGGCTGCAGGTCTTCTCCTTCTCCCAGTCCCACGCCGTAACAGCTTCGGAGCGGCCTGTCTGAACTGACAGACCGCTCAGCCAATCACTGGCCGGGAGAAGGAGACCTGCAGCTTGGACAGGTAAAGTATGATGTTTTTGAAATCATCGGTTGCCGGCCACGCCCGTTATTCCACATAGCGATGCGCAGGTGACGACCGATGATTTTAGGTTTGAACCTAAATGAACGATCAGCCGATGGCACGATCATCAGCTGATTGTTCTTTCTATTCCACGGAGCGATAATCGGTCGAATCGAGCCGATTATCGCTCCGTGGAATAGGCCCCTAAGTTGCTAAGCACAAGGTTTATATGTGTGTTTTTTTTTATAATATTAAAGGGAACCTGTCACCCCCCCGTGCCGGGGTGACAGGTTCCCGACCCCCCGTTAGAGACCCCTATACTTACCTCATCGCGCCGGGTCCCGCTTCTGAAGATGGTCGGGTCCCGGAGATCTCAGCCGCTGCAGCCCGGCGTGCGCTGAGAGATGAGTCCAACGCTCATAGAGAATGACAGGAGAGTCCAGCGCTCCGTCATTCTCTATGAGCGTTGGACTCATCTCTCAGTGTGCGCGCCGGGCTGCAGCGGCTGAGATCTCCGGGACCCGACCATCTTCAGAAGCGGGACCCGGCGCGATGAGGTAAGTATAGGGGTCTCTAACGGGGGGTCGGGAACCTGTCACCCCGGCACGGGGGGTGACAGGTTCCCTTTAAGCTTTCCTGTATCAGAATGAGGTCTCACTAATCTGGAGCAGTGGAGCAGTCCAATGTATTTATATACCTGTTACATCTCTCTCCCGCCTCCACCTGTATGTAACAGTTTATTAATAAGGATAAATCTATCGGGCTGGGTTTGATAATGAGTGCTAAATTAAGTTGAGGAGGAAATTTAAGGAGGAGTTTCAAGACATCTTATCTAGGATTAGAACAGATAAATGATTTCTTATATTTGGTCTCACCAAATGTAAGTTTATGCTCCCTACTCATCCTCAGAAGGCAGGGCTCTATCACACATCTAAAATACATAAAGGGTACCCCCCCATTAGGAGGATGTTCCATAGTGTCTAGACAAAATAATCTGACACATTTGAAGCTGTGTTACCAAATGCAATGCAATGTAACCAAATGGTTAATTGCAGTGTCTAATTTGCAGCGTAAAATTCCCAGCAAACACAGTACATGTGAATGGAGCCTAAAAGAGACATTTGAAAGCTGACCTGCCCGACAAATAGTGATTGACAGCTTTCCCTTTATCAGTGTTTGTATGGAAAAGACTGTGGGTAGACAGAGCCACCAGGACTCCACAGTCCTTCCTAAAAGTCCTATTAGGATTACTCAGCTCAAAATCATATAAACCTATGTATCACAGTATTAAGTGAGTCATAAAAATCAATAGGAAACATTATGGAAGTGTAAGTGCTGGTAAGTAACCGATTAAAAAAAATGTGTTTAGTTGTATAATACGTAGTAAACGTGGCTTTAAACATTAAACAAGTGCAAAGTATTTAGCCACTGGCTTAGTGGTGCTGCATTTCTTATTATAACATATAGGTGGCGCTTTGTACTTATTGTTTAATGCTCCTATTATAATATACATACTGAAATAATGCTGAATGAAAATTGTCAGAATGTCCCATACAACTCTGTATTCAGCAAATACTTGCATAAAGAGGGGCTTTATACTTGTCTGCTAATCTTAGAACTGTCAAGACAGAAACTATTAGGAGAGATGCAAAGCTTGGTGCACAAGGAAGAAGTGCATGTACTGGAGAAAAAAGTCAGTGACTTGACAGTCCACCTAGACAAGACATTACAGAGACTTCAAGAATCTGAGGAGGCTGTATCCAAAGAGAAAGCTCGCGGAGAAAGTCTACAGAACCACAAAGAGGTGAGACCAGAAAATGTGAAAGTATCCAGGAAGTAGACTAACATTATGATGTCATAAGACAAAATGTAGCACACTGCTACACAATGTGCTTTTTTACAAACTGTTTAAAGGGATTATCCAGGCTTAGAAAAACATGGGCACTTTCTCCAAAGACAGCACCTGTTGTCTTCAGTTCAGCTGTGGTTTGCAATTAAACTCCATTCACTTCAATGGAACTGAGTTGCCTAAACCAAACTGGAGACAAAAGTCCTGTTGTTTCTGGAAGAAAATGGCCATGTTTTTCTAAGCCTGGATAACCCCTTTAAGGGCTTTTCCAAGAATTGAAAAACAGAGCTTTGGTTGTGTGTGCCATAGCAGCTCAACCCCACTGAAATGAATTAATCTGGGTTGTAATAACACGCAGCATCTGAGGACATAGTAGAAGTCCCATGAAATTAAAAAATGGCAGGAGGTGCTGGAAAAAAATAAACAAAGTATACTTACCTGTACCCCATAATGCTGCTTCTGGGTCTCACTGATATCCACCGGCCTACTGCATTTCCTCCAGCTGCAACAACACGTACCCGACTGATAAATTGCCCGCTCAATGAATCGATGACTGGGGCGGCAAACCGGCTCAGTCACTGACTGGCTGAGGCTGTGATGTCGTACCTGGACGAGCCGGGTACATGACATACCCATGTGACAGCCAGCAGCTGTCAGCAAGACCCTGGATTGGCACTACATGGGGACAGGTAAGTATACTTTGTTTATTATGTTCGGCACCCTCCTGCCTTCCTGGTATTTATATTTCATGGGACTTCTTCTTTGAATGTCATCAAATACATAGTGTCTCTTGCAATGATTCCTGGAAGATACAAGAAATCTATCCAAGCAAAGCTAAAGACATACACTGTAGATAAAATGACCAGTTTGAGGACTGTATTGTTGTACATATGAACTATGCTCTCAAACACATGCCAGACTGAACTGTCCTTTTGAGTAAATAAAGTAAAGGGTGCATGATGGTCATAGAGTACCAACAAGCCAGCTTTTCCCTGTGTGTTTGGCCTGGAGATCAGACCCTGTACAGTCCTAATGCATTTGTGTCAGATTTTGCCCTATTGACACACAGAGTTAAATCCACTGTCAGATGCAGTTTACTTTTGGACACATTTACCTTTGTACTCTCTTTGGATTTATTTGTTTATAATCATACTCCATTTATTTTTATAATTTTGCATAGTTTATACATAATTTTCATGTGAACCCAGTCCCTACAGGCAAAGCAGAAATTACTGTTACAGCAGTTAGACAGATTATCCCAAGAGTGTGAAAAATTGCGTGGCATGATGGGTGATGCAGATGAAGAAAAAGCCAAATTGGAAGAGCAAATGGAGCAAATGCAAAGAGAGGAAGAAGGTATAAGAAGACAGATTAAAGAACAACAGGTATTGATAAATCATTGTCTTGTTTTTTTTAGCAAAAGAAAAACACAAAGAAAAATTTCCATGTTCTACTTGGTGCATCTCCATTCCTTAGGTCAAAAGGCCATAATAAAATTCTCTTTTATATTTTGCGCTTCTGATTTACCGCACATAGTATATGATAAAGACACTTCAGGAGGAGAAGGTAACCTTGGAGAAGTCTGTTGTAGAAGTGACCAACCAGCTCACAGAACTACAAGGATGCCTCCAGGAGCAGAAGGAAAGAGAGAAATTATTGGTCTGTTACCCAGACTTACACCCATTACCAGAATTTGAGAGTAAGTACAGAGAAGTACAGTATTTGTTTTTCTACTACTGACATACTATGCATTGAGAAAGTCTTCAGACCCTTTCACTTCTTTCACATTTTGTCATGTTGAGGCTTTAAGCTAAGAGAAAAGAAAATTGGAAACGTAATTTTAGACATTTTTGCAACTCTATTAAAAAGAAAAAAAACTGAAAAAAACCCCTGAAAGTTTGCATGGATATGGAAACCTAGTGAAACCTAGTGATTTGGAAACCTAGTGAAAAAAACAAGCCATGTGGAGGAAAGAACTTCCTGTAGAGCTCAGTGACAGGATTGTGTAGAGACACAGATCTGTAGAAAGGGACAAACAAATGTGCTTAAATCTCCCAGGAGTACTGTGGCCTGTCTCATTCTTAAAAGGAGAAGTTTGGAACAACCAGGACCATTTCTAAGGCAGAATACCCCACTAAACTAAGTAATCGAGTGGGAATGACCTTGGTAAGAGACCAAGAACCCAATAGTCACTCTGGCTGAGCTCTGAAGATTCTGTATGCAGATGAGAGAAATTTCCAGAAGATCAACCATCACTGGTTTACTCTAATAGTTAAAGGGGTTGTCTGGGATAAAATTATATTTAAGAATGCTGCTGGTGCTGCGGAGACATGTCAGTGAGGTATACTTACCTGTCCTGCTCCACCACCGCTTGCTGGGTCTGGGACAGGTGAGTATATATCACTGACATGTTCCCCGGAGCCCTGACCAGCATAGTTAAAGGGGTTCTACGGGTGCTCTATATACACTTTCTTTATTTCTAACTCCTCTTGTGTTCTCAGGCTAAGTCACATGTGATTTGTTTACCTCCTGTGATGTCACGTTCAGTACCTGTTTCTTGTTCCTTCCACTGAACATGATCACAGGGCGAGTCATCAGGTGGGTGGGGCATGTGTCCCTCACATTGATATTAGCTCCACCTACACAGTCATGGCTATTGTCAATGTGGAATTCCAGCCAATGGGAGGGACACCTGCCCCACCCACCTACTGACTTCTCCTGTGATCTTGTTCAGTGGAAGGAACAGGAGCAGTGTCGGACTGGCCCACCAAAGGAAAGGAGGATCCTCCGGTGGCCCCTAGCTTTAGAACCTGCACTAACACTGACTGACATGTCATTTCTCTCTGGTTCTTCATTGGTGTGCCCCCAGGATAATTTCTTCTAGTGGGCCCAGGATACCCCAGTCCGACACTGAACAGGAGACAGATTTTAAACGTGAAATTAAAGGAAGTGAAGAAATCACAGGCAGAGTGGTCATGTGACTGATTCTAAGAACACAAGAGGAGTTAGAAATAAATGATGAAAGTGTATATAGAAAATACAAGATCAGCAGTAGTCATTTTATCTCAGACAACCCCTTTAATATTTGAAATGAATGAATGAATGAATGAATAATCCCAGCAGTGGAATGTGCCTGCTTAGTTTTCTTATCATAGTGTCAGTGCATGATAGGTTCTCTACAGATATGAGTAAGAGACCAGATCTAATCTTCTCCAATTACACATTAGATATTAGATGCATATATTCGTACAGTTTTATGCATTCCCAGTAATTACCAGCTTATGGCCTGTATAGGCTTAGACAATCCAGTATACATAGATTTCCTTATCGGTCTCTTCTATCAGCCTATGTGATACTATTCAGTTAGGTTGTTAATTAGTAAGTTCCAATACCTGAGAATAATATTTGTGTCATGTAGATAGTGCCTGGTCCTAGTAGGTAAAGGAAAGCTTGAATTTCACTTTGCCACAATGACACAAAGTAGTGAAAGGAGGTCAGTTGTAAAACATCTCATATGGTATGTTGCCTAACAAGTCATATTGCTCTAGTCTAATAACAAGGTATGTGCAGGAGTCAAAATTAAGTCGCCTTTTGGGTGTGTTCACACATGCTGTTTTTCCGATGTTTATGATAATAGGACATCCAAATTGGCGCAAAATTATTGGGAAAGCCACAACATAACAGCACTTGTGTATTATATAGTGTGGAAGCTCATTCCTATAATTGTTACATATAACTTCTGGTTTATTTAAAACTGTAATGTGAACTGCGATTGGGCCGTCCTGTGCCGCCTTATAAATGTGAGTTACAAAAAATTGTCAACTGCTCAATTCGAGGCTGTAATAAGAGACTGCAGGAAAACTGTGTTAGGCTGTATTCACACAACCCATAAATCACGGGACATACAGACAGGGAAGCCCTGTGATGGAATGTATCCCCGCCCGGCATGATGTAGCAGTATCATGCCGGCAGCGGGGACATTTTTTGAATTACCCCAGCACTGTATTGACTTAGCCGCAGAGATTCAAAGATTTTCCCTGCTTCCGGCGTGATATTACTACATTGTGCCAGGCGGGGATACATTCCATGACAGGGCTTCACTGTCTCTAGGGCCCATACTTTACAGGACGAGTGAATGCAGCCTGCCCCACTGTTGTCCTAAGAGTTCAGAAGATTTGTCGGATCAGGGCTACATTTTCCCATCTTTAGGACATAGTTCTCCTTGTCATGATCACTTTTCTGTGCTTGGCTTTATGTTCTTTACCCAATGTAGAATAATACTGGCCTTAAAGAGTCACTGTCGTATTTTTTTTTTTTTTTTTTGCAGAAATCAATAGTCCAGGCGATTTTAAGAAACTTTGTAATTGGGTTTATTAGCCAAATCTGCCATTATCTGCATGTAAAAAGCCTTTTCCCAGGTCCCCCCCTCCTTCCTCTTTTTCATCCACTCTGAAAAATCTGAAAATTGTGACTTGTTGCAGGAGACGTCCCCTGTCTGCTCTAGGGAGAGGGGAGGGGGGAGGAGGAAGGAGGGAGTTAGCCGGCAGCAGAAAGCAGATAACAGAGGATTACAGGCACGGAGCTGGGTGACAGCTGTAATCCGAGCTCAGACAGGTCACTGGTGACTGTCCAAGAAGATAACGGGTGAGATATTTGTAGATTAACTCTTTGTTGTCCTGTTTTGGTCTTTTGTTTAGCTCTCTCCATAGGAGAACAATGAAGACAGGGGGGAGAGCTTCAAACAACTTTTTCATAATAAAAATGCATTTTTCGGATAATAAACCCAATTACAAAGTTTCTTAAAATCGCCTGGACTATTGATTTCTGCCAAAAAAAAATTCACGACAGTGACACTTTAAGTATTAGATAAATTCACACTTGCAACAGAAGTAGCGTATCGGCACTATACTAGTGTATGTGGTCAGCAATTAGTTGGAAATCCCAGGAGGAAAGCTGGGTTGTGCTCAAGTCGCATAAACACAGAACAGTCAATCATGTAGCAACTAGAAAAAGAGCAGCACTTGCCCATGTATGCTTTTCATGGACTTTATATTCATGAAACTATCACATAAAATGTGCTGACATCAACAGACAGACGCCAGCCAGGTGCATAGTAACAGCCGTTTTGCCACTTCTTCAGCCCATAAAGTCCATGACAAGCATACATTGGTGAGTGCTGCTGTTTTTCTATTTGCTACAAATATATTAGATAAATGTCGATTATCGAATGTGTTGGTTGGGCTCCTGACTCTCCCACAACAACTTGAGGACAACTGGAGGAGAGAATGTTTGGACATTTTGGATTTTAACTGTTCTTGTTCTTGAGGAGATAAGTTGTCACCAGAGGAGTCCATCAGTGGCTTACCCACTTCTCTCACCTTTGAAAATACATGCGCTCACGGCCAGGCTGAGTGTGTATGTTTATAATGTGATTAGATGAGATAGATATCAGCCAGATGACAGATATCTAATATTTATGGCCAGATTTACAGTTCTCTTTTACCTTCAATAAATTATATACAAAGTAGGTGCAGAAAAAAAAAAGTAGAACTCTTTTTTTTTTTTTCTTCTTTTCATCCTGCATTTGCGTCTGTAAGGGTGGGTTCACACTACGTTTTTGCAATCCGTTTTTTGAAAAAAACGGATGAAAACAGATTGCAAAAAACAGATGCAACTGTGTGCATCTGTTTTTCTATTGACTTGCATTATAAAAAAAAAAAAAACAGCTCCATTTTTTTTTTTTTTGACAGACACAAAACGTAGTCGACCTCATTTTTGTATCCGTCAAAAAAAAAAAATGGATTCGTTAAACAGATTGCAAAAATGTAGTGTGAGCCCAGCCTAAGCCTAAACATACAAGAACAATGTAATATGGACAGGTTTTGATTAGAGATGAGCGAACCTCGAGCATGCTTGAGTAGATCCGAACCCGAACTTTCGGCATTTGATTAGCGGGGGCTGCTGAAGTTGGATAAAGCCCTAAGGCTATGTGGAAATCATGGATATAGTCATTGGCTGTATCCATGTTTTCCAGACAACCTTAGAGCTTTATCCAAGTTCAGCAGCCCCCGCTAATCAAATGCCGAACGTTCGGGTTCGGATCTACTCAAACCCGAACCCGGTTTGCTTATCTCTAGTTTTGATGCTATATAGTGCAAATCACTTGCAGAAATTTTGCAATTTTTAATTTACAACACATAACTTCACCCACAATATAAATTATTATTATAAATCAATTTATATACAGTAAGTGAAGAAAATGTTACATAAGTTTAATGAGTGTTCTTCAGCTTCCACCAAACAATGAATCCAACGTTTGTCCCTCATCATAGGCTCTGGAGACATTACCGAAGATATGGAAAAGCAGCTTCAAGCTAATGGTATCCGTATAAGTATTCTTGAGGAGGAGAATGCAAAGCTACGAGTAAGCCTGCACAAACTGGGGGAAAAAAGCAAACGAGGGGCGCTAAAGGTGAGTGTCCCTGTCAGTGAGTGTCCCGATCAGTGGTTTGGGTGTTATTCTATAGTGATCATTAGATAGAGTCAGGTCCATGGCTGTAGACGTCACTCCCTGGCTGCTGGAGATGGGCTTCATAGAAGTCTAGTTCCTTTTTTTTCTAATTTTAATGAAGCAATAAAAATATGTTATGTTATGCCTCATTTAACCACCCATAGACTGGGTTGTTGTAAAGGAAATATTATTTGCTTTAACCTACTGCTACTTTTATTAAAGGGGTTATCCAGCGCTACAAAAACATGGATAATAGAAGGACGGTATCCAGCTCCACAGGTATAAAGTAAAAACTGTTTCTTTATTGGATCATATTAAAAACGGTACAAAAACATCCTAGACGCCAACACGTTTGGGAAAAATACACTTTCCTGAATCATTACATGTTATACATATGCACCTTCATTTATACACATATCCCAACGACTTAACAAGGGGGGAGGGGGAAAGAAACAGGAAATGAAAGGAATGCGCACAGCCGTGTTGAAGCACTATAATTCTAATGAGGACATGGAGGCAACACATGAGCAAACAATAAGACCAAACAAACGCACTATGTGAATTATGGTCTAGTGTGTACTATGTGAAAGATATACCAGAATACCATATAAATGTATAGTTATGTATTCATAAGAAATAACATAGCATAGAGTATGTGTACTGGTTTCTAGTACATGGTATACATGACAAATACCGCAATATAACAATAGAATAAACAAAAACAAAATGAAAATAAAAATGTCAAATTAATACTAATGTAATACAAGATCAGAATCAATAATAACAAAACATAAGACACCTTGGGATAGACTAATATATATATGCTAGATCGTTTTTCTTGTTCAGGCCCAAAGGCATACGACAGTCTAATTCCAAAATGCAATATGCTTCTCTAAGTCTAACCTGATGCATCCAATCTCCTCCCCTCTGTGGTCGGCCGACTTTTTCTATTCCACATATCAGAAGAGATGACATATCCCCACCGTGTTGTTCTACAAAATGTTTGGATAGGCCAGACAGGGGGCGATGTAAATGTAATGTCATGGCTGCCGAGATGTCACCCAGATGTTCTGATATCCTTTTCTTTAGTTTCCTAATCGTACATCCAACATACTGTAAGTTACAGAGAGTGCAAGTTGCTAAGTATACCAAGTGATGTGTCTCACAGTTGATTAGGGAAGATATGTGATAATGTCTTTTGGTTACACTGGATACAAAATGTCTTTGAGCTACCATATATTTACACGTAGAGCATCTGGGTAAAGAGCATCCAAAACAACCCGTAGTGGAGAGCCAACTCTGTTTGGGTTGATCTTTCACAACAGTGGGTGACAATATATTTGCCAGAGACCTGCCTCTTTTGGCTACACATTTTATGCCGTTAGATAGAATGGTGGCACATTCCTCATCAGAAAAGAGTATAGGGAGATTCTTGTGAATGATAGATTTAATATCATGGAACTGTGTGCTGTATGGAGTGGAAAATACTAAAGGGTTACTCTGGGGTGTACCTCCATGTTGTGTTCTGTCCTGTAAATGGTACTCTCGGGTTTTAGACTCTGCTATCTTCCTCGCTCTGGTTATGACCCTAGGAGTATAGCCCCTTTCTCATAGTCTATGTTGTAAATTCTCACATTGTGTTAAATATGTGGATTCTTCTGAGAATGCGTGGCGTATCCTAACGAACTCACCAATAGGTAAGCTCCTGATGGTGTGCCATGGATGACTGCTAGAGGCATGTAAAATGCCATTACCAGATGTAGGCTTACAGAAGAGAGATGTGTGAATCTGATCTGTTGTGGGGTGAGTGATAAAATGAACATCCAAAAACTAGATGGAAAAAGAATCTGACTGTAAAGTAAACACCAAATTAAGCTGGTTGTCATTCAAATAGGAATGGAAAAGAGTCATTTTAGATTTGTCCCCCCGCCATATTAGGAGGAGGTCATCTATATAGTGGCCATACCACAGGATGGAATCCCGGAATCAGTCTATCCCAGGGTGTCTTATGTTTTGTTATTATTGATTCTGATCTTGTATTACATTAGTATTAATTTGACATTTTTATTTTCATTTTGTTTTTGTTTATTCTATTGTTACATTGCGGTACTTGTCATGTATACCATGTACTAGAAACCAGTACACATACTCTATGCTATGTTATTTCTTATGAATACATAACTATACATTTATATGGTATGCTGGTATATCTTTCACATAGTACACACTAGAACACACATTCACATAGTGCGTTTGTTTGGTCTTATTGTTTGCTCATGTGTTGCCTCCATGTCCTCATTAGAATTATAGTGCTTCAACACGGCTGTGCGCATTCCTTTCATTTCCTGTTTCTTTCCCCCTCCCCCCTTGTTAAGTTGTTGGGATATGTGTATAAATGAAGGTGCATACCATATGTATAACATGCCATGATTAAGGAAAGTGTATTTTTCCCAAACGCGTTGGCGTCTAGGATGTTTTTGTACCGTTTTTAATATGATCCAATAAAGAAACAGTTTTTACTTTATACCTGTGGAGCTGGATACCGTCCTTCTATTTTCCAAGTATGCATCGGGAGTCGGCCCGACTTGATTGTCCGTGCTTCACATCCCCTGGTGCCTGTTAACCATTGATACTGGGTGAGCTGATTGTTTGCCTCTATTCTGAATGCTACAAAAACATGACCACTTTGTTCAAGAGACAGCACCACTCCGGTCTCCAGGTTGGGTGCAGGTTTTATAACTCAGTTTCCTTTTAAGCGAATGGAGCTTAATTTTAAACCACACCTGAACTGGAGACAAGAGTGGTGCGGTCTCTGGAAGAAAGTGGCCATGTTTTTGTAGTGCTGGATAACCCCTTTAATTTATTCATTCCCAACTGAGTTAATTTATGTCATATTAGGAACATTTAAAGGGGTTGTCCAGGGTAAAATGATATATAACTATGCTGCTGGGGCTGTGGGGGAAACGCCAGTGATATATACTCACCTGTCCCAGGCAGCCAGTTCCTCACTGCTATCAGTGTTTTTTAAAACATCTAGTGACAGCCGTTCCCCCCCGGAAATGGAAGCTCAGCATAGCCAGTATAGAGTGAATGCTGAGTGTCTGTTTCCGATGGAAACAACGCATCACTGGATGTTTTGAAATTGCTGACAGCAGAAGAGAGCAGGCGGCCTGGGACAAGTAAGTATATATCACCGACATGTCCCCTGCAGCCCCGGCAGCATAGTTAAATATCTTATCCTGGACAACCCCTTTAAGTCATTCAATTGTCCTATACATTTCATGTAAACATTTATTGTTTGTAAATCACTCATTCATGTAACAGCCTCACAGACAAAAAAAACAGTCTGAAAACATGGTTCAAATCAGGTTTACCATGCAAGTGGCCAACAGCAGTCGTTTGCAGTCACATGTTAAATTGCTATTGGTATGGCCAGCCTAAGTGATTTGCACACATTATGAAACCAATGTTGTCACCCAGATGTTATATCATAGGTAATTCCTCAGACTCAGCTTTGGACTCTTCCTACTACAATAGAGCCGTTGTCTCCCGAACCCCAAATACAAAGCAGCAGCAGATGTAGTACAACAAAGTAAGTATTATTTCACTAGACGTCTTATAATGTTATTTGTCCTAAAACATAGAAATTTCTCCATTGCTGATTCATCTATTATCAGTTTTTTCAGATTCTATCTTTTAAGCACTTTTACCTTTAGGATCTGCCCTTTTAAGGGTTCTAATGTCCTAGGACATTAGAAGGCTGGGTTCACACAACGTAAAAAACATGGCCGTATTTGCGCAAACAACGGCCATTATTTGCGCAAATACGGCCGTTGTTATGAAATACGACTGTTTTTTAGGTAGTGTGAACATAGCCTAAATGTGTATATGTTTAGAAAAGCACCAAATTTATAGCCTAGTTTTATAGGGAAACATATGTTGAGTCCAGAAAAAAAGTAAAAAGTTAACCTATGATGACTATTCAACCCCTGGCCAAATTCCCACGCTTCACATGATGACACAAAAGATGTTTGAACGGGCAATGTTATTTCAAACAACTTCTCTCTCTATTTGATAGCCAATATGATCTGTCACATATTTGCAAATCATTTTACTTATTCATTTACCAAAATTATTCCTTAGCCGAAAAAACAGGTCTTGGACCTCACTATAATGTGATCTGCTGTCCACCCCTTGTTGTGAGTAGGAATCTGTCTCTAGTAACAGACAGAGCAGGACAAATTACAAGAAGTAGGGGTGGGGCTTAGTATGTAATATGTGCAGAGGAGAGAGTCTGGGTTCTGAAATATTGACATTAAAGGGAACCTATTAGGGCCTGACAAACTGGCCATTAAACCTGACAGGTCATTGGCTTTCATGATGTACTGGTATGCCATACGTTGTGAAAGAGTTTACTATGGTAATGGGATTGTAGATACACTCATTTTCATGGAGCAGTGGTTATGTGCGCATTATTGCTTTAGTCACTGTCTTTGGGAATGAGAAAGATAGCTGAATATAACCACTGCTCCATTGAACATTTAAACCAGCAATGTTCATACACTTAACCCGTGCGTAGGTGATGAGTGTTGCTTGTGGTCTAGCCCTCACAAGCTCCCCAAAAACTCATTCACATTTTATCAGTTTGCGTGTCTGTTAAAGAATTCTACATATAGTAGTTTCAATCCCAGATGGCTGTGTTAGTAGTAACCAGCCCCAGGAGACATTCTTGGTATGTATTGAGATTCCATATACTCATAGCAGAGGCAACACCTCCCGCTAATATCCCTGCAGAGCTACACAGTTGCACATTCAATGAAGGAAACAAGTATCTTCTGCTCTGCAACGTGGTGTAATCCTATCCTATGTAAGAACCTAGGTGTTCAGTATACTCAATGGACCAAGAAGAGTTACAAAGTTCTGTGTGTTTCAGATACCACTAACATACACTACCGTTCAAAAGTTTGGGGTCACCCAAACAATTTTGTGTTTTCCATGAAAAGTCACACTTATTCACCACCATACGTTGTGAAATGAATAGAAAATAGAGTCAAGACATTGACGAGGTTAGAGATAATGATTTGTATTTGATATAACATTGTTTTTACATCACACTTTGCTTTCGTCAAAGAATCCACCTTTTGCAGCAATTACAGCATTGCACACCTTTGGCATTCTAGCTATTAATCTGTTGAGGTAAGCTGGAGAAATTGCCCCCCACGCTTCTAGAAGCAGCTCCCACAAGTTGGATTGGTTGGATGGGCACTTCTGGCGTACCATACGGTCCAGCTGCTCCCACAACAGCTCAATGGGGTTCAGATCTGGTGACTGCGCTGGCCACTCCATTACCTATGATAGAATACCAGCTGCCTGCTTCTGCTGTAAATAGTTCTTGCACAATTTGGAGGTGTGTTTAGGGTCATTGTCCTGTTGTAGGATGAAATTGGCTGCATTCAAGCGCTGTCCGCTGGGTATGGCATGGCCTTGCAAAATTGAGGGATAGCCTTCCTTATTCAGAATCCCTTTTACCCTGTACAAATCTCCCACCTTACCAGCACCAAAGCAACCCCAGACCATCCCATTACCTCCACCATGCTTAACAGATGGCGTCAGGCATTCTTCCAGCATCTTTTCATTTGTTCTGCGTCTCACAAACGTTCTTCTTTGTGATCCAAACACCTCAAACTTGGATTCATCCGTCCACAACACTTTTTTCCAGTCTTCCTCTGTCCAATGTCTGTGTTCTTTTGCCCATCTTAATCTTTTTCTTTTATTGGCCAGTCTCAGATATGGCTTTTTCTTTGCCACTCTGCCCTGAAGCCCCAAATCCCGCAGCCGCCTCTTCACTGTAGATGTTGACACTGGTGTTTTGCGGGTACTATCAGGGGCGCCGCAATCATGAGGCGACCTGAGTCGTCTGCCTCAGGCGGCGCCACCAGCTGTCTTCATGGGGGCGGCATTCAGTGGCAGATTATAATATGAGCGGTTCGGGCGGCCGCCCACATTATAATCCGCCACTGATCGTACCATGTACCGGAGTCCCCCTGCGCCCGGACAGCATCTGTAATGAGATGCTGTGAGCAGGGGAGACTGTATTCATAAGCGCCGCGCTGTAATAAATCAGCCACGCGGCGCTTATGAATACAGTCTCCCCCGCTCACAGCATCTCATTACAGATGCTGTCCGGGCGCGCGGGGACTCCGGTAAATGCATTCCACGTCCGTGATCCGTCAGGATCACGGAACGTGGGAATGCAGCCTTAGTCCCCCGGCTGATGTGCGGCTGCCGGAGGTGTCCCATCCTGTCTCCGGCAGCGCGCGCATCAGAGAGATCCCCGTGCGCCGGAAGTCACAGCCACAGGCGCACGGGGAGCTCTCTGTTGCGCGCGCTGCCGGGGACAGGATGGGACACCCCGGGCAGCCGCACATCAGCCGGGACCAGACCAGAGAGGCTCGACGGGGGAACGGAGGGCAGGTGAGTTGTGTGCTGTTTTTTGTTTTTGTTTTATCTGCTGTGCAGGGGGGTTGGAGAGGGGGACCATCTATAAGGGAGGGGGGAAAGAGGGGGACGATCTATAAGGTAGGGGGGGAGGACCATCTATAAGGTAGGGGGAGAGGGAAGAGGGGGACCATCTATAGGGGGGGGAAAGAGGGGGACCATCTATAAGGGGGGGACCATCTATAAGGGAGGGGGGAAAGAGGGGGACCATCTATAAGGGAGGGGCGGGAGGGGGACTGTCTATAAGGGGGGGGGAGAGGGGGACCATCTATAAGGGGGGGGGAAGAGGGGGACCATCTATAAGGGAGGGGGAAAGAGGGGGACCATCTATAAGGGGGCATCTATAAGGGAGGGGGGAGAGGGGGACCATGTATAAGGGGGGGAGGGGGACCATCTATAAGGGAGAGGGGACCATCTATAAGGGAGGGGGAGAGGGGGACCATCTATAAGGGGGGGGGAAGAGGGGGACCATCTATAAGGGGGGGGGGGGAGAGGGGGACCATCTATAAGGGGGGGAGAGAGGGAAGAGGGGGACCATCTATAAGGGAGGGGAAAGAGGGGGACCATCTATAAGGGAGGGGAAAGAGGGGGACCATCTATAAGGGAGGGGGGAGAGGGGGACCATCTATAAGGTAGGGGGGGAAGAGGGGGACCATCTATAAGGGGGGACCATCTATAAGGGAGGGGGAGAGGGAAGAGGGGGACCATCTATAGGGGGGGGAAGGGGACCATCTATAAGGGAGGGGGGAAAGAGGGGGACCATCTATAAGGGGGGGCCATCTATAAGGGAGGGGGGAAAGAGGGCGACCATCTATAAGGGGGGGACCATCTATAAGGGAGGGGCGGGAGGGGGACTGTCTATAAGGGGGGGGGAAGAGGGGGACCATCTATAAGGGGGGGGAAGAGGGGGACCATCTATAAGGGAGGGGGAAAGAGGGGAACCATCTATAAGGGGGCATCTATAAGGGGGGGGAAGAGGGGGACCATCTATAAGGGGGGGGGGAGAGGGGGACCATCTATAAGGGGGGGGAGAGAGGGAAGAGGGGGGCCATCTATAAGGGGGGGGAGAGAGGGAAGAGGGGGACCATCTATAAGGGGGGGGGAAGGGGGGACCATCTATAAGGGAGGGGAAAGAGGGGGACCATCTATAAGGGAGGGGGGAGAGGGGGACCATCTATAAGGGAGGGGGGAGAGGGGGACCATCTATAAGGGGGGGGGGACCATCTATAAGGGGGGGAAGAGGAGGACCATCTATAAGGGGGGGGAAGAGGGGGACCATCTATAAGGGGGGAAGAGGGGGACCATCTCCTAAAAGATCAGCACCCTCCTCTCCTGACATCCTCTGTGCTGCTGTGACCTCCTAAAAGATCAGCACCCTCCTCTCCTGACATCCTCTGTGCTGCTGGGACTTCTCCTATAGGATTAGCACCCTCCTCTCCTGACATCCTCTGTGCTGCTGGGACCTCTCCTATAGGATTAGCACCCTCATCTCCTGACATCCTCTGTGCTGCTGGGACCTCTCCTATAGGATTAGCCCCCTCCTCTCCTGACATCCTCTGTGCTGCTGGGACCTCTCCTATAGGATTAGCCCCCTCCTCTCCTGACATCCTCTGTGCTGCTGGGACCTCTCCTATAAAGTCAGCCCCCTCCTCTCCTGACATCCTCTGTGCAGAAAGGGACCAAACATTATGTTTAGTGGGGACAGCAGTGGGGGGGGGCAGTAGTGGATTATAATGTGGGCGGATTGACGGGGGGGGGGGCGTCATTCTATAGTTCGCCTCGGGCAGCAGAGAGGCTAGAATCACCCCTGGGTACTATTTAATATAGATGCCAGTTGGGGACCTGTGAGACGTCTGTTTCTCAAACTAGAGACTCTAATGTGCTTATCTTCTTGCTTAGTTGTGCAACGCGGCCTCCCACTTCTTTTTCTACTCTGGTTAGAGCCTGTTTGTGCTGTCCTCTGAAGGGAGTAGTACACACCGTTGTAGGAAATCTTCAATTTCTTAGCAATTTCTCGCATGGAATAGCCTTCATTTCTAAGAACAAGAATAGACTGTCGAGTTTCAGATGAAAGTTCTCTTTTTCTGGCCATTTTGAGCGTTTAATTGACCCCACAAATGTGATGCTCCAGAAACACAATCTGCTCAAAGGAAGGTCAGTTTTGTAGCTTCTGTAACGAGCTAGACTGTTTTCAGATGTGTGAACATGATTGCACAAGGGTTTTCTAATCATCAATTAGCCTTCTGAGCCAATGAGCAAACACATTGTACCATTAGAACACTGGAGTGATAGTTGCTGGAAATGGGCCTCTATACACCTATGTAGATATTGCATTAAAAACCAGACATTTGCAGCTAGAATAGTCATTTACCACATTAGCAATGTATAGAGGGTATTTGTTTAAAGTTAGGACTAGTTTAAAGTTATCTTCATCGAAAAGTACAGTGCTTTTCCTTCAAAAATAAGGACATTTCAGTGTGACCCCAAACTTTTGAATGGTAGTGTAGGTGTCAGCGCCAATATATCAGACCACTGTTCAGATGTTGTAAGGCCCACCTCGTTCTCTCATTTTTTTTTTTTTTTTTACAATATCAAAGGTCTTCACTTCCCATAGGAAGACAGTAGGTCTTTAGAAATTACTGATATTAACCCCTAAAAGCAGTGGACTTAAAGTGTCACTCTCGTTTTGTTTTTGTTTGTTTTTTTGCAGAAATCAATAGTCCAGGTGATTTTAAGATCATTATCAGGAAGTCTCGACTCTTTTACATCAGTCGGGCCCTGTGTAACCTATGGAGAGGGCAGAGGGGAGGAGGTAGGAGGGAGATTAGTCGACAACAGAGCAGAGAACAAAGGATTACACAGCAGAACCTGTGTGAAAGTGGTATTCAGAGGTCAGAGAGGTCAGTGCTTACTTCAGAGGAAATAGCCTGGTGATGTAGCTGTAAATTAACTCTTTGTTGTCCTGTTTTGGTGCCTCATCTCCCTCCACCCCTCCCCTCCCCATAAGAGAACCGTGAAGACAGGGGGAGAGCTTCAAACAGTTTTTTCATAATAAAAAGCATTTTTCGGCTAATAAACCCAATTACAAAGTTTCTTAAAATCACCTGTACTATTGATTTCTGCCCAAAAAAAAAAATTAAACAGTGACACCTTAAGCACTAGATCTAACACAGGAAGGAATGATATATCAGGAGGTGCTGCTCTGAACTCTGTCTCTACTGCGGCAACTCAAAGTCTGATTTAAGTTGGAACCCCCCCATGCCAGTCCTTCCATAAAAGGAGTAAAAAAATACTTTTAGGGTGCCTTCACACACACCGGATCTGCAGCAGATCCACAGCGGATTTAATGGCGCAGATTTGATGCTGTGTTAAGTTATTTAGATCTAATCTGCTGCGGTAAGATCCGCAGCGGATTTTACAGTGCGGATCCGCAGCAGAAAATCAGCTGCGATACGGTACATGTGAAGCTACCCTAAGGATGGAATTGAGGGCAAAAACAGGTCCCTACAGCAGGCAGATGGTCAGATAGAATCCGAGCACAATATTTCTACATAGCTTCCTAATTTACAATATGTACTTTTCACATTGCAGTACAAATGATTTAGTCATGTCGTAAATCAGGTGCTCACATATTAAGTATATACATAACAGAATGATGTCTATGCATATTATAATCACAGAACGTCAGTACATACAACAAACAGGGGTATCACCTCTCCGTCGTTAAAAAACATAGTCTAAATGACATCTTATATCCCAGTCCTATGTCTTTGCGTGACCATCCTATTCTTATCGGCCAGAAAGAGGAAGGGGGGGCGTGGCTTAGCGATGGAGCCGTGAAGACGTGTTTCACTGGAGCTCCGTTCCAGCGGCCGCCTGCAGACATCGTCAGTGGATACTAATACCGGCTATCTGTCATGCCCAAGCCTCAGGGCATACCTGCAGACCCCCTGACCCGCCCGATGACCAGGTCTACCACCTCCACACCTGGCATTGACCGTTTCTTCAGGCCGTCCCCGGCAGCGCTGCAGGCCCCCATGCGCAGCAACATGGCGCCGGCCTCCTCCTCACAGCATAGCACCGCGGAGTCTAATCCCGATGCTTCCTCAGAGGCTTGGGGTGACCAGCTTCCCTCCGGTTCTGCCAATGCCGAGACCCTGGACTGTTATCCGCCTGCTAGAGGGTCTCCCCCGACACTAGGGGCGATGGACACGGACCCCTCTGGACACGTGCTGCAGGACTCACCCTCCGCCATTGTGCACAGTGAGTTACAGCTGCTTCGCAGCCTAATACAAGCCCTCCCCTCCAAGCAAGACCTGGACCAGGTACTGCAGCGAATAGAGGCTGCACAGCAGCAAGCGTTGGAGGCTGTGAGGGAAGACGTGACAGCATTAGACGTCCGCACCTCGTCTGCGGAAGACGCCATAGCCGCCCTCACCTCCAGAGTCTCCTCCCTAGAAGCTGATTCCGCCCGCTCCCGGAGCCATTTGCAAGCTATGGCCCTTTTAGTGGACAATCAGGAGAACCGAGGGAGACGCAACAACGTCCGGCTGAAGGGCCTTCCTGAACGTGGCCCGCAGGATGACCTACTATCACGGGTCCCCGCCATCTTCAATCTTATTACCCGTCGCCCCGCAGACGCCACCTATGTGATAGACCGGGTGCACCGTGTGGCGAGAACCCAATCTGCAGATGGACCGCCCAGGGATATCCTGTGCAGACTACATTATTATGTGGACAAGGAGGCCATTCTACGAGCTCCACGGGATTACGGGGAGATAAACTTTGAGGATGCGACTATCCGCCTATTCCCTGATGTTTCCTCCCGCACCCTCTCCATGCGCAGGTCCTTGCAGCCTCTCTTAGGGACCATACGAGAAGCGGGAGCCTCGTATAGATGGGGCCATCCCTTTCATGTCATTGTGAAGAAACAGGAGAATACCTTCCTGCTCCGCTGTCCGGACGAGCTGCCGAGCCTGTTCTCCTTCCTCGGGGTCCCACCGATCTCTATTCCCGACTGGCTGTCCCTGGATTGTCCGGCAGTACCTCAAGGACGGCGCCGCCGCCGCTCATCGTTCCTGTTGGAAGCTCCACTGGCGCCACCGCCTCCGCTGGACTTTAACTCGGGCCCGGACTTATCCGCGCCCCTGCCAAGTGAGGCCTGACTGCCGAACTCTCTCAGGGGTCTGCTGGACTTCAGTTCGGTGTGACGGGTGTCCCCCCTGCCCTATGTTTGTTTGTGGTGTAGTCTTTTGTGGGGGCTTATGACTGGATATTTTTGTTTCCCCTCCATGTTTACCCCATGTCATCTCTCTGCCCTGTCTAAATGTGCCTTACAGTTTCTCTATTAGGGACCTCGTATCACCCACACGGTTATACACCACTGGATGTGGGGCTCCCACTTAGACCCCACCACATTTGTTTCTAGGATAGATAGCTGTTCATTTAAGGTTTCGCTACTCCGCTAAGCATTGTGCCCCGTGGAGCACTGCCCCTCTCCGTTTTTTCGGGGGGGGTGCAGTGTTTCCTCGGAGAACGTTCTCGCCAGTTGTGGCGGTCGCTGGATACGGCTCTCCCCATGGTTTTCTGCGCTCTACCTTTTCCTTCTCTTCTCGGGGACCTCAGTTAGGTGGTCTTCAGTGAAGATTCTTTCGGGCGCTGCCCATCTTCTCTTCTTACCTGTTCTTCTTCTGCCTTTGGCAGCTAATACTCTCTCCTTGCTTCTTTTTTTTTCCCAGTCCCTACCCGTTTTGGGTTGAACGGGGTAGCTTGTCCTATTACCCCTTTCCCTCCTCTGCTTCACCTGTCCCTACCCTTCTCCCCTCCTACCTGAACTTTCCCCCCCTCCTGGCCAGTATTCAGGCTAGCTGTTCGGAATGGTCCAGGGGTTACTTCTCCTGGTTTGGCCGTTGTGCCATCCTGAAAATGAATATTCTCCCCAAGCTCTTGTACAGATTCCAGTGTGTGCCTGTGTCCATTCCACCCTCCTTTTTCAAAGCCCTGGTATCCCTGCAAATCAAATTTGTCTGGAATAATAAGGCCTCTCGATTGCGGAGGTCCCTCCTGTGCCGACCCAAGTCTCGTGGGGGGGTGGGCCTCCCGGATATCCGTCTATACCACCAAGCAGCTTTGCTCACGCGTGTGGTGGACTGGTGCAGACACTCTACTTTTAAGCCATGGGTTGTCCTGGAGCAGTCCTTTGCCGTTGCCCCCCTCGCTTCATTTGTCTAATGCGCCCGCCCTAAGAACTCACCCGACAATCGGCCCCACGCTGTTAGCCTGCGCGACCACTACTAGCAGACAACATCTCCTACCTCCCGGGTCACCTTGCTTCCCTGTCCTAGGGAATCCATCCTTTCCCCCGGGGCTGGAGGACCCTGTGTTCCGCACATGGGTCAAACACGGTAAGCTCAGAGCTCAGGACTTTCTATCGCGGGCTGATTGGCTCTCCCCGAATGCCCTGGAAGAGATTGCAGAACCAATGCCGTTGGGCCCTTGGCGTATACAACAACTTCGCCATTTCTTGCTCTCGCTTCCGACGCCGTCCTCATTTGGCTCCTCCAGGACGCCGTTTGAAGCGATGTGTTTGGATAAGGACCCGCTCAGACATTCGCTATCCCTCACGTATTCACTCCTGATCTCCCCCCCGAACCAGGACCATCCCGATTTTTTGCTAAAATGGGAATCTGACCTGAACCTGACACTTACTGACCCCCAACGTGACAGGGTCCTCCTCCTGGTCCACAAGTCGTCCATGAACTCAGGGTATCAGGAAGCGGGCTACAAAATTCTTACCCGTTGGTACAGGGTGCCTACCCGCCTACATGCCATCTGGCCACATGTTGATCCCATGTGCTGGCGCTGTGGCGCGGAGGAGGGCTCCCACCTCCACATTTTTTGGACGTGTGACGCTCTGCGCCCCTTTTGGGACTCAGTCCATAACCTGATTCGGAAGATCACCAATTTTTCCTCGGAGCTGTCCCCTGCGTTGTTCCTCCTGCACCATTGTGATATCCCGACCCGCAGGTACAAACGGTCCTTGCTGTGCTTTTTGGTGATGGCTGCTCGTGCGTGCATCCCCCTTTACTGGAAAAAGACCATGGCCCCACCGGTGTCTCTCTGGATCTCCAGGGTGAATGACCTAATGCTCATGGAGGATCTTACCTCTTCCCTGATGAACTCGAACAAACGGTTCACCCAAACATGGATGGCGTGGCTGGAGTTCCGGGGTACAGCTGAATACGCTGCCCTCCTCGGGAACCCAGGCTAGGATATTCAGTATGGTCCTTACCCCTGGTTGATCCTCTCCTTCTAGACACCGTGGGGATGGGGGCTTTTTGGTTGTGCCTCGGGCGGGGGGGAGGAATCCCCCTTCCCTCCGTCTCATCCTTTACCCCTTCCTTTCTTTCCTCCCTGCCTCCTCTTCCCCCTTTGACCCTCTTCACTTTCTCTTGGCTCATCTGGCCTTCTCTGTCCCCTCTTAGACCCCGGGGGCGGGCCCTTTTAGGGTACAGGATCCCCGTCCCTGTTCTTCCTTACTCTATTTTCCTTTAAGGGAAAAACCAAAAAAATTGAGGGATGTGGGGGATGCTGGCGATGCCTGGTGTGTTTTGTATAAGGTTCACTGCTCTGTGATCCCTTTTCTCTCTGTATTCTGTTATATGTAATTGTTATACAGTATATTGTTTTGGTTATGTCCGTGCCATTTGTGTTGATCTCGAGCACATATTCTCTTACATGTTTGGACGCTCCAGTGTGTTGTTGGTTTTCCCTGCTCTTTCTCTAAATAAAGAGTTTAAAAAAAAAAAAAAAAAAAAAAAAAAAAAAAGAAAGAGGAAGGCCTCCATTGGTGTACGCTAAATGAATCGGGATGTCTGTCCCAGGGAGTCGTTCCACGGACCCAATATGGTTTTAAATTTAGATCTAGCTTTGCGCTTTATATAGACCCCTTTCTCACGCAATCCATTTGCGTGCCTGGTAAAGAATTCTATATGAAGCGATTTAAATCCCTGATGACTCTGTGTTAGTAGTAACCAGGCCCAGGAGACATTTCGGTGCCTCAATAGGTGTTGTGATTCCATATACTCGGTTCCTCAAAGTACATACAGCAACTCAAAGTCTGATTGAAGTTGGCCACAGGTTTTAAAGGAACCATTGCTATATATTTGCCAGATCCTCCAGACATCTTTACTTTTCCAGAATCTAGCCCCATCCAGGCCATAAAGGTATGGGGAGTCTGGATTGTTCCATATGGGGGTATAGTCAGTATAAGCTTCACATTTTAGAAAAGATTTTACTTATTTCCATACCCACTTTAACACATTATTGAAACAGTACTGGATAACAGTATTCAAACACCCCTGCCTGGTACCCCTTAAAGAAAGTGGTTTATCCTTTTAGTCTGGAGAGCAGGAGAAGTTTTCTATGGGGATTTGCTACTTCTCTGGACAGTTCTTGACATAGACAGAGGTGGCAGCAGAGAGCACTGTGTCAGACTGTAGAGAATACACCACTTCCTGCAGAACATACAGCAACTGATAAGTACTGGAAGACTTGAGATTTTTTTAATAGATGTAAATTACAAATCTCTGGCTCTTTCTGGCACCAGTTGAGTTGAAATTTTAAAAAAATTGATGAACAACCCCTTTAAGTGGGAAAGGATGTGACAGCAGACTCTTGACAATGTGTCTTGCAGTAGTGCATGGGCATACAGTAGAACATTATTTGCGTAAACTCCGCCGTGTGAACAACAGAGCGGAAATACCATTGAACACAATGGGACATTGCTCTGTACATATTTTACAGGCAGAATTTCTAGCGGAATATGCACAGATTTTGCAGGAAATTCCTCACCTATTGCTTAGTGCGAACATATACCCTAAAGGACAATCTTAAGGAGTGAGTATCCTTGTAAAAGTCCATTACAGCTTGAAGTATATCCCTATCGTCAGTGATGGTTTACCTGTTAATTGTGTGGAGTTGTGATATAAATTAGGACCCCGACTGAGCGGAGGATATCCTGGCAACTATGCGACCAGTACTCTTCCCATTTTCAGAATGTGGAAGGCTCCCTTTTGTTATCTTCAGCCTATTCTAAATGCTTATTAAAGACTGTTTGAGCCTCAACCAAATGGCTTTTTATGATCTCAGAGGGGTTTTCAATAAAACAATTCTCTGTGACAACACGGTCTAGCCCCTTTAATGGGGCAATGAAAATGTCATCATTCATCATGATTTTCTTTATAAAATCTCAGAATATGGCAATTGCTAAAGTGTAATTTTTGACATCACATTAAAAAATGTCAAGGTCTCTTTCATAGAATAGATATTGTGTTTACTGTAGCGATCAATAATGTGTACAGTTACCTCCTTCACTGTTGAAAGAGTTTGTTTTATCAGATGTTATCTTGTCACCTTTTACCTACTGTACCTAATACAAAGCTGTTTTGTGACTTGACGTGTTCCTGTCGTTTGGAAAAACATTTTTGACATATCATAGAGACACACCAAACAAAAAAAGAGAATCCAACCGCACATTCTGAAATAGTTCAAGTATGGCCACTCAGTAGATACTGGATGCACACAGGTGGGCCCACAATCCTTGGTGTAGGCACTATAGACTTATGAAGGAAAGGATTCCCACAGCATCCACGGGTAGAAGCAGGTGTGTTTATTCACACATCAGGGTACAAAACAGCAACGTTTCGACCTATTGGGCTTTATCAAGCATGATGCCTGAGAAAGACCAATAGGTCAAAACGTGACTGTTTTTTACCCTGATGTGTGAATAAACACACTTGCTTCTACCCGTGGATGCTATGGGCATCCTTTCCTTCATAAGTCATAGAGACATGTCAAAAGTTATCATTGCTCCGGGTCTGAGCTTTCAGAGAATGAGCGGGGAGAGAGCTGCACTGCAGCGTGTTCCACTCCCCGTTATGTCAGTAAAAGAGTCGGGCTCCATAGACTTACATTAGGAGCCTGACTCATCATGTGACACTCAGGCCCGGGCCGATTTTTTCCTAACAACAGTGACACTTTAACATCATACTTTGCACTGTCTGTTTCTTTATATGTGATTTGCTATTTTGATCATTGTAGTATTTGCTAAAAAGACAGTGATGCAAGTTCTGTAGTTTCTAGTATGTTTTTCAGTCTTTTTTTTTTTCCAAGCCAATGCTAGAAGTGGATACAGCAGGAAGAAAGAAAAGTATAAGGCCTAATGCTGCGTTTACACGGAACGATAATTCGCCCGATCTTACGATTAACGATTTAGAAAGAACAATGTGTTTTTTATAACGATCAGCGTTTAGATGGAACGATATATCATATGGAAAAATTGTTTTGCGATCGCTTAAGCCTATCTCACTTATAGGTTAAATCGGTGAACGACTGTTCACACAAAACGATCTGCGAATTTTTTGCGAACGACCAACGATGATTTGAGAACATGTTCAAAGATCAAAATGAACGATTTCTCGCTTATCGCTTGATCGTTTGCAGTGTTTACACGGAACTATTATCGCTCAAATGCGATCGTTATCGTGCAAATTCACACGATAATCGTTCCGTGTAAACGCAGCATTAAATGGGTAAATCAGCAGAGTGTCGGTCATTGTGACTGGAAAACCCCTTTAACATTCCCCATTTCCTTAGGATCCACTTCTGGCTTTGGCTCAAAAACGAAATTAAAAACTTCCCCTTAAAGCTGTGTTTGTAAACCACCCCCCTTCCCTAAAGGTGACAACTTTATTGTATAATTGTTGGGGTTTTTTATTGTAGGTTTTCTGTTTTAACTTTTGCAACAATTTGTTTTCTGTTTCTCTGCCGTCTGTAGGCCTCCTAGTCCCAAACTAAATACAGTGACATTTCCAAAGGACCCAATGAAGTCTTCCACCATTGGTCAACAAGAAAGAAAAGGATCACTCCATTCTCTAAACCTTGTTACGTTACCGCCTGACAATTCACCCATAGCAGCTTACGCACGTGTCAAACAAGTGAAGGGGAGAAACCGAACCCCTAGTTCAGATCGCAAGTAACAAAAACACAGTCCCCCAAAAGGCTCAATTATAACCAAGAGAAAATAACCCGACTTCATCCTTATTGATGAGCATGTAAAAATTTTTTTTTTTTTTTTTTTTTTTATATAGTGATATCTATCTTCTCAAATGGAAAATATTCCTATTATATAAAGTGAGATTACTGTATGTTTTGAAATTACATTTGAAACTACGTTTGTGCACATCACATCACATCATTGCACTGTGGTTTGGCTACACGCTGGAACAGTTGTTACTAGAGCTAAGCAAACTTCGAGAACACTTGGGTTCATCGTTTGATTAGTGGTGGCTGCTGAAGTTGGATGCAAGTCTCAGGGAGCCCTGGAAAACATGGATACAGCCTGAGTAAACAATATAAAGAATAGAAGAGGTGGCACTCACCAGTTTTCAGTTGCCAATCTTTAAGTGAAAGGCCATTAAGTGAAAGGCCATTTAACTGTAAAGTCCATTATACAAGCAATGGAGAGAGTGCAAACATGGTACACCCTGCAGCGACGGCCCGTTTCACGCCCGGCGCTTCGTCTGGCTGCGTCACAGCCTGTATCCATGTTTTCCAGGGCTTCTTAGGGCTGCATATAACTTCAGCAGCTACCACTAATCAAGTGATGAACCCCAGTGTTCTTGAAGTTCACTCAGCTCTAGTTGTTAGCACTTCAGCTTTCCTTATGTAGGTGGAAATATAAGGAAAAAATTCTACTAACATTTTTAAGTTCTAATTTTAAGGACTCATTCACTTCTGTGTACAGATTAAATATATGGATATGCCCTAAGGATTTGTTTACTGTTCAAGAAAAATGCAATGCATAGTCCCATGTTATTGTTTCCCAGGTGCCTTGTATGAAATCACCGTAAAGTCATATAGTTTATGCACTTTTTTATTTTTTTCCTGTAATTTTTTTATTTCTTTTGGAGAAGCACTTGGTCCTGCCTCCTTGGCCCAGAATAGAAACTCTATTTTCTGAAATTATTTTATGACTTCTGCGAAGGCTGTCAGCCAGAAAAGGTGACATTTGTGTTTTTGCCCCATTATTTAACAGCTTATTTCTGCTCCTCAGCGGTCAAATTTGCTAACGGATTCACTTTAAGGCTATGTTCACACAACATAAAAATTCATTAAACAACGGCCGTAATTGCAGGTTTGCAACCAAGAACATTATTTAATGAATTTGCCGATTGCATTGAAGTCTATGGAATCCCGAACAGAGTGTATATACACTCAGACTGGGATTCCGTGCGGCCGCACAAAAAAACTGACATGTCAGTTTTGTGCGGCCACTATTCATTGAATAACGGCCGCACAAAACTGACTCCGGACGCACTTTACATTGTCTGCTATGCATAATTGGAGTGCGGGCACAACCGAATGTGGTTGCATCCAAATTCAAAAGAAATTAAGCTCATCCGGCCCGGACACAGACACAGACAGCCATCGCTCTATGGCCCGGCCGTGTCACAGAACAGCCGCTGTCATACTGTGTGTGAACTCGGCCTAAAGGCGTGTTCACACGTACAGGATCCGCATCAAATCTGCTGCAGATCCTGTACGTGTGAAAGCACCCTAAGGCTATGTTCACACTACGTAAAATAACGGCCGTTGTTTTTACCGGCCGGACTTTTGCGACCAAAACTACGGCCGTAGAATTACGATCGTATGGGCTAGTCGTGGAACTACGTCCGTTGTAAAATTTTGATTCCTAGCATGTTTATAAACGGGATGAAACAGGTCATTTACTTTAAATACTGCGCCAAGCCCGAGAAACCAGAAACCGAGAAACTTGCAACGGGATCCCGCATTCCGCTGTGTGTATGTCCGCAGCCCGCCCTGTTAACCCCCCGGCTGCTGGAGCACATACTTCACCTGCTCCCCGCTCCGGCTTGCTTCGGGGCTCCCGGCATCTTCAAGCCCCTCTCAGCCTATCAGTGCGCTGCGGCGGGGCAGCACACTGATTGACCAAGCGGGACATGCCACGAGCCCCAAAGCTAGCCGGAGCGAGGACCAGGTGAGGTATGCTCTCCAGCGGCTGGGGGGTTAACTGGGCGGGCTGCGGACATACTAACAGCGTGGATGGGTCTTGCTGTGAATTCGCAGCAAGAAAACCGCTTCAGATCCATTACGTGTGAACGCTCCCTAAGGCTATGTTTACACACAGTAAAATAAAAGCAAAATATAGCAGTAAAATAGAGAAAAAATACATGAATTCTTCCTTCTTGTGTTAGAGCGAAAGGCTCCATTTGTAGTTTAAGAAGACATCAGGGATCTGTATTTGTCAGTTTCCACATATTGGACCCAGTAAAATCAGGTGCAAAGGAAAAGGTTATTCCAATCATACAGTTCAGAATGGTCCGATTCTTCATACAGTAGATGTCTTCATCCTTCTGCAGCCACAGGGACAATGTTATATATATTTCTTCCCTTCTAAAAATATTAACTAAAATATTTTAAACAATTGCTTGAAATACAATTCAATAATACAGCAACTAAAGTGATTATATTATATAACCGTTAACCGATATATAAGACCGTTTTAGTGAGGGTCCAGTGTACACAGTATAAATCCATGTGAACCCATCATGCCTGTTCTAGAATGTTCTTTAATTTAAATGTTCAGGTCCATTGACCTTAACCCAGTCAGATGCTCTGTATTCCTGCACAGCTCTGACAGTTACCGCTCATTTGAAACTCACTATCAAGCCAAATCCTATAGTCCACTCCCTGCTCATTGCTGCTGGATTCTACTGGATTCTGGCAGAGAAAACCCTGACCGGGCACATTTTCCTGCACTTGTTTGATTTTCTATCTGTAAAACTGAATTTGGGCAATTGAGTAATCAGAAGCTTGATATGTTCTTAATATTATTACTGCAACTGAGACGGCACTATCTGAGCTTTCCCACAGCCTATTATCAGCCTAATATATCCGTTATAAGGAAGGGGACAGACACATAGCAATAACCAGTATGATCATGTCTTGACCTACTTTATCATTTATACTAAAGATAACTATGATAAAGTAATAAAAAAGCACATGAAGGGTAACAGAGGGTTTTTATGTAAAGGTTACATATTAAAGGTCAGAACTAATATCTGTATGCCCATATGTGTCCCAGCTAGTGAAATGAGCACTGACCAATGGATTCACTGGTTTAGGGGAACTGAGCAGTTGGCTTCCCTGTATGATCAGCGCATGGTCAGGGACGCTATTTTGAATTGATGGGTTGTATAAACCAGACGATGCGCACAGTGACATGTCAGACCAGCCTATGTTCACCCACTTTGTATACTCCCCTGTAAATGTATGTAAAGGGTTTTGCAGAGATCCAAGTCTCTTGATATAACTGGTCATGGTTTGCTCGTATTGGATAATTATTGAATCAATGTTTATTATCACTGACACTGTCCATAGAGAGAAAGGGTGCTGGCCATAGAGAGGACAGTGGCACACATCTTAACTAGCAAGATCCTGAAGTATCTGTAATATAGCTTATGATCTCTCTGTCTCTTCACACAGAGGGAACAGCAGCTTATGGTGAAAAAAATATGAACTGTTAGTTTTTGAGCAGTTTACCCAGTCATACAGGACTCTCTAGACCAGAAATGGGGAAACTTCCGCCCTCCAACTGTTGCAAAACTACAATTCCCATAATGCTAAAGCTTTGACTGTCCAGGCATGATGGGAATTGTAGTTTTGCAACAGCTGGAGGGTCTAATGTTCCCCATTCCTGGTCCAGACTACAGTATTTCCTCTGATCACTGAGCTTCTCCATCTTACGTGTGCCTTCTACCATTGAGGTCTTAGCCCCACTGTGTAAAGAAAAAAACAGGATCGCACGGTATCTTACAGATATTGCGGAATCACTCTATTGCAGCTACTCCAACACTGCTGTAGGAGAAGAACCCCCTACCCATAAATCCCATATTCATTTTACCTGATCTTCCCCTTTTTTTCACAGCATGTGGTATTTTATAGATTATTACAGGTTGTTGTACACTAACTAGACAGTGTCAGTACTTGGGAAATTCATGCCTAGTTAACACTGGTGTCAGTTTATACATTTAATAAAAATATACATGATAGGGGGGGCGGGCGTATGCCAGGGAGAAGGTGCGCGGCAAGGCATGGCCTCTCTCCACCCTTGATTTACCATGATTTACAGGCTTAAATCATGGCAGAAATCTACACCTGCTCAGGCCGGATTCACTAAGAGGCATGCAACTCTTAGTGGATTCGGTGGAGCCTAATTTAAGACCGGCGTACTCATACTTCATAAATGTCCCCCGATATGTTGTCAATTTAGCATTTATGTGAAAACTACATGTCTGATTTACATATCAGGTGTAAAAAAAGGTATAACTGAAATGGGGGAACTTTGAAGAAGAAAAAAAAAGAAAAGAGGATATAGAAATATTAAAGCTTGTGTAGCAGGCTGACACCTTTTAATGTGGTGACGGAATCTTTTCTAAGGTCTACAGGCAATAGCAAGCGGAGATGTTCTCCTGCTAGGTGGTCTTTATTGTGGTCTTTCTTGAACAAAAAAAATAAAAAATAAAATAATAATGTTATCCGCATCTGTAGCATCGGCTATAGATAATCTTTGGTATTTCTTGTGTGCCGTTTTTTTTTTTGTTTTTTTTTTACGTTTTGTATTATTGTAAATAAATAATTGCTTGTGTAAAATAGGGTTTTAATAAATAGTTTTTCCATACGTGACACTTTTTGTGTAGTATCCATGTAATACGACATTATATAGCTCATTAGTAATAATAACACCTATAACTAAGCAGGGCCATGTAACTTAACTTACCAAAGTGGGCTTATCCAAAAATAACCAAATATACCCAAAGAATAAAAAGAAAAACCTACCTTCCTCAAAATGCATATCTTCATTTCATTTGTTGTACTTAAAGGGAACTTGTCATTACTTTAATGCAGAGACAATGTGCAATGAAAGAAGCACAATAATCCCAAAGAGAATATGGTATCTAATCCACTATGAAGAATTCACAACAAAGCATTGCAGTCTATTGAATCATGATACAGGGGATACACACCCTACACGTTACACATGCCCAAGCAAGTATGGAATATAATGTGGTGCACCTTTCATACACATAGTGGCCATACAGATTGGAGAGTGCTCCTAGTACGTCATCAAAAATTACTTTTGACATGTCATCAGGCATAGGAAAGAGAAGGTCCAACAGCATATGTAAGTATGATTAAGACCAAGTGCTTGACAAAGACCCTTCAGGGGTCGAAACGTTGCTTTGCTGTACCTGATTGTATGAAATAAACTTGGATTGAATCATACTACGGATGATGTTGGACCTTCTCCTTCATATATGCCTACATTGGGCATTGTTGGCATACCAGCCTGCATCCTGCAATCTATATACATGGCCATAGAGAATCTTGTTCCTTGGTACTGTTAAAACTTTCTACTTTTAGTGATGTCATCAGACATTTCAAAATTTATTGATCACAGCGGGTCTCACTGCTAAGACCCACTGTGATCAGGAGATATAGTCAGGGAGAGAGTACGGCAGCAGCACCACTACCCAGCTGGCCACTAATTATGACCATGTAGTCTCATAGACTTACATGGTCATAGTAAGTGGTTATGGAGATACGGCTGAGGAGCTGTGGCACTGCTGCCGTGCTCTCTCATCGACTATATCTCCTGATCAAAGTGGGTCTTAGCAGTGATACCCACTGTGATAAATAACTTTTGAAATGCCCGATGACATCACCAAAAGTAGAAAGTTTCAACAGCACCAAGGAACAGGAATCACTATGGCCTTGTATATGGAATGCAGTCTCTGCTGTTTTTGTGCTTGTACTTGAGCCATGGCAGCATGCACCTGCACAGTGTAAATAGTTGTATTGGATATGCTGGCAATTTTATGCTTTGTCTATGCCTGATAAAACGTCAAAAGTTTTTTTTGATGACAGGTACTCTTTAACGGTATATTGAGAATAAGTGAACAGGAGGTAATCATCATCATCAATCGTCATTACCCCTGTAACCCCATACAATCAGTTTTGTATCTGTGAACCTTATGTTAGTTTCCCATTAAAGGGGTTTTCCCAGTGGTACAAAAACATGGCCACTTTTCACCCTCTCTTGTCTCCAGATTGGGTGGAGTTTGGAACTCAGTTCCATTGAAGTAAATGGAGCTTAATTGCAAACTGCACCCGACCTGGAGACGAGAGGGGGAAAAGTGGCCATGTTTTTGTACCACTGGATAACCCCTTTAAAGACTGTGCTGCTTACTGAGAACCACTAAGCTCTGTGCACCCATGTATGTGCTACTACAACCACAAAGCTTTCAGTGCCCCTTCCATCCAGCTGCATGGAATGTGTCAGATTATTGCTGGGCAATCTCCTCTGGGCATCGCCGCTAGGCCGGTCACAGTTACACCAAGGTAAGCCGTTGCCGCCTCCATTTTTGCCAGAAAAAAATGTATTATTTATTATTTGAAAATCCCTTTTTACCAGTCAGGCAGGGTGCACAGTGTGTTCTTCCATCCGTTCCACTGTTTCAGTATGTTTACGTACAGGAAAAACGTGGGCAGCACTATTTGTATGTATGTATGAAATGGATCTGTTTCTACGCATTTTTTTTATTTTTTTTTACAATGTAAGTCAATGGGTAACGGATTCTGCAGCATCCATTTGTACCATACTTTTTCCCCCCTTTTAGCTTAGGCTGAGTTCACACTACATTTTTGCAATCCGTTTTTCCATCCGTTTTATGCAACAAAAAAACAGATGAAAAACGTATGCATGTGTGTGCATCCGTTTTCTTTTGAATTCCATTGTAAAAAAAAATTGATCAAAGCGTACTCGACCTAATTTTTGTGTCCATTAAAAAAAGGATCCATTTTTTTTAAACTGATCAAAACGGATGCACACACATGCATAAGTTTTTTCATCCGTTTTTTGCAAAAAACGGATGGAAAAAACGGATTGCAAAAATGTAGTGTGAAGCCAGCCTGACACGGATGGAAAAACACACCGTGAACCTAATGTAAGTGCAATAGGAAAATAAACTGCAGTTTCTTGTGTACAGGAGCAGTCGATAGCATGTAGTCATGTTTATGGCAGCCGCCATTGCAGTTTTCACAGTTTTTCCAGAGCGAGAGCTTCACTTATCATTGCTTGCAGGGATTCTGTTCAAGGTTATGGCTTCACTTGATTGAATGATTATCAATTCACTTGATATGTACTTGAGCTTTAGCAGACGTTGTATAATCTCATGATAGCGAGATAAGAAAGGCGCTGTAAAGTACAGCAATAAACCTCATGTCAGATGCTTTCTGTTGTGTCATACAGGCTGCACTCAGGGAGGGCTCTCTGAGGTACTGCTGGCCGAGCTACACAACAAGGCATTGCTGCCATGCATGGTCTGGGGCACAGAGTCATTGCTCAGAAATTGATCAACCCTTAAAATGAGTCAATGAGAGGGGGTTACTGTAAGGGCAACAAAGATGAGGGACTCCCCCAAAATTTGTTTCATTAGAATTTTTAGGTTTTAGGAGCATCTAACCTGTTGTTATGTCCCTATAGCACGCAGAGCGCTGAGGATGAGGGCAGTTTCCTTACCTTGATCCCTAGCACCGTTTTTTGGATATTTGTATGGATGTGGAGCATTGGGCAGGCAAGGTAGTGTGATCCATTCTCTGCATACATACCGCTGGCTGCCAGTGGAAGGATTTTTCCACCATACACTTTTCTTTTACAGTAGAAATGGTCTTTTCCCTTAGGGGCTGTTCACACTGAGTAAAACAGGCAAAAATTCCGAGTGGAACCCCCACCACAGACTCCGCTCAGAATCCCACTTGCCTCAGTGTCTAAATGTAATGTGTTGTGGATGTCAATTCTTTGAGCAGAGAGCAGAGGTGCGCAGCACATTACATTGAGGCAGGCGCGATTCCAAGCGGAGTCCATGGTGGGGGTTCCGATTGGAGATTCTGCCTGTTTTACTCAGGGCCCTTACAGTTTTCACTGGGCTGGCAAATCCACTCATCTCATATATATGGCTCTGGCATCAGGCTTCTGTACCTGGCAGAGCCCTTAGAAGTCATTGGGAGCCTTAGGTTGTATATGTTGCAGTGAAATGATAGAATCCAGGGACTTGATCAAATCCCAGGAAATGATGAAATGAACGCGCCGTTCCATCATTCTCCTAGGGAATTGATCAAATCACTGACCCCTGGTGGAATGAACGTTCGAGGAGTCGTCCAGCTCTATGTTTGGTGGTGGAGGCGGACGGGAGAGCAGAGCGGCACACCTCCAGGCAGGCAAATGGTGGCGGCGGCAGACGGGAACTCCCGGCAGGCATTGCGGTAGGGGAACGGGGGAGCAGAGCGACACACCTCCCGGCAGGCATATGGCGGTGGGGCGGACAGGACCAGAGGCGGACGGGGAGCAGAGCGGCACACCTGCTGGCAGGCATGGTGGCGGGGGGAACGGGGTGTCAGGGTCAGGGTAGACTCATCACCTTGACAGGGGGAGCAGAGCGGCACACCTCCCGGCAGGCATATGTTGGTGGGGCGGACAGGACCGGAGGCGGACGGGAAGCAGAGCGGCACACCTGCCGGCAGGCATGTGGCTTTGGGGCAGATGGGGAGCAGAGCGGACAGGCCAGGGAAGCAGGAGGCATGTTGCGGAGCGGAAGGGACCGGAGGCAGACGGGGAGCAGAACGGCACACCTCCCAGCAGGCATATGTCATTGGGGCGGACAGGACCGGAGGCGGACGGGAAGCAGAGCGGCACACCTGCCGGCAGGCATGTGGCTTTGGGGCAGATGGGGAGCAGAGCGGACAGGCCAGGGAAGCAGGAGGCATGTTGCGGAGCGGAAGGGACCGGAGGCAGACGGGGAGCAGAACGGCACACCTCCCAGCAGGCATATGGCGGTGGGGGCGGACGGGGAGCAGAGCGGACATGCTAGGGGAGCAGGAGGCACGTAGCAGGGGAAATGAGCGGAAATGGGAGCAAAGGGGTGGCAGACGTGAAGCAGAGCGGAAAGGCTGGGGGAAGCAGATAGGCGATACGGTAAGCAAATTCTATGTTGCAGGGGGAAACGATAGAGTTCATATAAATGATGGAACGGCGCGGTCATTTGACCATTTCCCGGGATTTGATCAAATCCCTGATTCTATCGTTTCACTGCAACATATATACTGGCATCAAAGTGGGCAGATGGGCATCTTTTCCTGATTTGAATAAGTTACTGTTTTTTTCAAAGGGTTAAAGGAGTATAATTTGGTATAATTTTCTGAAACCAGTTGATTTGAAAGACAAAGATTTTCGCTGGAGTGCCCCTTTAAATAAGTTTGGGCCACAGGATGTCCCACTGCCAACACAGAGAGAAGGGTGCCCCACATTAAACACAAAAAAACTGTCTAGCCTGGCCCAAAGGGGTCCTGAATGTAAATGTTTCTTTTTTTCCCTTTCTTTTTTTTTTCCTCAGCCAAAATTTTACTAATAAAAATTTTATATTTGGCAAAAAAAAATGAAAAAACTAAACAAAAACAATTCTGTGAATAAGGAACTGTGCGAGTAAGCAGCTTCAGCACGGCAGGAAGGTTACATTCAGTCACTGGCCACAATAAAGGGAGGCCTGTGCCTTTAAGGAAGCGAAGAGGCCGTCCGGGGGGGCGGGGCCTGGGATGTAGTATAATTACACAGGGAAGCCCAGTGACTCGGTGTGACAGTGACACACCCTCCCGGGCACAGAGAGGAGGCAGCAGCTGCGGAAGAGAGAGAAGCAGGTGCCAGGATGAGTGGAAGGGTCGGAGATCTGAGCCCCAAGCAGGAGGAGGCCCTGGCCAAGGTGAGCGCCCTGATACACTGCACAGCCGCACTGTACTAGCCGGGGAGAAGAGCTGCCTCTTCCTCTATAGCATCACTGTGCCGGTCCTCTCCTCCCTCCTATACATGGTACTGTTACTGCTGAGGAGAGCAGCACTCCCTCCTATACATGGTACTGTTACTGCTGAGGAGAGCAGCACTCCCTCCTGTACATGATACTGTTACTGCATATGAGAGCAGCACTCCCTCCTATACATGGTACTGTTACTGCTGAGGAGAGCAGCACTCCCTCCTATACATGGTACTGTTACTGCTGAGGAGAGCAGCACTCCCTCCTATACATGGTACTGTTACTGCTGAGGAGAGCAGCACTCCCTCCTGTACATGGTACTGTTACTGCTGAGGAGAGCAGCACTCCCTCTTATACATGGTACTGTTACTGCTGAGGAGAGCAGCACTCCCTCCTGTACATGGTACTGTTACTGCTGAGGAGAGCAGCACTCCCTCTTATACATGGTACTGTTACTGCTGAGGAGAGCAGCACTCCCTCCTATACATGGTACTGTTACTGCTGAGGAGAGCAGCACTCCCTCCTGTACATGGCACTGTTACTGCTGAGGAGAGCAGCACTCCCTCCTGTACATGGTACTGTTACTGCTGAGGACAGCAGCACTCCCTCCTATACATGGTACTGTTACTGCTGAGGAGAGCAGCACTCCCTCCTATACATGGTACTGTTACTGCTGAGGAGAGCAGCACTCCCTCCTGTACATGATACTGTTACTGCATATGAGAGCAGCACTCCCTCCTATACATGGTACTGTTACTGCTGAGGAGAGCAGCACTCCCTCCTATACATGGCACTGTTACTGCTGAGGAGAGCAGCACTCCCTCCTGTACATGGCACTGTTACTGCTGAGGAGAGCAGCACTCCCTCCTGTACATGGTACTGTTACTGCTGAGGACAGCAGCACTCCCTCCTATACATGGCACTGTTACTGCTGAGGGGAGCAGCACTCCCTCCTATACATGGTACTGTTACTGCTGAGGAGAGCAGCACTCCCTCCTATACATGGTACTGTTACTGCTGAGGAGAGCAGCACTCCCTCTTATACATGGTACTGTTACTGCTGAGGAGAGCAGCACTCCCTCCTATACATGGTACTGTTACTGCTGAGGAGAGCAGCACTCCCTCCTATACATGGTACTGTTACTGCTGAGGAGAGCAGCACTCCCTCTTATACATGGTACTGTTACTGCTGAGGAGAGCAGCACTCCCTCCTATACATGGTACTGTTACTGCTGAGGAGAGCAGCACTCCCTCCTGTACATGGCACTGTTACTGCTGAGGAGAGCAGCACTCCCTCCTATACATGGTACTGTTACTGCTGAGGAGAGCAGCACTCCCTCCTGTACATGGCACTGTTACTGCTGAGGAGAGCAGCACTCCCTCCTATACATGGTACTGTTACTGCATATGAGAGCAGCACTCCCTCCTATACATGGCACTGTTACTGCTGAGGAGAGCAGCACTCCCTCCTATACATGGTACTGTTACTGCATATGAGAGCAGCACTCCCTCCTATACATGGCACTGTTACTGCTGAGGAGAGCAGCACTCCCTCCTATACATGGCACTGTTACTGCTGAGGAGAGCAGCACTCCCTCCTGTACATGGTACTGTTACTGCTGAGGAGAGCAGCACTCCCTCCTATACATGGTACTGTTACTGCTGAGGAGAGCAGCACTCCCTCCTGTACGTGGCACTGTTACTGCTGAGGAGAGCAGCACTCCCTCCTGTACATGGCACTGTTACTGCTGAGGAGAGCAGCACTCCCTCCTGTACATGGTACTGTTACTGCTGAGGAGAGCAGCACTCCCTCCTGTACATGGCACTGTTACTGCTGAGGAGAGCAGCACTCCCTCCTATACATGGTACTGTTACTGCATATGAGAGCAGCACTCCCTCCTGTACATGGTACTGTTACTGCTGAGGACAGCAGCACTCCCTCCTATACATGGTACTGTTACTGCTGAGGACAGCAGCACTCCCTCCTATACATGGCACTGTTACTGCTGAGGAGAGCAGCACTCCCTCCTATACATGGTACTGTTACTGCTGAGGAGAGCAGCACTCCCTCCTATACTGCTGAGGAGAGCAGCACTCCCTCCTATACATGGTACTGTTACTGCTGAGGAGAGCAGCACTCCCTCCTATACATGGTACTGTTACTGCTGAGGAGAGCAGCACTCCCTCCTGTACATGGTACTGTTACTGCTGAGGAGAGCAGCACTCCCTCCTGTACATGGCACTGTTACTGCTGAGGAGAGCAGCACTCCCTCCTGTACATGGTACTGTTACTGCTGAGGAGAGCAGCACTCCCTCCTATACATGGCACTGTTACTGCTGAGGAGAGCAGCACTCCCTCCTATACATGGTACTGTTACTGCTGAGGACAGCAGCACTCCCTCCTATACATGGTACTGTTACTGCTGAGGACAGCAGCACTCCCTCCTATACTGCTGAGGAGAGCAGCACTCCCTCCTGTACATGTTACTATCTCTAGGCTTCCTGTAGCATGGCACCTGGGAGATGCCGTAGTCACAACACACAGCTCCCCGCCCTGGCAGCAGCATCGGGCACCCAGCAAGGATTGGCGCCTCTCCTCACTGAGGTCACATTGTTTACCTGAAGGGCTGAGCCTGCACACAGTACCTGGTCAGCACTGCTAAACTCTTATTATATGATGAGAAGTTACAGAGATGATGCAGCACTGCCAGGTTACTGATGCTGGAGGTGCCCTACATGCCATCCTGCAGGCTTCAGCATTCACTCCACAGCTTCTTCAGGGTATATAGACATCCGGAAGAGACCTAATAAGAGTCAGCTACAGTTGTATCCATGTATGTAATCTGTATACATTATCATCAGAATGAACACATCTGTCCTATTCTGATAGTCTGTGTATCAGTACCAGGAGCAGTCAGCTCACAGTCCTGTCAGTACTGGACGCATTGTAGCAAGCTCTGCTGTGGGGTTATTGTATCTGTTTGTGGTTTTTAGTGTCTGACTAAAGAGAATTCATTGGAAATAACCAGAAAGGCACATGATATTAGAGTTATATAACTCGTCCTCATATAATAAAATCTTTATTTACTTAAAATTAGGCCCCTCCAAAGCTCATGACTTTAGCCGTCCTCACAGATTATTGGCAGAGAGAGATCATGTGATTTGTTTCATGCCAATAACCAAGATGGTTGCGCTGATTAGTCAGCCCTTTTAGTATTTCCCTTCTTATTATGTTTATCCCAGGCATAACATTCTGTTATTGTAGATTTACCAACCACCTCTGCTGGAAGTTTGTTCCAAGCATGTACTACTCTTTCAGTAAAGTAATATTTTCTCACATTGCTTCTGATCTTTCCCCCAGCTAACCTCTCACTGTGTCCTCTTGTTCTTGAGTTCACTTTTTAAAAAAAATAAAAACACTTCCCTCCCGCACCTTATTTAGTCCTTAAACATATTTAAAGGTTTCGATCATATTCTTTCCAGTCTGACACAGCGCTCTCTGCTGCCACCTCTGTCCATGTCAGGAACTGTCCACAGCAGGAGAGGTTTTCTATGGAAATTGGCTGCTGCTCTGGACAGTTCCTGACATGGACAGAGGTGGCACTGTGTCAGACTGGAAAGAATACACCCCCTTCCTGCAGGACATACAGCAGCTGATAAGTACTGGAAGACTTGAGATTTTTAAATAGAAGTAAATTACAAATCTCTGACACTTTCTGGCACCACTTGATATAAAAGAAAAAGATTTCCGCTGGAGTGCCCCTATAATACTCCCTTGTAGAGTGTAAGGGCCTTATTCCACCGGACGTTTATCGTTCGCATAATCGTTAACGATAAACGATCCAAACGACCGCTATTACGAAAGACCTGAAATCGTTTGCCCATTTACATGGAAAGATAATCGTTACTTATGATCGTTCTTGCGGTCGTCGCTATTGCGTTCGTCACTACTGCGAACGACCAAACGACGTCTTATTCAATGCGAACAATTTGCGGATGAGCAACGATAAAAATAGGTCCAGGTCTTATTAAACGATCAACGTTTCTCGTTCGGTCGTTAGTTGTTAACTGCTATTCAACCGAACGATTATCGCTTAGATTCGAACGATTTAATGATAATCTGAACGATAATCGTCTGGTGGAATAGGGCCCTAAGCTCCTTCAACCATAGGCTGTCTCCTTTTCTCTCTTTATTAGTAGATCTTCCAGATTTGCCATAAGATTATATTGCTACCTAATATAGAGCAGGGGTAGGGAACCTTGGCTCTCCAGCTGTTGCAAAACTACAACTCCCATCATGCCTGGACAGCCAAAGCGTTAGCTCTTACACTCCAGGCATGATGGGAGTTGTAGTTTTGCAACAGCTGGAGAGCCAAGGTTCCCTACCCCTGCTATATAGAATACGTAATGGTCATTGCAACAAGCACAGTAGCAATAAAGAAGGTTCCCAACTTTGTGTTCTGCATACCATGTGAATAAATAGGACAGGTATCCATCCATACATACATCCATACATCCATACAGTACATCCATACATACATACATACAGTACATTCATACAGTACATCCATACATGCATGCATACATCTGACACATAGGGAACACAACGCTACCTTATCTCCATTGATCAGGAACCAGCGCCTCTGTATCTATAATAGGAGAACAGGAGAAGCTTGCTGTGTGAGTGTACAAGGTGGAGCTCTGAAAATATTCGGGATCTTGAAGATAATTCTGATAATATTCAAACAAGTGACTTGATAGGAACGACTTTATGATGATGTTATATACATGGTATACAGGCTTTAACCCTTTGAGGACCAGGCCCAAAATGACCCTGTGGACCGCGCAAATTTTCAATTTTTGTGTTTTCGTTTTTCCCTCCTCCCTTTCTAAGAGCTCTAGCACTTTCAGTTTTCTATCTACAAGGCCATGTCCTATGAAGCGCGCTCTGTTTCCAGGGCGTACCGGTACGTCCTTAGTCGTCTAGGGGTTAAAGGAGTACTCAAGCGAAAATCTTTTTCTTTCAAATCAACTGTGGTCAGAAAGTTATATAGATTTGTAATTTACTTCTATAAAAAAAAAAAATCTTAAGTCTTCCCATACTTATCAGCTGCTGTATGCCCTGCAGGAAATGTTGTTTTCTTTTCAGTCTGATGCAGTGCTCTCTGCTGACATCTCTGTCCCAGACAGGAACTGTCCAGAACAGCAGCAAATCCCCAGAGTAAACCTTTTCTTCTCTGGGCAGTTCCTGTCTCAGACAGAGGTGGCAGCAGAGAGTGCTGTGTCAGACTGAAAAAAAACAAACAAACATTTCCTGCAGGGCATACAGCAGCTGATAAGTATGGGAAGACTTGAGATTTTTAAATAGAAGTAAATTACAAACCTATATAACTTTCTGAAACCAGTTTATTTAAAATAAAAAGATTTTTTGCTGGATAACCCCTTTAAACCAGCTATAGAAACTGGTTGTCATCCAAGAGTTCATGCAACTGATTTATCTAATCTTATTGAGCAAAGCGAGGACCTTGACATCGGAGGGCACTGTGTTTATGACCTGAGTGCCATTGCACGCCTGATACGGGGACATGACTCCTGATAGAGAGACACCTCACCTTATGTACCTTTCCCCAAACATGCTGTAAAATGAGTTCTTAGGATGGAACCGTATTAGATATATGGAGAAAACAAGCTCTTAGCCTTAGGTCCTTTGATGGCATTCGTTTAGTAATTTACATAGAAAATGCTGGACCTGCCAGATGTTACATAAGAAACAATGATGAATTATAAATCCGCCTCTACTTAGTGGGGTGGTGTAGTGAGCCCCTGCTGTGCCGCTTGTTAAACCACAACATGTTCTGTCGCTTGCATTTTCATGCTGGGTTTATGTAAGACATAACCAGATGTGGTACATTTTTTTTACCACTGCACTCCACTATAACATTCACTTGCATACATTTTTAGTAGTTGATAGTGTTACAGTACTATACATATATATGCGAATTTAGGGCTGTTCACACTGTGTAAAACAGGCAGAATTCCGCGGCAGAGCACCCTCCGCAGACTCCACTTGGAATCCTTCCTGCCTCAGCGTGTCAATGGGATGACTTGTACGCCTCCGCTCTCCACGCGTAGGCACGTGAGCCATGCCATTGATACACTGAGGTATGTGGGATTCTGTGGTGGGGGGCTCCGCCTCATAGTATAAGTGAAGCAAATCGCGTTATTAGACAATCTGCATATCAGCCTGCTGCTTTTGAATTCTGTGCCGCTCTGTGCTGCTCCACCTTTGGTGCCTGGAAAAGCTGGATCCAGTCCTGGAAAACATCTCCCAGGACTGGATTCAGCTTTTCCAGGCACTGGGGTAGAGCAGCACAGACTTCAAAGGCTGCCAACTGATAAGCAGATTGCCGAGCTAACACATCGCAGAATTCCGTGTCAGAGCCCCCTCCGCGGACTTCACTCGGATCCCTCCTACTTCAGTGTGTCAGTGGGATGCCTCGCGCGCCTCCGCTCATAGAATTGATGGGTCAGTTCTTTTAGCGGCGTGAGGCATACGGGATTCTGCGGCGGGGGGCTACGCCACAAAATACCGCCTGTTTTGCTCAATGTGAACATACACTTACAGTATAAATGAAGCAAATCGTTTTGTTAGCTCTGAAATCTGCTTATCAGCCTGCTGCTTTAGAAGTCTGTGCCGCTCTGTGCCTCTCCACCCCGGATACCTGTCCAGCTTTTCTAGGCACCCGGCGTGGAGCGGCACGGACTTCAAAGTCAGCAAGATAAACAGATTGCCGAGCTAAGAAAGTGATACGTTTCATTTACACTGTACATTTACCCATCTCTCTCTATCTATCTATCTATCTATATATATATATATATATATATATATATATATATATATATATATGTACTATGGGGGAGGTTTATCAAACATGGTGGAAAGTGAAACTGGCTCAGTTGCCCCTAGCAACCAATCAGATTCCACCTTTCATTCCTCACAGATTCTTTGGAAAATAAAAGGTGGAATCTGATTGGTTGCTAGGGGCAACTGAGCCAGTTTCACTTTACGCCATGTTAAATAAATCTCCTCTTATGTATATAGTATGTTATAGTATATTGGTATAAACCTGCTGTGTGTTATCTCTTACAATAGTTCTACATAAAACAGTCCTCTCTTGTGACTGCCAGTGCAGAGAGAGCGCTGCCTTTCTTTGTGTTTACTTTGTTCTTCACTATTTCAGGTATTTTAATTTGTCTTTAAAAGCTTAAGTACCTTTCAGTGTGTTTTAGTCCTGAAGGTACACAGGTCACAGAATGTGAAATCCTACACCCATCTGGACCTACAAACAAAATTTCAGCAACAAGTATGTGATGTCATGGGAACCTTGCACAATGCAGTTACCGCCAGTCTGCCACTATACATTCATAGTGAATAGATTGCTATAACAACCATGTTACACTTCCTACAGCCGGAACAATGTGCAGTTATGTCACAGCCTCCATCAATCAATAGTCATTGCCACACAGTACAAGGATTCTGAAGACAACTTTTTAGAGGCCCAGTTATAAGAAATTCTATAACAGACCAACAGACAACACACATTACAAAGTTGTGTAACTTTGTAATGTGTGTTATTTTGTGAATAATTGTTTAGCGCCGCACTACCCCTTTAAGTGATCTTAAAGCGATTCTCAAAAACTATTTTTTTGAACGATTTTTTGCTTTGTCTAAATGCTGATTGGCGTAAAAACCAAATAGTCGCTTTAAAATCATTAAACGATTGATTGATCGGTTTATCGGTTTGTGTAAAAGGACCATAAGTTGCCACAAATTTAATAGGAGACCGCTAGAATTAACCAGACTGTGGGAGTCCATGCCCCCATCACGCCACCCCAGTCCCATTCGCTTTCTAAGAAGTGGTGAGTGTGGTCTAATATGGTACGAAGTTGCTAATTTTTGCACATAATGGGTTAAGGCTCTATTACACGAAAAGATTACTTTGCGTAAAATCGTTATATCGTTCGTATTTAATCGATTATCTGTCTGTGTGTATAGAGGCAACGATTAAACAACCTAACGAAAATTTGTTCGTTTCTCGTTGATCGTATCTTTTGAGCTGACTCTAAAGTCAATGTTAATCATACGCACATCTTTCAGTATACGTACACATCGTTATAATGGTTAGTATACTAGAGTATACAAACTAAGGGAATTACCATCATAATTATGACAGTAACCAACGGCCGTCATACCGTTGTGCACTCGTTTATCGTTAATCTGCTAAAACCTTGTCTATCAGAATCCTAAAGCCTCTATTGCATGGCCCGATCTTCACAGCAAGCGAGGGCCGACCTATCAGGCCGGGCTCGCTTGCTCCTCATTCGGTGGTCTGCTGCTGGCACCATTACACTCACCGACAGCGAGGGGGTAAGAGCGGGGGGAGGCCGCCGTGGGGAGCTGCAGGGGTGGCTGTCCGGCGATCATTAGATTGTCCAGGCGAGGCCATTGCTATTGTGGTCATTTGTCTTTCAACATATGCATGTCGGCTGATCGTTGCCTTTTATTACAAATATGGCCGATAATCACTTTGTGTAATAGGGCCTTTAGGGTCCATTTACACAGAAAGATTATCTGACAGATTATCTGCCAAAGATTTGAAGCCAAAGCCAGGAATGGATTTGAAAAAATCGTAGGGTTTTCCTTTATGAACTGATCTCTGTTTATAGTCCATTTCTGGCTTTGGCTTCAAATCTTTGGCAGATAATCTGGCAGATAATCTTTCTGTGTAAATGGCCCCTTAGGCTGGGTTCACACTGCGTTTAACAGACCCATTTTTAATTGTTTGGTTTTAAAGGGAACCTGTCACCCCCCGTACCGGGGTGACAGGCTCCCGACCCCCCGTTAGAGACCCCTATACTTACCTCATCCCGCCGGGTCCCGCTTCTGGATTCGGTCGGGTCCCGGAGATCTCAGCCGCTGCAGCCCGGCGCGCGCGCTGAGAGATGAGTCCAACACCCATAGAGAATGACAGGAGAGTCCAGCGCTCCGTCATTCTCTATGAGCGTTGGACTCATCTGTCAGCGCGCGCGCCAGGCTGCAGCGGCTGAGAGCTCCGGGACCCGACCGAATCCAGAAGCGGGACCCGGCGGGATGAGGTAAGTATAGGGGTCTCTAACGGGGGGTCGGGAGCCTGTCACCCCGGCACGGGGGGTGACAGGTTCCCTTTAACATACAGAAAAAGCGTTCAACCGCATTTTTGTGTACGCTAAAAAAAAAGTCTGTTTCGATCTGTCGTTTTGTATATAAATAAATAATATTAAATAAAGTCAATGAAAAACAGATTCTGGCGGATGGCATACTGCTGCATCCGTTTTTCCCTCCATAAAACTCGTATGTTAAACGGACTGCAAAAACACAGTATGAACCCAGCCTTAATATTTTAATAAATCCCCTACCCCGAGCCAACTGTAGCAATATTTGAATGGGCTTTAAGGCTATGTTCACACACAGGAGTTCCATCAGTCTTTTGGCCAGTATTTTTTTCAAGCAAAACTTTGCAAATCTTTCCATTATAAGTTTGCCCTGTCAGTTCCACTCCTGATTTTGGCTATGAAAACTTACTAAAATACAATGTGTGTACATAGCCTAAAAGTGACAACGTCTTTTCTGATAAAGAACTGTGCTGAGAACACCATGCACATACAAAGCAGCCTGTCAGTCGCTGCCTTGAGGGGTGGGGGGGCACTTTCCTTCTGGATACATAGGACTAGTAACTACGAGTCAGCTGTATTCTTTTAGCGCTCATATTACACAGCGCAGACCTGTGTCTCTCTTTGGGAGAGGTGAACAATCAGCGCTTCTGTCATAGTGTTGTGTTTTTTTTTTTTTTTTGCAGCATTCACTGTGTTATATGAAGGACATTTCACAGTGTTACCAAACGTATGTTTTTTATGTTTTCTTTTCTTTTACAGAACAAGAGTTTTTTTAAAAAAAAAAAATCTATTATTTATGTGTATCATACCATAATCATTTTGCCAAAAGGGGGAATGAACTGCGGCCAAATTTTAAACAAATATTTATTTGATCCAAATATTCGACTTTTCCTGTGTTTTGCGCAAACATTTGAAAGCATTGTACAAAAAAGGACAATGGTGTTAAAAAAAAAATTGAAACTTTTTCCCTCTAGTGAAAACATTGATAAATTCCCCCTAAAGTGTGTACTTTTTAGTTTTTTTCCCCAGTGCCTCTGGCTGCCATGGCAATCAATTGGCATCTCATTGCAGGGGCACTTGTTTGGTGACAGAGGAAGCCCCCTCCTTCTGTCTGACAACTTAGATAGTATGGTTTAATCTTATCCCACAAAGGTGGTGTGTAACCCCCTAAAAGGGTAAAAAAAAGTCTTCATACAATTATGTTGATGGAAAAGAAAAATGTCTACATTGCCAGTCAAATGGACATGTTTAGAGATGAGCGAACCTGGAGCATGCTCGAGTCCATCCGAACCCGAACTTTCGGCATTTGATTAGCGGTGGCTGCTGAACTTGGATAAAGCCCTAAGGCTATGCAGGGCCGTCTTAACAGCATTATGGGCCCCTGGGCAGAGGTGCGAATAGGCCCCTTCCCAACCGCCGCCATCAAATCCCCCACATCTTTGCATATAGTGCCCCCCATAGTAGCCAGTGCCCCCCATAGTAGCCAGTACCCCCCATAGTAGCCAGTACCCCCCATAGTAGCCAGTACCCCCCATAGTAGCCAGTGCCCCCCATAGTAGCCAGTGGCCCCCATAGTAGCCAGTGACCCCCAAAACAACAAACCAGTTACTCACCCTTCCGCCGGCCCCAGCAGCTCCTCTCCCGGCAGCGCGCACTCCCGACATCCTTCGGGCACAGGCAGCGGGGTACAGAGAGACTGCCTGTGCCGGAAGTGTCCGGCTGCACGACACATCCAGGACACAGGCAGCGTCTTTGTACCCCGCTGCCTGTGCCCGGAGGATGACGGGAGTGACGCGCTGACGGGAGACATCAGCTGCTGGGGCCGCCGGACGGGTGAGTAACTGGACTGCCGGCCCCTTCTATGGCCACTCAGCTGAGCCGATCAGATGCACTTTCCTGGGCTTCTGATCGGCTCAGCTGAGAAGCGATAGAAGGGGCGGGCGGAGGGGGTCGCTCAGGGCCGCTCACTATGCATATGCACAGTGAGCGGCAATACAGCGGGCGGGCAGGACGGCTTCCTTGCGGTGCAAGCACTGCTTGGAAGCCGTCTTCTCTTTATAGGACGCACTTAGTTTTATAAGTGCGTTTTATAAAGCAAAAAATACAGGTGTGTCCCAGAGGGCAGGGGCCCCCTAGGACGCAAGGGCCCCCGGGCAGCCGCCTACCCTGCCCAATGAGTAAGACGGCCCTGAGGCTATGTGGAAAACATGGATATAGTCATTGGCTGTATCCATGTTTTCCAGACAACCTTAGAGCTTTATCCAAGTTCAGCAGCCCCTGCTAATCAAATACCGAACGTTCGGGTTCGGATCGACTCGAACCCGAACCCGGTTCGCTCATCTCTAGACATGTTCTTTTTATAATACAGTGGTACCTTGGTTTAGGAGTAACTTGGTTTAAGAGCGTTCTGGTTTAAGAGCTCACAGTTTTTAAAACTTGTGACTTGGTTTAAGTGCATTGCTTTGATTTAAGAGCTCCCTGTACTGGGTGGGAGGGCGAGTGGAGGAGGGGCATGGTCTGCAGAGCGGGGTCTACAGCCCTGTACTCTGACCCAGGAAGTCTCCCCCACCTTCCAAATCATAGCAGATCCACTTCAGGCTGGGGCTTGCATCAGGGGACAGGACGGTAGAGGTAATCTCTTCATAGCTGTAACCCCTCTCTCCCAGGACAGAGAGTGCTGCATGTATGTGCCCACATCTGCCCTGCTCATTCCTTCATGCTCCCTGCAGTCTCTGTCAGCCCTTGTGTTTCCCATCCTCTCCATTACTGTACAGTAACTTATACTAATATCACATATTCTGCTGTTTCTGAATGTTTGTTTCATCTGTTTTACATGTTATTCAGAATAATAAATCATTATTTTTGGGGTATGGAACCAATTGTCTGCATTTCTATGATTTCTTATGGGAAAACTTGCTTTGGTTTAAGAGTAGATTTGGATTACAAGCGCGGTCCCGGAACTAATTATGCTCATAATCCAAGGCACCACTGTACATGAAAAACAAAAGATCAGACAGGTAAAACGCCAGCCAACTTGATGGGGACCATTGAACTGATCCTATATCTTCAGTCTACAGCCAGGATTACTTATATATTCATTTGATTATATATTTTAATTACCTCCATATTCAATATTAGGCTATGTAAAACAACGGCCGTATTTCATAACCGCTATTGTTGTGCAAACAACAGCCTTTATTTAAGTAATAACGGCCGTTGTTATGAAATATGGCCGGTGTTTTTACAAAGTGTGAACCTAACCTAAATTTGATATTTCCAGCAGCTTTTTACAGTACTTACCCTCGTTTTTCCCTTGTCCACAGTTCCGTGAGAATGTTGAAGATCTGATGCCCCAGCTCCCTCCGTTCTGTCAGGATGACTACTTTCTACTGCGCTGGCTTCGAGGTAAGAGAACTATGAGGCCATATTCCCACAACGTCTTTTTAGGTAAAATAACGGGCGTTGTTATTAAAATGACGAACAAAAATAATCACCATGGGTGTTTTTTCGCCCCAAAAAAATGTTGTATGAACATTGCCTGAAGCAGTTAACTGGTTAATTCCATTTAATTCCAATTTAATCGATAAGGGACCAGGGTCTAGGAATCTATTATCATTGAAGCCCTTTACCCCCTGAGAGAAGGTGATCGGCAATCCATCAGAGCTCCTTCATGTCGGCATATGATAGCCTAGCTGGAACTTTGCTATCACTTATTACTGGACCTTCCACTTTGATTGTGGAACGTGGCGGCTGTGATGAAATTACCGGATATCAGATTGGTAAAATGACAGTAAGATATGGCAGTAAGAGTCAGTTCCAATTAATATTATATGCCCAATGATATAACAACTTAAAAACACTCAGTATCAATAACCGGGTTGAAAGATGAAAGATTTTCCATAGAAATAGTAATATGGTTATCATTATATTCCATTAGCAGCTTTTAATCTTTGCTTTATAAGGCCTGGCTTCACATCTGCGCCATTAGAGGCCTCCTTCTCACATTCTACTCAAGAACAGTGGGTCCATCAATGGAGCCTGATGGACCCCATTGACTTTAATGGTGTCTCTCAGGTTCTGGTATGATGACTGTTCATTTAACAAAACAAAAAAAATACTACATGCTACATTTTTTTTTCGTCCAGTCATTAAAGTGGAATCTGCGACAAAGGACCCTATGTAGCCTCCAACACAGATGTGAACCTAGCCTAAGATAAGGGTTACTTTTGTTTTGAGTTCATTAAATTAGAGTGTTATAATTTAAAGCAAATGTACTATCAGTACATTGCTTTTTTGTTTTTTACATGAATAAACCGGCACCAGTGTGTGTGGGGGGGGGGGGGGGGGGGGGAGGAGATGCCAGTGCCACAGCCCTTTTTTTGAACCGGCGCCTGGTTCTTGTGCATGGCGCCGGTCTGTTACCGGAAGCCGGCTGGCCCCCAGTGTGACGATCTGCCCTCCCGTCTGTGACGCGGCTCCACAATGGAGCAGTGTGCTTATAATGGCTCCAGTTTGGGCGCAGGTTTTGCAACTTGGTTCCATTAAAGTGAATGGAGCTTAATTGCAAACCGCACCTGAACTGGAGACAAGAGTTGTGTTGTCTCTGGAAAGAAAGTGGCCATGTTTTTTTAAAGGGGTTCTCCAGCACTACAAAAACATGGCCACTTTTCCCCCTCTCTTGTCTCCAGTTCAGGTGTGGTTTGCAATTAAAGGGGTTATCCAGCGCTACAAAAACATGGCCACTTTCCCCCCTACTGTTGTCTCCAGTTCAGGTGCAGTTTGCAATTAAGCTCCATTTACTTCAATGGAAGCGAGTTTCAAAACCCCACCCAAACTGGAGACAACAGTAGGGGGAAAGTGGCCATGTTTTTGTAGCGCTGGATAACCCCTTTAAGCTCCATTTACTTCAATGGAACTGAGTTCCAAACCCCACCCGATTTGGAGACAAGAGAGGGGAAAAAGTGGCCATGTTTTTGTAGCGCTGGATAACCCCTTTAATGCTGGATAACCCCTTTAAATGATAGAGGGGTAGCCCTGGCTCTACACTCATATACTCCTCCTGCTCTATAACATGATACTGATAGCTTAGATAGTATCCACATGATGACATGTTCCCTCAAGTACAATTACACTCAACTCTAGTGAAGGCACAAGAGGCCGTTCCCTCCCTTAGAGCTGCGGGACTTGAGTGATGTCATTCGTGCGCTTACAGAGCAGGGAGAGAGTCGACATCAGAGAACGACAATAAATATACCATGGTCTCTTGTAAAGGGCCCTTGTTAATGGGTTCTAGTCTATGAAAATAAGCTTATAATAAATTATAATTGACCATTTACTTTCACTGCTCAGATGATGCCTTTTGAAATATTTTAATAAGTTTTTAAGCTATGTCTAGTTACCATGGGGTTCATAAGTATTTGATACACCGCCAATTTTGCAGATTTTGAGTGAAGTGTAGCAAATACTGATGAAGCATTTCTTAGAGGGTTTTTTCTATTTTATTTTTTATTATTTTTTCTTGCCACTCAGAGAGTGAGTCTTATAGGCATTATTCAGTACCACTAAGCATAATGCAGCATGGTGGCTTAGTAGTCAACAGTAGAGTTGAGCGGATCTGTCAAAATGTTCGGATACAGCAGGGATGGGGAACCTTCGGCCCTCCAGCTGTTGAAAAACTACAATTCCCATTATGCCTGGACAGCCAAAGCTTTGCTCTGGCTGTCCAGGCATGATGGGAATTGGAGTTTTGCAACAGCTGAAGGGCCATATGTTCCCTATCCCTGGGGTACAGGGACGTTACCTGAAGCCGAACGCTCTGTGCTTGATTCCCTGTAGCTGCAGAAGTCTGAAACCAATAGCTGTATCCATGTTTACCGGGCGGCCCTAGGGTGGCATCCAACTTCTACAGCTGCAGGGAATCAAACCGAGCGTTTGGGTACGGACAACGTTGCCGAGCCCGAACATTGTGACAGATCTGCTCAATAATAGTCAGCAGTATTGCCTTGCTGTCTACAAACACGATTTACCACTAGGAATGAGCGAATTTACAGTACTAACAAAGCGCTTTCTTAGGGCCCTATTACACGGGACGATTATCGTGTGAAAAATCGTTATATCGTTCGAATGATCGTTCTGTGTAATTGCAGGCAACGATCGAAAAATCGTTTTTGTATGTCGTTGATCGTTGATTTAGATCTAAACCTAAAATTATTGTTAATCGTTCGCTGTAATTCCACGTTGGTTCGCTCAAGTTCCGCATATTTTTTTACTAATCGTTCAGTGTAATAGCACATAGCCCATTGTTTTCCTGAAATCAGAAGGAATATCGAACGATTATCGTTCTGTGTTATATGGTAAACGATTTCAGGTTAACGGTAAACAATCTCGTTTGCCATTGTTTATCGTTAGTCGTTAATCGTTAAAAATCGCTCCGTGTAATAGGACCTTTAGGCTCAGCGGACAGCTTGTCAGCCAGCTGCCTTTGAATTCAACCCCCTCTGAGTTCCTGGAAAAGCTGGATCCAGTCCTGGGAAACTGGGAGAAGATTCCTAGGACAGGATGCAGCTTTTCTAGGCACAGAGTTGAAAGGCTGACAAGCCGACCGCTGAGCCTAGTGAAGCACTTTGCTTCGATAATACTGTAAATTCGCTCATCCTGACTTACCACCGATTCTAAATGTTTTGCAACCACTGACACAACAGTAACTTATGACTATAATAGACATCCAACAGATAGATACAACCAGTACAGTGTTAAAAAGACGGTCAGCCATAGATGACATGTTCTTCCAGAAACAGATGTTCACACAATCCCTGGTAATAGTGAACAGCTGGCTTGTGTATATGTGTGTGCGAGCGCTTGCGCGTGTCTGTTTGTAGAAAGGAATAAAACAATGACTGTTTCTAGCTCTTTCAGCGGTACCAGGGCAGACGAGGCTGGCAGAATCAGTCCCAGTATTATGTGTTTAGTATCTCCCAGAATGAGATTATACTCCAACATTATGATTTCCCTGTGAGAGAGCATTGATTTTTAATTTCTGAGGTAAAAGTCCACGTTTACACATGTCTGCATTAGGCCACATTCACACACACTTTCTGGAGCCTTATTTGCAGCCATATTTCTTCCCACATACAGTATCCAGTTCATTTTTTTTCAGCCACTTATGACTCACAATGAGGCTCAAAAAATGATGTGTGAACATGTGACATGATCGGCCATTTAAAGGGAACCTGTGGTCACTTTTGGCTTCCCCAGAACAACCCGTTTGGACTTTTCCCTAACCCCTTCCACCTCGGTCTGCTACAACTAAACATAAATAATCAGTTTTCTGTTGTTCTTAAAAAAAAGTGACAAAAATGTCTTTCAACGTGAAGCATGTGAACACAACCATACAATAAACCTTTGAAACCTATATTCCAATATGGGCTTTTGATTTGATTTAAAGGGGTTGTTAACCAAAAGTTTTCTTTTCTTTTAAATCAACTGTTGCCAGAGATTTGTAATTTACTCCTACTAAAAAAATGTCCAGTCTTTCAGTACTTATCAGCTGATGTATGTCCTGCAGGAAGTCGTGCATTCTTTTCAGTCTGACACAGTGCTCTCTGCTGCCACCTCTGTCCATGTCAGAAACTGTCCAGAGCACCAGCAAATCCCCATAGAAAACCTCTCCTGCTCTCCAGACGTGAAAGAATACCACTTCCAGCAGGACATACAGCAGCTGAAAGACTGGAGATTTTTTAATAGAAGTAAATTACAAATTTTCTGACACCAGTTGATTTCAAAGAAAAACTTTTTTTTGGTGAACAACCATTTTAATCTCTGCAGGCGATGTAGATTCAAGGCAGGAAAGGGACACAACACAACGGAGTCATTTGCATAAGTGACTGCTATACTTATGGTTATTTTTCATAGTCCATAGTCCTGCAATTATTTTTCTCCTTGTCATAGCAGGGTTAAGGATTATGGATTATGTGTCTGTAATGTAATATCCCTATAATCTCCTCTGTCTAATCTCTTCTTCTCTCTGCCCCATCTCCCAGCCCGATGCTTTAACCTGCAGAAATCAGAGAGTATGCTTCGAAAGGTGAGGACTTTATACCTGCAGGAAAACACGATAATATGAGTAAACTTTAACCCCTCCATTAAAACATGGCTGCTCTTGCAATTTTTAAAGAGCACCTCTCACTTTTTTGCAGTTATGTGTGGGTTTATAATATTAGCCACTAGTCAGAGAACCATAAAACTGAGCAATAAAAAAAAAAAATAAGCATAGAATACCCTATAAAATCGGAAGTGTTGGGTTTGATTTGCGCCATCAACATTTATTCCAGAAGTGGCATCATGGAATCAGTAGAAGTGTGTTCCCTTCTGTGCGTTCACACTGAGGATTTGAAGAGGAAAGTTTTCTGCTTGAGGGTGGGTTCACACTGAGGAATCTGGGCGGATAACCCACCGTGGATTCCGCAGCTTGGGCCCATGCGCATCTCTGACTGCCCTTAGGCTCCATTCTATGGTTGGGCAGATTTCACTGTCCACCCAAAGAATTGACATGTAAATCTTTTGGGTTGGTGGCAGAATCTGCCTGACAATAGAATGGAGTCTATGACACTGGTGGAGATGGGCGCGGCGGCGAGCAGCGGAATCTGTTTTAGGTTATATTCCTGTATTCCTCATTGTGCACATATCCTTCATGCAGAATTCAAGCCCCATTGGCTTCTAAAGGATTCCTCTAGCGGAATCCGCAACACAATTTTCCTGACAGAAATTCCGCCGTGTGAACGAATGAGCGAAAAGCCCATTCAACACAATAGAAAAATAAAATGTTCGTTTTTTATAGGTGGAATTTCAAACAGATTCTGCATGCATTTGGATGCGGAATCCGCTTAAAATTTCACATGTATTCCGTAATGTGAATGCATTCTCTATTCCACGGGCCGAGAAGGGCTCATCAACAATGTAAACAAGCGCTAATCTGCTAGATCAGCGCTTGTTTACTGGGCCTATTCCACGGCCCGACAATCGTTAGCACGGGCTGCAGGGACATCGTTACCAATGTTCTTGCAGCCCTTGTTTCATACATTACCTGTCCAGGCGCAGGTCTTCTCCTTCTCCCGATCCCGCGCCTTCGGAGCGCCCTGTCTGAACTGACAGACCGCATAGCCAATCACTGGCCACGGCAGTTCCAGCCAGTGATTGGCTGAGCGGTCTGCAGCGTGGGAGCGGGAGAAGACCTGAGCCTGGAGAGGTAATGAATGATGTTTTGAAAACGCCGGTCTCCCCCTGTGTCTGCTATTCCACATAGCGATGCGCGGGTGGCGACCGATGATTTTAGGTTTGAACCTAAATGAACGATCAGCCGATGACACGATCATCGGCTGATCGTTCTCTCTATTCCACGGAGCAATAAGCCGATTATCGCTCTGTGGAATAGGCTCCTTAGCAAGAAACACAGTCTTTAGTTATATTCAACTATAGTCTTTCTATCAGTCTTTTTTTCAACCAGAACCAGTAGTGGGTTAAAAAAACAAGAAACACACAAATCTCTCCATTATAATTTTGTCCATTCAGTTCCACTCCTGGTTTTGGTTAAAAAAAGACTGACGAAAATACTATGTGTGAACATAGCCTCTGGTAGTCTTTCCTTTGATGTCTTATGAGACATATTGGGGCACATATTATCCTCTTTGCACCATTATTTTGGCTAATTTGGTGTTTTTACACCACATTTATCAAGGTGTTTGTGCTGTTTTTGAGCAGTTTACGTTTGCTATGTTAAGTTTTCACTCGGAGGGGCCATGGGTGGGGATGGGGGGTATTTTAGGTACTTTATTAGCCAGATTTATCATGTGTGATTATAATGTTTTTTTGCGCAAAAAGATCTGTAGCATTACTCTAGTCAGACCTTGGCGTAGCTTTTTAGCCAAGCTATGTTAGCCGGAAAAAAAAAGAGTGCAAAAATTGTGCAAGATTTATCAAGTCCTGCACGCCAAATGATAAATGTCATCTATTATGTTTAACTTTCACGTGGCGGTACACTTTTATTTATCTTGCTACTATTCACATTAATGAGAAATAGTGTTTGGTAATTCCCTTTCTTCTTACGTTTGTCCTGCAGCATGTGGAGTTTCGGAAGCACATGGATTCTGACAATATGCTGGAGAAGTGGCAGCCACCAGAAGTGAGTCACAGAGCACAGTCCTTCTTCTCCATTCAGCATGCATCAGTTTGCACCCTAAGGCCAGGTTCATACTATGTAAAAACAATGGGCGTATTTCATAACAACGGCCGTTGTTTGTACTGTACTGTTTTGAGCTTATTCACACAGCGAATTAAAAAGGAGGCAAATTCTGGCCAAAATCTGCTCATCTGAAATCTATTCAGATTTTGATGCAGATTTGCATGTGTTTTTTCACTCATATTTAAGCTCTATTGATTTAAGGGTACAAACACACTGGGCGTATCTGCAGCGGATTTCGCAGCAAGATCCGCTGCAGATCTGTGCCCTGTACACTCTATGGGCAGTCAAACTCGCAGCGAGATGTCCATCCTGCTGCGAGTTTGTCAGCAGCCCGCCCCTCTGGCCGGCCGGATACATTACCTTCTCCATGCTCCGGCTTGCTTCGGGGGTTCCCGACACGTCCCGGTCGGCCAGTCAGTGCACTGCCCCACCGCAGCACACTGATTATCTGAGTGGGACGTGAAGACGCCGGGAGCCCCGAAGCAAGCCAGTGCAGGGAGCAGACGAAGTATACACTCTGGCAGGCCAGGGGTAACGGGGCGGGTTTCTGACAAACTCTCAGCGGGGTGGACATCTCGCTGCGAGTTTGTCTGCCCATAGAGTGTACAGGGCACATCCCGCTGCGAGTTTGTCCGCAGCCCGCCCCGTTAACCCCCGGCCACCGGAGCCTATACTTCACCTGCTCCCCGCTCCGGAATGCTTCGGGGCTCCCGTTGTCTTCACGTCCCGCTCAGCCAAACAGTGCGCTGCGGCGGGGCAGTGCACTGAATGGCCGAGCTAGACGTGCCGAGAACCCCCCAAGCAAGCCGAAGCGGGGACCAGATGATGTATAGGCTCCAGCGGCCAGGGGTTAACAGGGCGGACAAATTCGCAGCGTAATGTGAATCCTGCTGCGAGTTTGTCTGCCAATAGAGTTTACTGGCCGGGAACCGCAGCAAGAAATCCGCTGCGGATCCGGTACGTGTGAACGTACCCTAAACGGGAAAATCCATGTGGAAACTCATTGTTAGCCGTACAAGGCTATGTTCCCACAACAGATAACACTGCCTGTTACATAGGAACGAATGGTGTTATACTTCTGGGCGGTGTTCGGCACGTTCCTGCAGCTGTTACCGCCATATCGGCTGCAGGAACATTATCCTTTTACAGTTGAATTGCGGGCACCATTGGATGTGCCTGCAAATCAATTCACCATTCGCTACAATGTAAGTACGGATGACGGTTGTACTTTACATTGTGTGAACAGCTATTGTTTCCGGAGACTGTTGACAAACAGTGTCCAGAAATAATAGGTATGTTCATTATTTTATTTATTGAATTTAATGCAATGCCGCTGCTGCAGAAAAGAACGGACGCTGATTTCAAAAGCATACTGGGAACATAGCGTAAAGCCCCTATTCCACGGGCCGACAATAAGGAGCAAACGAGCGCCGTGAGCGCTCGTTTGCTCCTCATTCCCCGCTCGCTGCTGCCGATATTCCATGCGGGGGCAGCGAGCGGGTGGGGCCGGGGGGAGCTGCGGGCAGGCTGCCCGGGTGGTCATTGATCGTCCGGGCAGCCCATAGCATATAGCGGCGGTCTGCTGCCGCCACTCCTATTCCACGGACATGTTGAAAGACAAATGACTTCAACGATCACCCGACCTGAACAATGTTGGCTGATCGTTGCCTCCTATCTCATGGGACGATTATCGGCCGTAACAGCCGATATTGGCTGAATACGTCCGTGGAATAGGGCCTTAAGGGCGCTCTCACACATCCTTTTTGTGTGGTGTTTTTCAGGCCTCTAAAAAAGCCAGAAAAACTGCTAATGCGTTTTTTCCATGCATTTGCACATTTTCTGGCGTTTTTCACATCATGTGTGAATGATCTGGTGAAGGCATTTTTGTGTGCTGATTTTTTTTTTCCCCTCTGCCATCACATGACCTAGCTGCTGGACCATAAAAAGGTGACAAAAACGCCAGCATAGCAATAGTGTTTTTAGATAACTAGAACAATCCCATTGAAGTCTATGGTAGAAAAAACCCTCAGCGTGCTGCATTTTGGAAAAACTGCCTAAGAGTGTCAAAAACACCAGAGAGAAGAGGAAAAAAGCCATTGCATTTTTTCAAGATTTTACCCACAATCTGCCCCCTCCAAACCATTTGTACCCTCGGATAGCTGCTTTTAATCCAAGATCTGTCCTGGGGTCGGTTCCGCGGGTGATGCAGTTATTGTCCTAAGTCTTAGTTGCAAAATACTGAGCAAAAATACTGTGTGGGAACAAAGACTTAAAGTAAATTCTAGTATAACATCTGGCCTACTGTAGAAATAGTTTTGGAGATACGCTACGCTCTGGGAAACATATACATAAGTAGGAGGTTGTTTATTTCATAGATATTTAAGCTGAGCAGTTTATCTGGCTGCAGCCCAGACCTGCAAAATCCTTCCAACTGATCCTCTAGCAAAACCTGTTCTGGATATAGAAAGGTGTCAGATTAGTGATAACCCTTCCTGACACCATTGTTTGTGTGTGCCAGGAAACAGATAGGGCCAATACATTGTCTCATTTAGGCTTCTCTCACACGTATTTTTTTCCGCATTTTTGCTTGTAAAAAATGTCCCATTGTTCCAGTATTTTTATTGCCTTTTTGGCAGGATTTTTTAAAAACATTATTGCATTTATAAAATCCATCTTATCTGAGATTTTTTTTTAAAACAATACTAGGGGGAAAATACCATACCTAGAGCTTGCAATAATTAGGCTGGATTCACACATGGCAGTTTTTTGGAAACAGACAGTTCGGATTGTAGCATTGGACTATGGACTTTCTGTATCTATCGTAGCACTGTTCATATTGTACATTATTCCGACAACTTGTGCCAGTAAAATTTGGTTTGAAAAAAATAATAAAATAGAGACTGCATCCTGCATCGGGATGGAAAATGCAGTGAGACGGGGAGTGAAACACTTAGTCAAGCACTGCTCTCATGTCCATCTAATCATCGGCGTTCATCATTTAGACGCCGACAAATCACAACTTTTCACAGGTCTGTGTGACATTTTTTTTTTTTTTTTTTTTTTTTTTTTACAGTGATGGGAAAGATGGTAGGTCCTCAAGCTCTAAAATAACTGTGTCTTTAATGGGTTTAACTAATAATTGTTTAGGCAGATGTAATTCCTCTGCCTAGTTGCTCTTTGGAAATCGGCCACTAGAGGGCGCCTACTTTATGTTGCTTTATATAGCTTCCACTAACCTTAAAATGTGAATTTTTATTGTCTGTATTTGAATCATAAAATGATGACACAGTCTTGCAGTTGTTACCTTAGATGTGTTGTACATTTTGTTACTGTCTAATATTTTTTATTTCCATATATGTTGCTATAATTCCTTTTCTCTGTGTCCTCTCCAGGTAGTCCAGAAATATTTGTCCGGAGGACTGTGTGGCTATGACAAGGATGACTGCCCTATCTGGTATGATGTTATCGGGCCTTTGGACCCTAAGGGTTTGCTGTTCTCTGCTTCCAAGCAGGACCTCATCAAGACCAAAATGAGAGACTGTGAGCGAATGCATCTGGAATGCCGTAAGCAGAGCGAGAAGGTGACCACCTCTGACTACTAAGGTTTATATAATATAAAAATCTTAAAGGGTACCTGTCATTTATAACTGAGCCCCGCTGTGATCAGGAGATACAGCTGGGGAGCAAGCACGACGACTGTGCCATGCACCCCCCGGGCCACTTGCCAATTCCAACAATGCAACCTCATAGACTTATGCTGCGTTTACACGTAACGATTATCGTGCGAATTTGCGCGATAACGATCGAATGCGAACGATAATCGTACGTCTAAACGCAGCGAACGATCAAACGACGAACGAGAAACCGTTCATTTTGATCTTTGAACATGTTCTCAAATCGTCGTTGATCGTTCGCAAAAAATTTGCAGATCGTTCCGTGTGAACAGTCGTTCGCCGATTTAACCAATGTGTGAGATAGGCTTAAGCGATTGCAAAACGAATTTTCCGTACGATATATGGTACCGTCTAAATGCTGATCGTTATGAAAAAAAAACGTTACTTCGACATCGTACGATTGGGCCAATTATCGTTTTGTGTAAACGCAGCATAATATTGCTGGAATTAGCCAATCAGGCGATACAGCAGAGGAGTGGATCACATGGCTGCCACACTCTCCCCAATTATATGTCCTGATTGCAGTGGGTCTAGGCAGTGAAACCTGCTGACGATCAATAACATACCTGATGACTAGAGATGAGCGAATACGATTCGATCGAGTAGGTATTCGGTCGAATATTGCGGTATTCGAAAGATTCGAATTTAATCGAGTAGTGAGGCGAATACGCGGGAAACATTCGAAAGCCCTCCCATTGCACTTGGTGCTTTTTTTTAATCCAATGACCATGCAGGGAGGCCGTGAGGGACCCTGGGAGTACGCATGCAGTGCGAAAACGGCGTCTACCCTCATTGGATGGCTGAACCACATGACCTCAAATCTTAAAGTGACACTGTCACCCCCTTTGTGCATTCTGACTTCTCTACACAGGTGTAAAGGGTAAATTTAGCGTTTTTCATAACTTATTTCATATCATACGTCATGGTGTTTGTTCAAGTAAAAAGTGTCCTTTTATCAACTGCAGATTGTAATAAGTGGGCGTGGCACCGTTGGCCCCGCCCCCTTGATGCCCATTGGTTGGCCGACGTAAAGGGGGTGGGGTCAAGACCTTTCGGCCAGCCTGTTCCAATGGCCGACGAGTGGGCGGGACCAACTGTGGAGTTGTGGGAGGGGCTAAGTGGCGCTAAACCCGCGAGGCCCCGCCCACTTAACACAATCTGCAGTTGATAAAAGATGACTTTTTACTTGAACAAGCACCATGACGTATGATATGAAATAAGGTATGAAAACCGCTAAATTTACCTTTACACCTGTGTAGAGATGTCAGAATGCAAAAAGGAGGTGACAGTGTCACTTTAAATACTTGGCTCCCGCCTCAGATGCTCTTTCAACCTAGCCAGGGAAAGATCTTGCAGCAGGGAGAGATAGGTTTGAGTAGTGTTTTGGTTAGGCAGGATTACTACAGAACCCAGAGGTCCTTTTCAGGGATAAGATCAAGTTTGTTCCTCCGTTAACAACCTTTTTTATAGAACCATGATATTGCCACTATTTGTATATATGCTTATCAACTGTTTTTTTGGTTTTTTTTCAGCTGGGCAAAAGGGTTGAAGAGGTTGTGATGATCTATGACGTTGAAGGATTGGGACTAAAGCATCTGTGGAAACCAGCTGTAGATTTATACTGTGAGGTAAGAGAACTTGGCTGTATTGCTGGAATCACACACCACAGTTTTTTTGGAAAATTGACACTGTAGTTTATGAGCCAAAGCCAGAAGTGGATTCAAATGGGATGGAAAATATAAAAGGAGGACTTGTACTTCTCTTTCCTGTCGGATCCACTTTTGGTTTTGGTAGTAAAACTGCCCTGTTATATTGCGGCTTGCACTGTTTATGGAACAGATGGGTTACTTGTTGTTCATGAAAATGCATTGATGTTCTCCAGGTCTTGCAGATGTTTGAAGATAACTATCCCGAAGCTTTAAAGAGACTCTTTGTGATTAAAGGTTAGTTCTATGTGTGTGAATATTACTATTACGGCTACATTCACGTTTTTTTTCTATACGTATCTACAATTCGCAAAAATTACTGACAAGCTCTACTATGACTGTAATTGCAATACAGATTGTCCCATGAAAGTCTATGGGACAGACCGTAATTTTTGCGGACCTGTAATTTTTACAGGATGGAACATCCGTAATGTCTGCGAGGCTATGTTCCCACAACGTATTTTTTATTAATGCCCGTTGCTGTTTCTTTAATTTCATTGAAATCAATACAAACAGCAGCCATTGTTCACACAATGTATTAAAGAATGGCCGTTGTTCTCTACAACCATCAAAATAATTGACGTGTCAATTATTTCTGGCCGTACTGCATTCAGATTAAGGTGGTTTTTTTTTTATTGTAACAACAGCTGTTGTTTGATGCTCAATACAATGGCCGTTGTCTTTGAGTGCTAAACAATAGCCGTTGTGCGTACGTTGTGTGAACAAAGTTATATTGTCACCTCCTTTCCATATAAGGAGTTCTCAGCACCAATCTTAAGGGTGCGTTCACACATACAGGATCTGCAGCAGATTTTATGGTGCCGATTTGATGCTGTGCTCAGTTATTTAAATCAAATCTGCTGCGGATCTGCTGTGGATCCCCACCATCAAATTCACTGTGATCCGTTAAGTGTGAAGCTACCCTAAGCTTATATTCTGGACATTTCATATCTTACCTTATAAAGGATTTCTTGGTTGTATCTCTCTCCTCAAAAATGCATGTTACTGTTGGTGCACAGTGCTGTATAGACCTCCTAGACAGCATCATCAGAATTGGCCGACCTATAGGCCTAGGTCCCGTTCCCTCTGAGGTGGCTGTTACAGAGGGGGCGGGACCTAAGCCTATAGGTCGGCCCATTATCATGACACCACTGAGGTGGCAGGGCCTATGGGGCACAGAGGAGAGAGACCACCAGGAAATCCTTTACATGGTTAGATCTGAAATGTCTAGAATATAAGCCTAAGAAGGGTGCTGACAACTCCTTAGGCTGGGTTCACACAGCGTTTTTAGCATACATTTAACGGGTCCCTTTTTTTAACGGACAAAAAAAATAGTGTCAGCAACGTTTTTGTGTCCGTAAAAAAAAAAAGGATCCGTTTTGATCCGGTTTTTTTTATAATGGAAGTCAATGGAAAAACGGATCAAAACGGATGCACACAAATGCATCTGTTTTTGCAATCCGTTTTTCATCCGTTTTTTTTTTCTTTCAAAAAACGGATTAAAAAAACGGATTGCAAAAACGCAGTGTGAACCCAGCCTTACATGGAAAGGTGGTGACAATATCACTTAATCCTTCCACTTCATACCTTATCCGCAAAAAATTACAGATTACGGATGCACTACGAAGGATTATGGATTAAGTGGATTGCGGATGATGACATTGTATACTGTCCTAAAAAACTACTGAACATGTGATTGTAGCATAAGTTGTTGTTTTTCCTTTTTTTACACAACTTTTTTTTAATTTTGCCTCAAATACATCAATTGTACAATATTAGGGCATGACTCCTACATCCACAGAACATGTTATATGTTGTATATATATCTTTGCTCATGAAATTCATTTTGTCCTGTATATAGACCACCCTTTACCGATCTACATTTTTTTAAGTAACTTTTATATTTGCCCACTGCAGCTCCCAAACTTTTCCCAGTGGCATACAACCTTGTTAAACATTTCTTAAGTGAAGATACAAGGAGAAAGATCATTGTGGTAGGAGGTAAGCGGCCAGCATGCATTGCCTTTGGATGCAAAAAACACTTGAGTTTTAACCCTTTGTAACAATACCACATACATATGAGGGAGCGATATGTTACCAGATACCATGTATATGTATGTCATAGGGGTTAGGCTGGGTTCACACTGCGTTTACATTTAATGTATACATTATATACATTCGAAAAGGATAAAGTGTAGGTTAGATGATAGTGTAGATGATAAGAAGGGATTACACTGTCATACAACAGAATTTGTTTACAATTCACATACATAGAAGAAAAAGTATTGCAACATATATGTCTTTTTGTACAATAGTGCAAACTACTAAATAAGGACCCCTTCACACAACCGGAAAACCCCTATGGCTCCAGAAGTCCATCCAGATTTCCTCATAAGAAACCCAGATTATTTTCTGGACCCATATAGGGTACATTATTTACAGACAACTTTCAGGATTTTTCCTGAAGTGTGTGCAATCCGGAAAATAAGTCAGGATTTTATAGATCCTGTCCTATTTTCGTCTAGAATTCCGGCACAGTTGTGAATAGCTGGAACTGACAATAATTCCTATGACAGGTGTTTAATCCTGGCAGCCAAACACGGTGCTGTCAGAGGAAGGGAGTATCTTCCAGTGGCCCTGACCAGTCTGAGGTCATGTTCACACATAGCAGTTCCATCATTCTTTGTTCAACCATAACCAGGAGTGGGATTGACAGGGAAAAATTACAATAGAAAGATTTGCACAGTTTCTGTGTTTTCAACCCACTCCTGGCGGAAAACAAATTGACCAAAAGACTGACAGAAACACTGTGTGTGAACATAGCCTAAGGCTGATGTCTGTTATAGCATACCAAGTTAGAACCTCACAGGCTGCCTATACCTATAATAACAGTATAAGGCTATGTTCCCACAGCGTTCCGTGACCCAGCCGGTCTCTGAAAAGATCATCCCAGCTGGTACTGCAGTACCGGCCGGATGATCTTTTGGGCCGCAGAGTTCTCATGCGGGCACATCATAGTGTGCACTGACATGGGTTTCTGCGGCAGCTATTCCATGAATAGCGGCCGCAGAAAACTGAGGTGTCAAATCTTTGCTGCGTCGCGAGGGATCCCGGCCGGAGCAGGATCCCATACTTGGCAAGGTAACGTATCTTTTCGTAATAATCACGGCCGTTGTACAACAGCCGTGATTTTACGAAAAGATACATTGTCTGAACATAGCCTAACAGTGTGTTATAGGTGAAAGGAAATGTATAAATTAAATGCGTGTTATAGTTCTAAAAGGAAAGAATAATTAAAAATAAAACTAAAGTAAAAAACACACATACAATTTTTCCCCCTTATTCCCTTGCTTTTAAAACCCGTGCAATAAAGTTAAAGCCTATCTGTCATGAAAAAAAACAACATTTTTTATCCCTCTGGGTCTGAGTGTTTGGCCCGTGACTGTTCAGTAGAATTAGCGGAGAGAGGACCGTCCTGCCACCTGCCACCCTGCCACCACCCTGTGTCTATGTGAAGAGACATGCTCCATAGATTTCCATTATGCGGCTGTCTCCTCACATGACACAGAGTTGCACTGAGCACAGCTCCTCCTGATCAGTCACGGTCTGAACACTCAGACCCCGACCTATCAAAAATTGTGGAACGGTATTTTATGCATTCTGTCATTTTAAAGAATCATACTAAGACCATGTTCACACAGTGTTTGTTGCTGTTAAACAATGGTCATTATTTAATAACAACAATAAATTACATTGTAATCTATGGAACACTGGCCGTGGTGTATACACTCTGTATACACTATGGCCAGTGTTCTCTGTGGCCGCACAGAAAAAAGACATGTCTGTTCTGTGCATCGGCTATTCAGTGAACAGTGGCCGCACAGAATAGACTGTGCACACAATGTAAAGTGCAGCTCCTGGACGTACTTTATGTTGTGGGCTATGGCTAATTGGAGTGCGGGCACACCGTCATGTGCCCGCATTCCTATTAAAATCAAGTGATGTTCACCTGGCCAAACGGCCGGTTGAACATTACAGACAGCAACTGTTCTGTGGCACGGCCGTGTCACAGAACGTCCGCAGTTTTTCCATGTCTGAACATGGCCTTAATGTTAATTTGTAGATACTCCATAATGGTGGCTACAAATATGCAAATCATAACATGAAAGAGCAAGGCCTCAGATAGCACAGTAGTGATATTAATAAAACATTTATGGCTGGAATATAAGGGGCTAAAAATAAAATAAGTTTTTCAGTTCTTAATATAAAAGTAAATGTCTGGTTTGGTAATATTATTATATAATATGGCATATGAACAGGGGATGTGGCAACCTGTTATACATTAGAGCATTTGTCTCTTCTGGGAAATGTCTGTATTGCCATCATTCATCGCTCTATTAGGCTATGTTCACATGGCGTTTAAGAAGCGTTAATTATTTGTTTTGGCATCATTTCGGCACTATTTGCTGTAAAATAATGCTATTTTTACCTAAATTGTGCTGGACCTAGCGCTATTTTACCATGATTGCCCAATTTGCTGCAATAGCGCCAAAAACGCATAATTAATGCTGATTAAACGCCATGTGCGAACATAGTCTTAATATCAGCTTTTGACTGTACTAATAGAATAAGAAACCAACACATTTTATGTTTTTTAGACAACTGGAAAGAAGTTCTTCAGAAATACATTCCAGCAGATCAACTCCCTAAATACTATGGAGGAACACTGGTAGACCCAGATGGTGATCCAAAATGTAAATCTAAGGTATTGAACCCAAATATAGTCAAACCTCTAATATTAAGATGAAACACTATCCAATGTTAATTCTTAGTACTGAGGCTTAAAAAACACACATGAATGTATAAAACATTAATAAATGGACTATTTATTAAAGCGACTCTGTAACCACAATCTATTCCCACCCACCCACCCCCCAAACAGAAGGGTAGACCCCCTATAGTAGGTAAACATACATATACCATGGCATAGATAAAAGGAAACGTATTCCAGCAGTCCAATAAAATCCTGTATTTATTGTGTTAATTCCATGAAATTGTTACATACAAAAAACGTAGAAAAATACTAGACGCGTTTCTGCCGACTCTGAGCCTTGATCACAGCATATCTGCTTATGCTGTGATCAAGGCTCAGAGTGGGCCTAAACGCGTCTAGCATTTTTCTACGTTTTTGTATGTAACGATTTTATGGAATTAACACAATAAATACCGGATTTTATTGGACTGCTGGAATACGTTTCCTTTTATCCATGTTGCAACGCCTGATCAGCCACAGGTGAGGTCCTCTGCACTCCTATTACGGGAAAGAGAATAGCCAGCTATATTGCAGCAAGTAAAGCATAGACAGAGTAGCAGCGGAAAAACTTTTGCTTATACCATGGCATAGGTTGTCTTCATTGTTCTATTGCAGTTCAATTGCAGCAAATAATTTATTTTTTTATTCATTGAGACAGCAGCTAGAATATAATATAATAGAAATAGGTTCATAAGAACATATAATGCGGCACAAAGATCCCATAACAGTCGTCTCTATATTTTCGTCTCCCATATACACCACATCAGGTAAAATCAACTTTCAAATCAACTGGTGCCATAAAGTGCCAGAGATTCGTAATTTACTTCTATTAAAAAATCTCAAGTTTTCCAGTACTTATCAGTTGCTGTATGTCCTGCAGAAAGTGGTGTATTCTTTCCAGTCTGACACAGTGCTCCCTTCTGCCACCATTGTCCCTGACAGGAACTGTCCAGAGCAGTAGCTAATCCCCTTAGAAAACCTCTCTTGCCCTCCAGACTGGAAAGAATATACCACTTTCTGCAAGACATACAGCAGCTGATCAGTACTGGAGGATGTGAGACTTTTTAATAGAAGTAAATTACAAATCTCTGGCACTTCCTGGCACCAGTTGATTTGAAAAAAAAAAAAAAAGATTTATTTACACTGATTTATTGTGATTCTTTCATAAATCTTCCAGATAAATTATGGTGGAGACATCCCGAAATCATACTATTTGCGCGACCAAGTGCAACAGAATTATGAGCAAAGTGCAAATATCAACAGAGGCTCCAGTCAACAGACGGAGTATGAGATCCTTTTCCCAGGCTGTGTACTCAGGTAAGCAGTCGGGGCTTGTTGTCTTAGGTAGCCATTAAGAATGTAAGAATATTCAGATTTTTGTCCAATAACATGACTAATAAATTGTTGACTTTGATTTAAAGTGTCACTGTTGTTTTAAAAAACTTTTGTAAAGTATGATGTTTAAACAAGAGCTGCAAGGACATCGGTAACGATGTCCTTGCAGCCCTCGCTAAACGATTATTGGGCCGTGGAATAGGCCCAGTAAATGAGTGACGATCAAGCAGATCGGGGCTTGTTTACATTGTTGCTGGCCGGCCCGTGGAATAGGACCCTTAGTTTATGGGCCCGATTCATCACGCGACACAGAGGTGGGAGAGGTCTATGCTTAGCGTGGTCATCTCCCGTCTTGTTTTCACAATCGGCCGGCTTATTCTACTGATCAGTCACGATCTGAACACTCAAACCCAGACTGATCAAAACTTTTGAAATGTCTTTATGACATGTCAAAGGTTTTTTGAAACGACTGGTACACTTTAATTATTACAGGTTGTATTTTAGAATCATGGGACTAAGTGAGGTAATGTTACTCCTTACTTGAGGAAAGCACTAAACTGGTATTTGGAGTTCTATAGGCCATTCAGTGCTCCATTGGGAAAAAAATATGCAAAGTAGTTCTCGTCCTGTTGGATAAAAGAAGCTTACTGCCTGGTCCCACCCTACCCTAAAACAGGTGTCTACAGATGGGTAACTCCATATTTACCCATCTGTCATGTTTTAAAACTATAAAAGAGTCACTGTAGTTAAAAATAACTTTTGACATGTAATCAGACATGTCTGAAGGTATTTATTACTGCAGGTTTCACTACTGAGACCCACTGCAATCAGGAGGTAGCCAGGGAGGGTTAATTCTGACAGTTTAGCCTTATAGACCGTAATAAGGCTAACCCGTTGAATTGGTGAGCGGCCAGGGAGTGCTCTCTCCTTGCTTTATCTCCTGATCCTAGCAGATCTCATCAGTGAGACCCGCTACCACCAATAACTTTTGACATGCCTGGGGATATGTCAATTTATTTTTAATGACAGGTATTTCAGCACAGACTTGAAGTTACAATATCTCCAATAGATGGCGCCAGAATGCAAGCTTTCTTCCATGTCTTATTTTAGAACCACATACAGTACTTCATCAAGCCAGTTGTGCAGCATTCATGTATCCTAACCCTTAGCAGATCCCTAGAAAAAGTAATGGGATTATGCAAAGGCTGGGTTCACACTACGTTTTTGAAATCCGTTTCTTTTTCATCTGTTTTTTGCAAAAAACTAATGGAAAAACCGGATGCTTGTGTGTGCATCCGTTTTATAAAAAAAAAAAAAAAAAACATCAGTTTTTTTTAACGGACACGTTTTTGTGTACGTTAAAAAAACGGATCCGTTTTGATCCTTTTTTCTTTTGTAATGGAATTTAATGGAAAAACGAATGCACACACATGCAACCGTTTTTCGTCTGTTTTTTTGCAAAAAACGAATTGCAAAAACGTAGTGTGAACCCAGCCTAAGGCTATGTTCACACTACGTATAGAGACTGGCCGTTCCGTGACCCGGCCGGGTCACGGAACGGCCGGTCTCTGCCCGGATCTTTCTGGCCGCAGGGTTGTGACGCGAGCGCATCAGCGCGCGCCCGCATCGGAACCTCCCATAGCACACAGTGAAGCGAGCAGCCGGAGCCGCTCGCTTCACTGTGTGAACTGACAGGGTTTTCTACGGATGCAATTCATTGAATTGCGGGCGCAGAAAACTGACATGTCAGTTATTTGCGGCCCCGTGCAGGATTTCGGCCGGAGCGCATACTATGTGTGTACGCTCCGGCTGGGATCCCATAGAACAATAGGTATTGTTCACCCGTAGAAAGTACGGCCATTGTTGCTCATGGCACCAACGGCCAAACTTTTACGTAGTGTGAACATAGCCTAAGAGTGTTATCATACCAATTCTTATAATCTCACAAACACTTTGTTACTCTTCCTTTAGAATTACCATCATACAATAGCTGTTCTCTTATTTTGCGTGCAAAAAGTTTTTTTTCAAAGGGAATACTGATATGAACAGTGTCCTATTGTAATCCTATTATAATTATTTACTAGGAATCCTTTACATCACACAAATGGCTTAATTTATACAGTCTGTCCATAGCTGGTGGGTGTCACCAGTGGATTTCTGAGCCATTGGTATCACATTCACTAGACTCTTATCTGATTTCTAGAACAGCAAAGAACATTGTATGTCCCTTCATATTCACTACAGTGACCCAGAACTGAATATGTAATTCCCTAGGCTCTTATTCCTACATTGGTGCCCTTGTCTAAGACTGTTAAATTACGTAGCAATCTAGTCACATGGGGCCCTTTCTATTTAGGTGGCAGTTCCAGACAGATGGTGGTGACATTGGATTTGGAGTTTTCAGGAAGACAAAGGCTGGAGAGCGACAAAAAGCTGGGGACATGATTGAAGTTCTACCAAGTGATAGATACAATTCCCACATGGTACCAGAGGATGGAAGCTTAACATGCACTGAGCCTGGCACATGTAAGTATATATCTTGTTCATTTGCTGTTCTAAGATCCTGCAACCAATACCTGTTTATAGAAAAGGAACAGGTGGTGATATAAACCTTGGGGGAGATTTATCAAACATGGTGTAAAGTGAAACTGGCTCAGTCACCCCTAGCAACCAATCAGATTCCACCTTTCATTCCTCACAGACTCTTTGGAAAATGAAAAGTGGAATCTGATTGGTTGCTAGGGGCAACTGGGCCAGTTTAACTTTACACCATGTCTGATAAATCTCCCCCTTGTATCAAAAACATCTGTATTTCCATATAATTTACTTGACTAAATATCTGAACAGTTGCATTAAAGCATAACGCTTTCCTGCCATGATGTATCCAGTATATATGGCAGCAGGGCTGAGTTTTTGGGGGCCCTTGGGCAACAGGCGCCACACTACGTTAATCCTATCCGTTTAATGGATACGTTTTATGATGCAATTGTATGCCATCCATTTGAATCCGTTTTTCCATTGACTTCATCATAAAAAAAAAAAACGGATCGAAAAATGCATTTTTTTTTAATGTACACAAAAATAGGATTGACTACGTTTTTCTGTCTGTTAAAAGTAATCAAATAAAAACAGATACGTTGAACGGATAGGAAAAACAAAGTGTGGACATGTGCACCCATCATCCACACATCCATCATCCAGACATCATTCTCTCTCTCTCTCTCTCTCTCTCTCTCTCTAAATTGCATTAACTGTAAGTATATGGAAGACCGAATTATCTTCACAGCCATTGTCCACTGTTATTTAGGCAGTCTACTGTACATCAAGTTATATTGCTATACCGCTGTTGTGATGTCAAGGTCATCACAACAGCGATGAAGGTCAAGTCAAATAATTTGACAGGTCTATATGTATTCCTATTCTGCCACCATGTTACAGCCCTAAAACTGTTCACAAAACTGTTCAGTTAACATGAACACGATGCATTATATACACTTTCTCTGTGGAAAATTGCTCTAAATATCATTAATGTTGACTCTTGAGTCAAAGCTGGAAGCACGGGAGGGGGATTTGACAGGAAAAGAAATTGGTTATATAAATGGGCAAGGTTAGGATAGTATTCTATATTAAAAATATATCTATAAATAAAAAACACCAAATAATACAATTTAGGATTATTAACAGGCTGCACTAAAGTGGGGAAGCAAACTCAGATTATACTCATATGCTTTGGGGATGTATTCATATCCAATGCTTTTGGTGGAATGTAGTTGAGACAATAGGAACAAGTTAGGGATTATTATTCCATAGAGTGTGGTATATGTACCTGGCAACTAGTTTGGATAAACACAAACAGACCATTCTTAAATAGTTTTTTTCTTTTTAACCAATATTGGTGATACTTGCACCTTTGTCCCCCCCCCCCCCCCCCCCCCCTTGGTTAAATAATGGATTAAGGGTGCCTTCACACCTACCGGATCCACAGAGGATCTCACTTCTGCGGATTCGAAGCGAGAACCGCTGCGGATCCGGTATCAATTCACCCCTATGATAGCACATATTCGCAGCGGGATTTACATCCCGCTGTGAATATGTGCTTTAACTCCCTGGTGCCCACAGCCCCGCTGTCACATCCCCGGCGCATCCCCCCATCCCGGCCACATCCCCCCATCAGCCCACCGCTGCCCGCATCCCGCCGCCGAGAGCATACAGTACCTGCTCGGCGGCGCGGCTGCAGTGAGGCTGCCAGCTCCGGTCCCGCTCAGGTCAGCTGAGCGGGACCGAAGCCGGGAGCCTCACTGCAGCCACGCCACCGAGCAGGTAATGTAAACTCGCGGCGGCGGGCTGGAGATGGGCTGATGGGGGGATGTGGCCGGGATGGGGGGGGGGGGATGTGCCGCCGCCGGGGATGTGGCAGCGGGGCTGCGGGCACCAGGGAGTTAAAGCCCATATTCACAGCAGGATGTTAATCCTGCTGCGAATATGTGCTATCATAGGGGTGAATTGATACTGGATCCGCAGCAGTTCTCGCTTCGAATCCGCAGAAGTGAGATCCGCTGTGGATCCGGTAGGTGTGAAGGCACCCTAAGGGGTATTTCGCTCAAACATAACTTTTCAGATGTTGCTGCCCATAGTGAGACTAACAATTCTTTCCATACTTGTTATTATCTATTCAGTCTCCTTCCTGTTCTTTTTTATCAAATCTCTTTTTATTCAAGGATTTGAGGAAACATTAGGGTAAATACAGCGCAATTCAAAATAAACATTTGAAACCAAACATTTGAAACTAAACCTAGTGCCTTGTCGTCTGTTATGTAGGACTGAATCGGTAGGCACAAATGGGAATTGGGGGGGGGGGGGCAGTCTCCTTCCTGTTCTGAGCTGCTGCTTTCTGCTAAAGACACAAAAATCTGTGTGTGAGCTTTTCTCTCTGTCTCCCCTTCCTCCCCCTCCCTCCGGGGATGGCTGATGTAAACAAGTCTGGCTGTATCTGCAACTTTGTAGCTTCTTTGTAATGTTGGCAAGTTTAATCTGAGGTTAAATTACTGATGAACTCACTGTGATCACTGTGATTATCCCTCCTAGCATTTTAAAGAAGCTACAAAGTTGCAGATAGGGACTTGCTTACATCAGCTGTCTCAGAAGGGAGGGTAGAGGAGGGGGAGACCACTTAAATTTGTCAAAAAAGTGTAGTATAAAGTATGAAAAGGAGTATTTTGTCAGAAAAAGAAAATGGACTAAAGGTATTTTAGATAGAGATGAGCGGACCTGGAGCATGCTCGAGTCCATCCGAACCTGAACTTTTGCCATTTGATTAGCGGTGGCTGCTGAAGTTGGATAAAGCCCAAAGGCTATGTGGAAAACATGGATATAGTCATTGGCTGTATCCATGTTTTCCAGACAACCTTAGAGCTTTATCCAAGCTCAGCAGCCACCACTAATCAAATACTGAACGTTTGGGTTCGGATCGACTCGAACCTCTCTATCTCTAATTTTAGAACATATAAGGGTAGCTAGGAGGATGTCTGTTAACTCTGGTTAACATGAAGTGGATGAGTTTCCCCTTTTGTTTTCTTCTTCGTCCTCGCTCTCCCTCTTTCTTTGGGTTTATATTGGGTGGGTTTGTAAATACTTGTATATGATATTTATAAGTTGGCATTATTAAACTAAAAAGTAAAAAAATAAAGAATTATTATTTTTTTCAATCTTAATGGATGAATAGTGGTACCTGTGGCCGTACATCCGCCAATGCAGCAACAACAGCTCGCTTCTTATTCAGACATCTCTTCTCCCCTACAGATGTACTTCGCTTTGATAATACATACAGCTACATACATGCCAAGAAGGTCAGTTTCACTGTAGAAGTCCTGCTCCCAGACCGAAGCTCCGAAGAAAAGATCAAGAAACTGGAGGACAAGTTGGAGACCAGTCTGAGCCTCTAAAAGTATAATCCTCACTGTAAAGCCCAAGACAAGAGCGTGTGACATATGTAACATCATTGTACGCGAGAACCAGCTCTGGTTGTGAGAATGCAATAAGACGTTTGCCCACCATGAATCGGTTATGTGCCTGATTGCGTTTCAGATACGAAACAGTGAGCAAAGGCCAGAATTACCTGTAGATAAAGGAAATACTAATGACTAGTAATAGGATAATGCTTGAAATGTGTGCTGAGGGCCTAGAGATACTTGATGTACAATCTTTTTTTTTACTTCTTTGTAGAGTTCTTCCTTCTCGACGATTGGGAATAGTTCACATAACTCAGAAAATACAGTGATAATGTTTAATGGCAATGGACACCTTTAGGCTTTGTTCCCACTACGAGAACATGCCGTCATTTAACTATTGATAATGACGGCCGCAAATAAAGATCATGGTCATTATCAATAGACGGATGCCTTTCCCTGCTCAATGACGGCACGTTCCCATAGTGGGAACATAGCCTCAATTTGGGAAATATTATTTATACACACTGCCGTGTACACCCCTCTGTGCTGCTATCTTAAAGGAATAATTTAGACTTCTGTATCTGTATTTCAGATCCATTTTAATTAAATTCTGTTTATTTTATATACACATGTACTTGTTTTTTTTTAATACACAGCATCTGCCATTGGATGCATGTAGGTACCATTTTCAGCCCATAAAATCAATAGGTTGAAATTAAAGGGAATTTGTTAGCTGTAATTTATTTCAAACTGCTGATGCTTTTAGGTCAAGGAGACACATGGTACCTTTCATATATCAGTCTGTGCTTTCAGGATGTAGAGAAATGCTTATATTCTCTGGTACAAAAAGTCTTTTCAAGCTTAAATTCCTGAATAGCCACAAGATGGAATTCTTCCTCCGTCCCCTTCCCTGCATAATTGACACCTGGAAGTTTAGAGTGATATTACACTAGACGATTTTTCGGCGATTAACGATAAACGATCTCAAACGACCGCTATGAAGAACGATCTTAATTGTTCACTCTATTGCACAGGACGATGGACGTTACTTACGCTCGTCCTTTCCTGGCTGATAGATCAGGGAACTATGTGTTATTACACAGAATGATTTGTGAACGATCAACGATGAAAATAGGTCCAGATTCTATCAAACAATCAACTATTTCTGGTTGGTCGTTTAATTGTTTCCTGCTATTACACAAAACGATTATCGTTCAAATCCGAACAACCTAACGATTTTTCCAACGATAATCATTCCTTGTAATAGGGCCCTTAGTCCCAAACAGGGTCAGGTATGAGCGGGAGGAGTAAGGAGGTGTTACAGCTTATTGCACTTCAGGAGCTCGAGAAAGTCTCTTACTATATAATAAAAGCATTTTTCTACATTCTGGAAGCACAGATGGATATATAAAAGGTACCATGTGTCTTCCTGATCTAACAGTGTCTGTCTAATGGTGCTTTTTAACAGAGAGATTTATCTGACAGATCTTTGAAGCCAAAGCCAGGAACAGACTATAAACAGGGTGCAGGTCATAAAGGAAAGACTGAGATATCTCCCCTTTTCAAATCCATTCCTGGCTTTGGCTTAAAAAATCTGTCAGATAAATCTCTCTGTGTAAATGCACCATTATAGTGTCTGCCATTTGCAACATGGATTGCAGCTGACAAATTCCCCTTTAAAAAAAACCGTTTTTCGTCTGTGTATTACAGGCGTGTATTTGTTCCATTCTTTTTTTATCACTTGTATTGCAGTAATACTACAAAAATAACAAGGAAATTCATAATCCTTAAACAAAAAAAAAATGGAACAAAAATGGATGAAAAATGGATAATTCAGAACACATTATGGAAGAATAACAGATACAATATAGAAACAAAGCAAAATATATTGTTACAATGTATTACACATCTGTATTTGATTCATATTGTCATACACAAGTGTGAGTAAAGGTCCCCATACACCTTATACTCGGTATATTATGTATGGTGTTCTCCCGACCGATCATTGACAGATGATATTGGTGAAGATAGGGGTTGGGCATGATAGAAAATCAGTGCTGGACCCCTTTGTTCTGAGAGAGAAAAGCCACAGACCTCTGGCGTAACCCTCCCCAAACAGAACATGCTGAACATTCCTGTGTATGGCCCGTTCACACTGAGAAAGAACGTTGGAATTCCCACCGTGCTCAGTGTGCTGCTTTGAGTGAAGGAGAGGGCGCACGCTCCTCCGCTGCCGCCTCTCTCTGTTTAAAGAAGTGACATGTCACTTCTTTGAGCGGAGAGGGGAGGAAGCAGAAGCGCGCGCGTGCCCTCTCCTTCACTCAAAGCAGCACGCTGAGCACGGCGGGATTCCACGGCGGAGAGCTGTGCTGCGGAATTCCGACGTTCTTACTGAATGTGAACGGGGCCTATGGGGATGATGGGAGAGATAAGGGATGGCGGAATGATTGTTCTGATGTCAGTTTTGAAAGTGTATGGCCACCTTTAGTCCTAACAGTAACAAGAGGAAGAGGGAGAACAAAGAGAGCCAACACAGGAGCAGTGTACTACTGGATCAATGTCAGATCACCAGGAAAGCCAGCTACATGAAGGAGTTAGGGTGGTATTACACGGGCCGAGCAGGGCCCGATAATACCTGTAAACGAGCAGCGATCTGCTAGATCGTTGCTCGTTTACTGGGCCTATTACACGGCCCGATAATCGTTTGACAAGAGCTGCAAGGACATTGTTACCGATGTCCTTGCAGCCCTTGCTAAACTGGCATACATTACCCATCCACGTTCCAGGGCTGCTCCTGCGTCCGCTTCTCCCGGGGGTCCCGCGCGCTCTCTAGCGTCACAGCAGCCTGTCAGCTGGTAGGCCGCTCAGCCAATCACAGGCCGGGACCGCCGCGGCCTGTGATTGGCTGAGCGGCCTATCAGCTGACAGGCCTCTGTGACGCTAGAGCGCGCGCGGGACACAGGGAGAGGCGGACTGCAGGAGCAGCCCTGGAACGTGGATGGGTAATGTATATCGTTAGTCGCCGGCCACGCACCGCTATTACACGCAGCGGTGCGCGGTCGGCGCCCGACGAAAATAGGTTCTAAACTTTATCAACGATCAGCCGATGATCGTTGTCATCGGCTGATCGTTGCATTTATTACACGGAGCGATAATCGGCCGAATCGGGCCAATTCGGCCGATTATCGTTCCGTGTAATACCACCCTTACACAACCTCTACAGCAGCAAAATCGTAGGAAATGTTTAATGAAGACTATTTAGGAAGTTCATTTTGCATTCAAGGCAGGGTTCAAAGGTCAGAGATCTGTTCAGGCAGCTTCTTTGCTAGTTCTTTTTATTTTGAAGAATCTATGAAGACAAAAAATCCTGCAAGCGGTATTTTTTTCCACTCAAATCCTGCAGAATAAATGGACACCAGACAGAAACCTGACAAACCCCACTAAATTTCTCTAGCTCTACTCATCCATCCAGCTCTACTAATGTATATTCTTGAATGGACCACGAACCTGGTTTGCTTTGCCAAACACACTTTGTGACAGAGACTCTGAGCAAAGACCCAGCGGACTTGTGAACTGAGCCTAAGAAACTAACAAAAAGTTAAAAAAATTCAGTGTGAAGGTGTCCATTATATAATATTATGTACAGTTACTAACGCAATTTTTAAAATCTACTTTTACACATTAGGTTTGCTTCTCTATCTGGAGGATAGCCTATTAGTTTCGTAGTGAAGGAGCATACAGTATATGGAAATCCTATAGAGGGTGGTAATTAGTTATACTATCGGGAGAAGAATAATCCCAATGATGCTGCATGAAAGGGGGGAAAAAAAGACTGTGATGCCAGTAAAGGAAAAGAGAATTTACTTATAGGAGTTATCCGCTTTGGTTATATACATGTTGAATTATCCCCCCTCCTGGAAACTAAGAATTTGTTCAGCACATTTCCTTTTCAGTCTCCTTCCCCCAGTTCTGAGTTGCTGCTTCCTGCTGAAGACACAGAAAACTGTGTGTGAGCTTTCCTCTCCGTCTTTCCTCCTCCTTCTGGCTGACTAATTCTGTACTTTGTTAGGGTATGTCCATTCTTTAGGCGGATGGTGGAATCCACCTGACCATAGAATGGAGTCTATGGGATGGGCGGAGAGTGAAGCGGGAGCAAGAGGGGACAAGGGGCGGAATTTGCGGCAAATTATCTGCGAGAATTCCTTTATGCATGAAGGAGTAATCTGAGGTCAAGTTGCTGATGACCTTACTGTGAGTAAAATCTAAGGGCCATATTAGACGGCCCTACCTGACGGCTCCTCGTTCCCTGCTTGCAGTCGGTGCTATTACACCCACTGACAGGGAGTGAGGGGGGCGCAGGAGAGGCTGCCCACACGATCAAGATCCTGCCGCTGCGTTCCCTGTATAGGCGCATGCCGAATACGGAATTCTTCCAGCAGCTGCGCTGTATACCATGCAACCAACCGTGCTGCTGGAAGAATTCCATCACCAACAGGCGCATGCCCAGGAATCACAGCGGCAGGATTTTGACAGCCTATTAGTGCTCCTGTGAAAGAATCGGTGCGCATGCTGCAGAAATAACAATCTGCCACATGTGAACAAGCACCTAGAAGAACACACAGTATGAATTAGGGAATTTTTTTTATTTATGTCATTGCCTTATGCTTTATTGTAGGTTCTGACAGGCCCAGTTGTATACATATTAGTACAGCCGGCAGCTGGTACATTAGCAGTGTACCTAGCGGCGCTGTGCATCATTGCTTCAGCTGAATTGAGCTTTTAAATGCCGAGCCCTAGGTTTGGGCGGTCACGTGACTCACCTAGCGATTACTCATTGGTTGAAATCGGACAGGGTTCTGCTGGGACCGTCTGACAAGTGCCTGCTCTTTAGTTCGGCGCAGAGAGCTGCCAGGGCACCGGTGTGTGATGTGCACGTACAGTACTATGGCGCTGGGTGTAGGAGCGGGTCCTTACAGCTATCACTATGTAATTACAGCCCCTGGGCTCAGCGTCCTGTACAATGTATTATTTATGTCCCCTCCTCAGTGAGTCTGGCAGTCCGGCCCACATGCCGGTCACTGGGAGGACGGGGCTGCCCTGTAATGTTTCCTGGGAAACGATAGCAGCCTGTGTGCACATAGAGCCGCCGCCGGGCTGTGCGCTTGTGTGACTGTCCCTGACTGCAGTGACCTCTACCGCCGGGGCAGGCATGGCACAGCACGGGGCACAGCACGGAGCCGAGCCGGACCTCTACAGGGACACGTGGGTCAGGTACTTGGGTAAGTGACGGGGCTGAGGCTGGAGGACGACACATAACTGTCCTGCATTATAAGGGGGAAGTTGTACAACTATGTCAGCTGCAGTTTCCTTGAAGACTTCCTGTCAGAGAGAGGAGAATAAGAAGACATTGTAGGGGACTAGTGGTAGTGACTGCTGGCCCTGTATATACTGGGGTGTATATATACTGTATACTGTATGGCCATGTATATACTGGGGTGTATATATACTGTATGGCCATGTATATACTGGGGTGTATATATACTGTATGGCCATGTATATACTGGGGTGTATGTATACTGTATGGCCATGTATATACTGGGGTGTATATATACTGTATACTGTATGGCCATGTATATACTGGGGTGTATATATACTGTATACTGTATGGCCATGTATATACTGGGGTGTATATATACTGTATGGCCATGTATATACTGGGGTGTATATATACTGTATGGCCATGTATATACTGGGGTGTATATATACTGTATACTGTATGGCCATGTATATACTGGGGTGTATATATACTGTATGGCCATGGATATACTGGGGTGTATATATACTGTATGGCCATGTATATACTGGGGTGTATATATACTGTATGGCCATGTATATACTGGGGTGTATATATACTGTATACTGTATGGCCATGTATATACTGGGGTGTATATATACTGTATGGCCATGTATATACTGGGGTGTATATATACTGTATGGCCATGTATATACTGGGGTGTATATATACTGTATACTGTATGGCCATGTATATACTGGGGTATATATATACTGTATATGTGAGGACATCTGACAGCATGCCCACAGACCCCCATCACCCACAGACACCTAGAAAGTTGTCTGCCGGAATAGAGGAGACCCCCGTTCTGTTCCTTAGGGTGCTATTTCACTGGACGATTTGTCATCGATTAACAATAAACGATCTATGACGAGCGATCTTAAATCGTTCACTTTAACTACACAGGACAATGACAGTTACTTATGGTTGTTCTTGCGTTCGTCCTTTCCTGGCTGATAGACTAGGGAACGACCAAACTACGTGTTATAACACCGAATGATGTTCGAACGATTTGTCAACGGTCAACGATGAAAATGGGTCCAGATTCTATCAAACAATCAATGATTTCTCATTGGTTGTTATATCGTTGCCTGCTATTACATGAAATGATTGTCGCTTAAATCCGAAAGGATTTTTTGTACGATAATCGTCCTGTGTAATACGGCCATTAGAGTGGGCTCCAGTAATAGAGCATAATATACGCCAGGTTGGGAATAATCTACTTGTAAATCCACCATAGACGTCCAAGCATCTGCCCTGAATTCCCAACCTGCACTGGCAAAATATACTGTGACCAATGGGCAAGTCTAAGGGTCCTATTACACGGGCCAATTATTGGCCAGGAGTGTCGCTGAAAACGCTCCTGTAGCCGATAATTAATCGGAAGACCAGGCAAATGCTGATAATCTTTTCTGCCTGCTCAAAAATGTATCTTTATTGGCCACACATCTCTCTGTGTAAAACAGGGTTTGTGTGGCTGAGGAAGATGAAGGGAAACTGACAGCACAGATATGGATATATCCGTGCTGTCACTTTCCAGATCACAAGTAGTATATACTTACCAGCCACGCTGCCTGTGATCTGCCATGTGGTTCTCTGGTCCTCCGGCTACTGCTATAACTTCAGGCCCCGCCTCCTTTAGAATACTTGACAGCTGGAAGAGGCAGGGCCTGAAGATACAGCCAGTGGAAGGCCGGAGAGCCAGATACCAGATCACAGGCAGTGTGGCTGGTAAGTATACACTGCTTGTGATCTGGAAACTGATAGATAGATAGATAGATAGATAGATAGATAGATAGATAGATAGATAGATTAATAGATAGATAAGTTAGATTAGATAGATAGATAGATTAATAGATAGGTAAGTTAGATTAGTTAGATAGATAGATAGATAGATAGATAGATAGATAGATAGATAGATTGATTAGATAGATCTGTGCTGTCAGTTTCCAGGGCTGCATGATCAATACAAGGTTCGATATAAATGCACAGCAAATGACCAGCCAATCTCGCGGATCGTCACTAGTTTGTGGCCCCCATGGCCAAGAAATCTGTGTTAGTAAAGGAACCATAAGGATCCTTTTACACACACATATCTGGGAGATTTTCTGACAGATTTTTCAAGCCACAGCCGGAAACACACTACAAACAGGGAACAGGCCATAAAAGGAAAGACTGAGATTTCTCCTCTTTTTAAATCCTTTCCTGGCTTTGGCTTCAGAAATTGGCCTCAGTGGTCACAAAACCAAAAACCAATGTTTCACTATAGTGGTCTCACGGCGTCACAGCTGGGGACCCGTATGGAGTTGCATTGGAACCCAAAAGGAGCCAACAGTCACAAGAGATCCATCTCAGGTTACTTGCATCTGTCAGGTTGCAGACACTTGTAGATCACAATGCCAAGCCATTTACTGATCTTATCGCAACGCGGCAGGATGACTGCAGGGTGACAGCAATTTTTGGTTGGGCCTGTCTTGACCAAAATTGCCATGTAGTCCTTATCTAACATTGCGGCTTCGTCGACCTGAATTGAAGGTATGATCCCAGTGATGGTGATTGTGGGTGTAATATAGTTGCAGAAATGTGGCCGTGTTATGCTTGTAAGTAATGCCTGAGAGATTTTAGGTTGTACTAAGACTTTTTAAGTCGTATTCGGTCTTGTGGACATCACTTGTTACTCAGTAGTTACAGTCAATAAATAATTCCGCAGAAAACCTACGTGTAGTCCCAGGATTACAATGTGAGTGACATGGCACAGGATTCTCTGTCTGATCTTTGACCCTGTGTCATGCTATGTAAATAGGGAAGGTCTCTTTCCATACATTTCCTCTATAGACTGAGGAGTCACCCAATGCTCCCAGCTGGGTCGTCTTTATTCCCGGCTACTCACCCCCGTGCACATTTGTAAATGTTCTCCTATCTATAGTCTCCCGTTTCTGGCTCATCTCTTACAGATCACGTTCTATCAGTGACTATATTTGGATATTTGAGTACACGTTGTACCTTTGTTTTGAGTCTTATTTATGTGTTCCCTGAGCTGCATTACCATTGTATGACCTCTACTGATGGAAGGGACGTTGTGCTGCTTGCGGTATGATGCAGACTAATGGAAAACGAACAGATAAAGGGATATTTCAGCCAGATGCATGTATCTCCTATCCACTGGATATATGCTAGATGAGCGGTGGTCCAACCACTAGGACCCCTATAAATCACCAGAAAAGGAAACCCTCCCTGCTGCAAGAACACGACTAGGAGGTGTTTCAATGAAGGGTGGTCAAGCCCTCTGACCCTCCAGACAGATAAACGCTGACCTTGGTTGTCCTTCATAGTGTCATAGACTTTGAATTAAAGGCCCCATTACACAAAACGATCGTTTTGGGTAATAGAAGGAAACGATCAGCTGACATGTCGTTTGTCTTTCAACATGTTGAAAGATGACTAATACAGTATAGCAACGATCTGCTGCCGTCGCTCTGCCTGACCATAGAATGGAGTGTATGGCACAGGTAGATATGCACGCGGCCGTGAGCGGGGGCGAGCTGCGGAATCCACGGCGGGTGATCCGCCAGGTGTGTACACATTACCTTATCGGTATATTCCTAAACCAGATGGTAAAGTCTCCCTCTTCTCACCTTTATGTGTTCATGTGAGTGAAGGCTTAGTCCCTTTGTGAAATGTGCACAAGCTCCACTCACTGCCCAGACCCCACCTATCATCTGTCTGTAATAAGAGGCGCTCGCTGTGTATCCTTACAGACAAGGAGCAGGTTTCTGTAGTGTTGACAAGACTATTTATGGCACACGGGAGGGGACGCTCATCTTACAGGAAGAGTGCGGATGAGTGGCGGCTTCTCCGACCCCACAGATACAAAGGAGAGATTTATTAAAGGTGGCAATATAAGTGATATAGGAAGAGATTTCCTCATGGTTTCATTTATCAGGAAAAGTCAGGATAGAAGAGAAGATTTAGTGGGAATTGGGAACTGAGGAAATTGTATAAATTCTTTCCCTGAGGTTGCATTATACTGCCCTATAGTTATTACCAGCAATATATGGCTAACATAAACTTTAATAGGTTTCTAATGTACAGTCCAACCAAATGAGTGAAGAGCATTCTGGGAAAAGGCGAACCTTTTTATTCTGCTACTGCTACACCCCTCATCTACTATACTGCTGCTACTACTACCACACCTATCATCTACTATACTGCTGCTACTACTACACCCCTTATCTACTATACTTCTACTACTACACCCCATGTACTATACTGCTGCTACTACTACACCCCTCATCTACTATACTGCTCCTACTACTACTACACCCCATGTACTATACTGCTGCTGCTGCTACTACTACTACACGGCTGCTGCTACTACACCCCTCATCTACTATTCTGATACTACTACTACTACTACTACTACACCCCTCATCTACTATACTGCTGCTGCTACTACTACTACTACTACACCCCTCATCTACTAAACTGCTGCTACTACCACACCTCTCATCTACTATAATGCAGCTACTACACCCCATCTACTATACTGCTGCTCCTACTATATCCTTCATCTACTATTCTGCTGCACCCCTGATTTACTATACTGCTGCTTCTACTACATCCCTCATCTACTATACTGCTCCTACTACTACTACACCCCTCATCTACTATACTGCTCCTACTACACCCCTCATCTACTATACTGCTCCTACTACTACTACACCCCTCATCTACTATACTGCTCCTACTACTACTACACCCCTCATCTACTGTACTGCTGCTGCTACTACTACTACACCCCTTATCTACTATACTGCTACTACTACCTCCCATCTACTATACTGCTACTACTACCCCCCATCTACTATACTGCTACTACTACCCCCATCTACTATACTGCTGCTACTACACCCCTCATCTACTATACTTCTACAACTACACCCCTCATTTACTACACTGCTCCTACTACTGCTATACCCCTCATCTACTATACTGCTGCTACTACTACACCCCTCATATACTATACTGCTGCTGCTACTACTACACCCCTCATCTACTACACTGCTCCTACTACTGCTATACCCCTCATTTACTATACTGCTACTACACCCCTCATCTACTATACTGCTACTACTACTACACCCCTCACCTACTATACTGCTACTACTACTACACCCCTTATCTACTATACTGCTACTACTACTACACCCCTCATCTACTATACTGCTGCTACTACTACTACACCCCTCATCTACTGTACTGCTGCTACTACTACTACACCCCTCATATCCTATTCTGCTGCTACTACACCCCTCATCTACTGTATTGCTGCTACTACTACACCCCTTATCTACTGTACTGCTGCTGCTACTACTACACCCCTTATCTACTGTACTGCTGCTACTACTACACCCCTCATCTACTGTACTGCTGCTGCTACTACTACTACACCCCTCATATATTATTCCTCTACCTACATGGATCCACACAGGGGGCTTGTGTGGATTTTAGGTTAACCTCTTTAAGGCCATTTTAGGCTGGGTCATTCAGAGGTTAATACATTTGCAGCAATTCCTTGCCATGAAACACAGCGAAGGTTGTACACAAGTGTAGTAAGTGTGTTACACAGAGCAGACATCCACAGGGTGTTACAGTACCCGCCACGTAGATGAGGTTTTACACAGGAACTGACCTGTGATGTATATCTGAAGCCTCTCTGTTTCAGAACCCGCGTTACTTAAAGTGATGTGGCAGCAGATTGACCACATTTGCGTCTCCCCTCCCTGCATCTGTATAACACATACATGGTCAGTAGTGCAGAGATTGTAGCTCTGATGGCTGTAAACCAGGCAGATTTAATGCGTCACTGTAAGAGGCTCCAGGGGAATGGTTCCATTTCCAGAAGGCGCAGCAGCTAGTACATCCCAACTCACTCCTCTAAATTATAGATGAATCTGTGGGACTGCGCCAGACATTGCTATGTCTTTAGTACACTGCTCCCTCAAGTGACAAGTGATGAAAAACAATTCATTCTGAAACCCCCAAATTTAAAAAAATGTAGATACCATAGAGATAAAGCAAACCTGTACATATAGATGATAGATACACATACAATGGGCCGGTCTGGCATAGTGTCCAAGGGATTCCTTTCCACAAACCACTAGCGTGTAGTAACATACATTTTAGCACCAATGGTGCATTTACACGGAACAATTATCTTTTGAATAGATCGCATTTGAGCAATAATCGACTCGTGTAAACACGGCGAACGATCAAGCGATGAGAGAGAAATCGTTCATCGTGATCTTTAAACGTGTTCTCAAATCGTGGTTGGTCGTTCGGTGAAAGATCGCTTCGTCTTAACCCCCCGGTGCAGACCTATATACTTACCGCTTCCATGAAGTCCCAGTCCCGGAGCCCGTCCCGCCGCCGAGAAATCCCAATCTGAAGCCGCATGCGCGCTCACCAGAGATGAGTCCGACGCCGATAGAGAATGACGGTTGCAGTGGGGGTCGGCCGGGCTCCGTCCCGGCATGGGGGGGACAGGTTCTCTTTAAACGATCTTAAAACGATCGCAAGAACTATTTTTTCTAACGATTTATCTCTTTGTCTAAATGCTGATCGTTATAAAAACCAAATCGCTGCTTTAGAATCGTTAAACGATTGATTGGGCGAATTATCGCTCCGTGTAAATGTTTTCCTCAATAGAGTTGCATTAGAGGTGAGCACCTTCCTTTTTAGTTGGTCATGTGACCTAGTAGGCTTTTATAAGGCCCCGTGCACACGGACCAAAAGTCCGTCGCGGAATGCCGCCAACCTCCCTGTCATAATGACACTCTATGGAAGGCTCGCGCACTGCATCTCTCAGCGCTAAAGAATGAACATGTTCATTCTTCAGTGCGGAGAGCCCCTGAGAGATGCGGCATGCGAGCCTCCCATAGAGTGTCCGCCACTTTTGCTCTGTGTGCACGGGGCCTTACAGCTTTGTAGGCTTTTTTGAATAATTTACCCCATGTGTGAATCACTGAGCCTGAAACTGCTTTTCTAAAGGTGCCCATGTACTTTTAATATCCGAATGTATGTTCAGCTGACCACCCTCTCTTCCAATTTGCCTGCACACATAAACATTAAGCACAGCAGTTTGTGTGTTCTCTGTAGAGAGGAGAGATAAGTTGCTGCCCCAAAGCTCCGGTGGCGGCTTATCTATCTAAGAACTATAGGTTTAGGCAAATGAAATCCAACATGCCTGTCCCTTCTCTTGTCCATCTTCATCATCTGTCAGGAGAAAAATGGGAGGCAACTTACTACTATAGGTGACCAGTTTATTAAAAATTGTTAGATTCTGCCAACTTTAGCCTAAATTGTACAGGAACCATAAAGCAAGCATTATGTTTTCAATAACTGCTGGCTAAAGGTTAAAGGGATTATCCAGGATAAGAAAAATCACAGCTCTTGAAAAATAGCACCTCCCCTGTCCTCAGGTTGTGTGTGGTATTACAATTCAGCATACATGTACTTCAATGGAACTGATTTGCAAAGCCACTCGTAAAGGAAGGACAGGAGAGGTGCTGTTTGTGGAAGAAAGCAGCCATGTTTATCTAAGGCTGGAAAACCCATTTAATTTGTTTGACAATTCTGTCTCCAGACCTCCCCATACACGAACATTCGGCACAGCCTGTGTTGTCTGGGGAAGCGAGGGTTACAGAGAATCTGTCAGCTGCTGACACAGTTAGGGCTTATTCCCACGTTCTGTAAAACACATATTAAGGATGTCATATTTTGTATAGTGAAGCCATTACAATATGGCGCTGACCTTCTAAACCTGTAGAGATGTTTATATTCCTTAAAGCTTATGTAAGTAAACACTAGTGCTACACAAGTAACTCTTTTTTACCTCAGCCAATGAAGTACTGACACAAGCCTTGGTAGAAGAACATAGCCCCCAGGATATATAAACTGGCTGCCATCTTAGAATAAACATATCCAGCTTTTCTTCCAGGATGTAGAGAAATGCTTTTCCAAGCTTCTGAATATCTCCCTGCTTGACTGGCACCTGGAGCCCCAAGCAGGCTCAGGTATGGAAAGGAGCAGGTGTTAAAGCCTTCTGCTTTTCAGGAGCTCAGGAAAGCTTTTTTGACTCTTTGAACTGTAGAATAAAAGCATTTTTCTACGTTCTGCAAGCACTGTCCAATAAATAAAAGGTACCAGTGTCTCCTTGCCCTAATAGCTATCTAGCAGTGTCAGCAGTTTGGAACAGGGATTCCAGCAGACAGATTCCCTTTAACCTGAACCCACTGATCGAACGGCGCTATGTACCGGAACCGGCCGGTACTCAAGCACTGGAGGCCGGCCGGGCCGCCCCCAGTGGGAGGGAATTCCCTCCCCTGTATGACGCGGCTCCCTTAGAATGAATGGAGCTGCGTCATACAGGGGAGGGAATTCCCTCCCACTGGAGGTGGCCCGGCCGGCCTCCAGTGCTTGAGTACCGGCCGGTTCCGGTACATAGCGCCGTTCGATCAGTGGGTTCAGGTTAAAGAGGATGTACCAGGTGGTATATCCTCTTCAAGCTTTAGTGAGACAGTTCTGGCTTATTCCTCCTAGACCAAATGGATCCCGCAGCAAAAAACGAACACATCTGATATCAACTGATATCACCTTGAAGACACAGCAAATCATGTGTTTTACACCTTAGGGCCCTATTATACAGAGAGATTATCTGACAGATCACTGAAAGCAAAGCCAGGAACAGACTATAAACAGAAATCAGGTCAAATAAAAAGATTTCTCCTCTTTTCAAATCCATTGCTGGATTCAGCTAAAAAATGTCACACATCTTTAGGTGTAATAGGGCCCTTAAAGGGAACCTGTCTTATTGAAATTGAAGCTCAATTTGTAGGCATTATGTCATACAGCAGGAGAAACTTATCACATTAACATCGTTTTGCAGAAAAAAAAAAAACACCAGAATAATTTGTCATTTATTAGTCTGACCTAAGTAGTCAAGGAGGCGGTCCTTTTCAGTAACAACACATCTTTAGATAAGTTTGCATATAGTGAGAGCTGTCAGTCACTGAGTAGGACCACCCACATGGCTACTTAGCCCAAAATCAGCAGTAATTAACATGAATAAATAACTTTTCCCACAAGACTAATATATATATATAATCAATCTGCTCGGCTCATCCTGCTCTGTAACATGCTGCCTGCAGGTTGGACCACATTCCCTTTAAGCATCTATTGACATGTCTCCCGATTCCTGTCTGGTGCAGTATTGCCATTGAGTCTTTTTCTGTAATTAAAATAAACATTCATGTGGAGAGCCAGAACATAGCGTGACTGACATGTGACAGCATATAACGTGAAATATGGCACAACAGGCACTTGTGTGTTGTGGTTGAGCAGAAGTTTCTAGAATTGCCTCAATGGAAACGTGTGTTCAAACAACTTGTGTTTGTAGCTGTCATTGTGTTTTACTAAGAAAGTCTATTAGGTTAAATAAACACATGGACTATGTAATGATTTAAAGGGGAACTCCAGATAGGGAAATTTAATTTCTATAAAAAAAAATAAATACAGTAATACATTATACAGATCTGTATAACGTATAATGTGTCTGCACAGTTCTGCAGGAATTGAAGAAAACGGGCCTCCCTGCAATTTACCATGCAGTCTCATGCTGCCCCCTCCTCAGGAGACAAAGATCATGTGACCACTGTCTCACATTTAGTTTGTTTGCTAAACACAGACTGAGGATGCAGATGTGTCAGTGGGTGGAAGGAACAGAACGTTATGAACATGCACCACAAAGACTTCTGGGAAATGTAGTCTAATAGCAGTGCAGGGGAAGAGGAACAACAAGAGAAAGCGGGACTATTGTAAAACCATATGAAGAGTGTTGGTAATGCAACTTACAGTCTATTATTTTACCAATGCTTACTGCCCCTTTAGTAACTGCACTACTCTGTAGATCCCACTAATGCACTGTGACAAGTAGTGCAGCTCCAGCGGACACTTAACAGGACTTTACATTATTAATTCAGGAGCTCCAAGCTATAAATGGCTTCTGAGTGAGAAGAAGGATTATATGAGCTTTGCACAATGGCCTGAAATGTCTGTCTGATTAAAAATAAAAAATTTGCAGTGAAGGATTTCCTCCAAAGAGAACAAAGTAATGGTCCGTTTACACAAAGCGATAATTCGCCCTATCGATTAACGATTTTGAAGCATTGTTTTGGTTTTCATAATGATCAGCGTTTAGACGAATAAATCGTTATAAAAATCGTTATTGCAATAGTCTTTAAGATCGCTTAAGCCCATCTCACACACAGGGTAAATCTTTGACAGACTGTTTACGCGAAGCGATCTGCAAATTTTTATCAATGAATTGAGCGTCAGAATTTCATGTCTGTGGGACAGGCAGAACTTCAAGTGGATTCCGCTTGAAATTTCGGTGTGTGTACATACCCTATGGCAGTATATAAGTAGCCACATTTGGCCCTCTGCAAGTTCCCACCTGTGAACGGGTAAAGCCCGTATTACACGTAGTGATTATCGTTTGAAGATTTGCTGTAATGATCTAGTAAAATATAGCGATTGTGTAGCGAACGATTCTGAGGTTATTACATTTACGCATTACTGTTATGGATTATTGTTTTCACGCCGTTTAATAGTTGCTAATCGTTCCTCAGGACAACCCACACATGTTCTATCGGTAAATGAACAGATATGCGAACTACCAAATATAATTTTTCAACATGTTGAAAAACAAAAGTGAACAATTTTTTAGGTGTTCTTACACGACAGATAATCGCTTATGTTCAATCACTATGAAAATGGAAACATGAATTGTGATCACAATGTATAATCCTCTCTTTCAGGCTATGCCAATGAAGTTGGAGAATCATTCCGTGCCCTGATACCCAAAACACTTGTTTGGGCAACCTATGGTGTAGCTACAGCCTATGTAACTGCAGATGCAGCTGATAAAGGACACAAAGCAGCTCAGGTATTTATCCTGGGTAATTCATGATGGTTTCAGGTGACAGGGCAGATATGTTTCCACACCAACGCATAACTGCCACACATTATATTGTTGCATTGTAAGTACTTGTAGGAGAACTCTGGGCATAAAAAAAATCCCTGGTTTTGGTGGTGGAGGACACTATACTTAACCATCCCCATACCCTAACAGCGCAGCCTGTGACTGGGGCGGGACACCTCTGCAGTCACCGACTGAGCGGCTAATTCCTGCCTGATCATGACGACACTGGAGGCTAAGATCCAGCTGGTGGCGCTGTGCTGCAGGGCACAGGTTAGTATAGCTTATGTTCCCCCACCATTCTGCCTGCCCTGGATTTATACTTTTCACCCGAGTTCTCCTTTAACACCTTAGAATATGTTCACACTGAGTAATATAGGCTGAATCCGGCCTGGCTCAGTGTCACACAGTGTCTCTATGGGATGGCTTGCACACCTCTGCTTCAATCTTTCCCTGCTTAAAGAATTGACATGTCAATTCTTTGAGCGGAGGCGCACAAGTTATCCTATAGACACTCTGAAGCAGGCTGGTCTGCCGCGGAATTCCACCTGTATTACTCAGCGAAAACATACCCTTAGTGAGTAATATGCCTTTTTGCAGCACAGTCAGAATAAAGTGGTACAGGCCCTGTATGACAGTCAGGCTCCCACACTGCTAGTTCTGGAGAAACCACTGATCCTGTCAGTTTACCCATTACATGTTGTGGTCAAATAATGACCATGACATGTAACAGATTAGCTAGTAAAATTTACAGCTGCAGTTGGGTCTTTATGGCATATGTCTATATACCTGTCCTGGAGGTATGGCTGTATATGCCTAAGGGCGGGTTCAGACTACAGAATCCACACGGATAAATTCCGTCGGATTCTGTCATTAGTACCCACTCCCCTCTCCACCAGTGCCATAGACACCATTCTATGCACAGGCGTATTCAGCGGAAAGAATTAACATGTGAATTCTTTTGGCGGATATCGGAATCAGCCCACCCATAGAATGGTGTCTATGAAGCCGGCGGAAAGGTGAGCGGGTACGAGCAACGGAATCCGCCGGGACTTAGACACATATTCTGTAGTCTGAACCCACCCTAAGGGCAGGTTCACACTACGGAATTCTCGCGGACAATGTCTGCAAAATTCCATCAGCTGTCCGCCCGCACATCTGGGCACCTTTCCGCCAGCTCCATAGACACCATTCTATGGGCCGGCGTATTCCGCTATAGGCTGAAAGAAGTGTCTTGTCACTTCTTTCAGCGGATTGCGGAATACGCAGGCCCATAGAATGGTGTCTATGGAGCCGGCGGAAAAGCACGTGCCCGTGCGGGCGGATAGCTGACGGAATTCCACGGACATTTTCCGCGAGAATTCCGTAGTGTGAACCCCCCCTAATATAGTAGTTAAGATCTTTCAAAACCCATTTGACCCCTCCCCATAAAATTACTTATTTTTCCACTCATACAATTCATGTTAAAGGAGACACATGGCACCTTTCATTTGTCAGGCTGCACTTCCAAAACATAGCAAAATATTTCTTATTCTCTGGTGAAATGGTCATTGACCTAGTAGCTCATCCGCTATAAATTTCACTTTTAGGCAAACACAGATGGTCCAAGCCGGACAGAAGACATCACAGTCGCAGTGGTAGATACCTTTGTTTGGCAAGCTCTTGCATCTGTGGCCATTCCTGGATTTACCATCAACCGATTATGTGCCGCCTCTCTTTACCTGATGGGACGTGTCACCCGCTGGCCTCTACCAGTACGCAAGTGGGCTACTACAGCAATAGGACTGTCAGCCATTCCTGTCATTATAACACCAATAGACAGGTAGGTGTCTTGTGGCAAGTAGTTTCTGAAGGGGGGTGACAGGAGCACAGGCTTATGCTGGGTATAGTTTAATCTTGTTTAGTTTTACCAGACCCAGGAGTGGGACTAACAGGAATTTTTATATAAATTAGCATGATTTTCACATTTCCTTTAGCATGTGAGTGACATTTCTCATCCATATTGTACACAGAACCTACAGTTCTAGCAAGCTGCAGTAGGTGGCTGTATCTTTATTAGGGTAATGGACTTGATTTCTCATTGAGATGAGCAAATTTACAGTAATAAGTCGATTGCAAAGCTAACAAAGTGATTCTATCAGCTCTGTCACTCCATGTGCCTGGAAAAGTTGGATCCAGTGCTGGGAAACTTCTCCAAGGTGGAGCAGCATGGACTTAAAGGCAGCGGGCTGATAAGTAGATTGCCAAGCTGACAAAAATCAATTCACTTCATTATTAATGTAAATTCACTAGTGTCTCTCTCTCCCCCCCCCCCCCCTTGACTTGGTTTTTTGAGATGACAACTGTTTTAAGTTACAAAATTTTTACTTTGTTCTATTCTGCAGATCAGTGGACTTCTTGCTGGACTCAAGTCTTCGTAAACTGTACAGTACACATGACAAACCTGATGAATCTCGGCCTTCTTAATACTTGAAGCCACATTGCTACTGAATATCAGGATTAACCCAGAAGTAGTTTTCAGAGGGCAAGTGTGGCACTGGACAGGACACTTCACTTTTTGAACTATGCAATAAGTCAAGAGCCAATTTGAAGCTTTGAGGAGGCTTTCGGATGTGCAATAAAAAGGAGTTTCTATAATATTCACTGCTGCCAGTTTCATAGGCAATATTGCTTTACAGTGTCATAAAGACCCTACACTTAAAGGAGTTATCCAGGGCTACAAGAACATGGCCACTTTTCCTCCCTCTCTTCTCCAGGTCAGGTGTGGTTTATAATTAAGCTCCATTTACTTCAATGGAACCAAGTTTCATACCCTACCCAATCTGGAGACGAGAGGGGGAAAGTGGCCATGTTTTTGTAGCACTGGATAACCCCTTTAAAGTTCTTGCCACCAGCTACCTCTAGCCAATATAAGACACAATAACGTTCACATGACATGCAGTAGAAAACAAAAGTGCTTTATTTAAGACATTCAGTTTTCGTGAGCAACAAGTGCAGTCTTTTCATGCTCTTTACGGTCCTGGTTAACAGAACGGCCATAAACAGCAACACCCAAGGACAGCAGCAGCAGGACTAGAAGCTCCAGGAAGACTGCTCCAGCCACAGGTGGTATGGGGAAGGCTGTAATCCAGGGGGAGAAGGAGAAACAGGCAGATTTGCTTTAATTATTAAAAAGGGAAACCAGTCATCCCTGTCTGCACTGCTGTATAGGTAAAAGCATTTGGAACTTTGCCTGTGTACTTTGTTAAAAAAAAAAAAAACAATTACACATTTCATGCTAATACTTTTTTTTAGAATCCCATCAGCCCCAGCACTGCCATGTTTTATGCCTATTTTCCAATCAGTGACATGCACTACTAACTTACCTCTTTGCTGCCTGTTGATCAATAAAAATTGAGTAATGTTCTGAATGCTTTTATGAAAAGGGGTTGTATGGCGTTAGGAAATTTTATACAATGTTGCCCTGCTGGAAGAACAATGTTTTCCCCTGCACACTCCCTGTGTCCTGTTGCAGCATTTCCTGCTGACTGCAGCAGTCACCACTTCAGAAACTAAACTAGCCTCAGAAGTGACAGCTCACTCAATAGACTGCAGCGCTGTCCCACCTCAAGTCAGTGACTGGCTGAGTGGGCTGTCACTTAAGTTGACATCTCAGAAGTGGCAGCTGCAGGCAGCAGGGGACACGGAGAAGAAAGCATAACATGTTTGATCTCCAAAGGACAGCAAGTAACGCCAGATAACACCTTTAGTGTCTATCCAGTGGTGCAGCCATACCAGTAAGGGGGTGACTGATTTTAATAACTATCAAAACAAATCTTTACTGATCTAGCCCTACTAAACTGAAAACATGCACATCCCAAACAGACCTCTTCATTAAAGGAGAAGTCCGGAGAATTTTTATTCAAGTATTGTATTGCCCCCAAAAGTTATACAAGTTACCAATATACACTTATTACGGGAAATGCACATAGAAGTGCTTTTTTCCCTGCATTTACTACTGCATCATGGCTTCACTTACAGGATAACATGGTGATGTCACAACCCGACTCCCAGAGCTGTGCGGGCTGTGGCTGCTGGAGGGGATGATGAAAGAGGGACACAGGGCACTGGAGGGATACTGAGCATCCCTGTGCCATCATACTCTCCAGCAGCCACAGCCCGCACAGCTCTGGGAGTCGGGTCGTGACATCACCATTTTATCCAGGAAGTGAAGCCTTGATGCAGTAGTGCACTTTACACTTATTACAGGAAATGCACATACAGGTGGTCCTCGGGTTACGACGGTCTCGAGTTACAACGTTTCGTTGTTCCGACGCCTTGTTCCGACCTAGGCGGTTCCGTCGTAAGTCGAGTACGTGCAGTGGCGGAAGAATACAGTACAGTACTGTACTATACAGTGACAGGTTCCAGACTGAGAAAAACGAGTCTCCTGGCTGCTATAACGCCCTGCATTATGGCTCCCAAACCTAAGCCAGACTCTGCTGATGCCACCTGATGTACCTATGTGTGTTTATTGATACTTATGTAGGGTCACTGTGTTAGCCTATCCTAACACCTACTGTATGCTAAGTGTTTACAGCACAGTACTATTATGGTACAGTACTGCATGAATGTATGATCCGACTTACGTCGAAATTCGGTTTAAGACGCTGCGCAAGAACGGATAACGTCGTAAGTCGAGGACCACCTGTATTTTAGGGATTTTTATAACTTTTGGGGGGCAATAAATTTTTGCCACACTTCTCCTTTAATATGAGGGCTCTTTAAGATTTATTCAAGTTATTCAAGACAGTTTAAAATCTAAGGCTGGGTTCACAATCAGGCAGTGCGACTCCCTTGTTTTACCAGAAACCGATAAAAGAAAGCCTGACGATAACTGATGCAATTGTCCCCCCCCCATTTAGTTGGACAGGATGAGCAAACGCTGCAAGATGCGTCCAATGCCAGATATTAACTGTGCTATTCAAGTAAATGGGATCAGTTCAAATGTCAGTTTTCTTTCGGCACATTAGTGCCAGAGGGAAATTGAGTCACGCTGCTTTAATAGTCTCATCCTTAATGATTTTAGCTCCCCTCTATATTGGTATTAAAATGAAGGAAAGCCTATAGATGGTGTTTTTGCAGTCTACGCTGAAGGTGAACACTGCTAAAGTATAAACAGATTTGCCGGTTTAATATTCACGTTTTAATTATACGCTGTGCATTTTATATTGAGAAACCAGATTATCCCGTTATTTTCTTCCATGAAATCAGTGACATATGTAAAGACCCTATTATATGGTTACATATGGAACGATTATTGGCTGTCACGGCTGATAGTACAGTGAACGATGTTGGCTGATCATTGCAGTAGTTTGTCTTTCAACATGTTGAAAGACAAACTACTCATAATGGTCTGCTACAGTCACTCCGTGGAATAGAGGCAGCAGACCGCAGCTATCCCCTATGGACTGCCCAGACGATCAAGTGATCACCCAGGTAGCCCCGCCCCCCCCCCCCCCCTGCACTTACCCGTTTGCTGCTGCTGTTGTGTATTAGCGGTGAACAAGGAGCGAAGCGTGTTTGTCAGCCCGCGTAACAGGGGCTTTAGTGTGACAGCCCCTTGTAGAGGTTGTACACAATTAGAAAAACATGACTAAGCCTTACCTGTGCCACTCTGCAATGCCTTTGAATCATTGGCATTTGGACTCTCAACACCAGATGGATCGTGTATTTTGAATGGCCCCAGAACCATTGTATGAATACCAGGATTGCCCTTATCTGCATGAAAACAAAAAGAGTAGTTTAACTATTTGAGTATTCACAAGTCCTGGTGAAAAATGTCTGCTGTGTGTAGTGTCCCTGCAATTGCCTTTTAACACTAACCTGCTACATCAACTATACTGCTACCTACCAGCATCTCTCCTCTGTCTGGAAGATAGCCCACAGCTAGAATCACAGCAGCTGCAGAGATCACTTTGTGGATTGCCCAGAAGCTGCCATCTAAAATAAAGATTTAGACATCCCATCAATTAGAGCATATAATGTACGCAATTTTAAATTCTCCCATCCTAGTGTAAAGGCCCTATTACACCAAACAGTTATTGGACGTACTTAGCCAATCATTTGGTGTAATAGCGCATGTTAAGGGGCTCTGTCAGCTGACATACACGATACTGACGGATAATGGCCTTTCAACATGTTGAAACGGTCCAGTCGTGGCAGCAACAGTCTGCTGCTTGTCGCTCTATGTAGTAGGAGCAGTGACAGCAGGCCACCCGGACAATCTAAGGATGCCACTGGTATGTCTACAGTAACTGAATGTATATATGGTAAACTAGATAGACCAGGTGGTAAATTTCTGCAGACAATGGGGGAGATTAGACATGGTGTAAAGTGAAACTGGCTCAGTTGCCCCCAGCAACCAATCAGATTCCCACCTTTTTCCAAAGAGTCTGGAATCTGATTGGTTGCTAGGGGCAACTGAGCCAGTTTCACTTTACACCGAGTCTAATAAATCTCCCCCAATGTGTCTAATGCTACGTTTACACGGAACGATAACTCGCCCGATCGTATGACTAACGATGGAGTAACTCTTTCATAACGATCAGCGTTTAGACGGTACGACCGTTTTGCGATCGCCTAAAGCTTATCTCGCACATTGGTTAAATCGGAGAACGACTGTTCACATGGAACGATCTGCGAATTTTTCGCGAACGATCAACAATTTGAGAACCTGCTGAAAGATCAATCGTTGATCGTTCGCTGCGTTCACACGTACGATCGTTTGAATTCGACCGTTATCGGTCAAATTCGCACGATAATCGCTCCGTGTAAACGCAGCATAAGGGATGACATTCTACTTACTGACCTGCCCCACACTGTTTCTAATTCTGTATTCCCCCCCCCCCCCCATTTAAAACACAGTTCCAGTATACACAGGCTAGTGATGCTTTACAGTGCAATTTCCAGGAGAAGATACAGAGATCCTTTGCTTGTTGATGGAATGCATTCTGTGTATAATAGCTGTAAGAAGGTCAATGATCAATAGTACAATTTGCAATAAGCAGCCACACAAGGTTGCAAACCAGGGTATGGAATTATGGAAAGCCATATCACCACGTGTTGTCATGAGTAGCCCCAAGGGGGAGGGACACTACTAGACAGTAAAGTGGCTAAGGGCCCCATTACACCAAACTATTATTGGCCTGCTGGTCATGTAATAGGAGCAGTGGCAGCAGACCACTACCATCAATGGGCCACCTAAGTGATTCTAAGGTTTGTCTGGGCTGCAGCTCCCCCCCACTTGATGTCTGTGCGTGTAATAGACTGCGAGCGGGAAACAGGAGCAAGCGGGCTCCTTACCAGGCCGTGTAATACGGCCCTTAGTCATGAGGCCTCACCATCTGAAACACTTCCAATCTTACCTGTTAATGTCGCTTAGGTAGGAACATGCTTTCAGAACATTTGTAGTTTTAGGATCCCAAACAATTAGCCTGAAGTGAAGATAGATCTGCACAGGAGAAAGATAAGTTATTTCCCCAATCCCATAGTTTAACGGTTCCTGAGGAGGGGGTTCATGCTTACCTCATCAGTGGTGCCAACAAATCTCATAGCTGGGAAAGTAAGCTTTACCGTATCCAGCTGAGGAGGCTCCACAAACCTTGAGGAAGCCACTTTACCATCTACAAAACATCTGCCATAAAAGTAATGTTAGTTGGACAGCAGATCCCACAATTTAAGTACACTGCCATTTTGATAGTTTACACCAGACCAACTATACCATCTACCCAATCTGGAGCCTACAATGGAATGAGAACTGGAAGAGCGCTATAAGAAAACCTGGCAGTTCTTCCAACATGAGAATTCCAATGCAGCAGATTTAGAGAGAATTCCAATGCAGCAGATTTAGAGAGCTGTACCTTTAATTTGGGAAGAATGCCCTCAAGATGTGCAAGTATGCATTTTGTGCCAGTGTACTAGGGAATGCAACACGCATAAAATTGCACAAACCCAAGATACAAATGCACAAGTTTTATTGACTGCTCCAAAAAAAAAAAAAAAAAAAAAAAAAAAAAAAAAAAAAAAAAAAAAAGCTTCAACAGAATACATGTAGTAAAAACAGAATATACAAAAATTAAAGTACAATACAGCCTGTAATAGGAGGGGTCACCCAGGTGATCAGTGGGTATTCTCTCTCCACTGATCACCTGGGTGACCCCCTTATTACAGGTTGTATATTCTGTATTTACTTGGTGGTATTTAGTACATGCATTCTATTGACCCAGTCTGTCATATTGTTATCCTGATCTAGTGGGGGGGGGGGGGGGGGGGCACACCTTTAATTACAGGGTCTTGCATGTGATGTTTAAGCTTTTTTTTGGAACTGTCAATAAAGTTTATGCATTTTTATTTTTGGTGTGCACAGTTATTGTTTTATATGTGTTTTTCTCTTTTTCGTTATCCAGTTTGGCACATTTGTAGCACCCAACTTTTTTTCTCAGTAATATAGTGGTGCCCACCTTACTATTGTTAGTGTACTAGGGAAAACTGCCACTGTGCTCCAGTTTATACATATATCTTACTAGCAAAAGTTACATATCTCACGATCTTCTCAAAGACATACTAGAGATTCAGAGCACTTTGGATTTAGAAGAAAGCCTAAAGATTAGGTCACACTCACTGCCTAACATTTTGAAACACCATAAACTGCACTTTGTCTGCTCCTCTTTATGGCTCTCTGTATACCGACACATCGTACCCCTTAAAGAGACTGTACCACCAGGCCCAGGCTGAAGCACTGGAGGCGGGCTGACCCAACCTTAGTGGGAGGAAACCCTAGCCCCTCTATATTAGGGTTCTATTGATTCTAATGGAGTCATGTCATGGAGGGGCTTGAGTTTCTTCCCACTAAGGGTGGGTCGGCCCGTCTCCAGTGCTTCAGCCTGGGCCTGGTGGTACATCACTAATGTCCATGCAGCCACTGCCTGCACAATCAGTGAGCCGTGTAATAGGCTCTGTAAGCAAGAACTGATATGGTTACCACATGGAGCAATTTTACCACAAACACATTCACATTTACCCATGATTGTTGATTAAGACATAGCGCTGGGTTGAATTTCTAAGGTCATCTGTAGGTGCCACAATGCATTCATCCACATAGAGCTGCAGAGATCTATGATTTGCCAGTGCCACAGATATAGCCAAGTAGATTGGAGAGCCAAGAAAGAATTCTTTGACCTCTGCAGGTGCAGAGAAGTCACCTTGGTGGAGAATAAAAACACAATATAACCCAAGCATACTGATTCATGTACAGAACATGCCTCAATATAGGTGGAGATAGAAAAGATTTCCCACTTTTTTTTTATAAAAACTTCTGCAGATTGATGGCCTTTTCAGCAAAAGCCAAGGGTGGATTTTTATATATATATATATATATATATATATATATATATATATATATATATATATATATATATATATATATTATATTATATATTATATATTTTTTTTTTATTCTGGAAGCACAGACTGATATGAAAGGTACCATGGGAGAGATTGATCAAACATGGTATAAAGTGAAACTGGCTCAGTTGCCCCTAGCAACCAATCAGATTCCACAGAGTCTGTGAGGAATGAAAGGTGGAATCTGGTTGTTATTTAAATATTAGAAAGGTATGGTATATTATATACAAGTCTAGGTGATGCGAATTCGCAGGATTACTCCAAACATTAAAAGCACAGATTCTTGGCCCTAAAGTTAAATAAATAAAAAAGCTTTAAGACCCGACTAAAGGGTTCATGGGCAGCTGCATGTATGGAGTTTTTGCCAGTTGCCTATAGGTGCTGTATTTAGGAACCATGAGATACTGATCCACAATGCAATCACATGCATGAGCTCTCATTCTGGTTATTTGTAACAGGAAGTTCTGTTACTGTTTAATGCATTTAGACAACTCCAGGAACGCTATGTAGAGTATTCTCACATGCCAGTCAGAGACAGAAGACTCATCCACTCACTACTCTCAGGCTGTGTTCACACACAGCGTTTCTTAAACCATTTTGCTGTGAGGTGGTCAGTTGCAGTAAAAATACTGTGTATTAACACAGCTTTAGGAATCCTTACAGAGGTTAAGATATTTACCATTCATGAAAAGGAATGAGAAGTCAAAGTAGCCCGTTCCAGATACTTGCAACTCCACTGTAGATTGAAGGACTGAAGGGTTCATGGATCTAAGAAAGAAATGTGCAAGCAGAAGTAGTTAAGAGTCCTATTCCACAAAGCGATTTTTCGACGACTAACGATCTCAAGCGACCTAAAAATTCACCAAATTACACGGAACAATGATTACTTAGGACCGCTCGTGGTAGTCGCTACTGCGATTGACGTATTACACGGAACCATTTGCAAACAATGAAAAAAGGGCCAAATTCTATGAAACCACCAATTTCTCATTGGCCGTTTAACCGTTGTCTATTACACAAAATTATTATCGTTCAATGACAAATGATTTAACAATCTTTCTAAGGGTAATCGTCCCGTGGACTAGGGCCCTTACTCCAATGACGTAATTCCTGAGAGGCACACTATGGCCCAGATTTAGCACACTTCCATTTTTGCCCATAGCAGCCAGGTTTTTTTTTTTTTTTTTTTTTTACATTACCAGCTTTATATATATATATGCCAAGCAGTGATGGGCTAAGTTAGACACATTGCTGATATTGGGAGATTATTCATACTAAACACTACTCTTCTATATGACCGCAGCTATATAGGAAACAAACATCCTATTCTTACCTGTCCACACTCCCCCAGTGTCCTGCTGGTGGCATCTCCAGGGACCCCAGCTGACTACAAACTCTTCACTTCAGAGACTTTCATCTTGGGAGTGACAGCACTGCAGCCAAAGATCTGCCAAGTGGGCCATAACTCCAGAGATGGCTTGGAAGTGAAGCTTCTGCCATCAGCGTGGGTCACCAGGGGAGCATGGACAGGCAAGCGTAGGAGGTTTATTTTCTAAATGATCGCAGGTATATAGGAAATTACCAACACCTGACAACCCTTTTAACTTTATCATGGGTTGTGTCTAAGGGCCCTTATACACAGAAAGATTATCTGCCAGAGATTTGAAGCCAAAACCAGGAATGGATTTAAAAGAGGAGAAATCTCAGGCTTTCCTTTATTACCTGATCTGTTTATAGTCCATTCCTGGCTTTGGCTTCAAATCTTTGGCAGAAAATCTGTCAGATAAATTTTCCATGTAAAAGGGCCCTAAAAGAAACCTCAATAGTAAAATTTCATTAAAACAAAATTTGAAAAACAATGAAGACTCACATGTTTGATATGCAGTTTATTCGCTGTCGAAAAGGCTGATTAAACACGTTAGCAGCTAGATTAGGCTTGTAAACCAAGTCTGTAAAAAACTTTGCAGCTTTGCCAAAAACCTGTATAGGAAGTAAATTTGAGCACTTTAGAATGTATGCATCAAGGCCATGTTCACACTGTTTAGCTGCACAATTTGTAACTAACATGTTCCACCTGTAACAAAGGTGGCTAATACTGCCTCCTGTCAGAGTTGCAGGCTATGGGTATCAGGGTTATAGGCTGGTGTATTGAAAGTACATTTTATTACCTAGGTGACCAGGTGGTCTATTTTGGAGCTGGTGACTTATTGCTGCATGCCAAATGGTCATGCAGTTGTGCAAAAACTTTTAAGAGCTTGAAGGTTCAAGTTTTATTCTATTTAATAGCATTTCTTTGTAGGCAGAGGGATTAACAAATTTACCAGTCTGGAGAAGCCGCAATCATAGAGACCATACTCAAACACAAGGAAGCCATGTAGTGAAGTGGTACTGGAGACCGGACATTTCCCCAAGGTCAGGTTTCTAGGGTCCAACAACATTCTGTTTTTTAATGGATCACTTTTAACAGCCAAACTTATAGACGTTCTGTTGCACTCATAGAAAACAGTGTTTGGAGGAGCTGCCAAGAAAAAGGAGTTCAAAAAGGTAGTAATTCAGCTTTTATAAGTCTCTGTTCACAAAGCACAACTTGGATCTACAGTGTAAAGTTTCATCAGGCCCAACTAATATGTGCCATAGAATACTGTTGTCTTGAAGGCAGGGGTCCCTAGGGTTGGGGACTGGAGTAAAGACAAGCTATTCTCACCTTCTAGTTCCTTTGGGTATGTACACGCTTCAGAAAAGCGATGTTAAATATGTCGCCCGCACGTCTCCCCAAATGTCAGACTCCATTCTATGGCCCCGTTCACACTGAGCAAGGTTGGAATTCCACAGCGGAGCTCTCCGCCACAGAATCCTGCCGTGCTCAGTGTCCTGCTTTGAGCGAAAGAGAGGGAGCACATGCATCAGCTGCCACCGCTCAAAGGATTGACATGTCACTTCTTTGAGCAGAGAGTGGCTGCAACGGAGGAGCGAGTGCCCTCCCCTTCGCTTAAAGCAGACACTGATCAAGGCAGGATTCTGCGGCGGAGAGGGGGGGTGTCAGCCTGCCTCCAGTCCAGGCCTGATGGTACAGTCCCTTTAAAACATGGGCTTTTCCCCACGTTCTGTATTCTATGGACAGCAAAGCCCTGTAGAAGAGTCTTACCACCTGGCATGATGTATCAATATCATGCCATGAATGGGGAAAGTGTTTGAACCTCCGTTGCACTAATATCCCCTTAGCCACGCGGCTGTGACATTAATGCACTGGGAGCACCAGCCCACCTCCAGTGCATAGAGCACAGGAACCAGGCGGTGTTTGGTACAGTTGCAATAGATCTTTATCAATGAAGGTATTTATCACTTTGTCTCCAAACTAAATTCAGCTATTATAAGGTGTCATTAACAGATACAAGGAGTCCTCCACCAATGGGAGCAATTATAGTGCTAAGAAAGACTTTACCTATCTGTGCTTGTACAGACAAACATCCTGATTATAGACATACAATACCAACTGCATCCACCAGAGGGAGTTCAGGAGCTTCCTGCAGATTGGTTTATTATAGCCTTCAATGGATTACAGGATGCAAGAAACTCCTTGTGTAGACTACAGCCATATCACCATTGAAGTCTATGCAGATTTGGTTTATTATAGCCTTCAATGGATTACAGGATGCAAGAAACTCCTTGTGTAGACTACAGCCATATCACCATTGAAGTCTATGCAGATTTTAAGCTTTTTATCAGAACAAATTTTTTTAACCAGTCTGGAGTAAGAAAAAAATAGAAGCAGTGTTCAAGGGCAGACATTGACTTTACACAGAAAAACAATCCTACCAAGACAGAAATGAATGAACGTATGCCAACCCTCAGACATGTAAAGACCAAGAAAAGCAAAGGGTACGGTCATCACAACAACAAATACATTGGGGTGATGTAGTGTTCACAAATAAGAACAGCATTATAATAGACACTGTATTCACCACAAATATAGGCAGAACACCCACTCACTCCATCTACATAGAAACCTACCGAGTTGGCCTGAGAGAGAAGACACCCAGGAAAGGCACAGGACCAAAACCACCCAGCTCCCCATACTGAACTCACTGTTTCCATTCCCAGCCAGAAGATATAAAGCATTGCAGCTACAATGATGGGAATCAGGTGAATCTAGGTCTGTGCAGCTAATTTTAACCATTTAGGGTAGAGTCCTGCGAAGTGGATTTTCATTATCAACAAAGTGAAGGAAATTTTAAAAATGTTTTTTACACTGTAGAAAAAAAACTCTAAATTAATCTGCAAGTGCCTTTCAGGTGTTTTCAACCCACTCCTGGTTTCGGTTGAAAAAAGACTGACGGAAATACTATGTGTGAATACAGTGGATTTATTTTAGGTTAGCACCTAAAAAAGTACAATGCAGTGTTGCAGATTGTGCACCATAAACAATGTGGATCCACAACAAAATCTGCATGCACAACTCATTGTTTTTGGAATTGTATTTGTTTATCTGCAGATATCTGTAGCAGAAAATGCACAATATTATGGCCATGTTCCCACGACGTCTTTATTTTAAGCAAAATAACGGCCGTTGTTTACAGTGTGAACTGTGACACAGATTTCCTTTGAAAACAATGGAGAGTGCATTGGAGAGTGTGTAATTTTAACCCCTTAAGGACACAGCCAATTTTAGTTTTTGCACTTTGGTTATTTTCTCCTCGTGTTTTAACACTGCCTTAAAATTTTTAAAAAATGGCAAGAAAAATGCCATGGCCAGATGTTTTTTTGTTTGTTTGTTTTCAAAAATGCCAGCGGAGAGATATAAGCTGGGACTTAATGGAAGTTTATTATATGCCACATGGCGTTTTTGAGGCTCTGTGTCAGCATGCTGAGGGTGTGGGTTTTTTCCCCCATAGAGTTCAATGGGATTGTTGTAGTTGTCTCAAAAACACCATTGCTGTGCGTATGGTGTTTTTTTTCCTGCCGTTTTTAGCACCTTTTGTGGTCCAGTCATACCATGGCAGAGAAAAAAAATTCAGCACACAAAAACGCCTAAACCACAGACAAGATCATTCATACATAAAGTCAAAAATGTTAGAAATGCCAGAAAAAAAACACAAATGCATTGAAAAAAAACAAAAAACCGCCATGCACCACATTGGCCTTTTTTGGGGGGGCCTCAATAACGCCAGACAAAAAGTGTGTGGGAGGGTATCCTAAAATTTTTCCGACTACAGACTCTTAATTCATCATTATTTGCTGAAAAAATAAGCAGGAAACCTACTCCAGCTCTGCGCACGCACAGGATTTATGTAGAGGCAGTCCGCCTCTACATAAATCTCCGTACCGTCAGAGCTGCGGGGACATTTTTAAGTGAGCAGCGGGGAATTCGGGTGCAGGCATGCAGGGATGCACCCGCATCCTAATTCAGCGGCAGTAAAGATCATCCGGCTGGTACTGCAGTACCATCCGGGATGATCTTTTCTGAACCAGCCGTTCCGTGAACCGGCCGGTGTCTTACAACGTGTAAACATGGCCTTATACCGCTTCTACTTTTTGGTCTGTTGAGCTTTTTGAGATGTAATTTTTTGCCCAAGGGACCCATAACAACCCGGCAGGTTACCAACCATTTGGGGAACACTACAGACCAGCCACACTAAAACAGGTACCAACATCACACCTGTGTGCTGGACTAGCACTGGCGTCACGACCAACACTGGCCGAGTACCACACCACATGTCCATGAGTCTTGCTGTAAAATATGTCACTAAATGCTCTAAAAAACAGTCCAGGCAATTTGGCAGCCCCCATAACAATGTACAATTAATGAAATATAGAAAAAGTAAAGTCAGAAAATAGAAACAGATTAGAAATAAAAAAAAAAAAAAAAGTTTTAGTATTGGATTCTAATCAGTAAAAGAAAATTTAGGTGACACATTCCCTTTAACTAGAAGCCTATGAGGCTTATAGCTAAAGACAAACTGCTTTGCCATTCACTGTTTTGGCTACAGGCAGTATTCTTCCTCTGGCCACTACAGGGCGCCCACCATCTTATATTCAGTATGTTACAGGTCACCCAGCTTTCCAGCATCTTGTACTCAGTATGATGGAGGTCACCCAGCTTTCCCAGCATCTTGTAGTCAGTATGATGGAGGTCACACAGCTTTCCAACATCTTGTAGTCAGTATAATGGAAGTCACCTAACTTTTCAGTATTTTGTATAGTAGTCAGTATAATGGAGGTCACCCAGCTTTTCAGTATTTTGTATAGTAGTCAGTATAATGGAGGTCACACAGCTTTCCCAGCATTTTGTATAGTTGTCAGTATGATGGAGGTCACCCATCTTTCCAGCATCTTATACTCATGTGTATGGTCCATACAATAAAGACGATGTCGGTAAAATTTTGAATTAAAATCAAGACCAATGACAAGCCACATCCCCACAAAACACACACACACAACAGACCACGCCCACAAACCACACCCACATTAGGCCACACCCCTCACTGGCAAAACCTAAGTGTCCCTGGAAAAAATTTGCAAATGTTGCCAATTATTGTGTAACTGTAATTAACACTGATTCTATAACATTAAATCATGATTATTAAGCGGTCCTTTTAATTAATATATACATAGTGCTGTGTTTAATAATACGTCTTGTGTGGCATAACAATGCCAGTTTCAGATTGTCCCATGAACAATGGGCAGGGCTTTATTTAAGACTGGCATTACTTGTTGTTGGGGAGGCAGGTTTTACAAAAGTGACTATATAAGCTAAGTTCTTTCCCTGGCTGCAACAATCTCTGATTTAGGAACATCATCAGGGCCGGCCCTAGGGTAAATGGCCACGCCACCCCCCCCCCCGCCATACACACAACTACCAGCCCCCCACACAACTAACACCCCCAGCCCTGCACACAACTACAGCCCCACACACAACTACCACCCCCAGCTCCTCACACAACTACAGTCCTCCACACAGCTACTATCTCCAGCTCCCCACACAACTATCACCCCCAGCCCCCCCAAACAACTTACACCCCAGCCTCCCAAAGTACAGCTCCCACCCGACTACAGCTCCCCACACAACTACCAGCCCCCAACTACAGCTCCCCACACAACTACCACCCCTAGCTCCCCTGCGTAGCAGGAAAACAAACAAAAAAAGGATACTCACCTCTCACATGGCTCCTCAGCAGCAGCTTTCTTCTTCTGAGGCTCTGGTCCCAGTAGTGGCTATTTCCACATACAGATAGCTTCCAGCCAGCCTCACACACAGCTCAGCTCCCGGCCCAGAAGCTCCTATCTCCAGCCCCGCGGCGCCTGCACTCTCTTCTCTCCTGCCTGTCCCTGACATGTGTCGTCAGCAGCAGCAGGAGAAGATAACAGGAGAGAAGAGAGTGCAGGCACTGCAGGACTGGAGATAGGAGCTTCGGGGGAAGGGAGCTGTGTGTGAGGCTGGCTTTGAAAGGGACAGAGCGTTTCTGAAGCCATCTGAGACTGTCAGCGGCTACTGATAGATCTGCAGACAGTGTCAGATGGATTCAGGGACGCCCCCCCCCTTCCGTGTTTGTCAGTGACCGTGGCCCCCTTCAGTGTGTGACAGCGGTGTCTGGCAGCAGTTGCAGTCTCGATTAGCCCTCCTCCAGCCGACTAACAGGAGCAAACGAGCGCTATTAGCGCTTGTTTGCTCCTCGTTCCCCCCTTGCTGCTGCCGCTATTCCACGCGGCTGGAGCGAGCGGGTGAGGGCCGTGGCTGCGGGGGGGGGGGGGGGGGGGGGGGGTCTGCCCAGGTGATTGCTAGATTGTCCGGGCAGCCCATGGGATAAAGCATGTGCTGCCAACGCTCCCATCCCACAGAGCGGCGGCAGCAAGTGCTGTACCAGTCGTTTGTTTTTCAACACGTTGAAAAAAAAAAAAAGGACTGCAACGATCAGCCGACATGAACAATGTCTGTTGATCGTTGCTGTCAATTCCACGGTGCGATTATAATCATTCTGTGGAATAGGGCCTTTAGTTTGTACTTATTTTAGTGTTATACAGAGTTTAGGAGCCAAATCAAGGGTAGACTTTTTATTTTGCATGGACTTCCACCACAGATGGTGAGGCCCCAGCATCCTCCTGGTCATTCTGGTGTGGCCCAGGCATCCCTTTGTTCTGTAGGGTGAGGCTCCAATAGAAAATGCTTGGGAAGCGCTGCTCTAGTGTACACAAACCCTTTATTACAATTAAAAATGTAATTAAAAACCAATCAAATAAATGACAGGTTAAAAGCACACAACAAGCCTGTGCAGGAACTCTGTATCTCACCGCAGCACAGCTCTTTTTTATAGTTTCATTATGCTAAAAAGAAAAAATTATATAATAATCCTAATGATTAAAGGGGTTGTCTCATGAAGAGAAATAGGGATGCATTATTTTAAATGTAACATTTTAAATTTACAAGCATTGCTTGAGAGATATATGTAGTGTACAGGAACAGGTGTGCTTTAGGTACAGTATTATTAGTATATTTTCCTATGCTCCCGTTTTCTATTTCAGATCTGTACTATTCACTTTTGGCCACAAGATGCCACTAGAGAGTATTTCTATAAAAAGTCCATTGGGGAATATTGTACGGTATGTTTATAATGTTTATTGGTGTAAGAAAATGATTGCCAGCCACATCCCACTCCCCTAGCCTATCACAGGCCCCTTCTAGAAAGTTCCTACAAATGGGACGTTGAGTTGCCTCACAGTTTCTCCACCAATGAGACAAAGCCCAGTGCCTCATATAAATAATAAAGTATCTCAATTAATCATGATATTATTTTAAAAAAATTTACTTTGATAGTATTAGCATTATTTATATCAGCTGTTGTACACTTGGGTATTACTGCTACTAATGGAATGCTTATCACTGATAGGAATACTGTAGTGTTATCATTGGGTGATTCATAGAAAGGATGACTGCATAATGAGAAATCCTCAAGCTCCAGTATATGTATTTAAAGGTCACAGAGCCCGCCCGACCCCCCAATGCAGCCCCTGGTACTTTCCCTTTCCAGCGAGCCGGTCCCAAGACGAAGATATCAGCGCCTGAAGCCGTGTGCGCGTGCTGCTGAGATGGGTCTGTTGCCCATAGAGAATGACAGCTCCAGGGCATCAGACTCAACTCAGCAGCACGCGCTTCGGGCGCTCGTATCTTCGTCCTGGGACCGGCTCCAGGAGCGGGGTTCGCCGGAAAGGGTAAGTATCCAGGGGCTGCATCGGGGGACGGGCTGGCTCTGTGCCCGCGTCCCCGGTGACAGGTTCCCTTTAAGGTTGATATATACAACTACATGTACATGATAACCCTGTCTGATTACTATACAAACAAAGCATCCTGGTAACATATTTTATTTAACTTATATAACTGCACCATTGAAACATTCTAACAATACAATCTTTAGGTTTATTTATTTAAAAAAAAAATTAAAAGAACATAGTTCACACATAGGGGGAGATTTATTAAACATGGTGTAAAGTGAAACTGGCTCGGTTGCCCCTAGCAACCAATCAGATTCCTTTTCATTTTCCAGTCTGTGAGGAATGAAAGGTGGAATCTTCACTTTACACCATAGTCCATAGCAGTTGCAACCATTCAGACACTAACTTTTAATTTAAGTGCACAAAAAAAATTATTACATATAGAATCTAACAGATTGCTCTATACGACTGTACATTTATGCCATTTGCAACTATATATATATATATATATATATATATATATATATATACAGGTTCTAAAATACAGTAATCTCAGAATGCAACTGTAAATTGAGGTCAGTTTATAGACTTTATTGGGACACATGGACAAGGCTTCCCTAATGGATAAAGTCGTCATATTAAGCTGCTGCCTGGCAATAAAATGTAATGGTTCAAAAATAACATTAGTTTAAGGCATAGACAATTAGTCTTGTTGCTGGGGCATCATACATGACCATAAAGATACATTATCCACCCCTCCCATTACAGAGTAAGCGCCGTTTCTAATGGCTTTTCTAGTTTTATAAAGACTGTATTCATAAAACCCTCCCAGCTGTCCCACGGACGTGACTCAGTCAGAGCCATGAAAAAAAACAGAGCATTATGAATTGAGAGGAGTGCACAGTTAATGATTCTCCCAGTGTTTCAATGGTACAAGGATACCCTGTTCACATTCTGTTTTACACAGATAACATTCCCTGCCTTAAAATACTGATTCTAAAAAACATAAAATACTTGAAAGGTTATAACATGACGTGATCACAAAGCTTGACTTTAGCACCTTGATACTACAGACAGTGGCCAAAATTAGTGACACTTTTTGAAATTTTCATGTTTTTAAAAAAAAAATAAATAAAAAATTTAACCCCTTCATGCCAAAGCTCATTGATGCACAGATGTCCAGGTCAAATTGAAGCAATGTTCCTCCCCACCTACAGGGCTGGTTGGGATGTCATTTTTTCTGCCATGATCTCTAGTTCTTATTGGTAGTATTATATTTTAATAGATCGGCCAATTTTGAACGCTATGATTTAAAATATATATATATTTTTTTATATTTTTATTTGTATAATGGGAAAGGAGGTAATTTAAATGTTTATCGGGGCTTTATTTTATTAGGGTTTTTGAAAAATATGTTTTAAAATGTTTCAATTTTTCCCCGCACATTTTATAAGTTAGGGGACTTGTATATGCAATGCTCAGATTGCATATACTGAACAATGCTATGCCCTAGCATAGCACTGATCAGTACTATCGGCGATCTGTGCGTAGAGTCTGCCTGAGAGCAGACTCTATTGAATACATTGGAGGCAGCCGATACCATCAGAATGTAGTTCTTCTCCAACTCTACCATATTTATTACAACTAAATGCTAAAGTAGATACACATAAGTTTTCTAATTGTTTCCGTTCTGTAGTCAGTTGCATCTAAGTCACCTCTAATGGCCTCAGATTAATGTTTCTGTCCTGGGGAACAGATGGGAAGTTATCAAGGTTGTGTACAGTTTGCACAAAAATCTACACCTTTTCCTTGGGGTATGCCCGGATCACCTGAAGGGCAGGCAGGAGGGGGCCCAGCAAGGCGGGGAGGTTATCACAATTCATGGCAAAAAACTAAAATGTCTGCTCCGGACATTGGGGGCGGGACTTATGTAAAATTGGCCTACAGGTATGCCAGTCTTGATAAATTCCCCCCACAGTCTTTTTATTCCTCCATCAGAAGATTCTGTGAACATCTTTGTCCCTCCCTACATTTATTTTTAATGACTTTTTTTTATATGATCATGGCTGAACTTTGTTTAGCATTGCTTTGATTGAACTGCAAACATTTGAATGCTTTTTTCTGGATTAAATTCAGCAAAACCTTCCAAACAATCTAAGGTTCTTACCGATGTTCCCTGGTGACACTCTGCAGTAGTCCTGTTTCTCTGATGCAGTTTCTTGTCTGCTCTGTCTCTCTTCCCCTGCACTGCTATTAGGCTATGTTCAGACGTGGTAAGACACCGGCCGTTCTGCGACCTGGCTGCGCGCCCGCATCAGAACTCCCCACTGCACACTATTGTGAGCACTGACAGGGTTTTCTGCGGCCGCTATTCACTGGATAACAGCTGCAGAATACTGACATGTCAGTTTCTCACCGGCGCCGCTAGGGATCCCGGCCCGGAGTTTATACCATGTCTATACACTCCGGCCGGGAATCCATAGAAGACAGCACTATGTAAGCTAAATAGTAATCACGGCCGTTGTTGTGTATTATTATGTAGCTAACGTAGTGTGTACATAGCCTCAGACTACATTTCCCAGTAGCCTTTGTGGTGCACGCTCAAAACATCCTGTTTCTCCCATCCCCATAACCCTGCCCCTCTTGTCTATGCTCCACCCCTCTCCACTCCTTCCCCACCCCCATCACATCTGCATCCTCAGTCTGTGCGCAGCAAACAAACTGATTGCGAGACGGAGGTCACATGGTCTTTGTCTCTTCGGGGAGGAGCTGTTTTCTTCACTTCCTGGATGTCAATCAAATACCAGTGTGGCAGAACTGCACATACACGGTAATACATTACATAGAGACATCTATATAACTTTCAATGTATTTTTGTTATAAAAAAATCATAATATTTCTATTAAAATGGCAAGTTGTAAAACATGAAAATTTCAAAAGGTGTCCACAATTTTGGCTCCCATTGTAGCATTCTTCAATTGCATGTTGGCCATCATATATGGTCATCTCAAATCCTGTAAGTAAGTCACAGCACAACTGTAGCACACATGCATTTTTTTTTTTCTTTACCCAACCATGTCTTTATAAGTTCAGTAGTGCCCTAATGTTACCCCACAGTCGTGTGACCCACAGGTCTGCCCCTAGCCGACCCATGTACTGTATTTCAGGAGTCAGCATATCTCTACACAGCTGTTTGTGCTTGGATGAAATATTTTTTCTGAGGTTATATCCTTGAATTAATGTTCTTCCCACAGGCTGCCATGGTTGTAACCAGGATTCTTGTATCTTGCTGGCATCTACCGGGCCACCTCCGGCAATACATTCTTGTTTAAGTTCTTCGTTTCTCCTCCTTAATTCTATGACATCATTTTTCATCCTATCCACTCCATATTGCTTTACCTTTCTCCAGAATGTTGCATTGAAATGTTTGTAGATCAGTGTGTCTAGTGCGTTCCATTCCAGCGCTAGTCGGTATATCTCTGGGCTCAAACGTGAGCCTCTAGAGTCTTTTCGAGCATTAAGTTTGAAATAAAGTACGTCGTCCATGTCCCAACACAAGTAGTCACGCAACAGCAGCAAAGACTCATCAAAATACTCCAACAGCATGACCAAATGAAAGCGGCTATCAAGTTGCTTCAATATGTTTGACACCCTGGGGTCCTCTATATCCATTTCATTGTCATAGCCCAGATCAAATGTCATCAAGTTATGCAGGTACTGCGCATTGAACCCACTGGAGTCATAGTAGTTCATTGGGTTATGCAAAAAGGAGTCCATCTTCTGCTCACTTTCATCGCCTGGTAACTTCCAAGTTAAGGGTATAAGATGTAGAAAGTACTGAAATGAAGATTCAAAAAGTAGAGCTGGATTTCTTAGTACTGTAAGAAACACTGTATCTGGGGGTATCAGCAGGTTCACCTCTGAATGACGGTATCGCATGTGGTTGCAAATGATATTATAGCATAAGCCAGGATGGTATCCCTTAACTTGCCAACGCTGGAAATAGTGCGGGTAGTCGAAATCATTGCGACCATTTGGGAAGGCAAAGCGAAGTTGATGCTTCTCTCCATAGCGGAACAAAATGTTAAGGATTGTGCTACTCCCCGTCTTGTGTGTTTTAAGAAACATTAGGTTATGGCGTGGGAAGCAGTGCAGTTCTAAATTTTTAGTGGAATTGTATTTAGGTAATTGGGATGCAGGAAGTGAAGATGGATGACACTGGAAAGATGAAGAGTCTCTGGAGAGAAAAAGAAAATCAATGAAACAGACATCTAAGTTTTACAGTTAGTGTTAGGCAAACCTATCACGTATTATATGTCTTGAAATATGTCCTTTTCTAGCAATTTTTTTTTTTTTTTTTACATATACTTTAAAGTGACTGTACCACCAGGCCCAGGCTGAAGCACTGGAGGCGGGCCGACCCACCCCCAGTGGGAGGAAACCCCCGCCCCTCTATGATAGGGTTCCATTGATTCTAATGGAGTAACGTCAAGGTGGGGCTGGTGTTTCTTCCAGCTAAGGGTGGGTCGGCCCGCCTCCAGTGCTTAAGCCTGGGCCTGGTGGTACAGTCACTTTAAAAAATGTTACGCAGCTTTATAATAATAACCAGTAAATAAACAGAACTTTGTTTCTTCTTGTATTAACCACTAAATTATAAACAAGAAAAGGTAAGTAAACCCTGTGGAATGACCTGGATTTCAGCTTCTATTACTTGAAAAAGGCTGAGTGTCAGCCGAAACGTTGCGGGAGTAGGATGTGAATAAAAGACACATTTTATGCTGTCTCCACGTTTGCTATTGGATTTAATCCGAACGGTTGGGATCCCGTTTGGTGAGGCGTGCACTCTGCTACTATTCTACTGATTCTGGCCGGTGCTGTTCCACAACATATTTGTTTTGCAAGACATACAGAAGTCTCTACAAACTGAGTGGTGTTCATAGAAGGATAGCATAAAGGAACTGTTTTTATTTTATTTTTTTAATTGCGGCCCATCTTAAGTTTACCTGAGACCACCTGGTTCTGGGACAATGTTCTATTGAACAACGTAAATGCACCCTTTGGGTCGAAACATTGCTGTTTTATACATGGGCATGTAATAAAAATGTTTAAAAAATTTGTACAACTTTGGATGCTGTTGGATTCTCTCACCTTTACGTGTCCCTAGGATATGTCAAAAGTTAGTTTTTTGACAGGTACAATTTAAGGACTAAGGGAAGCAGTTCTACAAAATGTTCTAGTGCTGTTTCTATAGAAATCTGTGATTGCAGTACTGCGTATAATTTATTATTTTTTTCACATTGGATTCGATGTGTGGTTTTTGGTTGCAAAAGAAAATGCCTAACATTCATGGTATTTGTAAGATGATATGTAAAAACTGCTTTGGTATAGGCGCTGTTTTATCCATGAGAATTTTATTGAAAATATCTGCACTGTAATTCAGTATCACAAGCAACGTAGAGCAAACTGTGACACATGGCAGTAGTTCACATCACAGTGAATTACAGCATGTATAGTTTGTCCTTAAAGGAGAAGTCCGACCCTGGCAAGGATACACCATCCATGCCTCCGATACACCATCTGACCGCAACCCCCCCTCCCCCCGGTAACCATTCTCCGCCGAGTTGTGACATCATCACAACTCGGTGGAGAATGCCGATCCCGGCTGATGGACAGGCTACTCAGCCAGTTACTGAAGCGGTTTCCATCGCAGTCACTGACTGGCTGAGTGGCCAGTCCCTCAGCCAGGTCATGACATCGGCAACTCCGAAGCGGTGACAGGTGAGTTAGTACCTTTTGTTATTTTCCTCCGTATCCCTGCCATTTAAAAAAAAGACAAAACGGAGGCCGGACTCCTCCTTTAAATAAATCGCAGTCAGGTAAATCAGAGCTATTTTCACCTGTAAATAAAAGAAATGAAATGAAATGAGATTACTCACTCTGTGTTGGTAAAGCTAAGTGGTGGAGCGGCATATGAATACAGCAAGATCAAGAAAGTAGTGAGAAGAGTCCCCAAGACAAAACCTTTCCATAGTGATCGACAAAGCTTGCTCTGGATCTGTATACACGTCATCTGCAAAGGAAGGTGCATATAGCTGTTATGGATGACTGCTAATGGACATGACTGTGTGAACAATATATGCAATGTGGAAACCATGTACAACTAGTCATGAATTCACTATTATTAACCATGTACATGCCAATGTCTGTTCATGGATACAACAGATGTTTACATAGACCACTGAGCTCACATGTGGCAGACTTCATTTAGAGAAAAGTTATTGGGCAGAAATCCATATCATGAATCTGATATGTTTATGGGATTATTTTGTACCTGAAATGTACCACTTGGGGGCATAGTATGACGCCTCATGTAAGTCATTTTAGTCCTTTCACTGCTGTTTCTGAGCCCGAGAGTCCCTTTCATGGTGCACACAGCTATTTCTCATGGTGCACAGCTAGTCTCACCTCTCTCCATTTCGGAAGGCAGGACTAAAGCTGGCTGTTTGGCAGTAGTACACACAGTTACTCCTCACTTAGTTGCCTGTCCACTGTGTCACAGTGCAGCTCATCACCAACTCCTATGCCACAACACAGTACTGGTGTGAGTGTAAGGGACAGGCTGGCACTGTGCTGGTCTAATGATGTACATAGTACACTGCTACAGATAAAATGTAGATGGAGAAGGGGTTATTCATATACTGGTTTTGCAAGGTGCTATGTGTGCAGACATGAGAGAAACCCCAGCAGCACACACTAAGCACTGAGCACTAGGCTGTGCACTAAAGAGGTGGGATTAGATAAAGGAGGCAGGCACATGGGTACAAACAGCAGCAGCACTGCATGGATGGAGTTACACTAAGCACTGAAGTATAGACATCTTGCAGGTATACTGTTATTTTCTGGGCTGAGGAGTATTTTTTTTAATAAAGGATGTGATATATAGAAATGTGAAGATGACTTTAAAAAAATATTTCTGAAAAATTGAAGTTACCATATGATGAAGTCCCCCAATAATTGATAGTGATGAAAGAGGGAATTGAGCAAAACTTGTCGAGTAACAACCTCAGTTTATCATTCAAAGAATTCCCCAGCAACTACCCCAGGACAATCTAATGTGTTAATGATTTATCAGTGGCTGCCATAGCTATAATGATTCTACAGGTCATGCTAATTGGTTGAATGAACAATAGTTACTATGCTTGTGCTTAATCTCCAATACACACATGCCCAGCAGCAAAATGTCTTTAGGAACTGCAAATAAATGCTGTACCAACCTGCCCCTAGCTTAACAATAGGTTACTTTTTAATTGTACTAAGGTAAATGTTGTCTAGTGGTTTATGCACAAAAAAATTACATTTTATTATTAATCCTGTATGATAACGGGGCCTGGCCATGACAAGTCCTCATAGAATGAGAAAGCCAAGAAAGCCAACCTGGTCTGTCTTCCTTTCTCCCTAACAATGGGCAATATGGAGGACATTTATCAAGGCTGGTGTACCAGTTTGCCAGTCTTAAAATATCACTCATTAAAAAATTTTTTTTTGCAGAAATCAATAGTCCAGGTGATTTTAAGAAACTTTCTAATTGGGTTTATTAGGCAAATATGCCATTATCTGCATTTAAAACGACTTTTCCCCAGGTCCCCCCTCCCTCCTCTCCTTTCTGTCATCCACTGCTCAGAATTAGGAAATCTTGACTCTTTTTTATCAGTCGGATCCTGTCTGAGCTATAGAGAGGGAAGGGGGGAGGAGGGAGGAGCGAGATTAGTCAGCAGCAGAGAGCAGAGAACAAAGGGTTACACATCAGGGGAGCTATTCAGAGTAATAATCCCCCCTGTGCTCTCCCCCCAGTAATAATCCCCGCTGTGCGCTCTACACACAGTAATAATCCCCCCTGTGCCTGCCCCCCCCCGGTAATAATCCCCCCTGTGTCTGCCCCCCCCCCAGTAATAATCCCCTCCCTGCTCTGCTCCCCATAGTAAAAATCCCCCCCATGCTGTCCTCATATTAATACCCCCCCCCGTGGTCTGCCCCATAGTAATAATAGTAATAATCTCCCCCTGTGCTCTAACCCCCCCCCGCCCCCACCACCCCAATTACCACACACACACAAAAAAAAAACCAACCTTATACTCACCTTAATACATAGACCGGGTCCCTGTCTCCTCTCCTCCTCCAGCCTGCGAGGAGCAGGCAGGCCGCTGCCGCCCCCGCACACATCCTCTTCCTCCAGGCGCAGTAATATGACGTCACTGCGCCTACTTGAGGAAGAAGATGTGTGAGGGAGCAGCAGTCGCCGGCCAGGTGATGAGCGCCCGGCTCGGCCGAGCCGAGCTCGGTCCGAGAGGGGCGGAGCTTCGGTCCGGCGGGCGGTCGGGCATTCGGGGCAGCTGATGGGGAGGGGAGGGGAGGTCAGGCCAGGTGATGGGGCGGGCGGACTGACGGCCGACGGTGCGTGCCGATAAGTGAAGTCCTGGGGGTGCCACCAGCGCCCCCAAGCTGTCGGCGCCCCGTGCGGTCGCCCGGCCCGCCTGCCCCTAGAAACGGCCCTGATTCTAAGCCACGGCCGTTGGGCATGGGGCTGCAAGTTTAAAAGTTGTTTTTTAGGACAATAACTGCATCACCTGCCGAACGGACCCCAGGACAGATCTTGGATTAAAAGCAGCTATCCGAAGGTACAAGTGGTTTGGGGGGGACAGATTGTGGGTACAGAGTCGCTTTAAGGAGGCTCATGAGTAATCCGAGAAAGTAAACACGCATAGTGTAACTATATTCTCAGCTAAGCACAGTCATTTAGCCTATTGATCTATCAAGGACAACCTGGCTGGAAGAAGAACTGTTATTATTAGCTTTGTATGGTTAGTCAGCTTCCTTTTCACCAAAGGCTCAATATTTTCATTGAGCATTAGCCAAGATTTCTTGTATTAGATTACTGACCTGCTTAAGTATAATAAGTGTAATGTGTCATGTTTCTTAGGTACACAATCAGTGTTTGTATGTGCAGGGAGGGCAACGATTGTTCATTTTATATCCAGTCGGGGCCTTATTTGTTTAATGGTGACCATTATATACTGTTCCATTTGATGTATTTTGTGAACTCTCATACAGAAGCTTCTTAGTGCAACTTACCATTTTAACATTCTGTGTGAATCATCCTTTATATTTAAAGGAGTAACCCAGCCATTTTTTTTTCTTTCAAATCAACTGGTTTCAGAAAGTTATATAGATTTCTATTTTACCTTTGTTTAAAAATCTCCAGTCTTTCAGTACTTATCAGCTGCTGTATGTCCCCCAGTAAGTGGTGCTTTCAGTCTGACACAGTGCTCTCTGCTGCCACCTCTGTCCGAGACAGGAACTGTCCAAAGCAGGAGAGGTTTCCTATGAGGATTTGCGTCTGCTCTGGACAGTTGATTTGAAAGAAAAAGATTTAAGCTGGATTAGCTAAAAATTTTGCGATCTATATGTAATGGATTCACTGGACCGTCACCTGCGATGGCGTAAACCGCACCAGGGAGCGGAGTCTAAGGGGCTGCTGGTCTTCACCAGAGCCCACCGCAAGGCGGGATGGACTTGCTGCGGCAGGCGACCCCCAGGTCGCTACCCCTGGATTGGCTTGCCAGTGACGGGGGGACAAGGTGTAGCAGGAACAGTGGGGCAACAGGCAGGCAGCGGCACACACGGGCACAGTCACAAGCAGGGACCGCAAGTGGCAGGAACAACGGGCAGGAACAACGGACAGGAACAACATGCAGGAGCAACAGGTGGCTGGGATAAAACATACTAGGAAGCATGCAGAGGTTCCAACACCTGTGGTGGGGCAGGGCTGCAAATTATAGAAGAGTCTCAGAGCAGAGCAGCAGTCAATTAAAGGCACAGTGACCCTTTAAGTTATAGCAGAGCTGGCGCGCGCGCTCCCTAGGAGACAGGGACGCGCCCGTCGGGCTTACAGGGAACTGGAGGAGGAGGAGCCCCGGCACAGAGCAGGAGATGGGGCAGCAGCGGCGCGGCAAGAGGTATGTGCCGCGGCTGCGGATGTGACACTATATAGAAATGCCTTAAAGGGAAAATGACAGCAGGTTGCAAGCATCTAAATTGCTGATATATCACATAGTGCTCAGGGCACAGAGGATGAAGGTAAGTTTCTCAGCGCAGTTTTCAGGAAATTTGTAGTTTATTTCATATGTAAATAAGGCGGTTTAGGGTTTAGTGCAATGGTTGAGGAACTTCTGCACTCAGTGTACCAATCCGCCCCGGACGGCCCACCCCTTCTCATGAATAATGGGGTTGTGCTCTGCTGTGACGTGACTAGGAAGGGTGGAGTGGATCAGGATCCCGTAAAACAATGTGTCAAAATCAATATAAATATAAAATAAAACATTGTTGATGCATGTAGCTTGCTGCTATGAGGCAGATGATTCATTTGGCTTCTGTAGAAGTTGAAAAACATGTTAGGAGAAAGCTGTTCTAACACACATTATAAAGCAGTTAATCTCCACAATGACAACTCTCAGCACACCCTGCAGTTCTGTACATGTAGTAATACCACTGGGTAGCTGCTTTGTACTGGCCTCATGCACAATGTGACTGTACATAGGCCTTTTTTTGGCAAATGAAAACAAAATATTTATAGTATACTCGCCTATGTAAAAAAGTCTATAATTAATCTTCCCAAGACAGCCAATTGGGCGTTGACATGAATAATTTCTAGAGCTTAAGGTGTATTAATGGAGTCACTAGAGAAACAAAACAGTCTCCCTTCACTAACCCAACCTGCATATAGTCTGTGTAACTAAACGCAAATAGTCCGTGTATATGAGATCATCAACTAAACTGCTGGTACCCCTCGTTTATTAAAAGAAAAACCCACAATGGGCACAGAAATAAGTTGAATCTTACTAAAAGTAATAATAAATTAAAATATTATGAAAATAAACAAATGAAAGACAGGTATTGCTTTTCAACCATGCGTCAATAGAATTTATCCAAAAATAAAACTGAATGAAACTCATGAAATCGGCCTGGACAGAGAAGATGGCACCCTTAACATAATATTTAGTTGCACAACCTTTTGAGGCAATCACTGCAATTACAATTCCTGTAACAGTCAATGAGACTTCTGCATCTCTCCACAGGTATTTTGACTCACTCTGCAAGAGCAAACGTCTCCAGTTGTCTGGTGTGTGTTAGGTGCCTTTTCCAGACGGAATGTTTCAGCTTCTTCCAAAGACGCTCAATAGGATTAATGCCCCTATTACACGAGTCGTTTGGAGGAGCAAACGAGCGCTATTAGCGCTCATTTGCTCCTCGTTCCCCGCTCGCTGCCGCCGCTATTCAACGCGCCGTCAGCGAGCGGGTGAGTGCGGGAGGGGCGGCGGGGAGCTGCTGGGGGGGCTGCCCGGGGGATCGCTGATCGTCCGGGCAGCCCATAGGATACAGCAGCGCCTGCTGCTGATGCTCCTATTCAACGGAGCGACGGCAGCAGATCGCTGCTATATCAGTCGCTTGTTTTTCAACATGTTGAAAAACAAGCGACTGCAACGATCAGCCGACATGAACGATGTCGGCTGATCGTTTCACTCTATTCCACGGGACGAATATCGTTCGTAGCGGCCGATATCGGCCGAATACGAACGATATTGCTCCTCTAAACGACCCATGGAATAGGGCCTTTAGCTCAGGGCTCACAGAAGGCCATTCACAATAGTCCAATGTTTTCCTTTTAGCCATTCGTGGGTGTTTTTAGCTGTATTTGGGTCATAATCCTGTTGCAACACCCATGACTAAAACCAAGCTTTCTGACACTGGGCGGCATATTTCCTTCTAGAATCCCTTGATCATCTTGAGAGTTCATTGTACCCTGCACAGATTAAAGATATTCTGTGCCAGATGCAGCAAAGCAGCCCCAAAACATAACAGAGCCTCCTCCATGGTTCACAGTAGGGACCGTGTTCTTTTCTTTATATGCTTCATTTTTCCATCTGTGAACATATGCCACCACGTCCAAAGAGGTTGGCTACAGTCCAATGAATCTTACATTTATGAATAACATGTGCAACTGTAGTCACAAGAAAATCAAGCTGCTTGGAGATGGTCTTATCACCTTTAAAAACTGCTTGTCTATAATTTTCATCTCTTTCCTTCGCTTCCTCTGGTCCATGTTGAGTGTGGTACACACCATGTCACCAAACAGCACAGTCAGTATCTGTAGCCCTATATACAGGCACAGAGACTGATTACAGGATTGTAGACACCTGGGATGCTACTTAGTGGACACACCTTTTTTGCAGAAATCAATAGCCCAGGCGATTTTAAGAAACGTTGTAATTGGGTTTATTAGCCGAAAAATACCTTTTTATCATGAAAAAGCAGTTTGAAGCTCTACCCCCCCCCCCCGTCTTCATGGTTTTCTATGGAAAGAGAGGGGTGGAGGGAGATGAGGCACCAAAACAGGACAACAAAGAGTTAATTTACAGCTACATCACTGGGCTATCTCCTCTGAGGTCAGCGCTGACCTCTCTGACCTCTGAATACTAGCTTTCACACAGCTCCCGCTGTGTAATCCTTTGTTCTCTGCTGGCGACTAATCTCCCTCCTTCCTCCTCCCCCCTCCATAAATTAGACAGGGCTCGACTGATGTAAAAGAGTCGAGATTTCCTGATATTGAGCAGTGAATGAGAGAGAGGAGGGAGGAGAGGGGGGACCTGGGAAAAGTCATTTTGAATGCAGATAATGGCATATTTGCCTAATTAACCCAATAACAAAGTTTTATTAAAATCGCCTGGACTATTGAAAAAAACAGTGACACTTTAATGCACATTATTTTCAGGGGTGCCATCATTTCTGTCCAGGCCGACTTCATGAGTTTTATTTTATTTTTATTCTGTTGACGCATGGTTGAAAAGCAATGTCTGACTTTCATTTGTCCATTTTTATAAAATCTTTATTTATGATTACTTTTGTCAGATTCAGGTTATTTCTGAGTCCATTGTGGGGTTTTCTTTCATTAAACAAGGCGTACCAACAATTTTGTTAACGTGTGTAAGTGAAGATGAAAACTGGTTAAAAGAAAGCCTGGGCACTAAAAGCTTCAGATAAGTGGTGGGGCACATGACAAATTATAATATAAAAGAGCTAAAATAGTAATTCAGTCTAGTACAACAAGCTCAGTCTAATACAATACAACCATTGTATCACAGCAACTAAAAACTAGCCTCATAGGGCCACATGTATCATCCGGCGAACGGATGATTTTCGGCGGAAAGTGCCGATTTGCGTATTATTTTATACGCAAATGGCCGATTTGCGAATAAAATATTCACAAATCGGCACTTTCCTCCGAGTACGCCAGGGGGGGCGGAAAGGGGGCGTGTAGTGGGCGGAACGGAGGGCGCGGACTCAGAGTCCGCGCGATTTACCATCCGTTCCGCCCCAAATATACGCCGAAAACCTACTCCAGTCCTCAGCTGGCGTAGGTTTTCGGCGGTGCGCATCGGCGCGCACGGGATTTATGTAGAGGCAGTCCGCCTCTACATAAATCTCCGTAGCGCCGGAGCTGCGGGGGCATTTTTAAGTCCGGCGTAAAAAACGCCGGACTTAATAAATGCCCCCCGACGACTTCCGGTTCCGGCGCGTATGGGATGGCAGCAGTGTGAGTGAGCTCCTCCACCCTCCGCTCATAATGTCGCTCCCCGCTCTGACTCCTGACATTACCGGCCCTGCCGGACCACATCTCTGACTTCTCTAAGTGCCGAGGAGTCGGAGGCACCACTTCATTAAGCGGGGAACCAGTTATACACCTCCCCATAAGCCCTCCTTCATTTACCTCACAGCTCTGTCACAGGGACACCTAAGATGGCGCCGACACGAGGTGCTGCTGCTGAGGCACACACAGAGGAAACACATACCTCACAAACCCCAGTGCCGGACCTCTGTGACACCATAATACCAGGACTAAATATGTCTTGCAAGGCACTGGCAATTCAAGTGTCCAAGATGATATTAAATGACATAAAATCCTCTCTTGAGGCCACTATAGTTTCCTCCCTAGCAACCATACAGGGAGATATAGCAACGCATACCACACAGATTACTGAACTTCAGGAGAGAGTCAGCTTGTTAGAAGATGAAATACATTCTACAAAAATAAAACTACAACAGAATATGAATGTCACAGCTTCATTGCAAACAAAGACTGATGATCTAGAGAACCGCTCTAAGCGCAACAATTTACGTATTATAGGTTTACCTGAATCTATTCCAGCCATGCAATTACATGCTATATGTTCTCTAGAAATTCCCCAAGCCTTGGGTATCCCAGGTCACATTACTGTGGAAAGAGCTCACCGTGTGGGACCCCCACCAGCGAAACGAAAGCAAGATGCAAATCAAAAGGAACAGAAACCCAGACAAGTGATTGTCAAGTATCTAAATTATAATGATAAAAACAACATTTTACAAAGCTTTAAAAAATCTACAGTTGATGTTGCAATTCGTGGCTGTCACAGCCGCGGCGGCGTCCCGCGTTCCGGGCCGCCGCCGCGACCGCTTCCTGCCCCATGCAGCAGCCGGTGTCCATAGTCGGGGACCCGGCGCTGCTATCACCTCGGCCCCGGGGGGCGCCTCACCTCTCCACGCTCCTGTCTCCCGCTGTGCCGGCCGGCGCGCGCGTCCCCGCCTCCTAGGGCGCGCGCGCGCCGGCTGTCTCAGATTTAAAGGGGCAGTGCGCTCCTAATTGGTAGTTGCACCTAATCACTCCCCTATAAATCCCAGCATGCCCTGTCCCCTGTGTTGGAGCCTCTACATGCTTCCCATAGCGTTTGGCCCAGCTCCCTGTTGTTCCTGTGTCCTGTCCGTTACCTGGTCCCAAGTCCCTGTTCCTGAGTCCTGTCCGTTACCTGGTCCCAAGTCCCTGTTCCTGGTTCCTGTTCCCCTGTCACTCCACCTGTTCCCGTGGCCAGCCTGTCACGTGCTCTCTCATCTGCAGACTATTGCCTGTGCCATCTCCTGCCACGCCTCGCCTGCCGACACCAGCAACCAAGCCAGGGGTAGCGACCTGGGGGTCGCCTGCCGCAGCAAGTCCATCCCGCCTTGCGGCGGGCTCTGGTGAAAACCAGCGGCCCCTTAGACTCCGCTCCCTGGTGAGGTTTGTGCCTTCGCTGGTGCCGGTCCAGTGGATCCACTACTCCGGGCGTTACAGTAGGCTCCAACCCAGCGCACACCACCCCCTGACGCTTCTTCTTCACTCCGACTGGCCCTCCCAAGCAAGTACTCTGGGGACTCTAAGTTGTGCAGAGGATTCTTGACTCAGTGCACCATGCACATTGAACTTTTGAGTAGTCAGTTTTCCACCGAGCGCTCTAAAGTGGCTTTCATCATCAGCCTATTAGAAGGTAGCGCCCTGGCCTGGGCCACGCCACTGTGGGACCGTGATGATCCTGTTGCTGCCAATCTCCGGGCCTTCCTATTCCAGTTCCGCACCCTGGCAGCCGAATTGGACTGGAACGAGGCCGCCCTATTGGCCACCTTCAAGAAGGGCCTGTCAAGTCGTGTGAGAGACGTGCTCGCTGCCCGAGACCTGCCTACCTCCCTGAACGAACTCATTCTACTGGCCACCCGAGTTGATACTCGTTTTTCGGAGAGGGAGGAGGAGGTTCGGCATGAACATTTACTAACCCGTTCCCGTCGCCATCCCCAGCTGGCGCCGGTTTTCCAGAATCCTGACCCTTCGATGTCCCAACCCTCTCCTGAGATTCCTATGCAGGTGGAACGGGCTCACCTGACGCCTGATGAAAGAATCCGGCGCCTGGAGCAGAATCTCTGTCTCTATTGCGGTGGTTCCGATCACTTCCGGCTGGGATGTCCCCTACGTCCCCAAACATCCGGAAAATGCTCGCACTTAGGTCCGGTGGGACAGGTGTCCCTAGGTGTGAATGCCACCATTCCAAGTCTGTCTATGCCAGTTTCCATCCGGACTCTCTCAGGACGAAATCATCAGACTACTGCCTTCCTCGATTCTGGGTCAGCAGGCAGTTTTATTGCGGCAACATTGGTCCAAAGATGGCGGCTACCCGTGACCCGACTAGCCAGGCCCCTGACCATCTCCTCGGTCACAGGCGAAATTCTTACCGACCGTGTGTACTACCAGACCGCACCTTTAGTCCTCCAGGTGGGTCCTTTACATCAAGAAGAGATATCCTTCTACGTCCTGCCCCATTCTTCCCCCGCGGTCCTCCTGGGACTCCCGTGGCTGCAAGAACATGCCCCTCAACTGGATTGGAGAACCGGGGAGATTCTCAGTTGGGGTCAGGACTGTTCCAACCAGTGTCTCAGGTCACCTCAGACCAAGTGTACTATGTCGTTTCCTGTCCCAGCCAAGCCTCTATCCGACCTATCGGCAGAAGACCAAGACTCGGCGGATGCCTTCTCTGCCGAGGTGTACCCTCTCTCCGTACCCAAGGCTAAGGTCGGGTCCCCTCACCACCGGGAGAACTTACAGAAGGTCCTCGTCCACAGACCCACAGTCCCTTGCCATGTTTTACCGCCTGATCGCCTAGCACCAGTCGTCACCTCCTCGCTTCGGAGAGTACCCCCCGGAAAGACTCATGTTCACCCTGCGCTTCGAAGAGGTATTTTGAAGTGGGGTCATTCCTCGTTGGAGGCCGGGCACCCTGGAGTCCGTAAGACCGGCCAACGGATCTCTCGCCACTACTGGTGGCCCAGTTTGTTTCAAGATGTCAAAGACTTCGTGGCTTCCTGTGCCATCTGCAGGCAAGAAAGAGGGGGAGGCCAAAGGGGGGGGGTACTGTCACAGCCGCGGCGGCGTCCCGCGTTCCGGGCCGCCGCCGCGACCGCTTCCTGCCCCATGCAGCAGCCGGTGTCCATAGTCGGGGACCCGGCGCTGCTATCACCTCGGCCCCGGGGGGCGCCTCACCTCTCCACGCTCGTCTCCCGCTGTGCCGGCCGGCGCGCGCGTCCCCGCCTCCTAGGGCGCGCGCGCGCCGGCTGTCTCAGATTTAAAGGGGCAGTGCGCTCCTAATTGGTAGTTGCACCTAATCACTCCCCTATAAATCCCAGCATGCCCTGTCCCCTGTGTTGGAGCCTCTACATGCTTCCCATAGCGTTTGGCCCAGCTCCCTGTTGTTCCTGTGTCCTGTCCGTTACCTGGTCCCAAGTCCCTGTTCCTGAGTCCTGTCCGTTACCTGGTCCCAAGTCCCTGTTCCTGGTTCCTGTTCCCCTGTCACTCCACCTGTTCCCGTGGCCAGCCTGTCACGTGCTCTCTCATCTGCAGACTATTGCCTGTGCCATCTCCTGCCACGCCTCGCCTGCCGACACCAGCAACCAAGCCAGGGGTAGCGACCTGGGGGTCGCCTGCCGCAGCAAGTCCATCCCGCCTTGCGGCGGGCTCTGGTGAAAACCAGCGGCCCCTTACACTCCGCTCCCTGGTGAGGTTTGTGCCTTCGCTGGTGCCGGTCCAGTGGATCCACTACTCCGGGCGTTACAGTGGCCACTAAATCCTCATGTTTAATGACTACTCCGCAGCAGTGGTTCAAAAACGTAAAGCTTTTGCACACATTTGCTCGACATTGGTGAAAAATCAAATACGATTTGCTCTTCTTTATCCTGCCATACTGAAAGTTTTCAAATCAGATGGTTCAGCCTCTCTTTACAGTTCTCCTGAGGAAGCCATTTCTTCCCTTAAAGATGTAAAGGGTCTCACTCCACCTATTCAAGACAAGCACAAGAGATGACGTTTGGATAGTCCTACTGACACGGTAGAAAAAATGGAATGATTATGAACTCCGTCTCTATTCTGCTCATTATTCTGCTCTCTATGCTGCTCATTAAAACTTAGTATTTTTTCTCTATTTAGCCCTATACATGTTGACTAAATACTTTATTAGGGACACCTTGTTACTACATTATTATTTTCTTTAGTCTAGGTAGTAATGCATTTGGTGGTGTGTGTGTCTGTGTGTAAGTATGTATTTATGTATGTATATATGTATATGTGTGTGTGCATGTATATGTATGTATATGTATAATTCCACCTTGTATGGTTTTAGGTTTAAGTACAACTTCTTTAAGTACTAATCATTACATACTGGCTCTTCCTTTTATTTTATTTTATTTATTTGCTTCCCTGTGACAACTCACACATTTCTCAGGAGGGTAGGGATGTGTATGTCTTTAATTTTAATATATACTCACTTAGTGGAGCGGAGGTTAATGTGACCTCTCCACCAGTTATTTCTTTCTCTTTATTTCTTCTCCATAATGCGGAGTTTGCGAATGCTCCGAACATTGGACAATACGAAAAAAGTGAAGTCCACATCTCACTTTATTCGCTTAGTTTATATTGTTAACTGTTTTATTCTTAGGTATATCATCTTTAGTTTGTCTGAATATGCTACATGCTATCCTCTTTTTCTGCCTGAAAGGGTTACCCACTATGTTATTGTGCTTCCAGGGTCTCTTCTTAACACCTCCTCTTCTATTAATATTGTATGAAATTAATCACTTGGAATGTTAAGGGACTAAGAGGACTTCTATACTGAAACACCTTAAGAGACTTAGGGCCGATATAGTATTATTGCAAGAAACACATTTAACTGAATCGGATTATTTCAGACTCAAACGTTTTTGGGTGGGTGCAGTTTATGGTTCACCAGCTATTAACCGTAAAGGCGGGGTAGTTATTCTTACACATAAAAATTTAGCCTGTACGGTATTATCTCAATATCAAGATGATAAAGGCAGGATATGTCATCTTCTTATTGACACTCCAGCGGGCAAATATAGCATATATAACGTTTATGGTCCCAACACTCAGAGACCTGATTTTTTAAAAAAATTGGAAAACCTCATTCTGCAAGATGACAATAATCTTAAAATAGTTGGTGGAGACCTAAATACTGTTCTTAATACAACTGAAGATAGAAAAAGAACTAAGACCCCTACTGTATATACTTCATCAGATAATATTTTATCCAACTTCCTTAATTCTACCTCCCTATCTGATTCTTGGCGTCATCTATACCCAGATGGTAGAGAATACTCTTTTTACTCTCACTCCCAAACTGCCTGGTCAAGAATAGACTACTGTTTAGTGTCACCGGACTCTCTTGGCAGAGTAGAAGACTCTGAAATTCATGATATAGTAATTTCGAATCACTCCCCTGTTAGTTTACAATTAAGAGATATTTTTCAGAAGGGATCCGATATTATTTGGAGATTTCCTTCTCATTTAGCTAATGATGAATCATTTATCAAACTATTAAAAAAATGGTGGTCAGACTTTTATTCTAACAATGCTGAACATACACAATCCCCAAAAGCAGTTTTAAGGGGCCAAATAATTTCTTATGTGGCTGCCCAGAAACGTGAAGCACGTAAAAACTATCTTCAACTTTCCCAAGATCTGCGCTCTACATACACTCTTTTCCTGTCTTCCCCTACAGATGACAATAAATCTAAATGGACAGCAGCTAGACAAGCTTTTGAAATTGCACAGGAAAAACTCAATGCTATATATAGAGATCAATACATATCCCGTTTATTCCGCTATGGTAATAAATCAGGGAAAATGTTAGCTAACCTTGCTAAAGGACGTAGACCTACTACACATATCCCTGCTCTCAAAGATACAGCGGGTAATGTACAAAAAGATCCTAAAGTCATATCACAACTTTTACAACAATTTTACCGCTCACTATATTCCAAAGATAGGCTTGATCTAGCTGCTGGTAAGAACTTTCTAGAGTTATTAACTCTACCTTCTCTTGATACACCTTCTCTTGATTCTCTCAACGCCCCAGTCACATTGGAGGAAATTACTGCCACTATCTCTACACTTAAAAATAACAAAGCTCCAGGCCCTGATGGCTATAGTGCAGAATTTTATAAATCTATGTCTTCTGTCATCTCCCCCACTCTTCTTTTTACTTTCCAAACTATTCTGACTGACCATCACATGCTCCCCTCGGGAGATACTGCATATATGAAAATACTACATAAACAGGGGAAGGATCCGACATCTCCTAATTCGTACAGGCCAATCTCTTTAATAAATAAATTTAATAAATGTAGACCTAAAATTGTTGGCAAAGATTATGACCAATAGATTGGCAGACATCCTACCATCACTAATAGGCAGCCATCAAGTTGGCTTTATAAAAGAACGTTCTGGTATCACTAATATAAGAACGGTACTAGCGGCCCAGTCTGGTGTCCAATCTGGGGGTCGTTCCAGCCACTCTCCAGGTCTGTTGGCAATTGACGCCGAAAAGGCTTTTGATAATATCAGCTGGGAGTGGCTGGACATGACCTTAACAAAATTTGGTATCACAGGTCAATTCAAAGATTTTATTTCCACAATATACACATCTCCGAAAGCTAGAATTCATACCCCGGGTTTCCTTTCAGAAAGCTTTCCCTTACAAAAAGGTACCAGACAGGGTTGCCCCCTATCCCCTCTATTGTTCAATTTGGCGATGGAACCTCTTGCTAGATATCTTTTTTCTTCTGACTTTTTCTCAGGCATACGGGTTGGTTCCCAAGTCATCAAAGTTACATGCTTTGCTGATGATACTTTAATATATTTAGATAACCCAGATCTACATGTTCGGGCAGTATTAGATGCCTTAAAATTTTTTGGTTCCTTCTCTGGGTATAGAATCAATATACATAAAAGTCAACTTCTTTACCTAACTCCACATAAGAGGTCTACTTCGGGTCCTGTGGGGGTCTCCATCGCTAAATCCTATATTACTTATCTTGGAATCCAGATTGGCAGAACTCCCTCCTCACTATATTCCCTGAACTATCGCCCTATAATTAAGAGAATAAAACAAGATCTCCAGAGATGGGAATCTCTACCATTGTCAATTCTAGGACGTACCCACTTAATCAAAATGATGTGTTTTGGAAAACTGTTATATCCAATGCAAACAATACCTCTTTTACGCAAACATTCTGACGTTTCCCTACTCCAATCATATTTCACTAAATTTATTTGGCAATCAAAGAGACCTCGTATTGCCTATTCCACTCTCTGTCTCCCTACTTCTAAAGGTGGCGCTTAATGCCCAGATATTAGATTATATAATTTAGCCGCTCTCTTTCGCCATGCTAAAGATTGGATTATGGACACGTCATATTTCTCCAATATTTTAATTGAGAAAGCTTTAGCAGCACCTTGGCCTTTACCCACCCTGCTACATGCTAAATTACCAGAACTACCCCCAGAAATTAAGAGAAGTGTTATCTTTAACCCTTTAAGGACATGGCCCATTTTCGTTTTTACGTTTTCGGTTTTTCCTCCTTGTGTTTAAAAGGTCATAGCACTTGCATTTTTCCACCTAGAAACCCACATGACCCCTTATTTTTTGCGTCACTAATTGTACTTTGCAATTACAGGCTGAATTTTTGCATAAAGTACACTGCGAAACCAGAAAAAAATTCAAAGTGTGGTGAAATTGAAAAAAAAAACGCATTTCTTTTATTTGGGGGAAATGTGTTTTTACGCCATTCGCCCTGGGGTAAAACTGACTTGTTATGCATGTTCCTCAAGTCGTTACGATTAAAACGATATATAACATGTATAACTTATATTGTATCTGATGGCCTGTAAAAAATTCAAACCGTTGTTAACCAATATACGTTCCTTAAAATCGCTCCATTCCCAGGCTTATAGCGCTTTTATCCTTTGGTCTATGGGGCTGTGCGAGGTGTCATTTTTTGCGCCATGATGTGATCTTTCTATCGGTACCTTGATTGCGCATATACGACTTTTTGATCGCTTTATATTACATTTTTTCTGGATTTGATGCGACCAAAAATGAGCAATTTTGCACTTTGCAAAAAAGCGCTGACGCCGTTTACCGTGCGAGATCAGGAACGAGATTAATTAATAGTTCGGGCGATTACGCACGCGGCGATAGCAAACATGGTTATTTATTTATTTATTTGTTTACTTTTATTTAAAACCTGGGAAAAGGGGGGTGATTCAGACTTTTATTAGGGGAGGGGGCTTTTTACTATTAACAACACTTTTTTTTTTTTTTTTTACACATATACTAGAAGCCCCCCTGGGGGACTTCTAGTATATACACTTGGATCTCTCATTGAGATCTCTGCAGCATAGATATGCTGCAGAGATCCATGAGATCGGCACTCGTTTGCTTTCGGCTGCTGCAGCCGAAAACGAACGAGTGCCGAGCCGAGGACGGCGCCATCTTGGACGCGTCCCCGGCCGGCATCAGTAACGGAGATCGCTCCTCCGGGACAAGGTCCCGGAGGAGCGATCTCCCCCACTAGACCCTAGGGAAACGTTGCCTCCGGTAATCGGAGGCAGCTGTCAACTTTGACAGCTGCCTCCGATTAGCTAATTAGCGGGCACGGCGATCAGACCGTGCCCGCTAATAGCAGCGGTCCCGGGCTACTCGCGGCACCCGGGATCGCGGCACTTCAAAGCGGGGCCGCCGCGCGGCCCCGCTTTGAAGTGCAAGTGAGGACATATGACGTACGCATACGTCCTATGTCCTTAAGAGGTTAAAGACACCATTGCCACATGGAAGGCGATACGAAAATTATATGGTTTACCCTTTTGCCTATCGAAAAGATTTCCTCTGTGGCATTCACCACTTTACCCACCTGACTCAGACAAATTAGATTACTCAGAGTGGCAGAGTGCACATGTTTCTTCTGTTGGGGATCTGCTGGATACTAATTCCAACACTTTCTTATCATGGGATATCGTCAGAACACGATTTAAATTGTCTTCATTTAATTTACCTCAATAGGATTCTATAATTGAATTTCTTACTTCCAGAGTGCGGGACATAGCAGAAGCAGAAAGTGATATAGAATTTGATAATCTATTCCCAACACCACATAATTCTTTATCACATACATATGGAGAACTTAGATCACGCTCTCAAAAGAATTTATCTAGACAAATTTTTTTCAAAAAATGGTCCTCCGTAATTTTTTCAGAGGATCTGACCCAACAAATATTGAGAGGATCTCAACTAGTGCATTCTGCCACTCCCAATGTGGTTCTACGTGAAATACATTTCTGCTTTATACACAAGGCTATATATGCCTTTAATATTTCTTTTTCCAACTCTCACACTTCTCACATAAACAGTTGCCCGAAATGTTCACTTCCTAAAGCAGACTTGTTTCATTGCGCCTGGGCCTGCACGCGAGTGCAGGAATTTTGGGACTCTGTGCGGCTCTATCTTTTGTCCACTTGGGGCCATGCCATACCAGTTCTCCCTATAAGTTATCTTTTTCATTTTATTGATATAGACTCTACTACTCCCTCTCCTAAATTACTTACTTCTAAAGGAATTCATTTAACTCTATTAGTTTCCCTGAAATGTTTATTAAGACACTGGATACTGGATACTCTACCAGACATTTCTGAGGTAATCTCCGCTCTGAAGGAGATCTTTCATTGGGAACTTTTGGATGTATTGCGCACCAAAGAAAAATCAACAAAAACATTTATGTCCAAATGGACACAATTTCTAATTCATGATTTTACTATAGAAGAGAGAGACTCTGTCATTAATCAATTTAAGGACACTGATTGGTATTGCATGGCCGCCCAAAAGGGAACTTTGGGAGCACTCCAGATATCTTAAGCTTTTCCCTTTCTCTGTTAAAGACAATTCTCTCCATTCTATTGGTAGCATATTTGAATATCTGACATCTATACCATGTTTTAAGGTGATATTATAAATTACTGTTTTTCTACTTATGTTTTTGGTAATTAATAATCAAAATTTTTCTGTTACACCAAGATGATATTAATAAAAACTAGAGATCATGGCGCAAAAAATTACACCTCAACCAGCCCTGTAGGTGGAAAAATAAAAGCGCTATGGCTCTTAGAAGACAGGGAGGAATATTGCATTAATTTCACCCGGACTTTTGTGCATTAAAGGGCTCTGTCTTGAAGGGGTTAACCACCAATAATGAACTTAAAGTGACACTGTCACCCCCTTTGTGCATTCTGACATCTCTACACAGGTGTAAAGGGTAAATTTAGCGTTTTTCATACCTTATTTCATATCATACGTCATGGTGTTTGTTCACCCATTGGTTGGAAGTAAAGGGGGTGGGGTCTAGACCTTTCGGCCAGCCTGTTCCAATGGCCGGCGAGGGGGTGGGGCCAGCGGTGCAGTTGTGGGCGGGGCTAAGTGGCGCTAATGCCGAGAGGCCACGCCCACTTAATACAATCTGCAGTTGATAAAAGGACACTTTTTACCTGAACAAACACCATGACATATGATATGAAATAAGGTAAGAAAAACGCTAAATTTACCCTTTACACCTGTGTAGAGATGCAAAAATGCAAAAAGGAGGTGACAGTGTCCCTTTAAGGCAATGTTATTAGTTACACATGCATATACATCTTATCACACAATACACTGTAATTTTATGATCCAACTGGTTCAAAAATGCCCTCAGAGGTTTTTGTCTGAGGTAATAGAAAAAACAGGTTTAGGCTATGTTCACACTGCGTATGTTTCCGTCCGTAGTGCGAACCGCGAATATACGCACGTAGTTTTGAGGTTGATGCGTTCGCTTGAAAGTATACAATATACGCCCGCACAGTGCACACTACGTATGAGCTTACGGCCGGATCGTATACGGCGCTGTGAAAAATGAACAAGACTATTGTTTGAGGACGGAAATGTTGAAACTCACGGCAGTGGATTTCCATGCGGTCCCGTACAAAGTACTTATTTCAGCCAAATTGAACTTGATTTTTTCGATCCAAAAGGTTCTGTGAGTTTTATTGGGCTGGACGAAGATTTCCAAGTAAATGACCTGTTTCAGATCGCTTCGAAACAAGCTAGTGAAGCATATTTGTACTACGGGCATACGCAGTGAATCATACGCAGTGTGAACATAGCCTTAAAGGGAACCAATCACACACAAATTGGCCATAAAGATAAGGAAACGTGCTGGTACATCAGCCAGCACGCTTCCTAACCATCCCCCTGTCCCCTCCGTCCCATGAACATTCAGCCCGCAAAGTTAGTTTAATAGTGTCCCGCGCTGTATGCAAATTACCATCTAAGTAGTCAAGGTGGGCGGGCGGCTGGTCAAGTAGTCAAGGTGGCCGGGGGCTTCGTCATGTAGTCACAGGCTCCTGGGCCGCCTCCGGTGCTGTAATCACGCCCCTCCGGGCGTGTTGTAAAGCGGCTCCTGGTGACGTCACTCGGGGGGGCCGGCATTGCACGTCGGCCACGCCGACGTCTTTACTAAGCTGCGCATGCGCAGTGCAGCCTGAGAAGACGCTGCTGTACTGCGCTTGCGCGGCGTAGTACAGCAGCGGCTTCACCCACTGTACTGCGCATGCGCAGCTTAGTAAAGATGTCGGCGTGGCCAACGTGCAATGCCGGCCCCCCCGAGTGACGTCACCAGGAGCCGCTTTACAACACGCCCGGAGGGACGTGATTACAGCACCGGAGGCGGCCCAGGAGCCTGTGACTACATGACGAAGCCCCCGCCCACCGTGACTACTTGACCAGCTGCCCGCCCACCTTGACTACTTAGATAATTTGCATACAGGTAATTACTTAGGTAATTTGCATACAGCGCGGGACACTATTAAACTAACTTTGCGGGCTGAATGTTCATGGGACGGAGGGGACAGGGGGATGGTTAGGAAGCGTGCTGGCACGCTTCCTTATCTTTATGGCCAATTTGTGTGTGATTGGTTCCCTTTAAGGAGGAAAAATGTGTCCATAGTCCTCTAGTACCAAAAAACCCCCCAGAGAAGTCCAACATGTGCACAGCTGTAAATTAAAGGGGTATTCCCCCCAAAATTATTTTTGCATTAATACGTTGCCCATCCATAGCTTTCCATCTTTCCAATATAAAGTTATCATGGATTCTGGACAGTTTTGCTGTTATTTAGAAGCGTTCACTCCCACCGAATGCTTAGAACCATCAGCTCTCAGTCCAACCCGACACGCTCCCTGCTCCCGGCCCCCAACCTCCGAGACGGCATCACGTGTCCTCAGTCTCTTCAATGGGCCGGGTTAGCGCTTCTAACCCAGCACATTGAAGAGAGTGAGGACACTGAGACAGTGACAGCTGCTGATGCTGTTCACTGTCTCCCTCTCTGACAGCAGCCCCCTCAGTGTGTGCCCCCCCTTGCCCGGAGCTCACCCGCCAAGCACCCTGTGTCCCCCCGTAGCTCACCCGGAAGCCGCTCCTGTGAGTAACCTCCCCCCCCTCAGTACAGGCCGTGGACACCCTCCATCGTCAATTCCCCCCGCCCGGAGCTCACCCCTCCTGCGTTTCACCCGGCAGTAGTGCAGCAACCCCTTGCAGAACTAGAGCTCCCAGCATGCTCAGCCTTCTCTCTGTGCATGCTGGGAGTTGTAGTTCTGCACGAGCCCCCTGCACGACTCACTCAGCTCACTCACCCACCCCACTGGTGGCCGTATCTCACCGGGCGCCCGTCCGCGGTCCGCACTAGCCCCGCCCCCTGCATCTCACGGCAACTTAACCGCGGCCTCCCCTGTGCGACTCGCAACTCACGGCTCACCTGCGGGCTGGTGAGATGCAGGGGACGGGGCTAGTGGGGGCCGGGCCGCCGCCGCCCCCACCCACCCTTCACTGAGTTCACTCACTCCACCGGTGGCCTATCTCACCGGGCGGACGGGGGCCGCACTAGCCCCGCCCCCTGCATCATACCCGCGCGACTTGCGGTCCCCCCCGCTTCCCCCCAGATCTCACCTGGGCTGCACTAGCCCCGCCCCCGCATCTCATGCGTGTCCGGCCGCGGTCCGCACTAGCCCTGCCCCCCACATCTCACCCGCGGCAACCCCCACATCTCACCCAACCCCAACCCCCCTTCAGATCTCACCTGGTGCCCGCACCCCTCCCGCAGCAACACCAGCCTTGCGTGACTTGCGGCTCACCTGCGCCCCCCCCTCTTCATTCGGCTCACTCAACTGTCAACCGGTGGCTGGCCACGGTCCCCCCGCATCTCACCCAGTGCCCGCAGCCTCTCTGCTATGCAACTCTGCTATGTCACTCATTCAACTCCGCTATGCAATTCCCTCAACTCAGGTTTGGGAGCATTTAATTTTTTTGGCTCTTGGGGGGAATACCCCTTTAAGTAGCTCCCAAATAGATGACAGATAACAGTGCAGGGGTACTGATAGAATTTAGCTGGAGTTAGGGATGGTCCGAACCGAGTTCGGTTCGGGTTCGTACGAACCCGAACCCACGGTAAGGATTCCCGCTGTCTGCCCGCTCCGTGGAGCGGGCGGATCCAGCGGGAGGACCGCCTGGAAAACTGGGATACAGCCATAGGCTGTATCCCAGTTTTTCAGGCGTTACTCCCGCTGGATCCGCCCGCTCCGTGGAGCGGGCACAGTGGGAGTCTGCTGCCGAGCGTTCGGGTTCATACGAACCCGAACCTCGGCAGGTTCAGACCATCCCTCTCTGTGTTTTCACTCCAGTCTACAGAATTATATGTGAAACACTGGGGCTGCATGTGATGTGGCTCCTGTAAGTATGTTGTACTGTTATTTCTTGCTTAGAAATGGCTGACTGCACTACACATCCACCATGTGTTCTTCCTGAAATGGTGGCAGCCTCACACCAACACTGTAACTTTTTGCACACTGTAACTGGTTGTACTCACGGCCCGGGCATGTGTCTGTTAACAGGCAAGTTCTTTGCAGGTGCTTTATGGGGTGATCAAATGTATTTTAGTTGAGAAAAGCAGCATCTCAAAATCTGTCCTTGCCCTCCCAGCATCCTCTACCATGGGTCTATCATGGGTCTTGTAGTTTAATTATCCGGCCGCGTCATCAGCTGCTCAGCCGCGATTGGCTGAGCATAACTGTGCTCAGCCAATCGCGGCTGAGCACAGTTGTGACACGGCTGGGGGGGGGGGGGCGGTGGCAGGGCTTCAGCCGTGCGTCCGAAGATGACGTTTGGCACAAAATGGCGGACGGCCCTCGACACGGATCAGGTAATGTATAATGCACCACTTCCTGGTACACGGGCGGGGGGGGGGGGGGGGGGGGGGGGGGACACGGGGAAGGGGGCGATTCACAGACATAACATACATTACAAAGTTGTATAACTTTGTAATGTGTGTTATTCTGTGAATAATTTTTTAGTGCCGCACTACCCCTTTAATGAATCTGTTACTGCTGCCCTTGGCTGTGTACTTCACAAAGACAGCTAGGTCCAAACTAGTGTAGAGCTCTGGTATAGTCCATGCCAATTACTGGGATGAACTATAGTAAATCTGCCAGGCCATAAAGGCCATGACCCTATTTTATTTTTAAAGTGTCACTGTCGTTATAGCTTTCAAAATCTAAATCAACAGTAGATGTGATTATTATGCTGTAAAACAAAGCTATACAGCCAATCCAGGTCCAGTCTTCTGAAGGCAGATTTTTAGTCTTGTATGACAATGAACATTAAAGGGGCACTAGCTGCCCAGAGAACCTGCTGATATGCCGCAGAAGCTAAGTAACTAAGGAGTATATTGCTGTCCCTAAACAATCGCCTTTGATCGATAATCGGCTCGTGTAAACACAGCGAAAGATCAAGTGATGAGCAAGAAATCATTCTTTTTGATCTTTCAACATGTTATTAAATCATTGTTGGTCGTTTGCTAAAAATACGCAGATAGCTTTGTGTAAACAGTCTTTTACCAATTCACCGTATGTGTGAAATGGGCTTAAGCAATATTAAAACAATTGAAATAATGATTGTTTTATAAACTATTTTTCACTTCGTCTAAACGCTGATCGTTATAAAAACCAAATTGTTGCTTCAAAATTGTTAAACAATCGACTGGGCAAATTATCGCTCCGTGTCATAACGTTCCTCTTCTCCCCCGCATTCTTTATTAATTCCCTAATTGCTCTTATGCAAATCTGCTGCCTAAGAGCATTTGGGGCGTCACCCTCCGGCCCCGAGCACCACCGCGCCCCACCCAGCCCGCCCCCTCCTGTCCCGCCCACTATGCATATTTATATATGCATAGTGGCCTCTATGTACCATATCGGTACAGGGGAGATGTCCCGTATGAGACAGGCTGCTTCCCACCCATGCGCGATTCATCCGGGCCGCCGCTGATCCTTTCGGAGGTCACTCTAAATGTAAGTATAAGTCTATGACTTATCTGTGAATGTGTGTGATTGAAGTGATTGTTTTTTTGCAAATTGTATGAATGAGAGTGAGTTGTAGTGTGTGCCTGTATAGAGAGTCTGGATGATGGGAGTGTGCATGGTGTGGACGATGGGAATGTGCATGGTGTGGATGATGGGAGTGTGCATGGTGTGGATGATGACCCATCATACTCACAATGGTCACTTCCATCATCCACACCATGCACACTCCCATCATCCACACCATGCACATTCCCATCGTCCACACCATGCACGCTCTCATCATCCAAATTCTCTCAACAGGCACACACTACCACTCACTCTCATTAATACAATTAGCAAAAAAGACAATCACTTCTATCGCACACATTCACAAACATAGACTTATACTTACATCTTGAGTGACCTCTGTGAGGATTGGTGGCGGCCCAGATGAATTGCGCATGCGAGGGAAGCAGCCCGTCTCCAACGAGACATCTTTCCTGCACAGCCGCGGTACATAGAGCCCATATATGAATATGCATAGTGGGTGGGACAGGAGGGGGCGGACTGGGCGGGATGTGGTGGTGCTCGGGGCAGCAGATTTGCATGAGAGCAATTTAGGAATTAATAAAGAATGCAGGGGAGAAGAGGAACGTTTAGGACAGCAATATACTCCAAAGTTACTGAGCTTCTGCAGCATATCAGCAGGTTCTCTGGGTTATCCAGCGAAAATCTTTTTCCTTTTAAATCCAGTTTCAGAAAGTTATATAGATTTGTAATTTACTTTAAAAAACCTCAAGTCTTCCCATACTTATCAGCTGCTTTATGTCCTGCAGGAAATGTTGTTTTCTTTTCAGTCTGACACAGTGCTGTCTGCTGCCACCTATGTCCGAGACAGGAACTGTCTGAAAAACATGGATACAGCCAATGACTATATCCATGATTTCCACATAGCCTTAGGGCTTTATCCAACTTCAGCAGCCACCGCTAATCAAATGCCAAAAGTTCGGGTTCAGATGGACTCCAGCATGCTCCAGGTTCGCTCATCTCTAGTTTCCACATTCTTTTGACCATAGAGTATACCTAGGCACCAAAAATGTATGTGTATGTTTTTAGCATCATAAACTAGACTGCCGTATATTATCTAGCATAATAAACGTTCTGTTGTAGGTCACTATAAGAGGTTGCACACTATTTAGCAAATTTCAGTTAAATGAAAAGTATTAGGCTATATTCACTCACAGTAAAATAAATGTAAAATATGGCCGTACTATCAACATAAAAATGCGCTCCGTTGAATTCAATGGAAAATTATCCGACAATGCACAAACCATAAAGAATAACAGCCATAATTATATAGAACCGTCCAAATAATTAACTTGCTCATTATTTCCCATCTGCTTTTTGCGTTATCAATTGTTTTATTTCCACTCAAAATTACAGTGATATTTAGCTTTTATTTTACTTCCTGTGAACCAAGCCTTAGGGTGGGTTCACACTACGGAATTCTCGCGGATAAACTCCGCGGAATTCCGTCGGCTGTCCACGCGCCTTTCCACCGGCTCCATAGACACCATTCTATGACATGTCACTTCTTTCGGCGGATAGCAGAATACGCCGGCCCATAGAATGGTGTCTATGGAGCCGGCGGAAAGGCACGCAGACGTGCGCACGGACAGCCGACGGAATTCCGCTGAGTTTATCCGCGAGAATTCCTCAGTATGAACCCACCCTTAATATGCATATACAGTGGGCTATGTGCACTCATTCACATGCAGGATGGTGTGGTGAAACAGCAGAACGCTAGTTTGAATAACATGCTACACTAAAGAGGAATCTGAGCAGGGAATTAATATTAATGCTTAAGTGCAACCTAAGTGCCTCAATATGAATGAAACATGAGTTGTGCAAAGTGACCTCTAAATAACTTTGTACAATGGAGAAATACTGCAGACTTGAGGCAGTGGCTGCGACGAGAGCAAACATTTACATTGTTGCCTCTCACTCCCATCCCATGGGTACACCTTTTGCACCTTTTGGAAGTTATCGTCACACCCCACTATAGGTCTGATACTGGCATGTTGTCACAAAGTCTTCCCCAAGACAGACATCTCACCTAGACCCTTCCCGCTCTTCCCAATTTTGGGCAATCCGCCGTTTTCCCCAGGCATGTCCCCAGGCCCCGTCAAGCAATAGAGTTTGGCAGGGAAATATAGGGCCCAGGATTTCCTTTAAAGTGAATGATGATGCACTACACAAGAACTTATGGACCCGACTGGGCTAGGAGGTTGGGGTATAAGGCAACTGACATATTTCCTGAGGTTCCCCCAGAGCCAGTTGGTCTCCTTTGAAACGATATGTCTTGGCTCTGAACCGTTACGTCACTTCCTTTCGCTGCTCTACACTCTCTTGGTTTCCCCTCCAGAAGACTTTCGTCCTCCTTTCGTAATGCGATGGAGGCAGATGTAAACACTTCTCTGACTGGCCCGCAATTATAGATTATATCAATTCACCAATAAATTATCTATTGACAGCAAATTCCAAGAAGCTGGATACAAACTGTTAGCACGCTGGTACTTCGTGCCTTCCAAACCACATAAGATTTTCCCTGACTCCTCTTCCCGTTGCTGACGCGGTGGGTTGGTAGAGGATATTTTTCTACGTCTTCTGGTCTTGCGCTGCCTTGTGACCTTTCTAAGAGGGAGTCTATGATGTTATCTCTATCAAACTGCAATACCAGATCCCGAACACCCCATCCTTTTTACTTCATCTCTCTGATATCCCTATTAAAGTGTACAAAAAATCCTTATTTAAATGTTTAGATAACCGGGCTAGAGCCTGCTTTCCATCGCATTGAAAATCCACTACTGTATGTCGTTGTATTCGAAAAGTGGAGGAGATGTTAAGGATGGAGGAGTTGACGGCATCACTGAGAAATTTGGACTGTCTTTGAAAGTTTTGTGGACTACAAACTGACTTAAATTAATTACATGTAGGTACACTTAAACTGACTCTGTACCCACAATCTGATCCCCCAAACCCCCAAAAGCTGCTTTTAACCCAAGGTCTTTCCAAGGGCCCATTCCACAGGTGATGCAGTTATTGCCCTAAAAAACAACTTTTAAACTTGCAGCCCTGTGTCAAATCGGCGTACCCATGCCCTAGGCTTGCACCGCCTCTCCGTCCCTGCCCTCTTTATCATTAGGAATGCCCCTAGAACAATTTCTCCTATTCATCACCTGTCTGAACGCTGCACATCAGCGAGATCGTTAAGGCACCTGTTCACTGTTCCGAGGGCATTCCTAATGATGAGAAGGGCAGGGAGGAGGGACGGAGGGGTGTCTCAATCCTAGGGCACACACACTCTAGGCCACACCAATTTGGCACAGGGCTGGGAGTTTAAAAGTTCTTTTTAGGACAATAACTGCATCACCTGCCAAGCGGACCCTAGGACAGATCTTGGATTAAAAGCAGCTATCTGATGGTACGAGCTGTTTGGGGGGGTCAGATTGTGGGTACAGAGTTGCTTAAAACCCCAAGCCTTATTAAAGGAGTTGTCCAGCAAGAAACTTTTTCTGTCAAATAAACTGGTGTCAGAAAGTTATATAGATTTGTAATTTACTTCTATTAAAAAAAATCTCAAGTCTTCCCATACTTATTAGCTGCTGTATGTCATGCAGGAAATGTTGTTTCATTTTCAATCTGACACAGTGCTCTCTGGCCGAGACAGGAACTGCCCGGAGCAGGAGAGGTTTTCTTTGGAGATTCTTAGAAAACGGAGACAGAGTTCCTGTCTCGTCCAGAGTTCCTGTCTTTTCCAGAAATGTTAGCAGACTGAAAATAAATAAATAAATAAAAACAAAAAAAACATTTCCTGCATGACAACCCCTTTAAGGCCTCCTGGATTCAGTGTACTAAGGCACTGAATCCAAAAAGCTTCCAAAACGTTTGCGGTTTTAGTGCGTTTTTGTAGCAAGCATTATTTTGTACAGCAAGGGAAGTCTCGTGATACTCCCTAGCTTCTTATACTGGTGGTGGGCATGATCACGTGATGCTTGAGAAAGTGGAGTCATCCACAAAATGTTGCAGAAATTGGTGTCTGCTCCTGCAACGTCAATCACCTTCCATGAGATGACAATTATTTGGATGTGAGCTAAAAGGACTTTATTCCTCTCATTTAGCATCTGGACTTTTTTGAGCATGTTTTCGGGGTGGCTATACCTTGTGCATTTGTATATTTTCCAAAAATTGTCAAAAACATGTGTGTGTGCTTTTTTTCCATTGGGTAGCAGGTCAAGTATACATTACTGACATGTCCCCAGCAGCGAGGATAATTATGCACTTTGGCAACCACCATGAGCTCTAGGAAAGGTACAGTTTGCTTTTTATAACTTAACAGCTATGCACTGGGATTCTGCGGCTTATAGCCACTAATATTGCTGACAGACTCCCTTTAGAGCATTGTCCTTGGATGGGCCACGTAGTGTACCTCAATAGGTTCTACTCATCAATGAAATGAGGAGGAAGAGGACGTCCTGACAGAACCATAGTGACCACTTGGTCTCACACAAGAGAAAGATTATGATAAAAAGGAGAGAAAGAAGATTATTTTTGTAGCTATTATCAACATTAGTGGTATTTTACGTTTAGGCTATGTTCACACACAGTATAAATAACAGTAGTTTTTATTGGACATTTAACAGCAAATAACATCCATTATTTTATAACAATTTCCATTGTTTTAAATTAACATCTGTTATTTAATGTAAAATGTGCAATAAAATGGTGTTATGGTGTTTGAACATAGCCTAAACCTAAGTGGTAACATTTTCCGACAGGTAATGAGTAATGCTTTAAATATTGAAATGTCATTGATGAATGTTTCATTATTTCTGATGTAAAGGTGTCCCTTTACAGGTTCTTTTGATCTCTTAGATCAAGTATCCAATCCTGGGTAAAGAAGAAGGATATAGCTCATTAGAAAACATGGGGGGTAACATAGCCCATCTACCGTATGGCTCACATGTTCAAATCAATGCCAAACATAAGCTGTCATAGATCTTAGCTATAATTTATGCCAGTTTCTGGCATAAAGTATATTATATGTGGCAGACCATGGAATCCAGCCCATTAACTGTGGAGCCCAGTTAAAAACCCTGCCACATGTGGCCGAAAAATGTTAATCATAAAAAAGAAATTAGTTTTGGGCAAAATTTTGTGAGCTTTGGTAAGAAGCATAAAACCGGTAATACATTTGCGCACATGTTTGCAATATTGGTGCTGACCACATATCTCAGTTAAATGAGGCTTTCACAGACTTAGGCCAATACTGCATAAATAATGGCCGATGTTTTGAAATAACGGCCGTTATTTGGGGGCGCAAAATGACAGCCCCCCCCCCCCCGCTAAAAAAACCAAACAAAACAGTGGTCTGACAGCCAAAAAAAAATGCGTTGTGTGGTCATGGCCTTTTGTTAGGCATCCACACATCAGTTATTTTTCTTGTGGGACCTCAGAAATCAGGATCTCTGATGTCCTGGAGAAACCGTCTGTATGGCATTACCAGGGCCAGCGTCAGCACAGGGCTTAACTGGGCAAGTGCCAGGGCCCCAGTGCCTCCAGGGGCCCAGAGAGGGAGAGGGGCCCGGTGTTCTGATCAACCCCCTCACTGTAGTGCACGGTGAGCGCTGATCATCAGACAACACTGGGAAAAGAGCAGGACCTGCAAGGGTCCTGCGGAGAAAGAGGGATGAAGGACCTGATCACATGACCCGCAGGTCCTCAGTACTACAGTGTGGAGATTGGCTGAGCTAAGAGGGAGAGGGAGAAGACTGAGCAGTAAGTGCTGTGTGTGTGTCAGTCAGTCAGTCAGTAATGTGTGTGTGTGTGCCAGTCAGTAATGTGTGTGATAGTCAGTAAGTAATGTGTGTCATTTAGTAAGTAATGTGAGTCAGTAGTGTGTGTCAGTCATGTGTGTGTGTGTGTGTTAGTGGTGTCTCAATTGATTGTACATGGATGGATGGATGAGGGGCCCGCTGAAGCTCTGTCGCCCAAGGGCCTGCATAAACCTGGAGCTGACCCTGGGCATTGGTGATGCATCTGTTTTTGAATATCTGCAGAACTGGATAGGAGGGTAATACATGGACAATGGGAGGAGCCTGCCTAGGGGTAGTATGTCATCCATTTAAAACTGACCCATTGACTTCTTTTGGAATGGATTGGTGGCCAAAACAGATCTGTTTTAAAAATGGATGTGTGGATGGCCACATTGAAATTAATGGGTCCTTTGTCTAAATATCAGGATCCTGATTCAGGCTATGTTCACGTAATGATTTTTAACGGCCATTATTTCATACTCAAAACCACAGGCATTATTTTAAGTAGCAAATAAAGGCTGTTGTTTAACCCCCTCCTGCCGTTGCACTGTAAAGTAACGTTGCTGCAGCCTATGCCCAAAGCTGCAGCGACGTTAACTTCAGATGCAGATATCAGTGACAGCCGGGGACCTATCACAACTGTCAGCACCGGAGCCGCCCTCTGGTGCTGACAATTAACCCTATAGATACTGCGGTCAGCATGACCGCAGCATCTATAGGGCTTCAGACAGAGAATTCTTCCTCTACAGAGGGAGAATTCTCTGATAACCATCTGGGCTCTGTGATGTGACCGCAGAGCCCTGATGGTAGCCATGGAAACCGGAAGCCTCAGGTTTACGGTCTCTAGCTACAGAGGCTTGCGAGGAAAGGAGGGAGGTACTGCTGATGCGCCACTGTGCACGACACGTGGCCGCAAGCTCTGTCCCCTCCCTTCTCTCCCCTTCTGCTGTTACAGACTTCTAACAGCGGCAAGGAACAGGGGAGAGGGGGCAGAGCTATGGACATAAGCTTATGGGATCATTATGATCCCTTAAGCTGATGTCCAAAAACGACCTTGGTATTGATGACCAATGGTCGTGAAAGGGTTAACATACTATGTCGACCATCATTACAAAGTTGCTGTTTTAAAGTTTCATTCAACATTGTGCAAACTAAGGTGAAAAAAAATATCTATGTGTCAACAACATAAATTAATGTTCACTAAACAATGGCTGCAAATTGATGACAAGAACAATAATTTGACAGCTGCTGTTTGCAGTTATATTATATATTTTGTGGACCAATGTCCGTTATTTTCATAGACTCCAATGAAAATCAATGAAGGCTGAAAACAACGGCTTAAATTAAAATGGCGGCCATTATGTTACAGTAGCCTCATGGCCTCAAAGACAGAAAAAAACCTCTGTGTGGAAGAGGCCTTACAGAAGCTCTCTTACCTGCTTGTCGCAAACCACTTCCATTGCTTCTTTTCAATACTGAAATATACAGTACATCACTTGTCCTAATATTGACACTGCATTAAGTAATAGCTTATGGATGACCAGAGCTTATGAGGATAATGGCAACCTAACGTACTTATCAGCAAATACTCATCTGTTCTACCTAACAAATAATCATGATTTACTTATTTTGCACCACCATATTACACAACACTTTACAATTGGGGAAGACTCAAACGAGTAAGATGAAAATAAAATACAAACAAATTAAAGCAATAACACAAGAATAGTAATAATAAGGAATAGGAGGTACAGGTACATTACATGGTGTTAGTTTTATAAAGTAGAACCTTGTGTTGATATAAAAAATCTTAATCAACATATACATAAAGTTCAGGGATAAAAAACACAGGGGGACATTTATTAAACTTACAGCTGAGGCGTACGCCCGGGTGAAAGCGCAGATTTACCCCTTGTTCTTGGCGTACGCCTGCCGCACCCCAGCTCACCCGATGGTTGGGGGAAGGGAGGCTGCGTGGCAAGGTGGGGAGGAGGCATGGGGATCCTGGCGGCAAAGTTATTTTTTGTAAAAACACCACCTGGTTCCCACGCCCGGTGCCATCTTCTGCTTGAGCACTGGCCTGGCTCGGTGCACTGGGGGCAGGTCCGGTGCCCCCTTGTGTGACGATAACTTCTCCCCTCTGTGATGCGTCCCTGCTTGATTCTAATAAAGACATGTCGCCGGATCTGCCCCCAGTGCTTCAGGTCGGTGCTCAAGCAGAAAACAGCGCCAAGCATGTTGAAAAAGGACCACACCACCAGGCTCCCTGCCGCTGTGTTGAGCAGGTTCTGCAAAAAAAATTAAAAATTCAGTACCTGTGATTGTACATTCTCTTTAAGTTTCAGAAGAAGAGTAAAAAGTTACAGCTGAAATTACACCTGTGAGTAGTTCAGCTTTCACAAAGCATGGACCTGGTGATAGAGGACCTGTCGGCTCACCTGACATGTCTATTTTAGTAAATACGTGTTCCATTGAGGCTGTGTTTCCACATGACCCGCAGGTCCTCAGTACTACAGTGTGGAGATTGGCTGAGCTAAGAGGGAGAGGGAGAAGACTGAGCAGTAAGTGCTGTGTGTGTGTCAGTCAGTCAGTAATGTGTGTGTGTGTGTGTGTGTGTGTGTGTGTCAGTCAATAATGTGTGTGTGTGTGTGTGTGCCAGTCAGTAATGTGTGTGATAGTCAGTAAGTAATGTGTGTCATTTAGTAAGTAATGTGTGTCAGTAGTGTGTGTCAGTCATGTGTGTGTGTGTTAGTGGTGTCTCAAATGATTGTACATGGATGGATGGATGAGGGGCCCGCTGAAGCTCTGTCGCCCAAGGGCCTGCATAAACCTGGAGCGTCTGTTTTTGAATATCTGCAGAACTGGATAAGAGGGTAATACATGGACAATGGGAGGAGCCTGCCTAGGGTTAGTATTGCATCCATTTAAAACTGACCCATTGACTTCTTTTGGAATGGATTGGTGGCCAAAACAGATCTGTTTTAAAAATGGATGTGTGGATGGCCACATTGAAATTAATGGGTCCTTTCTCTGTCTGAATATCAGGATCCTGATTCAGGCTATGTTCACGTAATGATTTTTAACAGCCATTATTTGATACTCAAAACCACAGGCATTATTTTAAGTAGCAAATAACGGCTGTTGTTTAACCCCCTCCTGCCGTTGCACTGTAAAGGAACGTTGCTGCAGCTTATGCCCAAAGCATTTCCACATATGTGTTCGGAGTGCCACAACCCCATTTCTCCCCCAGTGCAATGTTGCTGGGATTATTGGCAACATACTGCAAATATTGGGGGAGAAATGGTGGCGTAGTGTCCAGAACACATTCTAAAGGCATATGTGGAAATCCAGCTTAAGGCTATGTTCACACTACGTAAAAGTACGTCCGTTGTTACTATCGGCAACAACGGCAGTACTTTGCACGTTGTGGAACAATGCCGATTGTTCTATGGGATCCCGGCCGAAGCGTATACACATCGTATACGCTCCAGCCGGAATCCCGTGCGGCTCCGCAAAGAACTGACATGTAGGAAACCTTGTCAGTTGACACAATGAAGCGAGCAGCTTCGGCTGCTTGCTTCATTGTGTCCTATAGGGAGTTCTGATGCGGGCAGGCGCGCGCTGATGCACCCGCATCAGAACACTACGGCCATAAGATGATCCAGGATAATCTTTGCAGAGACTGGCCGTTCCCTTACGGCCGATCTCTTACGTAGTGTGAACATAGCCTAAAGGTGGGTTCAGACGTAACCAATCTGCAGCAAATTTCACGCTGCAAGTTTGCATCGAAATCTGCTGCGGATCCTTCCCTGTCACTTTTAATTAGCTTATATTGTCATCCTGATGCAAGTATGTAAAAGTCAACCCCACTTAACCCCCGCCTCCCGATGCATATATTACCGGTACTGCACTCTGGCTTGCTTTGGGGGCTTCCGGGGTCTGGACGTCCTACTCAGCCAATCAGTGCGCTGCGGCATGGCAGCACACTGATTAAAACACAGTATGTAAAACACAGTATGTAAAAGTCAGCCCCCTTAATCCCCGCGGCCCGATGCACACATTACCGGGTCCGCACTCCGGCTTGCTTTGGGGGCTCCCAGCACTAAGCCAATCAGTGTGCTGCGGCGTGGCAGCACACTGATTAGCTTAGTGCTGGGAGCCCCCAAAGCAAGCCGGAGTGCGGACCCGGTAATGTGTGCATCGGGCCGCGGGGATTAAAGGGGCTGACTTTTACATACTCACAGAGGGATAACAATGTAAGCTAATTAAAAGTGACAGGGAACGATCTGCAGTGGATTTTGTTGCGAACTTGCAGTGTGAAATTGGCAGCGGATCTCTTACGTGTGAGCCCACCCTAATGCTATGTCCCCACTGAGAAAATGTGCAGTAATTTAGCTGGGAAAAGAGGCTATTTATTCATAATGGCAGCCGCAAATAATGATCATAACGTCACTTAAGATTCATCATAATTGGCACCAACTGTCACTTTTTAGCTACGTGTTTTTGACTTTAGTCCTGTTTGTTTTTGTGTGTCAAATTCATACCAAAAGACATAACATGCAGCTGAAAACACTGTACCTGTTCACGCATTCAGTAATTATTTTTAGGTCTGCATAAAAGTCCCCTATTTCTGCTCTGTGAACCGAGAAATATGGTCCGTAATTGCATCCGTGGACTCCGCTCTCTGGCGCGGTTTACGCCATCGATAGCAGCAGTACAGCGCATCCATGACTCCAGTACAGAATCCACATCAGCAGATATGGTAAAAAAAAAAATTAACAAGTTTGCTTAGATTTCATCTGTATTTTTCACAGACATCACGAATGTGATATCCGTGACAGCCTCAAAAAACACGGATTGGTAAACCGTATTGCAATCACAATCCGCACTAGGACATGTCCTATCTTTTCACTGTACAGACTGTGAATCTGCTATAGAACAAACTGTGTGAATAGCCCAAAAAAAATCAATGGGTGATCCGTGATTACGACTCTGCAATCACAGACAGCTTTGCAGGATGTATAAATAGGGCCTATGGGAGGATTTATATATGTCGTTATTCAGCGGATTTAATGCTATGAGATTTGCAGTAAAATCTGATAATGATTTCTATTTAATGAGGATGTACCACCAGGTACATCCTCTTTAACCTGAACCCACTGATCGAATGGCGCCAGCACGGGGAAGCCGGTGCCGCAGTCCGTTTTTCGGACCGAGGCCTGGTTCCCGTGCACGGCGCCGTTCTATGCACCGGAACCGGCCGGTGCTCAAGCACTGGAGGCCGGCCGGGCCGCCCCCAGTAGGAAGGGAATTCCCTCCCCTGTATGACACGGCTCCCTTAGAATGAATGGAGCCGCGTCATACAGGGGAGGGAATTCCCTACCACTGGGGGCGGCCCGGCCGGCCTCCAGTGCTTGAGCACCGGCCAGTTACGGTGCATAAAATGGCGTCATGCACGGGAATCGGGCCTCGGTCCGAAAAACGGACCGCGGCACCGGCTTCCCCATGCCGGCGCCGTTCGATCAGTGGGTTTGGGTTAAAGAGGATGCACCTGGTGGTACATCCTCTTTAAATCTATGGCACTCCATTCTCCATGTATCATGTCATAGACAACTACTTAGCTCCTACCACCAAGCTTACCTGTCTCACTCTCACATGTTTCTCTGGGTCCTTGCTCAGTGACGGCCCACTCAGCCAATCACTGGCTGTGGCAAGACAGCGCAGTGATTGGCTGAGCAAACTGTCAGTGAGTGGGGACCTGCAGAAGCATGCGGGAGCGTACTGGGGGAATGTGGACAGGTAAGCTTGGTAGTGAGAGCTGAGTAGTTAATTTCTACAAGTCTATAGCACAATATTATTGCAGCACTGGAAACAGATCACTAATCTCAGGGAGACCAGCCAAAGATAACACTGTCGGTTGCTGGCTAAAGCGCTCAATAAAGTGAAATCCTAAGTACATTGCTCCCTGGGATGTATAAATATGCAAAAAAGAGCCTGTGGAGCCATATTTAAGAGTCTCAAAACACAGGACCAGATATCCCTCCGGGAAGGAACCGGCCAAGGGGTGGCTTTTGTAGGGAAACCACCAAAACCACCATATTAAGTGGCCCTATAAGTAAATGTAATGACAAGGGAAAAACCAAGGCCAGGTATCCATCCACAGACAGCTGTTTCGGGGTGTTGCCCCTCATCAGTGTGGAGCAGGATTCTAGCTAGGTGGGAGCAATGCCTAGTGGAGCCATTTGGGAATCAGATCACTGATCTTAGGGAGACCGGCCAAAGATAACGCTGTCGGCTGCTGGCTAAAGCACTCAATACAGTGAAATCCTAGGTGCATTGCTCCCTGGGATGTTGAAAACTTCTCACCTGTAATTTTCATTTCCTGGAGTCCGGAGGCAGCACACCATGGGTTAACTGGATCTCGTCCACCTGGACAGAACAGTAATTATTCCTAGCAATACAAACAGAATAATTAGTTATCCAATCAGAATAGACCTTGCCCTATAAGGCTTAGCTTGGAACCCAGAAGTACGTACAGTTTGTAGCAATGACACCATGGGCGGGATTATTGTGCTGCCTCCGGACTCCAGGAAATGAAAATTACAGGTGAGAAATTTTCAACTTCCTGATTGTCCTCCGGCAGCACACCATGGGAATGGAAAGCAATGATATGGAGGTGGGATTAGGCTGATGTTGCCTCCTGGATCACTCCCTTGCCAAAGGCTGATCCCTCAGAGGCAAATGTGTCGAGCCTATAGTGCTTAATAAAAGTACTTGCTGAGGACCAGGTAGCAGCTTTACATATATCCTTCAATGGTATGTTGGCACGTTCTGCCCATGATGTAGCTGTTGACCTTGTTGAATGGGCTCGTATAGAAAGTGGGCATTCCAGCCCTTCAGCTGAGTATGCAAACTTGATTACATATTTAATCCATCTGGATAAAGTAGGTTTGCTTGCTTTGGCCCCTTGGTTGGTTACTGGAAAATTTGACAAATAATGCCTCAGTCTTCCTGTAAGTGGCTGTTCTCTCAAGGTAGGTAAGAATAGCCCTGTCATGACTGGCAGGCGTAGACAAGACAAGAGACAGTGGGCCCTAGATCTGAACCCACCCACTGTCACCTGCCTACTTGCCTCAGTCGACCCTAAACGGTCGCGGACAACCACGGAGTCAGTCCCTACACTGCGTAGGTGAATACACAAAACGTAGACAGACAAACAAAACACAATAGAGGATAGTCAACTAGCAGGGTCAAAACCAAACAGACAACGCAGTACAAAATCAGAAGGAGAGCGGATAGTCAAATGTCAGGCAAGAGGTCAGAACACGGGTAGAGCAATAACAAGAGAATTAGGACAGGGAACGCTGGGAAAGGAGCAGGGGAGCTGGGAATAGCCAGCAGGGAACTGAGGATCTGACTGCTTTTTATCCTGGATCAGAGACTAGGTCCAGCAGCTGATTGGACCAGCCCTGATCCCAGCACCAAGCTCAGCTGAACAGATCTAGCAGTGCAGTAACCCCTGCACTGCCAGAAGTCTGACAGGCAAGGCAGGTGTGGCTGGAAAGTAAAACACAGTTCATTCAGTGCAAACACAGACAGAAATTCAGCGCTTCCTCGGCCGCCCGGCACGGACTGAGGAGCGCAAAGTCACATTCCTAACAAGCCCGCTTAACATCTAGTAAATGAAGGTCTGAGTCTTCTTTGAGAACAGGTAAGATGATTTCTTGGTTTAAATTTGAAGTTGATGACACCTTAGGTAGAAACCCCGGCATGGTACGTAGGATAACCACATCCTCTAGTAAACGCAAATAAGGCTCTTTACATGACAGGGCTTGTAACTCACTTATGCGCCTGGCCGAGGTGATTGCTGTCAAAAACAAAGTTTTCCCGGATAAAAACCTGATACCTGATGACTCTATTGGTTCAAATGGTGGTAGACTTAGTACCTTCAATACTAAGGACAAATCCTATGATGGTACTGGACTTCGAAAATTTGGTCTTAATTTCGCAATTGCTCTAAACAACCTAGAAACCAAAGGTACACCCGTAAACCGTCCTTCTAGGTGAGCGTTGATCGCTGTTAGATGTACTTTCAATGTGTTGCATTTAAGGCCTTTTTCAAATCCATTTTGAAGAAACTGGAGAAGGGCACCCACTTCGTTTGTGGATCTAGATGATTCCGAGCACCACGCAGAATATAGTGACCAGATTCGAGAATACACTCTCCTAGTGCTTGGTTTCGGTTAGGCTAAGATTGTGTTCACCACCGCTACCGATAGACCCCATCTTCTTAAGGAAGACCTCTCATACTCCATGCTGTTAGATGGAGGTTGCTCACTTGGGGGTATGTCATTCCTGCTTGGAGTAGGAGATCGCTGGCTTGAGGTATTTTCCAGAATTCTCCTTTCGATAACCTCAATGCGAGTGGAAACCAAGCTCGTCTAGGCCAGTGAGGTAATATGAGGATGGCATCTACTTTCTCTTGCTGAATTTTCCTCAGCACCCTCGGAATCATCAGAAATGGGGGAAAGGCATAGATGAACTCTTCTTTCCAGCTGATTGATAGACCGTCTATGGCCACCGGATTGCCTTCCCTTAATAGGGAACAAAAACGATCGAGCTTGGTGTTGCTGTGAGTTGTCATCATATCTATTGTTGGGGTACCCCACCGCTGGATAATGAGCTTGAATATTCTGGGATTCAGTTCCCATTCTCCAGGTAGCATCAGATGTCTGCTCAGCCAATCCGCTTGGATGTTCAATGACCCCTTGATATGAATGGATAAGATTGCCATGACATTGTCTTCTGCCCAAGTCATTATTAGGGCACATTCCTTCTCTAACTGAGGACTCCTTGTTCCTCCCTGTTTGTTTATATAATAAACTGCGGAAATGTTGTCTGACTGTATTTGAACATGTCTCAGCAGATGATTGAAATGTATTAAGGCCAATCTCACCGCTCTTAGTTCCTTCAAATTGGATGACAGGTGACTTTCTTCCAATGACCATCTGCGCTGGACCCAGCTTGTCCCTACATGGGCACCCCAGCCCCAATTGGATGCATCCGTAGTGACTGCTACTGGGAGGTGGTGAAGAAGAGTCCTGCCCAGGCGTAGATGAGGAGCTGTAAGCCACCAGTGGAGGCTGGTCTTGAGGGTTGGTAGCATTGGCATCCGGTGATGCAAGCCCAGAGTAGATTTGTCCTAGAAATGTAGAATGTGTTTCTGCAAAACTCTGAAGTGAGATCGAGCCCACGGGACCGCCTCTATAGATGAGGTTAGTAGACCTAATATCTTCATGGCTGCTCTCACCGTGCATGTTCTGCTCTTCCTCAGAAACCGCACTGCTCTCAAAATCTTCGAGATTCTTTCTTCTGAAAGTTGCAAAGTCATGTTTTGAGTATCTATGATGTATCCCCGGAACTGTATCCTTGATTTCTTGTGGTTGATAAGAAAACCGTGAGCAGTTAGACACTGTAGGGTAACTTCTAGGTGCTGGTATAGAACCTCTGCTGATGGGGCTTTGAGAAGCCAATCATCTAGGTAAGGTGTTACAAAGATCCCCTTCAACCTCAGACTGGCTTCCAGAACCACTGCCACTTTGTGTAACGCCTGGAGTCGTGGATCCACTGAACCGTCACTAGCGATGGCACAAACCTCACCAGGGAGCGGAGTCTAAGGGGCCGCTGGTTTTCACCAGAGTCCGCCGCAAGGCGGGATGGACTTTCTGCGGCAGGCGACCCCCAGGTCGCTACCCCTGGCTCGGTTGCTAGTGATGGCAGGCGAGGCGTGGCAGGAGCAGTTGGCAGGAGATTAGGCAGACAGTACACAGGAACAATGCGGAAGGCAGCGGACAGGGACTGGGGACCGGGACAGCGGACAGGAACTAGGAACAAGGACTGAGGTCAGGAACAACAGGGGGCTGGGCCAAACGCTATGGGAAGCATGTAGAGGCTCCAACTCCTGTAGTGGGGCAGGGCTGGAATATATAGGAGAGTGTGATGTGCAAGAACCAATTAGGGGCGGACTGCCCCTTTAACTCTGAGACAGTCGGTGCGCGCGCCCTAGGAGGCGGGGACGCGCGCACCGGCTGGCACAGCAAGAGACAGGAGCGGAGGAAGGTGAGGCGCCCCAGGGGGCCGAACTCGTAGCAGCGCCGGGTCCCTGCACATGGACCCCGGTGGCTGCATGGGGCAGGAGGTAGGTTGCGGTGGCGGCCCAAGCACAGGACGCCGCCGCGGCCGTGACAGTACCCCCCCCCCTTTGGCTTCCCCCTCTTTCTGGCTTGCAGATGGAGGCAAATCCGTGATGAAGTCCATCCCTATGTGGCACCAGGGACGGTCTGGAACTGGCAATGGCTGAAGTAGGCCGGCAGGTCTTTGACGGGGTGACTTGTTTTTGGCACAAACGGCACAGGAAGCCACAAAGTCCTTGGCATCCTGGAGGAGATTGGGCCACCAGTAGTGGCGAGAGATCAATTGCCCGGTCTTTTGAGCTCCCAGATGTCCGGCCACAAAAGAGGAATGACCCCACTTCAAGATTCGTCTTCGAAGTGCAGGGCGCACATAGGTCTTTCCGGGAGGCACTTTCTGAAGAGTAGAGGTGGCGACTGGCACTAGGCGATCGGGAGGTATAATGTGGCGAGGGGAGGTGGATTTGCGGATGAAACCCTTCTGCAAGTTCTCCCGGATGTAGGAGGACATGGCCTCAGTCTCGGGAACGGAAAGAGGGCACACCCGACCTCGTGGAGGAGAAGTTCCAGGAAGGAATTCTATGGGACGATCGTACGCCCGGTGAGGTGGTAGAGAGTCCGCCTCCTTGGCAGAGAAGGCATCAGCCAAGTCTTGGTATTCCGCCGGTAGGCCGGATAGAGGCTTGGCGGGGTCAGGTGACGACATAGAGTACTTGGGCTGAGATGACTTCAGACACCGGTTGGAACAGTCCTGACCCTAACTAAGAATCTCCCCGGTTCTCCAGTCCAGCTTAGGGGCATGTAATTGCAGCCAAGGGAGTCCCAGGAGGAAGGCGGAAGAAGAATGGGGCAGGACATAGAAGGAGATCCTTTCCTGATGTAAAGTGCCCACCTGGAGGATTAGAGGTGCAGTCTGGTAGTGCACATGGTCGATAAGAATCTCGCCCGTGACCGAGGAGATAGTCAGGGGTCTGGCTAGTTGGGTCACGGGTAGCCGCCGTCTTTGGACCAATGTTGCTGCAATAAAACTGCCTGCTGACCCAGAATCGAGAAAGGCAGTAGTCTGGTGATTTTGTCCCGTGGGTGTCTGGATGGAGACTTGCATAGACAACCTTGGAGAGGTGGCATTCACACCTAGGGAGGCCTCTCCCACCGGACCTAGGTACGAGCGATTCCCGGACGCTTGAGGACGTTCAGGACATCTCTGCTGGAAGTGATCAGGGTCACCGCAGTAGAGGCAGAGATTCAGCTCCAGACGACAAATTCTCTCATCAGGCAACAGGCGAGCTCGTTCCACCTGCATAGGAACCTCAGGAGTCGGCTGGGCCACCGGAACAACAGGGTTCTGGAAGACCGGCGCCAGCTGGTGATGGCGATGGGACAGGCTTAGTCGTCGTTCATGCCGCACCTCCTCCTCTCTCTCAGAAAAACGAGTATCGACCCTGGTGGCCAGTAGGATGAGTTCGTTCAGGGAGGTAGGTAGGTCTCGGGTGGAAAGCACGTCTCTCACCCGACTGGACAAGCCCTTCTTGAAGGTGGCTACTAGAGCGGCCTCATTCCAGTCTAGCTCTGCTGCCATCATGCGGAATTGGATGGCATAATCGCCAACGGAGGAACTCCCTTGTGAGAGATTGAGTAGAGCAGTCTCTGCTGAAGACGCACGGGCAGGTTCCTCAAAGACAGAGCGAAACTCTGCCAGGAAGGTTCGGAGATTGGCAGTAATCGGGTCATCACGGTCCCACAGTGGCGTGGCCCAGGCCAGGGCCCTTCCCTCCAAGAGGCTGATGATGAAAGCCACTTTAGAGCGTTCAGTGGAGAACTGGCTGCTTAAAAGTTCATTGTGCATGGTGCATTGAGTCAGGAATCCTCTGCACAACTTGGGATCGCCTCCATATTTACTCGGGAGAGCCAGCCGAAGTTTCGAAGCAACAGCAGGAGGTGGTGAGCGCTGGGCTGTAGTATGCTGCTGTAAGGCGGCAGTCAATTGCTGAATCTGCTGAGCTTGTTGGGCGACCACTCTGACTATGTCACGGATGTCAGGCACCTCGCCGGGATCCATGGTTGAAGCCTACTGCAACGCCTGGAGTCGTGGATCCACTGAACCGTCACTAGCGATGGCACAAACCTCACCAGGGAGCAGAGTCTAAGGGGTCGCTGGTTTTCACCAGAGCCCGCCGCAAGGCGGGATAGACTTGCTGCGGCAGGCGACTCCCAGGTCACTACCCCTGGCTCGGTTGCTAGTGACGGCAGGCGAGGCGTGGCAGGAGCAGTAGGCAGGAGATCGTGATCGCAGGTGGCAGACAGTACACTGGAACAATAGGAAGGCAGCGGACAGGGACTGGGGACCCGGACAGCGGACAGGAACTAGGAACAAGGACTGAGGTCAGGAACAACAGGGGGCTGGGCCAAACGCTATGGGAAGCATGTAGAGGCTCCAACACCTGTAGTGGGGCAGGGCTGGAATATATAGGAGAGTGTGATGTGCAAGAACCAATTAGGGGCGGACTGCCCCTTTAACTCTGAGACAGCCGATGCGCGCGCGCCCTGGGAGGCTGGGACGTGCGCGCCGGCCGGCACAGCAAGAGACAGGAGCGGAGGAAGGTGAGGCGTCCCCAGGGTCCCTGCACATGGATCCCGGTGGCTGCATGGGGCAGAAGGGAGGTTGCGGTGGCGGCCCGAGCACGGGACGCCACCACGGCCATGACACTTTGGTGAATACCCGTGGGGCTGAACTGATGCCGAATGGTAGACAGGTAAATTGAAGATGTCTTATTTCTTGTCTGGTCTGGACTGCTATTCGTAGAAATCTTCTGTGTGCTTGGAGAATTGGGATATGAACATAGGCATCACGAAGATCTATCTTTGCCAGAACATCTCCCTGCTGGATAGACATCGTGGCAGACAGGATGGATTCCATTTTGAAATGTTTCTTCACTAGATACCGATTCAGAAAGGTTAAATCTATTACTAGGCGCCAATCTCCTCCTGTTTTTGGAACTGCAAAAATTGGGGAGTAAACCCTTTTGAAGAGGTGGAACTTCTACCTGTTTGAGTATGAACTGATCTAGTAAGTCCAGGATTACAGGCTTTACATTTCTGTTGACCATGAAACGGTTCGGAGGGATATTTTGGAACTCCAAGGAGTAACCTCTGGTCACTGTCGAAGTTACCCAGGCATCATTTGATGTTATGGACCAGAGATCGGCAAAACTCTGAAGTCTTGCCCCAACAGGAGGAGGAGAGGTCCTGGCGTCAAAGATCGGAGCTCTTGTCATTGAACGGCTTCTTTCTGGAGGTGTTCTGTTCTGTTCTTTTTGCCTTTGTATCTATTTTGTCTATTATAGGGACGAAAATTATGTTGTCTGTGCGGTGAACTTCTGCCTCTGCTTTGGTATGGTCTCGTCGGTCTCCTCTTGTTGGGCTTCGGAAAATTAATCCCTTTATCCTCATTCAGAGATTTGAGGATGTCCTTCAATTCTGGTCCAAACAAGGATGTTGGGTTAAAGGGCAAAGAACAAAAATTATGTTTGGAGCCAGCATCTCCGCCCCATAAGGCCCTTCTTGCCACCGTAGATGAGGCCATAACTCTAGATGCAAACTTTAAATTGTTCATGCTGCTATTGCACATAAAGTCTGCCGCCGCTTTCAACATAGATACATTTTTTAGTAGGTCATCTCTACTTACATTGGACTGGATATCCTCCGTCAGCTGGCTCAGCCACATCCGCAGAGCCCTGGCCACCTGTATTGAAGCTGAAGCAACCTTGGCTCCAGACGCAGCTGAGGAGAATGTACGCTTTAGCATTGTGTCTGCCTTACTGACAACTGCTACTGCTACTGACAAATCAATTTTAGGAGTTTGATCCCAGTCTTTATAGAAGTTGGGTTCCAGAGCATAGATAGACTTAAACTTAGAGCCTTGCTCAAACCTCCTTTCTGGCTTATTCCAGTCCTTCTGTAACCACTCTTTAATGATGGGATGAGAGGGGAAAGCTTTACTTGTACTGGGTGGAAAACTGAACAGTTGTTGTCTTTTAGACTGCGTTGAGACGTCCGCCTCTGTCTCTAGTGTGCGCGTAACTGCAGAGATTAACTTAGGTATTTTATCTTTGTTAAGAAGATACACATCATTATCTCTATCTATCACAATTTCCTCTTCATCAGAATGGGAAAATAATAACTCCTCTGCAGACGAGTATGTGGCTGACTGAGCCGGCTGAGTGTGAGAGTGATGGGCCTGATGGATGGATGATCTGACTTCAGTAAATGTCTCCATTAACTGCCCTTTAAACCATGACAGAAACTGCTTGGTTTCTGATTGTTGTTGTTAATGAGATGCACAGGTTGAACAGACATCCTGGTGACAATTCAGGTAATGGTTGCTGACATGATCTGCATATGTTATGTTTGGACTTGCGCTTACTTTTAGGAGGAGGGCTCGACATCTGCAAGAAAGCAGATGCATAACATAGGCATTACCCCACACTCTATACATAGAATCAATCCACAACAGTATGACATCCCCTGCTTACATGCAACATGTAGAAGGCATGTACTTACATTGCACGTCTGAGGGATCTGCTGCCCGGCGAAGTGCAGTCCTCCAGACGTGCACGCCAGCATTTACTACCTCCTGTGCTCGACTTCTGGTCCGCTCGGGCTAGCGGCGCAACGTCACTTCCAGCGCTCCTCTGTGACGTCAGACGCCGGCGCTGGTCACATGGGAGGTCGCGGCCGCCATCTTGGAGGTGACAGAGCGGAGCTGAGTCGAATATCTTCAGAAACTGTTGTTTGCAGGTAGCGATTTTCAATGTAAACACTTCAGGGGGGGTGCAAGAGCTCACCACAGCAAGATAACACCCCATAGTGGAAGGCTCATAATACAGGGGAATCACCATGGCGACCATGGGATAAGGAATAGGACAGACTACTCCAGCCACCTGATCTTTTGTTAATCCTTACCCCTGTTTAGCAGGGTAGAGGGATTGCAGCCTGAGACAAAGCTCTTTAACCACTATTAACCACATAAAAAAATAAAAAAAATAAATATAAAGATCTGCCACAAAGTGGCAGCTCTTCTATCCATTAAGAAGAGAAAAAAATACGTACTTCTGGGTTCCTAGCTAAGCCTTATAGGGCAAGGTCTATTCTGATTGGATAACTAGTTATTCTGTTTGTATTGCTAGGAATAATTACTCTTTTATCCGGGTGGACGAGATCCAGTTAACCCATGGTGTGCTGCCGGAGGAAGATCAGGAAATATAAATATGCAAAAAGAAGCCTCATTTAAGATTCTCAAAACACAGGACTGGCCAGAGATCAAATAATGCCCCAACATTATTGCAGAGGAATTTAAATCCGCTTTGGGAATGGAGTGCCATAGACTTAAGTATCTTAGAGGTACATGTGAAGGTACCCTAAAGCTGCAGCTCTAGGTGCTGGTCGCAATGGTTAAAGGGGTTATGCAGCGTTTAAAATTCTTTTATACATTGCTGCGCTGTTGGTAAACATAATAAACATGTACTAATTAGAGTTGAATTGGGTTGGGAAAGAGTTGGGAAATCCAAGGTTCGATTAAACTCGAACATTCACGAACCTGCCGCATTTGATTGCTGAAGCCTTCCCGGTCCGTGGGGAAGGAGGAGACTCACCGGGTACCGCCTGGAATTCCGGGATTCAGCCTATTACCTAGGCTGAATCCCAGAATTCCAGGCAGTACCCACGCACTCTCCTCCTTCCCCACCGACCGGGAAGGCTTCAGCAATCAAATGGGGCAGGTTTGTGAATGTTTGAGTTTAATCAAACCTTGGATCTTCCGAGGTTCGATCAACTCTAGTACCGATGTGGCCTCTCTGGTTTCCCACGTTGACTGCACCTCCATTACTTTCAAGACACACTTATCTTGGGAGTGACAACTCGCTCAGGCAATCACTGGCTGAGACAGGACAGCGCCATGGCCTGTGATTGGCCGTATGGACTGTCACTCCCGAGACGAGTTTGTCTTGGAAGTAACAGAGCTGCAGCCAGTGGGGGACACTGAAAAGGCCACATTGAGACACTGGGGGAGCTTGGAGAGGTAAGTATAACATGTTTATTATGTTTACCATGAGTACAGCAATATATAAAAATACTGGACAACCCCTTTAAATGTGGGCGGCAGTCGCAAACCCTTACCACCACGTGATACTTTCCTGGTTATTAAAGGAAAAATCGTCTTTCTCTTGACAATATATCAGGGACAGTGCCTAAGATCTGCAATAACATTTTCACCAATGGCCCAGATTAATCTGTCTATAAACCAGAGGGGAAGGACAGGTGTGGCACCTGCCATTTATACCAGTGACTGATGGCAGGCTGTACTACTATATGCAGATGGCAGTACTTATAACCTAAAATCCCTGACAGCTGTAATTTGTAGCCTGACAGACGCTCTTCTCCTAAGGTCAATGCACTGGGGGACATTGAGTAGGGTACAATGAGGTCAGCGTACCTCCGGGATCTCCTCGTGATGACATTATTACTAACCATGCTTCTTTATGCCATTTTATGCTGACATCTGAATTCTCTCACTAAAGGCAAACAGAGGGCACTACATTCAGCATGGTTAAATTATTTACGAAATCCAAATTTTTTTGTATCCCCACTCTTTGGACTTCTGTTTTACCTGGTAAGATAGGGGTGTGAATTTCTTACTTAATGCTCTGAGTTTACCTACAAGCACACCATTAATTCCATTTCTTTGCTTTATATACACACCAACTACAGTGCATAGAAAGCCTGGAATGGGCATAACGCAAACATAAAAAAAATACACCTATCTGGTTACTATAAAAGGCGTATTTTGAGGACTTAGTGGAAAAATATAATAAAATATATTAATACAAAATTTAATACATTGCTTTGATAAAGTTTTACATTTTACTTTGTAATACAACTTTATTTAAAAAAATAATATGTATATATTTTTTATATACATATATACTTCCGTTGACTGGCAGCAGTAAGAGGTAACAAGGACCCCTCTGCTCCACCAACATTTGTGTTGGGAACTGCAGGGCTATGTATGTCTATGTAGTTCCTGATCCCCTGCTCTGATAAAGCACTGCCAAACAGCACTATGCAGAGCAGGATCCTGCTCCCCCTCGTGTACTCTATATTATACAGTACACTGGGAGAGGCTGCTTGACACCATCACTGTATGCGCCAATGGACCAGTGATTGCTCTGCAGTGCTATGGGGGCAGTAGTCCCTCCCAAGAGCTCCAAAGGGCCCAATTAGCATAGAAATCCAACTACTAACTGCATGGGAACAGCGCTGAGGATGAAGGTAAGAGACTTCCTTTCATTCTCAGCACCCCGACACAAAAGGCAATATAGCGTAAGACTAAACAAAATATATTTTTTGACTGACTGAGCTATGTGGAGGCCCACTTTTTATGGGAATATATTTTTTTCTCTACTCATCCTCTCCCCCCCTCATACTATTATAATTACTGTACATACATATTAGTCACTTTATGTACTTCCTATTTCAATTCACCCCAACTACTTTTAAAAGGCTCTGGAAACATGAAGTCTTCACTAAGGGGTTTATTACAGATATATATACGGGATTATGATAGGCCCTGATCCTGACAAGGATGTCCGATATCCCTAAGGATAAATGAGAAGCAGTATTCTATTCTACCTTTAGAACAGTGCAGTACGCGGGAACAAGCCAAGGTTCAAAAAAGGACCGTGGCACCAGCTTACCCATTTTATCCATGTGCAAGACTTAAAGCGAATGTACTGGATCGGTGCCGCAGTCATTTTTGAGCCTCGGCCTGGTTCCCACATACGGCGCTGTTCTTTTTTTGAACCTCTGCCTGGTTCCCGAGTACGGTGCTGTTCTAATCCCAGGCACCAGCCGGGGGTAAAGCCATTCTATCCATGTGAAATACTTATAAAGAACGAACTGATTGTACATTCACTTTAATGTCACCTTGGTAAAAATTAGCTGTAAAACTCTAAAGTTGTTAAACCATCTTCTCACAGCAGCTCGCTACATATTGGTGCACACTGGAAGCCGAGCACGCCTCCATCCTTAAATGACATATTATATGCTAGAATGCAAGATGTCCATAACATGTAATATCTACCTGCAGCGATTAACAACAAAACTCATCTTTTCAAAGCAGTATGATCAAAAAACCCCTGGAGGTCATACCCCCCCCCCCTTCCTTGTAATAAATGCTCTATTTTGACTCCCCCAACCTTTATAATAGTAATTCTTTATTATATATAGCAACGTCTGATTTTGCAGCAGTTCATATAGATTCGTCAATTTTGTGTTCTTTCCTGACTATATTTCGTCTTGTCCCCCTGCCCCCCCCTTCCACTTTAACCCCTTAAGGACAGAGCCTGAAATGGCCTTAATGACAGAGACAAATTTTATGAATATGACCAGTGTCACTTTATTCATTAATAACTTCGGGATGCTTTTACCTATCCGGCTGATTCTGAGATTGTTTTCTCGTGACATATTGTACTTCGCATTTCTGGTAAATTGGAGTCGATAATCATAACAAATCTTTATGAAAAAAAACCAAATAATGTGAAAAAATGTGAAAAACTGCATTTTTCCAACTTTGAAACTTCTTTGCGTATACAGAAAGTGGTTATACCACATAAATTATATATTAAATAGCATTAGCAACATGTCTACTTTATGTTGGCGGCATTTATTAAACGATCTTTAATTTTTTTTAGACAATAGGAAGCTTAAAACATTAGCAGCAAATTTCCAAATTTTCTGTAAAATTTCAAAATCAGATATTTTTAGGGACCTGTTCAGGTTTAAAGTGTATTTGAGGGGCCTGTATGTTAGAAAGCCCCACAAAGCACCCCATTTCAGAAACTGCACCCCCCACACTCTGCAAAAGCATATCCAGAAAGTGTTTTAACCCTTTAGGGGAGTCACAGAAATAAAAGCTAAGTGTGTAAGAAATTTGAAAATTTTAATTTTCTGTGCAGAGATTTTATTGTAATCCAATATTTTTCATAATTATAAACCTATTACCAGAGAAATGCACCCCAATAATTATTGCCCCGTTTCTGCAGTTTATAGAAATACCCCATATGTGGCCCTATTGCGCTATTTGACGCAACCACAAGCCTCAGAATCAAAGGAGCGCCTAGTGAATTTCAACGCCTCCGTTATATTTGGTCATTTCTGACTGTACCACTTCAGGTTGGCAGAGGCTCTGGGGTGTCAAAACCTAAAAAACACCCCTAAAGGGACACCATTTAGAAAACTACACCCCTCAAGGAATGTAACAAGGGGTGCGGTGAGCATTTGGACCCCACAGGTGCTTCACAGATTTTCCGAACAATATGGCGTGAAAAAAGAAAAATTTATTTTTTACACTAAAACGTTGTTCTAGCCTTCAATTTTTCATTTTCTTAAAGGGATAAGAGGAAAAAAAAGACACAAAATGTGTAGCGCAGTTTCTCCCGAGTACAGAAATACCCCACATGTGGCGATAAAGTGCCAAGCGGGCGCAGGACGAGCCTCCAAAGGAAAGGAGCGCCAATTGGCTTTTGGAAGCTGAATTTCACTGGAAAGGATTTCAAGGGCCATGTCGCATTTACAGAGCCCTCGTGCTGCCAAGACACTGGAAACCCCCCACAAGTGACCCCATTCTGGAAACTACACCCCTCAAGGAATCTAACAAGGGGTGCAGTGAGCATATGGACCCCACTGGTGACGGGCACAAATGTGGAACAATGTGACGTAAAAGTAAAAAATTTCATTTTTTCACTTTCATGGCACAAATGTGCCCGTCATCAAGGGGTCCATATCCTCACTGCACCCCTTGTTAGATTCCTTGAGGGGTGCAGTTTCCATAATGGGGTCACTTGTGGGGGGTTTCCAGTGTTTTGGCAGCACGAGGGCTCTGTAAATGCGACATGGCGTTCATCATCCATTCTAGCCAAATCCAACCTCCAAAATCCAAATGGCGCTCCTTCCCTTCGGAGGCTTGCCCTGCGCCCACATGGCGCTTTATGTCCACATGTGGGGTATTTACGGACTCGGGGGAAATTGCTCTACACATATTGTGTGTTTTTTTCTCTTTTAACCCCTTGTGAAAATGATAAATTCAAGGCTAAACCAACATTATAGTGTAAAAAATGTAATATTTCATTTTCACGCCACATTGTTCCACATTTGTGCCCATCACCAGTGGGGTCCATATGCTCACTACACCCCTTGTTACATTCCTTGAGGGGTGCAGTTTCCATAATAGGGTCACTTGTGGGGGGTTTCAACTGTCTTGGCAACACAGAGGCCTTTTGAATGCAACATGGCCCCTTAAAATCCATTCCATCCAAATCCAGCCTTCAAAAACCAAATGGCGCTCCTTCCCTTCGGAGGCTTACCCTGCACCCGCATGGCGCTTTATGTCCACATGTGGGGTATTTCCGTACTCAGGGGAAATTGCTCTACACATTTAGTGTTTTTTTTTATCTTTTAGCCCCTTGTGAAAATGAAAAAATCATGACAAGATTAATGATTTAGAGTAAAAATTTTACAAAAATTACACTAAATGTTGGTCTAGCCTTGATTTTTTCCATTTCCACAAGGGGTTAAAAAAGAAAATTAACACAAAACGTGTAGGGTAGTTTCCCCTGATTACGAAAATACCCCATATGTGGGCATAATGTGCCATATGGGCACAGGGCAAGCCACCAAAGGGACAGAGCGCCATTTAGAGGCTGGAATGGAGGATGGAGGCCATGTCGCAATTACAAAGCTCCTGTGCTGCCAGGTCAGTAGAAACCCCCCACAAGTGACCCCATTCTGGAAACTACACCCCATAAGGAATCTAACAAGGGGTGCAGTGAGGATATGGACCCCACTGGTGACAGGCACTTACGTAGAACATGTGCCGAGAAAATAAAAAATACAATTTTTTTCATTTTCACGTCCCAAATGTGGCCGTCACCAGGGGGCCATATCCCCGCTGCCCCCCTTGTTAGATTCCTTATGGGGTGTAGTTTCCAGAATGGGGTCACTTGTGAGGGGTTTCTACTGTCCTGGCCGCACAGAAGCTTTGTAATTGCATCATGGTATCCTCTAATGGGAATGGCGGCCATACCTATTTAGCTGGGGAAAAGGGACAATTATTAATTTATTTGGGGGTATTAGGGCAATTATTAGTTTATGTGTAATCTGATTTTATTGACAACCAAACGCAAACAGCATATACAAAATCAATGCAATCTCAGTACATGACGACCTGCAAGTCGCCTGGTGTCACATTTTAAATTATTTAAAGAGCAAGAGAAAGAGCAGTGCAATGTCAACATTTCCAAACATCGGTACTACCAACACGGCAGTGCACTATAACGCAAACCGCAAGCCTAATAAAAAAAAAAAAAAGTCCTGCAGGTTGCAGGGGAGAGGAGGAAGAGAAAAGGAAAAGAAAAAAGAGGGAGGGGAGGGGGGGAAAAGGGAGGCTGAGGAGGAAAACGGAAACTCAAAAAGAGGGGAGGAAAGGCGGGCAGGGGGCAGACCACTGAGCCAAGTGCCATAACAAGTACAGCGCTATAAGAGCATAAAGCACCCTTACCTAACGGGTGAGAGCAAGGAAGGCCTCTGAGTCCATAAACAGGCGCCAGGGGAACCACACCCTATCAAATTTAGTAGACTGCTCATGAGCCTCCGCAATCAGCTCCTCCATTCTACCCAATTCCCTGAGTTCACTAAGCCACTCCATTAGTGTAGGCACCCTGGGTGTTTTCCAGTGTCGGGGGATAACCATGCGTGCCGCAGTCAAAAAATGTCTCAACATCCCTTTCTTAATGGTAGCAAGGGAGCCCGGGATCTGTGACAGTAGGGTCAGCTGTGGGGAGTTGACGATGGTCCTTCCAGAATATGCATTGTAGATGGTCAAGATCTTATCCCAAAACTCTCGAATGCTCGGACATGCCCACCAAATATGTAACATGTCACCAGCTTCCGTGAGGCATCTCCAGCAGCGGTCAGAGACCTCAGGGAACATTGCATGCAAGGAGACTGGGCAAAAATACCATCGTGAGAGGATCTTGTAATTTTTCTCCTTTGCCTTAACGGCCATAGAAGCACCATGAGTAAATTCGCAAATTTTCTGGAAGGACTGACCATCAAGAGATACATTCAAATCGCGCTCCCACTTGTCAAAGAAGGAAGGTCTGTCAGGATTTTCGATACCAACCAGAATCTGGTATAGGACAGATATGCAATGTGGGATAGCTGAGGTGGAGACAACTAGATTGTCAAAGTCTGTGAGTGCAGCAACGTACGTGCCTCTTGGGAAGAGAGTACGTAGGAATGAAGCTAACTGCCCGTATTCCAGCCAGGACAGCCGATGGTCCGGGGATTGAGCTTGGAGTATCGCCACAGATGAGATGGCATCACCCGTCATGCAGTCCCTAACCCTAGGGCAATCAGACCGTTCCCACAGAAGAAATCTGTGTGTCCGCAGGCCAGGCGGGAATGATGGGTTCTGGAGTATCGGGGAAAGCGGTCCCGGTACCACAGATAGTTTGTATTTAGCAACGCTCCTATCCCATACGCATAGCGTATGTGGGATAAAGAAGGGGAGACCAGACAGAGAGTGGCGTATTTCAGGAGAAATCCATGGCAAGAGAGAGGGGGCAACCGGGCTCAACGAGAACTCTAGATCCACCCACCTCTTAGAGCCCCGACAATGTACCCTGTCCAGAACTCCACGCAGGACAGCCGCCTCATGATAGAGACGCAGATCAGGGAGCCCCATACCCCCCATGGACCGAGATTGAGTCAGGGTGGAATATGCAATCCTGGGCTTGCAGTTTCCCCAGATGAATTTTGAGATAGCCCTGCGTAGAGTCCTGAAGAAGGCAACGGGGACCACAATGGGAATAGTTTGGAAGATGTATAATAGTTTAGGAAGTATGTCCATCTTTACAATGGCCATCCTACCAAACCATGAGGTTGGTTTCAGAAAATAAGAGGTCATGTCTGCGAGAACCCTGTTCAGCATGGGGGCATAATTCAGATCAAAAAGAGAACTTAGCATAGGCGGGAGCTTTAATCCCAGATAAACTATGAAGTCCATTTGCCACTGAAAGGAAAAGGAAGCCCTGACCGCTTCGAACACAGCCTGTGGGATGGAAATATTAAGCCCCTCGGTTTTTGTCAGGTTGACCTTAAAATTACTGAGGTCACCAAACCGTTGAAACTCCTGCAAAACAGAGGGAAGCGTGGTGATGGGGGATGAGATGTAGAGCAGGAGATCATCTGCATATAATGCTAGCTTGTGGTGGTCCCGTCCAAACACGACACCCCGGATGACCGGGTTATGTCTAATAGCAACCGCCAGGTGTTCCATGGTTAGAATATAAAGCGTGGGAGACAAGGGACAGCCCTGGCGCGTGCCGTTATGAATCTCAAAAGAGCTAGACAACAGCCCATTGACTCGCACACGTGCCGAGGGACAAGAGTACAAGGCCATTATTCTTTCCACTATAAGTGGGCCAAGTCCCACTCCCCGTAGGACCATCCGCAGGAACCCCCAATGCACACGATCGAAGGCTTTCTCCGCATCGATAGAAAGAAGGCACAAAGGGGATCCCGAACGGCTAGCCCACGACATCAGGGTGAGAGTCCTCAACGTGTTGTCCCTTGCCTCCCTGCCGGGGACGAATCCCACCTGGTCAGTGTGAATGAGTTGGGGGATATGACAGTTCAGGCGCGTGGCCAGCATTTTGGAATAGAGCTTGAGATCACAATTAATGAGCGAGATAGGACGGTAATTCTTGCAATATTTAGGATCTCGTCCAGGTTTGGGCAGGACCACCACATGTGCCTCCAGTGATTGGCGAGGGAAAGGGCACGTCTCTGAAATACTATTGAAGCATTTAGTCATAATAGGCAGTAAAAGATCTTTAAAGGTCTTAAAAAAGCATGCAGTGAAACCATCTGGCCCTGGGCTTTTACCCCCCTTAGCGTCAACAATAGCACCCTTAAGCTCATTTTCAGTAAAAGGGGAGTCCAAACCCTCAACAGAGTCCGCAGGTACTTTAGGCAGCTCCGTATCTGACAGGTATGCAGATATTCTAGACTCCAAGGCCTGAGCTGGCATCTCCGAGAAGCGGCCCTTAATGTTGTACAGAGAGGAGAAATAAGACCGAAAGAGATCAGAGATCTCTCTGGGATTGTGTATAGCGTCGCCAGCATGGTCGAGGAGGCTAGGAATATGTGCAGCCTGTGTTCTCGGGTGGATCAGTCTAGCTAATGTTCTGCCACATTTATTGGCATGCTCATAAAGGTAGCTGCGGTACCGCTCCTGTTGGGAAGAGGATGCCTTATTAAGAAGGTCTTTTAGCTGTTCCCTAGCAAGTGTCAACGCGGTCAGAGCCTCGTCAGTGGGATTCTGTTTATGCGTCTTAGAAAGAGCTTCAACTTTATCTGCCAGCTGGACAATTTTAGCGCTCCTGTCCTTTTTGATCCTAGACCCCTGCTGAATAAGGGTCCCCCTGACAACAGATTTCAGTGCCTCCCACTGCATAGGAAGGGCCGTGTCATCGTTAGCGTGGTCAGTAATGAAGTTAGTGATCGTTTGAGTAACAGCCGCTTTACACGCTACGTCTTTGAGAAGTGATTCGTTCAGGCGCCATGTCCATTCCCTGGGTACCAACCCCGGCAAAGTCAATGATAGGAAAATAGGAGAGTGATCAGACCATAAGGCATTACCTATCGTGGCCGAGGGAGTGAATGTTAAAGCGTACTGGGCGATGAAAAACATATCCAGTCTGCCATAGGTGCGGTGTGCATCCGAATAGTGGGTAAAGTCCCTATCCTTGGGGTGAAGGATGCGCCAGACATCCACTAAACCGTGGAGACCAAGGACAGAACTCGCCATTGTATATTCAGAGCGCGGCACAGCTGTTTTGCCAGAGGAGGTATCCAGAGAAGGGTCCATGACCAAGTTAAAGTCCCCCCCCAGAATCAACACGCCCTCTATAAACGTAGAAGCCACTCTGAGTATGGCCCTCAGGGAGCTGCCCTGACGGGAATTGGGGAGATAGATGTTGCCAATAGTATAGATCCGGGACTGAATGTCCAACTTGAGGAAAACGTATCTCCCCTTAGGACAAATCAAGGAATCAAGCAAAGTGTGCGGCAATGACTTGTGTAATGCTATGGAGACCCCCTTTGATTTGGCGTCAGGATTGGTACTATGTGTCCATACATTATAGTAGTTAAGCCGCATGCGAGGCGCACGAGCAGTCTGAAAGTGTGTTTCTTGTAGCAATAAGATGTGCACCCTCTGTCTATGCATGGAGTAGAGAATCTGAGACCGTTTTTGTGGGACATTCATTCCCCTAGCATTAATAGAGGCAAGCTTGATGTCGGCCCCCGCCATGTCGGCCCCCCCTCCACCCGCCAGGAACGCAGAAAGGGAGGAAAAGCAGAGGGAAGGAGGAGGGTGTAGGAAGAGAACAAGGGACGGAGAAGAGAGAGAGAAAGAAAAAAAGAAAACAAGGGGGGGGGGAAAGAAAGACTGAACCTGCAGTCAGAAAAAGAGGGCTACCAAGAGAGATAACCCCCGAATCCGGGTAGTTCCGTACTACCAGGAGAGACCCAAACGGGTACAAAAACGCTCTAAGCGTCTATTCTAACGAGGGACGGACTAACAGATGAAGGTCTGTAAATCCGTGACAGGACACCAGAATAAAAACTAATTATGTAACATAAGTACACCCTATAAACATATGCAACATTCTAAAATAAAGATTAGGAATTAGAAAGCACCCCTTAAAGAACTAGCCAAACTGACATACACAAAGCCCCCCCCCCTTCCCCCCTCCCCCCACCTCCGTGAACATAGAAACCAGCATAATCGTTGAACTAGGCCGCTGTAACCTAGTGACCTTGGGTATATACCCCATAAACAGAAAAAGGCATATGAAAAACAAATATGGGCTGAAAAGATATAGCCTAACAAGCTACGGCACCGTATGGCAGGACAGCATGGCCTTCACCGACCAGAATGTCCTCAGTCCCCGGAGGCCACTGGTCCAGGGGGGTGAGAGGATCTGCCCAGAGTCATCGGTGGAACCGGATCCCAGTCTGGTAAGGTCATCGGGGGTAAATCCAACGCGGATAAGAAGGCAGGCAGGTCTTCTGGCGTATGCAGCTCCAGTCTTTTGCCGCCCCTCCGGACCACCAGCTGAAAAGGAAAGCCCCAGGAATACTGGATGTCGCGTTCCCTTAACAGGACCAACAGGGGTTTGAGAGCCCGTCGTTGAGAAAGGGTGGTTCTGGAGAGGTCCTGAAGGAAAATCAGCTGGGCTCCGTCAAAATCAACAAAATCCATGTTGCGCACTGCCTTCATGATGTCATCCTTGGTACGGTAGTGGTGAAGCCTACAGATGACGTCCCTAGGCCGGTTTACATCGGTCGAGACTGGGCCTAGAGTACGATGAGCCCTGTCGATCTCAAACTCCGCCCCTGGTGGCCGGTGGAGAATGGAAGCAAACAGATCCTGAAGGGAAGGAATAAGATCAGCCGCTCTGGTCGCTTCAGGAAGGCCTCTGATACGGATATTATTCCGTCTACTGCGGTTTTCTGCGTCATCATGAAGCCTGTAGAGATGACGAATTTGCCTTTCTTGAGTAGCAAGCGTAGCCTGAACATCATCCACCGTGGTAGCTAAGGAGTCTTGTTCAGCAGCAATATCAGTAACCCTCGCCTCCAGGGTATGTACATCAGATTTGAGAGAAGTAAGTTCTTGTTTGTATGAGGTTTCCAAGCGCTCCACAAACTTTTCCATATCTGAGCGCGTGGGCAGCAATTTCATGTATTCTTTCCAGTCCCATTCTGAGCCATCATGTATAGGGTTAACAGATGCAGCAGAGCTGGTGCGGGTCAGATCACTGCCCCTAGTGGTGGAGAAGGGGAGTGCAGCAGGGGACAGAGAAGACATGCTGGCAGCTAACAGTAAATCTGAGGCTGGGAGACAGACTGTTTCACTGCAGGGAGAACAGTTTATGATAGTCTCTGTGTCCCTCTGGCTGGGACTGGATGATAGTGCTGTGCTGGGGCTGGGAGCAAAGTCCACTGCTGCCCTGGAATGGATGCCGGAGGACACTGCCGCCCCAGGATGGGGGCTGGGCAACACTGCAGCCCGGAGGTGAAGATGAGGGGGTATTGCCGCCCCGGGGTGAGCTCCAGTGGATCCCGCTGTCTGGAGGTAAGAGCTGGGGCACACTGTGTCCCGGATGCAGGGACCAGGGAGCTCCGTCTCCCCAGCGGCAGGCGGCGTAAGCGAGTGCCGTTCCGCCACGGGCGCAGCTTCAGGGGGCTGATGGGAAGGCCGAGCCGCGTCCGTGTACTCGCGGCTGCTGGACCCCGGGGAACCAGGTGCCGACGAGGCCGGAGCCGGGGCTCTTACCGCTGTAACCGTCGGGCCCGGGAGGCGATAGCTGGAGGAGGCCAGTGGTTGTGGCGGCGCTGCGGGCGGGTGTGCAGCTGCTGCTGCGGCGGCCGCCTGTGCCCTTGTCACGCGGGACCCGGAAGTCTTGGAGGCCGCAGGCCGTGCAGGTAGGCCGCAACTTGCAGGGAGGAAAAAGCGGTCTAAGCTTCCCTGGGAGGGCTGGGGGTCAGATGGTCCTGTGCCTGGCTTGTTCCTCCGACGGACCCGAACCATTTGGGGTGCAGTCTGTCCGTTTTGGGGTGTAAAGGGATGCTGTCTGGTGTCCTGTCCCCGGAGCTCACAGAAGATGCCTGCTCACTCCTCCATAGCCAGGCCACGCCCCCAATTATTAGTTTATAAGGTTGGAAATGACAGGTGTCCATCAAATTCAACCTGTGTTGATCCAGAGGAAGGCAAAAACCCCTCGTGAGGCAGACGACAGTAGCCTCATCACAGGGGAAAAATTCCTTCCCGACTATATATATGTATATTGGCGATCAGAATAATCCCTGGATCAGGGTGACCCCTGAAATAGGAATAAGGGACAGAATTTAGATAATGTAGAACTCCGATGACGTGTGGTGCGCCTTGGAGCGATCCAGTATGCAGAGGCCGGGGGGATCAGGACAGGCGTCACACTGGAAAATGGCGTCCTTCCTGATCCCCCTGTTACGCCACACTCTGCACTTCTTCTGGGGTCTCCTGTTCTCCAGTGTGGGGGACGTCACCTGGAAAATGTTGTCCTGGTGCGATACGGGGTCCTTCATATCCAGAAGCGCTGGGTCCGCTCCATGGCTGCTAAATATTAGGGCGCTATTACTGCTTCTGATATGTTCGGATCGTGCCGCAATTTACAGTAGCTCGGGCAGCGAGGGACCGGAAGAGGGGGTGCTGGTATAAAAGTTATCCCCGTACAGGTGGTAACCTTTATCCAGCAGTGGGAAGATCAGTTCCCGGACGATCTTTCCACTTGTTCCGAGGATGGGGGGGGAGGGGGCATCTGGGGGCATTTGGGGGCTGGATTTGGGTGTCCCTTTCTACATATACTCTTAAGGGTACGTGCACACTGCGGAATCGCGACAGATAACCCTTCGTGCATTCCGCAGTTGGCACCCACCGGCAGACTGATGCAGGCGCACGTCTCCGTCCGTGTCATAGACTCCATTCTATGCACGGGCGGATCATTCTTTGGACGGACGACGGATTCCGCCCGTGCATAGAATGGAGTCTATGACACGGGTGGAGACATGCGCCCGCATCAGTCCGCTGGCGGGTGCCAGCTGCGGAATGCACAAAGGGTTATCCTTCGCCATTCCGCAGTGTGCACGTACCCTGGATCTGTAAGTGTACCCTGAGGTACGCTCACAGAGTTTGTAGAATTTCACACCATACCGTGATCTCTTATTGGGACGGTACTGGCGGAAAAGACGTGTCTGGGGGGCAGCGTACGCTACCCTACCCCCCAGACATGTCACAGGATGATGAGGATGATGAGGATGAATGGAGGAAAGAAGGATCCCCCCATTCATCCTCACTGGCTGTTTCGGGGTCGGGGGCAATAATAACGTATCCATCTGACACCGAAAACACCCTGGGGGCCATCTTTATACGGGGATTGGTATATGGGGTATGTAGTGGTGTAGTGTCAAACTTTATTCAATGTAGTGTGGTGTAATGTAGTGTTTTTTACGTGTTTTTTTTACAGTAAGTATAAAAAAAAAACCTACGCCAACAAAGGAGTTGCTGATAAATGCCGCACTTATGTTCGGCACTTATCAGCAGACCGTGGCAGTAGAATATAGAAAAAAAACACCCTACGCCAAAAAGGAGGAGTTGCTGATTAGCAGCGCACTTTCGTGCGATGCTGATCAACACTCAGCGGCGATAGGGTGCGAAAAATAGAAGAAAAAAAACTTTTGAAAAAAAAAAAAAAACTTTTTCTATATTCTGAATATCCCTGTAGCTGCTGATAAGTGTATTACACATATCAGCCGCTAGGGGGCAGCAGAGCGCAAAATCCGGAAAATGACGAGGCTGGAGCCGAAAATAGCCGAAAGAAGACGACGGGGAACGGCGGAAAGACCCGAAGACCGAACGGAATGACGGAGGACGCCGCGAACCCGGAAGACGCCGATCAGGAGCCCGGGACAGGTGAGTAATGTACAAATACCTGCTCTGGACCCCTCGGCTACCTAGCTGAGGGGTCCAGGGCAGGTATTTATTATTTTGCTGGACTCTGATCGCCGTGCCACCGGCCCGATCGCCGTGAACGGCCGGCCGGCCGTTCACGGCGATCGGGCCGGTGGCACGGTGACCACCATTACTTTTTACAGTAATGGCGGTCGGTGCCGTCCTCGGACAGCACCGACCGCCATTTTTTTCCGGGTCATCGGGTCACCGATGACCCGGAAAGGTTCCGATCGCCGCTATTGGCTGATCTGAATTGATCAGCCTATAGCGGCGATCGTAAGCACGGGGGGTGTTAACCACCCCCCGTGCCGTGAAGCTATGATGGCCTGCTATGATTTATAGCAGGCCATCTTCCCCGACCGCTGTGTGTGAACACGCAGCGATCGGGGAAACATCGGGCGTAAATTTACGCCCTGATGCGCTAAGTACCAGGGCGCGAGGGCGTAAGTTTACGCCCGATGTCGTTAAGGGGTTAATGTACTAAATCATATCTCAATATCATGTTTAAGTCCATTACTGTTAGTCTGCAATTTGTTATACACATTTCATGTGATTATCACTTCTGTATTTGTAATTATCTATTTTATTGTATCTCGTAAAAAAAAATAGTTTTTTTTTTTAAAAAAAAAAACACTTGTAAATTTTGTTTGCCAACATTATGGGTACATATGACTTACAAGTGACACTTGCAGTGAATATACCACAGACTTGCATATATACCAGCAGTTACCAGGATGCTTCAGAGTTCACTTTCCCAACCACTTATTAAATACAATACCCAACCCTCCACAGTGCCCTCAGTGGTGGCAGAGAAAGTGGCATACTAATAACTAATGTATACCTAGTACTGTATATGCTGAGACTCCCTAGTAAGCTTCTCCTGGAGCCCTCTGGAAGGCTGATATGACAACATATATTCTGACTATACAGTTTATGTATGCCAGCATTGTTATATACTTGTCACATGTAAGCACATTACATATACAGAATACAATATAAACAGCCAGTCTACCAAGAAGCTGAAGCTGGTAGGTAGAATAGACCAGCTGACATTCCTGCAATTCCTAATATTTCACTAGTGCCATAATATATACTGCAGACCCAGAGTTAGGGTACAAACCCACACACCGTATACGCAGCAGATACGCAACAAGTACGCAGCAGATTTGATGGTTTATATTTGATGCTGTGTTCAGTTATTTAGATCTAATCTGCTGCGTATTTGTTGCGTATTTGCTGCGTATCGCAGCAGTAAATACGCTGAATATACGGTGTGTGGGTTTATACCCTTAAAGCGACTCTGTACCCACAATCTGCCCCCCCCCCCCCAAACCACTTGTACCTTCGGATAGCTGCTTTTACTCCAAGATCTGTCCTGGGGTCTATTCGGCAGGTGATGAAGTTATTGTCCTAAAAAAACATCTTTAATCTTGCAGCCCTGTGTCAAATTAGTGTGGCCTAGAGTGTCTGTGCCATAGGCCTGCACCGCCCCTCTGTCCCTTCTCTCCGCCCTCTTCACCATTAGAAATGCCCCTGGTAGGATTTCTCCTATTCATCACTTGTCTGAAAACTGCACATCTGTTGGATTGTTAAAGCACCTGTGCAGTGTTCAGACAAGTGATGAATAGGAAAAATCCTGCCCAGGGGGATTCCTGATGGTGAAGAGAATGAGGAGGAGGGATGGAGGGGCGGTGCAGGCCTATGGCGCAGACACTCTAGGCCACGCCAATTTGACACAGGGCTGCAAGTTTAAAAGTTGTTTTTTAGGACAATAACTGCATCACCTGCCAAAAGGACCCCAGAACAGATCCTAGATTAAAAGCAGCTATCAGAAGGTACAAGCGGTTGTGGGGGGGAGGTCGGGGGGAGAATTGTGGGTACAGAGTCACTTTAACCTTGTCTAATAACCTGTATTCCTCCACTTGTAAACATGCTGGGGTATTTCCTGCCATTCCTCCTTAGTGACAGGCCCCACATCAGCTTCCCACTTTACTTTGGCAACCTCCATTGGGTCTCCAAAATGAGAGTCCAGCAGTTTAGACTAAACCATAAATATTACCCCTCTGGAGTCGTCAGATTACAAACTACAGAAGTATTCGTAGGTTAGATGCTTCTAACCTGCTGATAGTTTCTATTTAAGGCAGATTTTTAGTTCTACCATAAACTATGCATACTGGCCATTTTTATAAAGACCCCCTACACCTTATTAGACCCCTTTTTAATAAAAATAAAATTATGTCCTAGGTAAATTGACTTAATGTAATCACGACTAGACCAAGTCTGGTCCATTAAAGCGGACGTGTCATTTAAAAAAACTTTTGACATATTATAGATATACATATCAAAAGTTTTGATCGGTCCGGGCCTGAGTGTTCAAACCTGTACTGATCATGAGAGCAACCGGGGAGAGGATCACCCTGCTGCTCCGCGATCTGTGTCAGTGAAAGAGTCAGGCTCCATAGACTTAAATTATGAGCCAGACTCATCACGTGACGCAGATCCGAGAGAGGAGAGTGCTTAGTCCTCACGATCGGTGCGGTCAAAGGTTTCTTAAAAATCCAGTGACACTTTAAAGTGAATGGCCCTGTCTTTCCTTTTTGCCAGTATTCAGACATTTGCCAGCCGCACAGTCCTTTTCTGATGTGAACATAGCCTAACAATGCCTGAGTTATACAGATACTGCACATTTAGGCTAAATGGCGACTCCATTCGCAACCTTTATCGCAGATTCCATTCAAATACGCGGACAAAAAAAAAAGTCGACATTGTTTATTTGTCCTGTTAAAGTCCAGTAATGGTGTCTGTCCAGTTCTGTTGGTGTCCGGCATGCAGTGAACCCACCAGCTCCATTCACTGCTGTTGAAAGGAATCTCTGACGGAGGCCGCAAACGGATCCTCCAAAGCAAATGTGAACTCGGACCTGTATGCAATCTCTCTAACCAAAAGATTGTATAGAGCAGAACATGTTTTATCCCATTATGTCCCATTGTGTACATGGCTAGAGACTGGTAAGAACTGTTCTCATAACCATAAGAACAAGTCTGGTCCCCAGACTCCTGACCAGCTCACACCAGTCCTGTGATGAAGATGAGGTCTTTTTGCTGTCCATGAACCATTCTGTCTTATTACAGGACTTATGGGGGGCGTAGTCCCTTCTATAGGTAGATGAGAAGCCCATGAGGATCTGCTGTGGGAGTGCTGCACCTGCTGTGGGGGTCATTTAACTGCTGTAGGGTCCTGCACCTGCTGTGGGGGTCATTTACCTGCTGTCGGGGTCATTTACCTGCTGTAGGGGTCATTTACCTGCTGTAGGGTCCTGCATCTGCTGTGGGGGTCCCACACCTGCTGTGGGATTGCTGCACCTGCTGTGGGGGTCATTTACCTGCTGTAGGGTCCTGCATCCGCTGTTGTGGCCCTGGTGTGTGTGTGTGTGTGTGTGTCTGTGTGCAATGGTGTAGCTACCATAGAGGCAGGGAGGGCAGTTGCTATGGGGCCCGTGGAGGGAGGGGGCCCAGGGAAGATAAGAGCCTCCTGTGTCCTTTTGCTTAACCCCTTATGTACTGCAGTGTGTAAGTGGCCCAGTGTTCTCTTACATGCTGCAACACAAAAAAGGGTTAATATAAGCTCAAGACAATTAGCTCTCTGATAAACTCTGACCTCTGAGCTCCTGCAGAGGTCAGGGGTTATCAGTGCAGGAGTAGCAGGAGAGAGCTAATTGTCTCCTGCATTAACCCTTTGTTTGTGTTGCAGCATGTAAGAGAACACTGGGTCACTTACACACTGCAGTAAATAAAGGGTTAAGCAAAAGGTAGTCTGCTCCTGCACCTATGTATATAACCATGAGGCTCCTAATAGGCTGTTATAGTTATATACAGTGGATGGAAAGAACAAGAAGACATTGGCTTACTCCTCTGCCAGTCACTGTTGTGGCTGCACTCAGGATTCTGCCTCCGGCCGCAAGAGAATTTTTTTTTTGCCACATCACCGAGTATATATATATATATATATATATATATATATATATATATATAGGGCTGGGCGGTATACCGCAAAAATAACGATACAGTCACTGGCGTCGGTTAACCGACCTCAACTCTGCCAGGACGGTATCTGCGGTATTCCCACCACCACCCGGTGGCCGCATGCTCTTGTGCAGGGAGAGAGAGGGGTGCCGGGTGGAGAGGTGGAGGCTGGACAGCTGATGCTCCGATTTACCTCCCGAGCCAGGACGCACATACTGTATACTGCCAGGACCGTATTAACAGCTGCTGCTGCCCTAGGCACTAAACCTGAAGACGCCCCATCTTGCGTAGCGTGGAGGAGAGTGCCACATGCATTTCTCTACATGAAGAAACATTGTCTGAATCGCATTTTCATGGTTTTTAACTGCTTAAAACATACATTTCCACATTGAATCAATGATTAGAGCAGTCTGCATATTGTCTGAAGGAAATAGGTAGGTAATAGCTCCAGACATCACAGCCATACCAGACCTGAACAACACCTCCACACCAGACCTGACCATACCTACCCCCCTACCCCCCTCAAAAACACACCAGATTTACTGGCAAGTCTGAACAGGAGGTGGGAGACTTAAAAAAATAAAAGCAAAAAAAAAAGTTGTTTTCTTCCACCTGCTCCCTGGTGCTGCCCCCCTGGAAGGTGCTGCCCTAGGCACCGGACCACGGGTGCCTAGTGGTAAATACGGCCCTGTATACTGCTGCAGGGCAAGGGATCCTGCTGCTGGGGCTGAAGAGGAAGGCTGGAGATGTGACAGGCTGCACACAGACGGCAACGTCCCCTCCAGTGTGTGCTTTGCGCTGCTGCTGCCGGGCGGCTCACTTCTCCTAGCTTCTCTGGAAGCTGCACGGTGAGCCCTGCCCCCCCTCTCCCGCACATACAGTTGCGGTCAGGTATGGGTCAGCACCTCCCTGCTTCACTGGCCACCGCACTCTGTCCCGCACAGGAATTCTCGGAGCCCCGTTATGTTTTGTCAGTCCTGGAAGCAGCCGTGTGTGACGCTCTGCCCGGGACACAGATATATGTGCTACACCGACACTGAGTGACAGGGGCCGAGGATTCCTGTGCGGGAGAGAGAGAGCGGTGCCCGGTGGAGGAAGGAGGTGCCGACCCCATACCTGACCTCTGCAGCCACTGAGTGACTGGGGGTAGATAGGAGATAGATAGACGATAGATAGATAGATAGATAGATAGATAGATAGATAGATAGATAGATAGATAGATAGATATTCTTCAAGGAATCGCCCACAGCACTCCAATAACGGTGAAATCAAACGTGATTTATTTCAGTTCATGGTGATACAGCGCAGCAATAACAGCCCATAGCAATGTTTCAACGACCACTGTCGTCTTTTTCAAGCATTCAAGTTGAGACCAGGGACCGTATTAAAATAGTATAGTAAAATCCACAGCACTCCTTAATGCAATTCAAGGTGCGATTTATTGAAAAAGCAAGTGCAGCATACAGACGCAACGTTTCAGCAGCTATTCGCCGCCATTTTCAAGCTTGAATAGCTGCTGAAATGTTGCGTTGCTGCATGCTGCGGTGGAACGCATAAGATGCGCATGCGTATGTATAGCCAATGACTATCACTGATGTCAGTTATGACGACAAAACAGGAATCAATATCCCAGCAAATAAGGACAATTATTATTGTCCTTATTTGCTGGGATATTGTCTGTCTATCTCCTGTCTGTCTGTCTATCTCCTCACTGTCTGTCTCCTGTCTGTCTGTCTATCTCCTGTCTGTCTGTCTGTCTATCTCCTGTCTGTCTATCTCCTGTCTGTCTATCTCCTGTCTGTCTGTCTCCTGTCTGTCTGTCTATCTCCTGTCTGTCTGTCTCCTGTCTGTCTGTCTGTCTCCTGTCTGTCTATCTCCTGTCTGTCTGTCTATCTCTTGTCTGTCTATCTCCTGTCTGTCTGTCTGTCTGTCTATCTCCTGTCTGTCTGTCTCCTGTCTCTGTCTGTCTGTCTATCTCCTGTCTGTCTGTCTCCTGTCTGTCTGTCTATCTCCTGTCTGTCTCCTGTCTGCCTGTCTATCTATCTCCTGTCTGTCTGTCTGTCTGTCTCCTGTCTGTCTGTCTATCTCCTGTCTGTCTGTCTATCTCCTGTCTGTCTGTCTGTCTGTCTGTCTATCTCCTGTCTGTCTGTCTATATCTATCTATCTATCTAAATCACGGGAAAATAGTAGCAGCACTTCAAGAGAGGTAGAAGTCGGGTGCCAGCGGATCCAAGTCGAGACCAGGGACCGTATTAAAATAGTATAGAAAAATCCACAGCACTCCTTAATGCAATTCAAGGTGTGATTTATTAAAAAAGCAAGTGCAGCATACAGACGCAACGTTTCAGCAGCTATTCGCCACCATTTTCAAGCTTGAATAGCTGCTGAAACGTTGCGTCTGTATGCTGCACTTGCTTTTTCAATAAATCGCATTAAGGAGTGCTGTGGATTTTCCTATACTATCTATCTGTCTCCTATCTGTCTATACATACACACACACAAAATATATATATATATATATATATATATATATATATATATATATACACACACACTGTATATATAGATAGATACATAGATAGATAAAGCAAACAATATAGGCAGCACACTAAACGAACTGTGGAGGCCAGCAGTCGAATACCAAGTCAGCTAGTAAAAAATACTCTGCAGCACTCTGATGGTAATACAAATGTGAATTTATGCCATATAACAATGTGCAGCAAACGTCAACATATACAATGTTTCGTCGTCTCCTACACCATTTTCAAGTGGCATTTGAAAATGGTGTAGGAGACGCCAAAACGTTGTGTATTACTTGTGAAGTTTGCTGAACATTGTTATATGGAATAAATGTGTGTGTGTGTGTGTGTGTGTGTGTGTGGTGTGGGGTCCTGCATTTGCTTTGTGTGTGTGCGTGTGTGGTGGGGTCCTGCATTTGCTGTGTGTTTGTGGTGGGGTCCTGCATTTGGTGTGTGTGTGTGTGGTGGGGTCCTGCATTTGCTGTGTGTGTGTGTGGTGGGGTTCTGCATTTGCTGTGTGTGTGTGTGTGTGTGTGTGTGTGAGTGTGTGGTGGGATCCTGCATTTGCTGTGTGTGTGTGTGTGGGGGGGGTCCTGCATTTGCTGTGTGTGTGTGTGTGTGGTGGGGTCCTGCATTTGCTATGTGTGTGTCTGTGTGTGTGTGGTGGGGTTCTGCATTTGCTGTGTGTGTGTGTGTGTGTGTGTGTGAGTGTGTGGTGGGATCCTGCATTTGCTGTGTGTGTGTGTGGGGGGGGGGGGTCCTGCATTTGCTGTGTGTGTGTGTGTGTGGTGGGGTCCTGCATTTGCTGTGTGTGTGTGTGTGTGGTGGGGTCCTGCATTTGCTGTGTATGTGTGTGTGTGTGGGGGGGGGGGGGGTCCTGCATTTGCTGTGTGTGTGTGTGTGTGTGTGTGTGTGTGTGTGTGTGTGGTGGGGTCCTGCATTTGCTGTGTGTGTGTGTGTGTGGTGGGGTCCTGCATTTGCTGTGTGTGTGTGTGTGGTGGGGTCCTGCATTTGCTGTGTGTGTGTGTGTGGTGGGGTTCTGCATTTGCTGTGTGTGTGTGTGTGTGTGTGTGTGTGTGTGTGTGAGTGTGTGGTGGGATCCTGCATTTGCTGTGTGTGTGTGGGGGGGGGGGGGGTCCTGCATTTGCTGTGTGTGTGTGTGTGTGTGTGTGGTGGGGTCCTGCATTTGCTGTGTGTGTGTGTGGTGGGGTCCTGCATTTGCTGTGTGTGTGTGTGTGTGTGTGTGTGTGGTGGGGTCCTGCATTTGCTGTGTGTGTGTGTGGTGGGGTCCTGCATTTGCTGTGTGTGTGTGTGTGTGTGTGTGTGGTGGGGTCCTGCATTTGCTGTGTGTGTGTGTGGTGGGGTCCTGCATTTGCTGTGTGTGTGTGTGGTGGGGTCCTGCATTTGCTGTGCACTCACCTCGGGCGCAGTCGCAGCTCGCTATGTCGCAGAGAGGTGGCGGTCCGTCCTGTCGTCAGATGTCGCACTGTCCCATTACTTCAGAGAGCTGACACAGCCCGGACCTGGGGAGCCATAGTGATCCCGAGCATCGTCCTGCACCGCGCCCCCTCTCCTCTCTGTCACACCTGCCTGTCTCCTCACACCTGCCTGTCTCCTCACACCTCACTCCGGTCCTGTCACAGCTACTTTCTTCCTGACTAATGTATAATTAATAACTCTGGTCCCCTCCACCCCCCTCATGGCCGCCGTCTCCTCCCCTCTTCTCCCTCAGTACAGAGAGTCCATTCAGCGTCCGGGGAGAACAAGGCTCCTCTTATCTGCGGACAGAACAAATAGCCGCCTCACAGCCCCGATCTGGGGGTCTCCGTGTCACGGGGAGGGGGGCTGCAGGTGGGTGTCACTAGACTAGACTGTCACTGGCATCTTCACACTGCTCACCAGCTCTTCCTCTGAGGTATAGAGAAAGGCGAGAAAGTTTTGTGAACAAGAATAGGGAATAAATAGTAATTCTGTAGCTCACCCTGCTATATTATGTATGCTGCTTACACTACTCATCTGATACTAAGATATACTGGCAGATGCTAAAATCCCTTTAAATGCTGTTTCCATTCCAGTACATTTAACCCCTTATGTTCACACTGAGTAAAATCAGCAAAATTCCATGTCAATTCTTTGCACATAGAGCGGCGGGAGCGGAGGCACACAAGCCCTCCCATAGAGATACTGCGGAGGCAGGCGCAGCTCGCCGCCGCGGAATTCTGACAATTTTACTCAGTGTGAACATACTCTTAAGGACCAGGTTTTTGCCCTTTTGTATTTTTCTTCCTGGTGTTTAAAAGGAAAAAGCGTTCACGTTTTTTAACCGACAGACCCATATGGGCCCTTATATTTTGTGACACCAATTGTACTTTGCAATGACAGACCTAATTTTACTATAAAATATGCTAAAATATATATATATATATATATATATATATATACATACAGTGGTACCTTGGTTTAAGAGTAACTTGGTTTAAGAGCGTTTTGATTTAAGAGCTCACAGTTTTTCAAAATTGTGACTTGGTTTAAGAGCATTGCTTTGGTTTAAGAGCTCCCTGTACTGGGTGGGAGGGGGACTGGAGGAGGGACATGGCCTGCATAGCGGGGCCTACAGAAATGTACTGTGACCCAGGAAGTCTCCCTCACCTTCCAAATCATAGCAGATCCACTTCAGGCTGGGGCTTACATCAGAGGACAGGACTGTGGGGGTAATCTCTTCATAGCTGTAACCCCTCTCTCCCCCAGAAAGAGAGTGCTGCATGTATGTGCCCTGCTCATTCCTTCATGCTCTCTGCAGTCTCTGTCCGCCCTTGTGTTTCCCATCCTCTCCATTACTGTACAGTAACTTATAATATCACATATTCTGCTGTTTCTGAATGTTTGTTTCATCTGTTTTACATGTTATTCAGAATAAGAAATCATTATTTCTGGGGTGTGAAACCAATTGTCTGCATTTCTATAATTTGTTATGGGAAAATTTGCTTTGGGTTAAGAGTGGATTTGGATTACAAGCACGGCCCCGGAACGAATTATGCTCGTAATCCAAGGCACCACTGTATATAAATATATGTGGGGTGTCATCTTTAGGTCTTTTACCCTTTGGTAAAACTATTATGTATGTTCCTCAAGTCAGTAAGATTGCAGTAGGCAATTTCTATAACTTCAATTTCATTTGACTGCTTTTAAAGGAAACCTGTCACCCTCCGTGTTGGGGTGAAGGCCACTAGAGCCCCGGATACTTACCCCATCTTGCCAAGTCCCGCTCCTGGAGCCAGTCCTGGGACGGAGAGACGGAGATATCCTTGTCGGAATCCCGACGCTCGCGTTGCATAGATAGGTCCATATTTTTTGCAATACTAATTGTACTTTGCAATGAGAGACCTAATTTTTCCATAAACTATTCTGCAAGACCGTAAAAAAAATTATTTGTGTGGTAAAATTGAAAAAATAAAGCAATTTTTTACATTTTTACTCCATTCACCCTATGGTAAAACTGACATGCTATGTATATTCCTCAAGTCAGTAACAATTACAATGATATGTAACTTATAGAACTTATATTTTATTTGACTGCTTTTAAAAAAGCAAAACCATATAAAAAAAACAAAAATGTGTTTAAAATTGCTCTATTACCATGTTTATAACGCTTTTATCCTTTGGTCTATAAGGCTGTGTGTGGTGTAATTTTTTTTGCGCCATCATCTGTACTTTCCATCAGTACCTTGCTTGCATATATAACATACAGAAAAACGTCAACACCATTTTTACTTAAGTCAATTGGAAACAAATTCTGCAATATGGCATATAACGACATACATTTTTACCATCTGTTTTTTTCCTTTGGAAACAGAGAAATGCAACAGCTCACCGCAATGGCAAGATACAGACCCAATATAGATATGAAAATCACTAAAAGCAGCCCCCCCCCCCCCCCCCCCTCCATAACTGCCCAAAAAATTTCCATAAAAATAATGAGGCTCTTGGTTACCATTTGCAAACAGTGTAAACCATCCCGCCATGATAAGGTGGCCTCATGCTGGGATGGACCCTACACTGTACTCTGGCCTCTCCATGGCATATAATATGCCTATGCTCTGAGCATGCAGGATCCATCCTGGGTGGGATGGTTGGAGTGCACCACCAAGTAGAGGAAAGCAGCCCCCCATATGGAAAACAGAAAAGAAGTTGGGGGCTGCTTTTACTGATTTTCATATCTGTATTGGGTCTGTATCTTGCCATTTTGGTGAGCTGGTGCATTTTTCTGTGTTTTTGTGTGTTTGCAATTTCAGCCATAGCAACGTGCTCCTGCCTAGTGTGAATGGTGTTCTAGGAGAGCTGACCAATTTTGTCTTTTTTGTTTTTCCATTGGGTGTCAGAGACAGATACCTCGGCATCATGTGTAAATTGGCTTCTGAGGTATCAATGCTTGGGCAGTCACAGTTCCCATTCATTTCAGCAACCTGAACAAGGTCACCAAGTAAATACAGTACATTTGGGTAATTTTCCAAGCGTATAAAAGTTTTGTCGCTGTGTAGCTTAACCCTTAGGCGACCCTGGACGTACCCATACGTCCAGGGCCGCCTACGTGTGTTCAGAGCGGGGCCACACGGCGGCTGCGCTGTGAATCGCAGCGGTCCCAGGGGCAGCATGTAGCCCGGGACCGCGGCTATTAGCGGGCACGGTCTGATCGCCGTGCCTGCTAATAAAGTAATCGGATGCAGCTGTCAAAGTTGACAGCTGCATCCGATTACTTGAATGCAGCCATTCCTGGTGTCTAGTGGGGTGGATCGCTCCTCTGGGTCGTTGTCCCTGAGGAGCGATCCACACATCCTGCTGCCACCGGGCTCAGCGCCGTTACGCCGCTGATCCCGGCTCGGCGCTCGATTGCTTCCGGCTGCAGCAGCCGGAAGCAATCAAGTGCCTATCTCATCGATCTATCCTGTATTAGTATACAGGATAGATCTCAATGAGAGATCAGAGTGCTTATACTAGAAGTCCCCCAGGGGGAATAACCCTCACCCCAGGGGGGCTTCTAGTATAAGTGTAATAAGTGCTATTAATAAAAAGCCCCCACCCCTAATAAAAGTTTGATTTACCCCCCTTTTCCCATGTTATAAATAATAATAAATAAATAAACATGTTTGTTATCGCCGCGTGCGTAATCGCCCGAACTATTAATTTATCACATTCATGATCTTGCACGGTAAACGGCATAAGAGCAAAAAAATCCCAAAGTGCAAAATTGCGCATTTATAGTCCCAACAAATCCAGAAAAATTGTAATAGAAAGCGATCAAAAAGTCGCATATGCGCAATCAAGGTACCAATAGAAAGAGCACATCATGGCGCAAAAAATGTCACACAGCCCCATAGACCAAAGAATAAAAGCGCTATAAGCCTGGGAATGGAGCGATTTTAAGGAACATATATTTGTTAACAATGGTTTGAATTTTTACAGGCCATCAGATAATATAAAAGTTATAGATGTTACATATCGTTGTAATCGTAACGACTTGAGGAACATATATAACAAGTACATTTTTCTATAGGACACATGGCGTAAAAATGAAGCCCCCTCCAAAGAAAAATAATTGCAGGTTTTTTTTCAATTTTACTGCGCATATAATTTTTTTCTGGTTTCGCAGCATATTTTATGGAAAAATTCTGCCTGTCATTGCGAAGTACAATTAGTGCCGCAAAAAATAAGGGTTCATGTGGGTCTGTAGGTGTAAAAATGCAAGTGCAATGGCCTTTTAAGCACAAGGAGGAAAAAAACAAAAACGCAAAAACGAAAGTTAGCACGGTCCTTAAGGGGTTAAAAACGATATACTATTTTATTAAAAGGGATACAAATATATATATATATATATATATATATATATATATATATATATATTTGTGTGTGTGTGTTGGTTCCTTAAGGGCCACCCACTATCACTCACCTCCTATCTTAGATTGGATCCAAAATATATATATATATATATATATATAGATAGATAGATAGATAGATAGATAGATAGAGGAAGGACACTGTCCAGCATGCTCTCTACAGCGGTCCAGTTGGGCCCTGGCTCCTGCTAAGTCCTCAGTCTCAGTGTGCAGTCTAGAAGCAGACCTAGGCACATGCAACCCGCAGTTTCTTCTCAAGTAACTCCACTCAACACTATGCATTGTTAAGCTTTCACTAGAGAGGACAAGTCAGGGATCATCCTAACCCACGTCGTGGACCCGGAGAGACACAGTGCAGGACAGTATCCACAAGTAAAGGAACTGATCGGGATAGAGCAAAGTTGCTATAAGCCTATGAACTCTATCTCCCAGCGCGGATGTAAGCAGGGAACACTCAGCATTCCGCTCATCCCAGGTAACAAGGTCTGGGGCTTGTGTCACCCTGTAGGACGGGTCACTCAACACTGGTAGGGCAGTTGGTGGTGCAATGACCAAAGAGTCAAAACACAGGCACAAGTATTATCTCTCTCTTCTCAAGTATTCTTCTATTTTTACCTCCGATTTTCCGGCAGAGCACAGTACTACTTGGGTTATGAATCTCATGACATCCTCCTCTCTACTCTTTTGATCCTCTTCCATACCTCTCAGCACGCAACCCAATCAGCACAACTGTACTACTCTCTCTATACTCTCACTACAGATCTGGATCCTCAAGCATCAAGTGTCTTATCAAGTGTAAAGTATTCTATCAATGCAAAGCTGTATGATCTGCTGCATACAAGCATCCTAAACCAGATTTTATTTATGATAAAGAGACTCTGTGATTCCTCGCCAAGCACCTACACAACACACACCCCCTTGGGTCCCTGTCTATGTGTGGCAGTGACTACTAATAGTGGGTCACTATTCCACTTCGGACCACCCAAGGGACCCTACAACAACCCGACAGGCTACTGACCACAGGGGAACAAGGTATAGCCGGCCCTTTAAAAAAAAAAAAGCAGGTTTGCCACCATACCTCTGTGCCCAACGGGCACTGGCGTCACAACATAACATCACTGGGCACGACAATATCTCGGCCAACCACAACCCCATTGATTGTTAGAGGATCACTTACTGCAAGAATCACTCAGTTTCGCTCTTCGCTCTTGGCTTGCTGCCTTTTCGCTCCAAGAGAGACTCGCTATTGAAAGTCTATAGAGACTGTCTCCTGCAGGAATACTGAGACCACAGCAAGGCGGGGAGTGAAGTGCACAACCAAGTGATTCTCCTGACTCAGTTTAATCATGCTTTTAGGACTTATCAAAAGTTCTTTCTTTAAATGACAGGCACACTAATATACTAATATGTGCTGGAATCACTCAAGGAATTCTGTACCTTTGTCTATTCCTGTGAGCACCAGTAACAGGAATTAGCGCAACTCGAGCATGCTGAAGTCCGATTGTTCGGCATTTGAATACCGGTGGCTGCAAAACTTGGCTGCCTAGAAAACATGGATACAGCCTATGGCTTTCCCGGAACCCCTTGGGATGCATCAAATTTCGTCAACAACCAGGAATCAAATTCTGAGCGATCGGACGTTAGCATGCTCGAATTGCGCTCATCTCTAGTCCGCAGTATTTATCTGGGCACCAGCATGTGTCTGTGTGTCTGCATACAGGTGAGGCAGGTAATCTGATCCTTTTCCTTTTTTTGTCATTCCCACTGACTTACAGGGTCTTTTCACACGTACAGACTCGCTGCGTAAAACTCGCACAGAACTCGCATCAAACCCGCATGAAATTAGCTGCGTTTTTTTGTGGTGTTGAACTCGCCTATGAAAATCATGTGAAAATCAAAACTTGCATGTAAAAATCGCACCAAACACGCAGCAAGAATACACATACATTGACTTGATAGCAATCAGTATCGCTGTGGATTTATGTGCGAGAAATACGCAGCGAGTCTGTACGTGTGAACACACATAAATCCACAGTGAGGGTAGCTTCACACATACCGTATCGCTGCGTTTTTAACGGTGCGTCTTTAACGCTGCGTTTTTTGGTGCGATATTACATGCGAGTTTTGTTTTTCACATGAAAACGCGCATGTAAAAAACGCAGCAAAAACGCACCGTTAAAAACGCAGCGATACGGTACGTGTGAAGCTACCCTGATACTGATTGCTATCAAGTCAATGTATGTGTATTCTTGCTGCGTGTTCGGTGCGATTTTTACATACGAGTTTTACGCAGCGAGTCTGTACGTGTAAACAGACCCTTAAGAGGAGTAGCAGAAGTAATTTATAATTAGCTGCTCCTTAACATTTTACTGTTCATATAAAGTTTAAAGTCCAAGTATTGAATTGTACCAAACCGTCTACAGACAGGACAGACTGTCACTTAGGTATTGATTCCACATATCTGTCTAAATCGAGTCAATAAATTCAGGTTGAAACAGAGAAACCAGATCACAGATTACGGTAACAAGCAGTGTTAGGCTATGTTCACACACAGTAAAACAAAAGAAAATAGAACTGTAAAATAGGTATAAAGCACAGTTGTGTTTGGAATCTAATGACAAGCTATGTTAAAGTCTATGAAAAACTGGACGCACATCATAAATATTTTTTCTACAATCTTTGCACAGACTGACCTTTTCATTTCAAATACAGCTGCGTTTTATCCATAGCAGGCTGTCTAGGTCTAGGCTGTCTAATACGGTCCCCTTATATGCCTCTCTAGGAGATCACTTTCTACTACAAGAACAAAGTTGCGCAAAAAATGTGTTAGGGCCCCCATAACCTAACCGTTTCTCCACCTTTCTGCCTTAAAGGCACACACATATGTACGCCCCGTTACATGTGTCCTGGCTTCTCCGGAGGGCCCTACAGCGGAGCACAGATGCCAGGGTCCACTAAAGGACTGTACTGCAGTCTGTGCAGGCCCCAGTGTGGGACTGGGGTACCTGTGGCCAACTAATAGAACAGATCATGGTGGGGCAGCCAAATAAAGAACCCATCAAAAGCGACATGCTGACCTGGTCCCATCCTGCACTGATGTACAGTATCTGTGACCACAACTCCCGGAATAACAATAACTACAACTCGCAGAATGCTTTACACTTATGAAGCTCTCAGAGAATGCTGGGAGTTGTAGTTTCCGAGGGGACAACCCCTTAAGTTGTCTATTCATTTGTACTACAACTCCCAGCATATTCTGAGGGCTGCAGTAAATGCTGGGAGTTGTAGTGTTTACAGCTGTTGTACTTGGAGGGTCCTGGGTGCATTGTACACTGGATGCTGTATGGGAGATCAGAATATATAGCTAAGAGTTTGGAAGTGACCACAGAACATCACTAATAAGGGATAGAACAGGTGGGCCCTTAATCACTGTTGGGGCACAGGTGGGATACATGTGCTGTATGTGGCTGCACAGGTGGGATACATGTGCTGTATGTGGCTGCGCAGGTGGGATACATGTGCTGTATGTGGCTGCGCAGGTGGGATACATGTACTGTATGTGGCTGCACAGGTGGGATACATGTACTGTTTGTGGCTGCACAGGTGGGATACATGTACTGTATGTGGCTGCACAGGTGGGATACATGTACTGTATGTGGCTGCACAGGTGGGATACATGTACTATATGTGGCTGCACAGGTGGGAGACATGTACTGTATGTGGCTGCACAGGTGGGAGACATGTACTGTATGTGGCTGCTTAGGGGGGAATGAAAGAGAAAAACAACCATGCTGCAGGGGGAAGGGGGCACAGTTATTGGCATATTAAGACAAACTTACAATCAAACATCAGCATCAGAGCGGGTGGTGGTCTCTGTGCTTTCTCTTACACAGTCCACCCTCTATCTTACAACTCCCAGCAGCGTGACAGACACACTGACAATAATCACTCACTGTCACAGCTGCTGCTGTTGCTCCTCTTAACAGTCCTTTTCCTGGCAGCCATAACCCTGCAGGATCCCTCCAGCCCCTGGCATCACACACTCTCTTCTCCTCTCCTCCTCACACAAGGGATGCCAGACAGTGGAGTACAGGAGGGGGTGTCAGCAGCTGCATGGTGCAGGAGGAGAGGTGGAGAGACTAGAACCAGTCCCAGCCAGGCACAGCATCCAGTCACTAAGTGGGCCCGCACTTCCCAGGTGCTGATACCGCCCGGGGGGCCCACTACAGACATGTGCCATGCTGAGCTGGCACTTTAGAGTCTGAGCCTGGCGGGCCCCTCTATTGGCCTGGGCCCCTGTGAAGATGAGCAGGCTGCACAAGTGATGTGTCCGCCTCTGATACACCAACATGGTGACTTTGTCAAGAGTGCTGGCATGTTTGGTGCATGTCATCTTATATACAAGCAAATATATCTATACCTAATTAAGTAGCATAGTAATAAAATTACCTGTGAGGTCCACTATGCCTTTCACATGGCTTGAGTCTCCGGCATGGCAACTGCGACCTTGTGCTATGGCGTACCTATGCTTCAACATCATTATCGCGATAGTTTGCAACATTATCTAGTAAGCTTGTCCAGAAGTAGCAGCACCATACGAAGTATCCTCTCTATCAAGAAATCAGTGCATGGGTGGTATATGATTCCCATTTAACAAACTTAATAAACTAAGAATAGTTGTTGCCCGAGTTGTATGTTTGAGTTCAAAGGCAAATCATGGTTGATGCTAATAGCATCATCCATAACGGCAACTGCCTTCGTGAAAAAGTAATAAATCTATATATTTGAGTCACAGTAGGTTCACAGTAAATTACAATGAAGGTACTTCAAGTATGTGATTAAAGGAGAAGTCCGGCAGGAAAGGGGGAGGGGGGGGGGGGCTTCAAACCCTGGCAGATATCGCTTTCTCTCAGCTTCAGGGTACTTCAAGTAAATTTGCTCATCTCTAAATTAATCATTGTCAGTCACAACTTCCTGTGTAAACTGGAATGTGTTGGTGACCATCATTAAAGCGTCATTCAGACATAAAGCAAGAAGTCAATAGCATCCAAATTCAATCTGAGATCTTCAGTGTATTTCAAATCCATGAGCAGACAAGCAATGTTTCGACGTTAGAGGGTCTTTATCAAGTTTGATAAAGACCCTGTTTGGTCAGGTCTTGGGATAACAGACACTCCAGCGTGCATCCCACTCTGTGCTCAACTGACATTTTCTGGACCTTCCTATATATAGTGATGTTGGATAAAGAACTTTTATTATGTTACAGAGACATGTCAAAAGTCTTGATCAGTCCAGGTTTGAAGAACCCGGACTGATCATGAGAACAAGTGGGGAGATGACTAGGCAGCAGCACGTTCTGCTTGTTGGGCTCCATAGACTTACATTAGGAACCTGAGCGTGGTCTTCTCCCGGCTTGTTCTCATGATTGGTACTGGTCTGACCACTCAGACCCAGACTGATCAAAACTTTTGACATGCCAAGTTTTCTTAAACTACACTTAAAGTTAGTAGGTCACACAAACCAACAAAGTGCCTCATACCTGAGAATAGTAAAATGTTTTGCTATCCCAAGGCCTATGCAAAATTGAAATGTTGCCTGCAAAATATCCTATAAAAAGGATGAACTTTTTTTTTAAACAGAGAAATAGGGGAATAAAACGTCATTACTAGAGATGAGCGAACCTCGAGCATGCTGGAGTCCATCCGAACCCGAACTTTCGGCATTTGATTGGCGGTGGCTGCTAAAGTTGGATAAAGCCCTAAGGCTATGTGGAAATCATGGATATAGTCATTGGCTGTATTCATGTTTTCCAGACAACCTTAGAGCTTTATCCAAGTTCAGCAGCCATTGCTAATTAAATGCCGAACGTTTGGGTTCAGATGAACTCGAACCCGAACCCAGTTCGCTCATCTCTAGTCATTACCTGTTGTGTTTTAAGAAAAAAAAAAAAGATTTAAACTGGGGAAGATTTATCAAAATGGTGTAAACTAGAACTGGCTCAGTTGCCCCTAACAACCAATCAGATTCCAGGTTTCATTCCTCACAAATTCTTTGGAAAATGAAAGGTGGAATCTGATTGGTCCCTAAAAATTATAGGTGTTTGAAATTTTCAAATATCTCTGAACCACCTGGTAAAACCAGCCCAAACTTATTACTTAGTCAGATTTGTAAAATGTAAAAATCAGCTACCCTTGAAGGGGTTAACCATGTGGAGGCAATGTTTGTAAAAGCACTTTCTAAATATATGGACATGTTTAGTGTACAATTTAGTGTCTATAGTTTAACATTTGTTCTCAGGGCCGCATTAAGGTTAGTGGAGAATGTGATCAATGTAATCATTACATTGCTGAGATTTTCACACTACTACACCATGGGATATACAAGGTCTGGCTGTCATGGTCACCTAGCATACATACAAACATGCTTATCTAGCACTCTGCAGAGACATAACAAATATTCATAAAGAGCGAGCAGGGAGGCAGATTAATGCACTGAAGAGTAAAGTACCACTCGTTGTGGTTCACCAAACACTCTAACACATCAGTAAAAAAACAGTCATTTTAAAGCAACAGCTCCATAAATGAAGGTAACAAAGTTGCCTTCTTATTTGGTGTACCCTGGCAAAAAGTACTGGTAATGCAACATCTACATAACACTCAAGTAATACCACCACACCATTACTGCTATTACCTCCCTTCCAGACCATATAAATGATTACAGTACAGTTACATTCAGTGACTCACAGGTGACACCTCCAATGCCTTATCCTTCTCTTCGGCCTAGACTGTCATGATAGCCTCCTCCACCCATGACTAGTCTACTGGCAGGTAAGCTTCTTGGGCTCAACACATTTTCAGCACCCTTTTAACAGTTCCCTCATATATAGTGCCCCAAATAGTAATAATGTGTACCTTGGCGTCCTGCACAGTAAAGTGATTAGGGAAGTCAAGGCGGTAGGTAGGTTCCCTATACAGGTCACTTGCAGGTAGGAGTCGAGTCAGCTCAGTGACTCATGGAGCAGAGGAAGATGAGAATGATATGAAGGCAGAGGAAAAGGATGAGGGGAGAGAACATGGAGGCTGGTGCAGAGAATGCGAAAGAAGCTTTACGACGAGGGAGCAGGGCATGGATACTGGGAATGGAGAAGGGCAGGAGGATGAAGAAGGATGACAAATTAGGAATCAAAGGCAGAGGAGGAGGACTGAAGGGCATGGAGGATCAAATGAATGATGTTTCGGAGGCACAGGATGGAAGAGGGCATGAAGGCTGCTGCTGTAGAAAACACGGAGGCTGAGGAGGATATGCAAGCTGAGGAGAATGAAAGATTGCAAGGGGGCTGAGAAAGTGGATGGAAGAGGCCACGGAGGGGGAGAAGGGCAAAGAGTTTGAGGACCACAACACTGCTGGTAAGAATCAGGATGGGCAGGTCTTTGACAAGAATCTCTATATAAATCCTTTTAAAATTCTTTAGTTAATGCAGGCATTGAAGCAGGCCAACCCTACAGAGCAGGGAAGGGGAACCTGTGGCCCTCCAGCTGTTGCAAAACTACAATTTACATCATGCCTGGAGGGATGCAGGTAATCACAAGAACTGAGCATTTAGTATCACATGTGCATGCATTGCAAGATAGGTGATTAGTTCCACATATGAGCCTACAAAATGAGTATTAGATATCATACCTATATATTAGTGAACATAGTCCAATATTGGAAAGGGCATGAAAATTATAAGAATTGATGGTGTCATGCGTTAAATTCATATCAGTAGAGAATTCCAACATTAAAATGAGATATGCAAAAATGTTATAATGACCTGGCTGAGCAAATGATAGCCAATATATGAATTATCACATGCATGTCATATATACACACACGTGGAAGCTATGCTGTTACATCTGCAACCCGGCTAGCGATTATAATCATCCAGTGTGTTACAGAAAAACACTTATGGAAGAATCCTTTATAAATGTTAATCTATATAGTGATATGGAAGATCATTCTTAAAATTGAGACCCCTTGGATACCTGGTGTTCGGTTTGAATATGTATTCAGCTTCCAAATTTAACAATAACTCTTGTCGGTTACCGCCCTACGCTATGAAGTGAGCTCAGGAGCTCTTCTTGTAAAACGCTCTTAATCCAAGTTACTCTTGAACAGAGGTACCACTGTAGATGAAATGCATGTGATAATTCATATATTATATATCCATTGCTCAGCCAGGTCATTGTAACATTTTTGTATATTCCTACTCATTTTAATGTTAGCATTCTCTACTGATATGACTTTAACACAGAACACCATTGGTTCCTATTATCTTTATATGTTTTCAATATTGGACTTGTTTACATTGTTCGACACAAACTCATATATATAGGTGTGAGGTCTTAAACTTATTTTGTATGTACATATGTGGAACTAATCACCTACCATGGAATGCATGCACCTGTGATACTATATGTTCAGTTCTTGTGATTGGTTGCTTAATGTTTTTAACACGTTTCTTCGTTTACTTGTTAAGCATTTATTAAGTGTGCATGCATGATTTTATGCATGTTTGGATATGAAATAAAGGATATATTATTTTAATCTGGAGTGCTGGGACCCCCACCTATCTTTTTAATCTGAAATACCATTTCTTCATGGTGCTTGTGGCTGCCACCTGGCTTATTTTTTGTGGTCTTGAAAGGCTTCAGAAGACCCAGTAGGTGAACAGTATTCTTCCCCCGACTTCACTCATGCCAGTCCTGGCCCCCATCGATTCCCCAATCCTAATTCCATATCTTTATCTGGCTGCTTCACAGTCTTTTCAGCTGAAGGGCAGTCACCGTAGTGGTGTGCAGCTGATGCCAGAATAGACAGAAGCACCCACGACTCAGTCTTTACAGGGGTGAGGAAGGAGCCACTGTGCCTGGATGCCTGTGCTGCGTGTGGCAGACACTATCAGCAGAACGCCAGCCGGACCGCACGGAGGAAAGTAAGAGACCTCTGGCGGTCTGTGAAAGCTATCAGGACCCCTGCCATCACACTGTGAGGGACCCGACCGGTAAGTGACAGGAGCTGCTCCTGTCACTTACCCTTTAAGGGGTTAATGACAGGCTGCATTGAAGCCAGCCCCCCTCTCTGCTCCTGAGCGTGCTTCAAAGCACATTAGAAACTTAGGGCATACGGGTACATCCTGTTTCGTCTGGTGAAAGGCAGCCAGGACGTACCTGTATGCCCTAGGTCTTCTAGGGGTTAAAGACCATCTGTCAGTTACAATTCATGTTCCAAACTGCTGACATTGTTAGATATCTGTTGGATCAGGGAGACTCATGGTACCATGGTAATATATCTGCCTGTGATTTTAGAATGTAGAAAAATGCTTTCATGATATAGTAAGAGGCAGAGACTTTCCCTGACCTCCTGAACTGCAGCCAGCTGTAACACCTCCCACCCCCTTACCTGACCCTGCTTGGGATTTGGGGTGTCAATCAAGCAGGGAGGGGGAGAGAGGAGGCAATACAGCCTGCGGCTATTCAGGAGCTTGGAAATGCATCTGACTCCTTGTAACAGAGAATGAAAGCTTCCCTCTACATTCTGGAGGCACAGCTGGATATATGAAAGCAAACACGTGTCTCTTTAACCCAACAGTTATTTAGCAGTGTCAGGAGCTTGGAACGTGAATTACAGATTTCCTTTAATAAAGTTTTACCGTATCTTAATAGGACAAGAACAGTACAATCACACAATGTTATAATCGATAAAATGTATGAAGCCTTTACTAAACAGGAGCCAGTTGGGGCAAGACAATACATTTATACAAACATGAAAACATTTCATTTCTCCAAATGTTATGTGACTGACACCATCACATTATAATGCAGGGTGCTACCTGTCAATAATATAGATTGATGCCATGAGCCTCACTGTGATACTGTACACATGTATATTATTATGACAAAGCGGTATCTGTCTAAACAATATTTACATAGCATATAGTGTACTCCCAATCTCGATTTCTCAATACACTATGCTGTAACCTGTAATAGCACTTAATGAAGACTCCAGTGTGTCTTGCAGCCCAGAGAGAAGGAACCATGGTTGCTCTTCATTCTCCTAGGTTTCCGGCAGAGAACATGGACTGTTAAGATTTTATTTGTATGAAATCTGTCTGAATGTCGACACTGGATGATTACATTAAAGTCTCTATTAGAATATATATTTAGGGAGGATATTCACTGCTTCTTTGCCTTCTTTCCTTTGCGTTCAGATTTGCTGGCTTCATCATGGGCTTTCCTCTTTGATGCTAGCTTATTGGCCTGGAAAAAAGAAGATTTTTTATTTTTGAATACATTAATGACAAAATGTTGAAAGGAAAGCAATGCGTCCAATTGTTTCTTTGTCCGCACCTCAAGTGCCTGTTAATTGTGTTTGTAAAATTAATAAAATTTTGAATTCTATCTTATTACATTATTTTCAAGCACCCTGAGGGCATAGTATAGGCACTGCTAATGCACCAACATTTTCCAGCAATCCAAGGTAAGGGTATGTGCACACTACGGAATCTGCGCGGATAACTTCCAGTGGATTAGTTCGATTGCCTTCCAGCGCTCCCGCTTGAAGTTCCGCCCGTCCCATAGACTCCATTCCATGCTCAAGCAGATTCCGCCGTCTACCAAAAGAATTGACATGACAATTCATTGGGCGGACATCAGAATTTGCTTGCCCATAGAATGGAGCCTATGGGACTGGCGGAACTTCAAGCGGGAGCGCTGGAAGGCAATCGAACGAATCCACTGGAAGTTATCTGCGCAGATTCCATAGTGTGCTTCCCACCCCAACACATACATGACACTCATTTTCTTACTTGAACTGCTTTATTTTGATACATGACTTGCTTCCATTTTTGCTGTACTGTATCATATCCCAGTCTTACCTCTCTGACTTTCCGCTTCTTGCCAAACATGATCTTGTTGTAAAGATACTTCTCTTTCTTCTTCATCATCATGATGGCCAACCGTTTCTCCTCAATCTTCTCTTGCTCAGCAGCTTGTGCTTTGTCCTCAATTTTGACAGTACCGGCAGTAACTTTAACTTTCACATTCTGTATGATGGAAACGTAATCAAAGCTTTAATATATAAAGAAACATTAAACTGAAAGCAAGTTTATAAAAATCTCAGGAAATATATACCTTTTTTCCGGATGTTTTTTGGCTCTCCTTTTTAACATTCTCACGTTGCTGTTGCTTCTTCTTCCTATTCTCCTGCTCCTCCTCCTCTTCTTCTTCCTCCTCCTCATCATCTTCGTCATCCTCCTCCTCCTCATCTTCCTCATCATCATCATCTGTGAAAATAAAGGTTTTCACAGTGAAAATTAACTTTGTCTTTCCTGACGTCAGTGCCAACACTATTGCAGCTTCATGTAAAGCTGCTATACACCAAGGGCAGCAACTGTCCAAACACTAGATTCTCTGAATGACCTAATGTGCAAGTATACGGTTACAAAGAGCGCCGCTTCCACACAGCACGGAAATACAAAGTAATAGCTATATTGAAATACAACACGCCTGATCCCAGTTTACACCCAATATCAGGTGTAGGGGCACAGTGGGGTTTACCACCAACAATGTATGTATAGCTTTAACCCCATAATGACCAGCTAATTTCTCCTGTTTATTGCTGTTTTCCTGAACATTTTTTTATGTATTAATTTTTAATCAATTAAATTTTTTATCAACCATTTTCCTTTATCCCTATAGGGATTACTATATTTAATATCTTATTTAAAATCTTTATTTGATAATTATAATGTATTAGCATACTTCTGTCAGCTAATACATTATATCTGTGCCTCTGCGACACTGGCTGCTGCTAAGGCTACACTTGCTGAGCCCTAGCAGCAGGCAGATTAGACAGACAGGCCAGGTCCCCAGCACTGCCTGTGGAGCATTTTCCCTGTGTCTGATTGGGTCATTGGAGAAACCAGATCAGGGAGGGAAATCCCCTTTGATAATGCCGCGGTCAGAGATTGCGATACCCAAAGGGTTAAACAGACATTGTATGACATTGTATTCTCTGTCTATTCTCAGGACAATTGGCTGTTCCCTAATATACAATGGAGTAAACAACATTTATCAAATGTAAACAGGATTGGGGTTGAGCCATTTTAATGATTTAGGAGTTTTATAACTTACAATAGTAGTCAAATAAACTAATTTAGGAGAAACGTGGAATGATATGGCCTCCAATTTATAACGGCAAATGTGGAGCACATGGTAGAGCAGATTCTTACAGAGGTACTCCGGGCTGGGGGGCTTTTTTATCTATGGCCAGGGAGGAGGTGGATGAGGGCAATGGCGTCCCCTTACCTCCCCGGTTCCAGCGCTGTGTCCCGGTCCGCGCTGCACGGCTGCTTCCTGGTCTCTGCAGGGGCTTAAGATGTGATGTTTCAAGTCCACTCAGCCAGTCTTCTGCCACTGACTGGCTGAGCGGACTTGAAAGGTCATGTCTCAAGCCCCTGCAGAGACCAGGAAGCAGCCGGGCAGCGCGGACCGGGACACAGCGCTGGAACCGGGGAGGTAAGGGGACGTCATTGCCCTCATCCACCTCCTCCGAGGCCATAGACAAAAAAAAGCCCCCCAACCCGGAGTACTCCTTTAACTCTTTGCAGTCATCTTCTCTGCTCTGACCAAAAGGCTAATAATTCATACTGGGGAGACCAGGATGGTAACTAATCAATAAGTAAGAAAACACCTTGAACTCGCCAAATTACCTATTCTCTCTCCTCTCTGCAGGGCCAGCAGTCGCTGCTTCTCTGGAGGAACATAGTCTCCTTCCTTCTCCACAACAAAAGGTGAGAGATGCGGAGGCAGTAGCACGCCTGGAAAGTAATCCTCCACAGGAAGACGCAAACGGGCATTCACACTGTCAAATACCCACTGTGGCTGTACATAATATCTGTAGATACACACAAGACAAAGTTTTCGGTAAACTTTATTTTTCCATACATTTTCCATTTCCCCACTAGAGATTCAGTGATCCTTGGATTGCTTTAGCTATATACTGTACTGCTGTTGTATAGCAATCTGTAAATCCACTTACATGCAGTTGAAAATGTCTTTTTTACACAAAAGAATAAATTAGACCCCTCGGTATATACACAAATTTTGTGATCACAAATAGGAGTTTTTCGGATAACTTAAAAGAACATGAAAGCTTCAAACTAGGGCTGGGCGATTAATCAAATTAATTTGCCCAAAAGCTACTGACCTGCCCCTTACACACAACGTCCCGCCCCCTGGTCTCTGGAGGAGACAGCAGGGACTGCAGGGTGATCGCTGCGGGTCCTGGAGCTGTACAGTGGGATATGATCCCGCTGTACAGCTCCAGTAATCGCCCTATCCTGCTGTCCCTGGTGCCTCCTTCAGAGACTGGGGACCTGCATGTGTGGCCGGGAAGGGAACCTGTGTACCGGGGTAAAAGGAGGAGGGCTATGTGCACTCCTGCCCCAGTCACCCGTAGTCTGCCCTAGTCACCCCCAGCTGCCCAAGTCCCCCCTCAGTTACCCCCAGCTGCCCCAGTCCCCCCCCCAATCTGCCCTAGTCACAAGGGCACTGTTACACTGGGAAGCAATAAGGTTGTTGTCTCAAAACGTCAATGAAATAGTATCTGATGCTGCGAGAAAAAATTTTCTATTTAGCAAAAAAAAAAAAAATTTGAGATTTAAATAGTGAATCGTCCCTAAAGAAATTTTTAGATCGAGATTTTATTTTTTTTTGCCATATTTCCTAGCCCTACTTTAAACTAATCACAGAAATTGCATTTTGGTCAGCAACATACTCAAATGAATTAAATGATCAAAGTGTTTAAAAACAAAGCAACCAACCAACCAACCAGCACCAAAACATTACCTGTTGATGATCTGTGGCTCTACATTTGGTCTATCTACAATGTGGTGTGTAATAGATGGGTCGGAGCTGTCATATGTTGCACCAATACTGACTGAGCTGTCCCACGATACCTGTCCTCCAAAACTCCTAGGAAAAGAAAAAGTTATTAAATCATTAGTAATAACACTATTAAAAAGGGGGGGTCTCTCTTTAATTCTCTTAGTGAAACCTAAATAAAAATCTGAAGTGAAAGGGACTTGTGGATAATCTCTTTAAAGTGAATGTACTACTAAAGCTAATGAAATCCTTTTTTTTTCTTTTTAATTATATTATCTAGTCAGCGTGGTCCATTTTTCAAATTGCTGCCCGATTCCCGCCATCTGTGCCGCTATCTCCATATGAAAATAGGGCAGCTCTATGCGCTGGGGTGGTCCTGGCGCCCCCAGTGTACCAATATCCCCTCTTGGCGCAGCCAGACTTTATTCTGAAGGAGGTGCCTCACCGAGGGGCGTCGGGCCCACCTACTGTGCATAGAGCAGCCCTATTTCCATAAGAAGAAACCTGCGCAGCACCAACTAGGAGATGTAAAAAGAATTTTCATTAGCCTTAGTAGTACATTTGCTTTAAAGGGGTTTTACAAAGTTATATTGATTTGTAAATTACTTGGTGGTGGAAGTGGTGTATTTTTTTTCCTAGTGTTTTTTCTGCTGCCACCTCTGTCCGAGACAGGGACTGTCCAGAGCAGTAGTAAATCCCTAAAAAGAAACCTCTCCTGCTCTGGACAGTTCCTGTCTCAGACAGAGGAGGCAGCAGAGAGCACTGTGTCAGACTGAAAAGAAAACACCACTTCCTACAGGACATCCAGTAGCTGATAAGTACTGGAAGACAAGATTTTTAAGTAGAAGTAAATGATGAATCTATATAAATTTCTGAAACCAGTTGATATGAAAAAAAAGAATTATTCTGGATAACCCCCTTTAAGCTTCTCCTTTTTACTTACCGAATGACGAATGCAAGAGCTTCTCTTGGTACTTCCCGGTTCAAGAAAAACTTAAGGCCCACGAATAAACTCTTATGTTTTTCTTCTTCCTGTTGCTCCTTTTTTCTCTCCTCTTGAAAGCTTGAGTTCTCCTGCACCAAACACAGTATGGAATGATAAACATGTACTATATACCGCAGTCTATTAGAAACTAGTTAGATCAGTGTGTGTAAAACATATCACCGCTGTTAGCAGAAACACTAGTCTAACATACTGTTCCATTTTAGGATACTGATCTATATGTATAGCTGCCAAATTGTACACAAACTGTCAATAAGATCCTAATTCAGCGCTGCATTTAAAAGCATGGGAGCAGGGGATGTATTACTGAATGTTTCAGGGATGAACTTTGACCCTTAATGGGGCGATGCTGCTTAGAAAGGCCAAAGTGACAAATAATGAATATTACAGTTGTTTAACCCTTTCATGACCTGGGGTCATTGATTTCTCAATGCCCAGGTTGTTTTAGGACATCAGCTTATGGGATCATAATGATCCCATAAGCTGATGTCCCTATGTCTGCCCCCTCTCCTCTGTCCCTTGCTGCTGTTACAACCTTGTGACAGTGGCAGGGGAGAGAGGGGAGGGGGCAGTGCTCACGGGCGTGTTCCCCGCACGCCCAGCCTTCCCTCCCCCCACCGGCCTCCGTAGCCAGGAAAACAGAAGCCTGACGCTTCCGGTTTCCAAGGCTATCATAGAGGCTCTGCGATCACTTCGCAGAGCTACGATGGACAGCGGACAGAGAATTCTCTGTCAGAAGCCCTATAGCGCGGCTCCAGTGCTGAGAGTTGCGGCGGGTCTCAGGCTATCACTGATAAACGTGACCCTCAGAGGATGACACAGGCGCAGCTCCTGCGCCTGTGTCATCCTGGATTGTAAATTAACGCCGCTGCATAGGCTTCAGCTGCATAGGCATCACTCTTTCATTAAATTTGACCTATTACTACTATACAAATTCTAATACAATGTTATCATAAAATGACGAATCTGCATTCTGCAGTCTCTACTGGAAATCAGCCAAAAACGCTTCTGGTCTGATACAATAGTTACAAGGGTTTACTCACTGCATCTGCTGGGAACTCATCAACTTCCACTTCCTCTTCGGGTTCGGATGGGATCACACGGGACAGGCTGGCACTGAGTGCTGATAATTTCTGCAGGGTAGAAAAAGGGGCAGATGCACCATAAAGAAAACCATCATCAGGAATAGCTGGCTCAGACTCTGGAACCAAAGTAATAAGCATGATCCAGCCATCCATCTAGTACACAGAAGTCACTGCAGCATGCAAAATCTCATACCTCCATGTAGGTCTCAGACTCCAGGGCATACTTCTCTTCATCATCCATCTTCAGTTCTGCCTCTGAACGAGAATCCAGCTGATTGGTGAAGAGGACCACAAATATATTAAATCATGTATGCAAACAGGATACAAAAAGTTTTAAAAAAAAGTAAATATATATATCTATACATACACATACATACATACATACGCTCTAGATGCCATACCTTCTTGAATGTGCACTATTTTTACTTAAAGGTGTACTTCAGTGAATTTATTTTTCTTTCAAAATCAACTGGTTTCAGAAAGTTATATAGATTTGTGATTTACTTCTATTTAAAAAAGTCAAGTCTTCCCATACTTATCAGCTGCTGTTTGTCCTGCAGGAAGTAATGTATTCTTTCCAGTCTGACAAAGCGCTCTGTGCTGCCACCTCTGTTTAAGACAGGAACTGTCCAGAGAAGCAGCAAATCCCCATAGAAAACCTCTCCTGCTCTGGACAGTTCCTGTCTCGGACAGAGGTGGCAGCAGAGAGCACCGTGTCAGACTGAAAAGAATATTTCCTACAAGACATACAGCAGCTGATAAGTATGGGACTTTTAAAAAGAAGTTACAAATCTATATAGCTTTCTGAAACCATTTGATTTGAAGGTAAAAGATTTTCGCTGGATATTCCCTTTATACGTTTTATTGTCTACTTACACCAGTCATGTCAAACTCTGGCCCGTGGGGTCATTATTTGTGGCCCACCAGGCAATTCAGAGTTTAAATTACATCTGGCCCGCCATGGCTACTATATAAGAACACTATGGGGTAGGACTGGCTACTATATGAGACTATTGGGGAGGGCTGGCTACTATATGAGATTATGGGGGAGGGCTGGCTACTATATGGTACTACAGGGGAGGGCTGGCTACTATATAAGACTATAGGGGAGGGCTGGCTACTATATAAGACTATAGGGGAGGGCTGGCTACTATATTAGAGACTATAAGGGAAGGCTGGCTACTTTATAAGAGAATATGGGGAGGACTGGCTACTATATGGGACACTTGGGGGGCTGGTTACTATATGGGCACTATTAGGAGGGCTGGCTAATATGTGGGGCAATTTTGTTTGGGTTGGCTACAACATGGGGCAATATTGGGGGGTTGGCTAGTAGATGGTTTGGGGTTTAATCATATCATAGCAATTGATCATGTAATTTATCATAGGGCACAGTGCTGGGAGACTCACACCAATGACAGTGCCAGGAACATTGCACGCTACTCTGACAGTGCCAGGACTGCTACATCCACGCTTATATAATTATCAAGGTTGGCCCGCAACTTTGTCCAATTTTTTTAGAATTTTGGCCCACTGTATATTTGAGTTTGACACCCCTGACCTACACCATTTGACTTGCCCGTATACAGGTTTGTATAAGTAGTTATTATGATAAACCTTCAATAAAACACTTAATGAGAAAAAAATAATAAAATATATATATATATATATATATATATATATATATATATATATATATATAAAAAATTCTCTCATTTATACAAACCCGTACATAAACTAAAATATTTGCACTATAAAAAAAACTACACAAAAAGTGATCTCCCATCAACCTATAAAGGCAAAGTATGGACGGGACTCTCTTTGCCCCTCTCATCAACTGTAAATGCCACAGGGAGAGAAGTGGTTACTATGAACACTGTTCTCCTTCATTAGTTTTGGTAAACAAAATTAATGGTCTGGAACGTGGCAGAAACTAGGAAGCGGCAAAGAGTGAAGCTTAAAGTGATAACTTCATTCTCTCGCTGTGAGTCTCAAGCTGGAGTTGCTGGTAAAAAAGCGAACCATGCTCCACATCTCTATATGTTCCATCTTGCTCCTGTTTCCCAAAAGTCAGACTGAAATGTGGGTGGTTAATCAAATCTTAACTATCTGTAAACCATTATAAGTAAAGTAACCTGTTACAATTATTACCTTAGGAGGATACTGTAGATTAAGTGTTTGATACAGGCGGAAGTTCACAAATCCCAGAAGAGTTGTATAAAACTCGGTAAAGGTTGCCATAACCCTGTAGTCCACATCTGTAGGGTGCTGCAAAAAAAAAACAAAAAAAAACAATATGTAGTTTACAGGAGGATAAAAAATATTTTTATAAAAACTAACATTTCAGTGCTTACTTTTGGTAGTAGGTAGTTTAAAGAACCTATAAAAAATTACATGAGTTACATATAAGTATACAAGGAAAATGGAGCTCGTACAGCAGGCCGTAAAAGCAAAAGGTGAGCATTATTTTTTTTTTTTTAATAAGCACCTATGGAGAAAATTTTAGCACTATGATAAGTACAGTTGCAAGACATCCATATAAGATGGACTTTTCACAAAGGTTGTGGCTACAATTGCTGTGAACCCCCAACCTTAATGCAGTAATTACGTGTTATATTGTGCAGGGCTGTGGAGTCGGTAAAGGCCCAGTTACACAAAACGATCATCGGCCGTATTCGGCAGCATAATAGCATCGGCAGCGAGCAGGGAACGTGGAGCAACTGAGCGCTGGGTAGCGAGCGGGGAACAAGGAGCAAGCGAGCGATGACAGTGTCGCCCCGTGTTATAGGGGCTTAAGCCACACCTCTGACTCAGATTCCTGAATTTTATCAGGGACCAACTCCGGCTCCTTCATACATGGCCAGACACCAGGGGAGTTATTTATCGCAGTAGTGTAAAGTAGAAGTGGCTCAGCAGCTTCTTCCTAATGTCCTACATAATGTTCTCTGAGAGAATAAGGCAAAGATATAAAGCAGATTCTCCTGTGTGTGCAGTGGATGCAGCTAGTCTCCAGCCTCCATGTCCTGAACAACTAAGGACTAGACTAGATGGCGCAGGTGGTCTTTTCCAGCTGACAATCTTCTTTTTAACTTAAAATTTACTGTACACACTGCTAAATGCTAACACTGCCAGATATATGTGATATTAAGGTGAGACACAGAAAAACAATAAATCTGGGCCTATCAGCATCCGTGCTCCTGAATCATCGGGGCCCTTATAGGAACTACCCACTCAGCCAGTCATTGACCACAGCTGTGTCCCACCTCAGCTACTGATTGGCTGAGTTTAAATTTCTGAGTGGGACTGTGACATCACAGGATTGGGAGCCCAATGGGCAACCATGAGCCGGGATGCTGCACTGGGAGGGGCAAGGCAACGGGTAAATAGGACTTCTTTATTATGTTCCCACCCCCTGTCCCCCCTGGATTTTTCACTGTTTCACAGAATACCCCATTAATTTCTGCCTCTCTCTCTCAAAACACAAACAGCCTTCCACAGCCATAGCACAAACACACAAGCAGCCTTTTGCAGCCATAAAACACACACAGCCTTCTGCAGCCATAGCACAAACACACAAGCAGCCTTTTGCAGCCATAGCACACACACACAGCCTTCTGCAGCCATAGCACACACACACAGCCTTCTGCAGCCATAGCACACACACACAGCCTTCTGCAGCCATAGCACACACACACAGCCTTCTGCAGCCATAGCACACACACAGCCTTCTGCAGCCATAGCACACACACACAGCCTTCTGCAGCCATAGAACACTGAAGAAAAACACACACAGACAAAATACCACACTGAGGACAGAGGTTCCTGCTGCACTACATATGGCTTCTTCTTTATATTACACAGGATACCTTTATATTACACTGCTGCTCATATACAGTCATCCAGCCTCCAGTAAGAGATCTAGCCCTCCCTCAATGGACTCTTCCAGCTCAGAAACAAACTGCTAAATAGTGACAGACAACTTTTCCCCAACCACCCTTCTCTAATAGGGCCAGTTCTTTATTACTTATATGGAGGAAATGCTTCACCCTGTGTATCTAAATGTGAGAAGGGGTTTTTATGGTCCTCATACTGATAGAACATAAATATATTAATGAGGAACAGTCAGACTCCAGCCAAACCCAGCTCCAATTCCCACTCCACAACCCTGATAATGTAATGGCATGTTGCTAGGGTATGCCATTACTTTATGAGATAGGAGATTTGATATAGGACTAGTTTAAAGCGAATGTACCATCAGTACATTCGCTTTAAGCTTTGCACATGGTTAGAACGGCGCAGGCACAGGGAAGCCGGTGCCACAGTCCTTTTTTTTTTGAACCGCTGCTTGGTTCCCAGTCACGTATGGCGCTGTTCTATTCCGGGGCACCGGCCGGGGGTGAAGCACTGGATTCTAATGGAGCCACGTCATAGAGGGGCGGGCGGGCCCGCCTCCAGAGCTTCAACCCGGGCTAGTGCCTGGAAATAGAACAGCGTCGCAATCAGCTTCCCTGCATCGGCGCTGTTCTATCTATGTGAAAAGCTTAAAGCGAATATACTAACTAATACATATGCTCATTTCTACCAGAATAAAGATTTATTTTGGCTCCAGTTCAGCCTTCTTCACTGTGTAACACAATCCTTTGGCCTGGCAGTGAGCACATTTAATAAAACACGGAGCACATAAGATAAGAAATACACTCATAACTTACATCATGGGAAAAAGCGTATGGAGTAATCCATGTCACTGTCTGTCCTAGGATTTCTGCCTGGTAATAAATTCCTTTGATGGACAAGAAAACCTAAGGAGAAAATGTAAGCAGACACTCAGTGTTACAGAAAGAACTAATAAGCGACACACAGCTCTGCAGCGAATGTCCTCACTGTACTGGGGCTATTATGTCAACCCCCTGAATATAGAGCCAGACCTGCTCCTCAACTCAGCTGCATTCACCTCAATGTACTGAGCTGCAATACCACGCACAAACTGAGGACATGTGTGGCGCTGTTTTTGGACGAATGTAGCTATGTTTTTCTACTCCATGATAACTCCGTCATCACAGCCACAGCAAATATACAGTTTAAATACTAATATAAAGTGAATTTAAACCCCACTCATTTTGTATAGTGCATCTGTAGTTAGGATGGTGTTCCCGATAGTGCTGTGCATCTCTCAAAAGCAAAATCAAGTAAATTCTGGAACTGCTGCCATCAAGTGGTCGTATTTGGGTACTACACTGTAAATGCTCTTCCAAAACTATTTATTATTATTCTTAACAAGTTCATCTGATAACTTATTTGCAATGTGTTTCTTTTTACACATCCAGCCTTGATCCTCCTCCCAGAAAAGCATGGGGGGGGGGGGCGGAAGGACTATGTAACCATTTTCTTCTCTCCAGCAAATGAATTAAAATAAATTTTATTGAAATAAATGTAAAACTTTGCAGGATCAATTTTACCAGTTTAAAGGACGGGAAAATCAAGAAAGCCTTTTCTAATATGAAGATGACTAATTTGACTTGTCAATGTGGTCAGGGGAACAGAAAACTGCCTAAGGAACAAACATGGTTGGGCGCTTTCAATGTAGATGAAGCTTTCTCAGCTCATACATCTGTAGAGAAAAAAGGTTTAAACTCTGATTCCCCCTAAAGGTTGGACTGGTGGGCGTGGGGGGCGCTTATTTTAGGAGAATGTCTTATTTTCGGGAAAACATGGTAGTAAAATCTGCCTAAGCAAATTCTATTAGCCACTGCGGCAGGTACGGAGGTCTAGATAAGGCCTCCAGCTGCCATAGTACCTAGTGATCAACCCACAATCAAGTTATGAAGGAGCCTTTCAGACACCTAAAAGGTGCGGCACTTGTCAGTTATCTATTTACAGTAAATGCAGCAATTGCAGCATTTAAAGGGTTAAATGACGGGCCTCAGCTGAACAGCCAAAGTCAGTAATTAGAAGCAGTTTATGTTTATGGACAACCTCTCTAGGTTTTGGATGTGGGTTAGCCCCATTCCCCATTAGTGAAGGGCATCAGGACAGGTAAGTATAGCTTAATAATTAAACACCACATCCTCCCCCTCAGACAATCCCTTTAAAAAATACATAGAACACATGTTTACACAGCCCACTTAAGTGGACTGGCAGAGGCTTAAAGGGGTAGTTCGCAAACAAAAATAATCTTTCAAATCAACTGATGCCAGAAGGTGCCAGAGATTTGTAATTTACTTCTATTAAAAATTCTCAATTCTCCAGGACTTATCAGCAGCTGTAAGTCCTGCAGGAAGTGGGGTATTCTCTCCAGTCTGACACAGTGCTCTCTGCTGACACCTGTCTGTGACAGGAACTGTCTAGGGCAGAAGAGGTTTTTTTATGAGGATTTGCTACTGCTCTGGACAGTTCCTGTCTCACACAGAGGTGGCAGCATCAAGCATGTGTCAGTCTGGAAGACAACTCCACTTCCTGCAGGACATACAGCAGTTGATAAGTACTGGAAGGCTTGAGAATTCACAAATCTGTATAATTTTTTGACACCAGTTGATTTAAAAGCTATTTTCACTGGAGTACTTCTTTAGCATACAATATATCAGGAGAATGATGCAGAATTTCTGATGACTACAGATTTAGAAGAGTGCAGAGGTAGATTCACATCTAAGGGTCCTATTCCACGGGCCGAGGAGGGCCCGATCAACGATGTAAATGAGCGGCGATCTGCTAGATCGCCGCTCGTTTACTGGGCCTATTCCACGGCCCGATGATCGTTGAGCGAGGGCTGCAAAGACATCGTTACCGATGTCCTTGCAGCAGAATACATTACCTACAGGTCTTCTCTGCGCTGTCTTCATCCCCGGGTCCCGCGCGCTCTATCTTCCGAATGGCCGGTCAGCTGACAGGCCACGGCGGTCCCGGCCTGTGATTGGCTGAGCGCTCTGTCAGCTGACCGGCCATTCGGAAAATAGAGCGCGCGGGACCCGGGGAGGAAGACAGCGCAGAGAAGAAGACCTGCAGGTAATGTATGATGCTGCGCTTCTGAAATCGTCGGTCGCCCGCCGCGCACCGCTATTCAACCGTAGCGATGCGTGGTGGGGGAACCATGATTTTAGGTCTGGCCCTAAATGAACGATCAGCCAATGACACGATTATCGGCTGATCGTTCTCACTATTTCACCGAACGATAATCGGGCCAAATGGGGCCGATTCGGCCGATTATCTTTACTGTGGAATAGGGCCCTAACACTAGATGACCTTTTCTAAAAATAAACTCACCTTCCGTAGAGAACGAGAAGCCACAACATAATTAAGGAATTCTATACTAAGGCGACGGCAAAGCTGTATGGTCTGAACGTGACACTTTCCAGTACGTCGAAAGGTAGCAAAAAGAAAGCACATCGACAGAGCATCATCCAGGTCACGGAGAGCATCAATAAAGGTGGGGTACCTGCAAATATAACCACAACATGGGGCTTAAGTCAAAGCACACACACTATAGTTTATAACAGAAAACGTGAAGTATACTGTGACTAATATTTGGCTGTAATGTCACCAAAACAAGACAAGAAAAAAAAAAAAATATGTCACTTCACTGCTCTTCACTTCACGTCCTAAATTATGTATGGTTTCTATTTTGTAAGTGACAAAAACCTTTAATTAAAATCTATGTTTAAAAAATTGTTGTAACTTGCAATAAATCACATGTGTTTGCTGTGTGCCAATTGGCTGGGACCAATTCATCCTGAATAAACAGCCTATATGTTATCAGACAGGTAAGACTCCCCTCCATTCATCCTATATGTCAGGCATTAATATCTAGTGAAGCAAAGATCATACCTCTCCTTGATAATGTGGTCAAGTTTGTATGTTGGTTTGTTGTCTCTAATCCGGTCTACAGAATCCCATTCCTGTTTTCCATATGCTTTACGCAGACGACGCACAAATACCTAACAGGAAGAGAAGGGTAAAAATTAAAAAGGATCTTAACCTTTGGTTCCCATGAAACATAATATGCATCACAAACTACAAAGTATAATCTTCATAATATAGGTAAACTTTGAATATAAAAATTTTTAAATAGAGAAAAACTCAAGAAATTAGGAAAGTGCTCTCTCTGTAACAAACTTGGGGCTTATTCCCACGCTTTGTAAAACACGGACAACAAAGACATGGAAGCCCTGTAGTGGATTTTTTCCCTGTGCCGCATGATGTATCAATATGATGCCGGGAGCGGGGGAGGTGTTTGAATTTTCGTGGTACTGTAATGACAGCCCCTAATTCTTGTGTTTCATGTAAACAATTTAAAGAGCTCCTCAGTAAGACATCTACTAAAGTCCAAATATTTGCCCAAATGATCTGGCGGGATCCGTGTCGCAGAGCTCCGCCGCGGAATTCCGCCGTTCTTGCTCAGTGTGAACAGGGCCAAAGAACTGACATGTCAATTCTTTGGACGGATTCTGCAAGAGGAATCCTATAGAAGTCAATGGGGGCTTAAATTCTGTTGGCATTTAATAGTCCCTGTACGCGGGCATTGATCTGCTTGCTCAAACTGCTGGTCATTCCGTCTAAGGTTGGGCTCACACGACGTTTGCAGAAAACGGATTGCAAAAACGCAGTGTGAACCCAGCCTTATACTTTCACGTCACCATACACATGACAAATGTGTGGTGGTGGTTGACAAGTAATAAGGGTAGCTTCACACGTAACGATACACAGCGGTTTTTTTTTTTTTTTGACGGACGCAAAAACGTAGCTGACACTACTTTTGTGTGCGTTAAAAAAAGCGGATCCGTTTTGATCCGTTTTTTTTTTACAATGGAAGTCAATGGAAAAACGGATCGAAACGGATGCACAATGTAGTGTGAATCCAGCCTACCACCAACTTTAGCTACAGCGGACTTTTATAGGTAGATTGTCAGCATTACATAGCTCAGCTTTATGTTATCAGATAAGTTAGTTACATGTTTGGCAACAAATCGCACAGCCAACACGCTAGAGGAAAGCAGACTTTGTTTTTCTTAAATAAAAGTTTAGAATCTGTGTTGTGCAGTTCTCTATAGTAATACAGTCAGTGAAATCGCTGGACTGTGAAAGCCTAACAGACTGGAAGACATACCTTGTACTCTCTGAACTTTCCCACAATAGGTTCATGCAGAAGAAACTTGATGTCCTTCAATAGATAAAAGGTCCGGGGCGCTGTAGATCCCTTGTTGACTTTTTTCTTGTGTTTGGGTTCATGAGGATAGATTCCTTTCAGGATGCAGAGACGTCTAAAGAAATAGGAAGAGATCTCACTGGTTTAAATAATGATAAAAAAAATAATAAATGATAAAAACTATATACGTATATACTTTTAGGGTCCATTCCCATGTACAGGATCTGCAGCAGAATTGATGTCGCATATGAAGCTGCAGATTTTATGCTATGTTCAGTTAATTAGTAACGGCCGTATTACACGGCCCGAGCTGGGCTGTAAGCCAGTGCTAATCTGCATTGATCTGCTGGCTCGATAGTCGCACAGCCAAGGCTGCACAGAATTTTGCTCTAATCAGCTGTCGGCCACGCGTCTCCTAATACTCAAAGATGTTTGACTGACAGAAGGTTATTTTTTAACCTACTGAAAGAAACTGATCAGCTAAAGAGAACCTGTCACCCCCCGTGCCGGGGTGAAGGCCGCCCGTCCCCCCGCTAGAGACCCTTATACTTACCCATTCTCGCCAAGTCCTGCTCCTGGAACCGGTCACGGGACGGAGATATCCTTGTCGGAAGCCCGGCACGCGTGCTGCATAGATGAGTCTGACGCCCATAGAGAATGAATGGAGCCATCATTCTCTATGGGTATCGGACTCATCTCAGCAGCGCGTGCGCTGGGCTTCTGACAAGCATTTCTCCGTCCCGGGACTGGCTCCAGGAACAGGACTTGGCGAGATGGGGTAAGTATAAGGGTCTCTAGCCGGGGTCGGGCGGCCTTCACACTGGCACGGGGGGGGGGGGGGGGGGGGGGGTGACAGGTTACCTTTAATGAGTGTGCGTTTGCTTGCTCATCTGCTGATCGCTGCTTTTATTACACAGGGAGATAACTGCCTCATAGGGCAGATGATCTCTGGGTAATAGGGCATCTACACCGATATCTGCAGCAGATTCGGGCAGTGTGAATGCACGGCCATGTTCACACGTGCAGATTTTCAGCTACAGATCTGCAACAAAGCAGTCTATAGAATACGTGCATGTGTGAACATTAGAGATGCACCGAAGTATCAATGCTACTATCCATATTTCGGGCAAAAAAAAAAAAAAAAAAGGTTCGGTACCAGGTAGGGCTGGGCGATTAATCAAATTAATTCGATTAATTCGCCCAGAATTTGAGAATCGATTTGACTTTTTTGGAAAATCGAAAATCGATTTTCCAAAAAAATCATTGGATTTGGGCGCGCGGGCGGGCTGCTCGCATTCTCCAGCTACTGAAACAGAGTGAGGAGCGAGAGCGCCCAGCAGCGTCCTATGTCCCCGCCTCTGACCCGCCCCCATAGCCGGACGTGTACGCGCGCTTCCTCCCGGCCGCACATGGAGGTCCCCGGAGGAGGCTGCAGATACTGAAGCATCGGGTGATCGCTGCGGGTGCTGGAGCTGTACAGCAGCGACACAATCACCCGATGCTTCAGTATCTGCAGCCTCCTCCGGGGACCTCCATGTGCGGCCGGGAGGAAGCACGCGTATATGTCTGGCTATGGGGGCGGGTCCGCTGCGGGGAGTAGTGCGGGCGGGAGGAGAGCGCACCTGCCCCGGTCTGCTCCATGTCCCTGCCGATCTGCCCCATTCTCCCCCCGATCTGCCCCATGCATGTCCCCCAGTGTACCCCATGCCTTTCCCCCCTAGTCTGCCCCTTGCTCCCCCCAGTGTACCCCATGCTCTCCAGCCCAGTGTACCCCATGCCCTTAGCAATGTCCCTGACCCTCATCTTTACCTGTACTACTACTACACCCCTCATCTTTACCTGTACTACTACTACACCCCTCATCTATACCTGTACTACTACTACTACACTCCTCATCTATACCTGTACTGCTACTACTACTACACTCCTCATCTATACCTGTACTACTACTACTACTACTACTACACCAGGCTCATCTATACCTGTACTACTACTACTATTACACTCCTCATCTATACCTGTACTACTACTACACTCCTAATCTGTACCTGTACTACTACTATTACACCCCTCATCTATACCTGTACTACTACTACTACTACACTCCTCATCTATACCTGTACTACTACTACACTCCTAATCTGTACCTGTACTACTACTACTACACTCCTCATCTATACCTGTACTACTACTACACTCCTCATCTATACCTGTACTACTACTACTATTACACTCCTCATCTATACCTGTACTACTACTACACTCCTCATCTATACCTGTACTACTACTATTACACCCCTCATCTGTACCTGTACTACTACTACACCAGGCTCATCTATACCTGTACTACTACTACTACTACTACTACTACTACTACTACTACTACTACTACTACTACTACTACTACTACTACTACTACTACTACACTCCTCATCTATACCTGTACTACTACTACACTCCTCATCTATACCTGTACTACTACTACATTCCTCATCTGTACCTGTACTACTACTACACCCCTCATCTTTACCTGTACTACTACTACACTCCTCATCTTTACCTGTACTACTACTACTACACCCCTCATCTATACCTGTACTACTACTACACTCCTCATCTATACCTGTACTACTACTACACTCCTCATCTATACCTGTACTACTACTACACCCCTCATCTATACCTGTACTACTACTACACTCATCTATACCTGTACTACTACTACACTCATCTATACTTGTACTACTACTACACCCCTCATCTTTACCTGTACTACTACTACACCCCTCATCTGTACCTGTACTACTACCACACCCCTCATCTTTACCTGTACTACTACTACTACTACACTCCTCATCTATACCTGTACTACTACACCCCTCATCTGTACCTGTACTACTACCACACCCCTCATCTTTACCTGTACTACTACTACACTCCTCATCTGTACCTGTACTACTACACCCCTCATCTTTACCTGTACTACTACTACACTCCTCATCTGTACCTGTACTACTACTACACCCCTCATCTTTACCTGTACTACTACTACACCCCTCATCTGTACCTGTACTACTACTGCACCCCTCATCTGTTCCTGTACTACTACTACTACTACACCCCTCATCTGTACCACTACTACACCCCTCATCTTTACCTGTACTGCTAATCCCCTCATCTGTACTACTACTAATACACTAGTACATAGGGCACATATTTGGGAAAACTACTTATATGGGGCACACAATGGGCTTGTCTACTACATAGGGGCACGGGAGGAGCACTGTTACACTGGGAAGCAATATGGTTGTTGTCTCAAACGTCTATAAAATAGTTTCTGATGCTGCAGGGAGAAAAATGTCCTGTTTGTTTAGCAAAAAGAGAAAAAAAAAAAAAAAAAAAACGAGATTTAAATCGAGAATCGTCCAAAATTTTTTTTAAAAAAAATCGAGATTTTATTTTTTGGCCATATCGCCCAGCCCTATTACCAGGATTTCCTGGTATTCGATACTTTATGTTAAAAGGAACCTGCCACCAAGGATGCGGGCGCATAGCCTGCCAGACCCCCGGTGCAGCCCCGGATACTTACCCTTTTCTCCAAGTCCCCCTCCTGGAATTAGTCTCGGGACTAAGATATCCCTGTCGGAATCGGTGCGCGCGCCCTGCAGAGATGAGTCAGATGCCCATAGAGAATGACGGCTCTATTCATTTTCTATGGGCATCGGACTCATCTCTACTGATTAGCATACAGCGCGCGCGCTCAGCATTGGGCGCCGATATCTCTGTCCCGGGGCGGGGTCCAGGAGGGAGACTTGCAGGAAAGGGTAAAGGGGCTGCACCAGGGGGTCGGACGGGCTCTGCGCCGCAATGCCGGGTGACAGGTTCCCTTTAAGCTGCATAATAGTGCAGCTTAAAGTATAGCACAGAGAACACGGTCGGCGGCTAGCTGAGCGCCAGCCATGTTTTCTGTGCTGCCCCCTCGTGTCACCTTCTTACCCCGCGCACAGTCAGCTCCCGGCGGCACCAAATTCAAATAGCCCGCACATAGCGACTGCTAGTGCCGGCTATTTTACAGTGTACATGCCGCTCCATATACAACAGGAGTGTGCTGCATATGGAGTGGCCCCACTGCTAATGACTGCAGCCCACGATTGCTTCGTTATTACTGTAAATTCGCTAATCTCTACTTTACATGCTTTTTTCGTGACTGCACGTCCGATGTGAGAAACAAGGCGTCACCACCAGAAGGGCCGAGTTACATCACTACATTTCTATGGACACTGTCCAGACCTGTGACATCTTTTCTACCTGCCTTCAACCGGAATCTGCTGGAGATATTACCTGCACAAATCAGTCCCATGTGGATTTCCCCCCCCATCAGCTCAGGTCATCAGAAATAAGGTCAGACCGAGACCTGCGTCTGTATTAAATTGTGCAGGTAGGGGGAGGCGGAGCTGGCGCGCCATGTGAACAGACGTGCTTGGTGTTAGCTCCGTCCATGCATCCCTGAACTGGCCTAATTATTAGGGTCCCCGCCACCGGAACCCCTCTGCAGCACATGGGGAAGCAGACAGGAGGACGCTCACTTACCCCGGCACCTACGGCACCCCGAAAAAGCCGCCTGCAAACCCTTGAGCGCTTCTTCCCCCACAGCACGCCTGGAAGCAGGGAGCCTCGTAGCCGGCGCCATTCTCCTGGTGCCCCGAACACTCCTGACCCGCATCGCTCCTCCAGCCAGCCTACCGCACCACTACCGAGCGGCCGCGTGGCCTGGGAAGCCTCCCGGACGGCACTCAGTGTAGAGCCGAGGACGCGCTCTGAACACCGGGAAGGGAAGCGGGCGCCATCTTGCCCACGTGGGAGGCCGGGACCTGAACAGCTGGACGCGGAGCGGGACAAGTCACCCCCACCACCAGTAAGTGACCTGCGGAGAGCGGGAGACCCCCTTACCAGCCCGCTGATTGTTGAGGGGACACTGAATCTTTCTCGGCATCCCCCTGTCCCTGTGCCGGCGCCATCTTGGTCTCAGGAGACCGCGCCAGAAGGAGAACTGGAAAGGGACTCAGCTTCCACATCACTGTCCCTCTCCCAGCACGGAGATCCCCCACTTGTCTCCCCACAAGACCCACTGCAACTTACTTCACATACCCTGTCTCTGTCTGTAACCTCCACACAATATATTTCTGACATGGCTGCAGCACCCCTACCTCCAAGGAGAGACAAGTCCCATACCAACATCCCTCAGAAATCTGCTAAAGATAAGGGGCCGCCTTCCGTCAGGACACCCCCTCATGACACCTCCTGGCACCCTGGGGGGGGACTCGGATTCTGACTCCTCTATATTCGGGGCCCAGTCACAGGGTAATGTCAGACAGATTCTCTCTCAGCTGCCCACACGGAGTGATTTCAAAGCCCTTTTATCTGAAATGAAAGCGTGCAGAGCAGAAATATCGGAGACTCGCAAGGACATTCAACATGTATCAGACCGTGTAGAAAACCTTGAGGAGGAACATGACGCTACCCGCTCCTATATTACCCAATTACACACCACAGTGGCGGTGCAATCCTCTGCTCTTAATGAAATGCAGCGTCACATGGAGGACCTGGATAATAGAGGACGGCGTAACAATATTAGGGTTCGGGGGCTCCCAGAGGCAACACAAGATGAGGATCTTTCTGAGACTCTCGAGGCCATTTTCAACATCGTCCTAGGAGAACCGTCCACGCACAAGATTAAACTGGATAGAGCTCATAGAGCCCTTAGGCCTAAATCGAATGCTGGCACCCCTAGAGATGTTATTTGTTGTGTACACGACTATGTGGTGAAGGAACGGATCATGGCTAAATCCCGCTCTATGAAAGATCTTGAGTTTGATGGGGCCCCTATCCAGCTTTTCCCGGATTTGTCCTGGCTTACATTGCAAAAACGAAGATTTCTCCGTCCCCTCCTCACAACATTGAGGGACCACCAAGTTGTGTATCGCTGGAACTTTCCGTTCGCTCTGGTAGCAAGAAAGGATGGTAGATCGGCTACCCTAAGAGACCTGTCTGACCTCCCTGTATTCTGCGAGACCCTTGCTCTCCCTGTCCCTCAGATCACGGAATGGACTGTCGCCCGTCCCCCAACTCCTCCTGGAACTGTGTGGCAACAGAAACGACGCAGATCTAACTCTCGTCCTTCTCCCCCACCTGATCGTGGCTCTCGGGATTCCTCCTCCCCTCGCTGATCCGGAACTGAAGGGACTCGTTGCTATCCCCCCATTGTGTGGGATTGTTTCTTGCTCTATAGTTGGCCTTTTTTTTTTTGCTTAACCAGCTAATTAGGGTGCGTGGACGGGCTGTCCACTTATTGTTACTGTTCATCTCTGTTTTCTGTCGGATCCATGGCTCGTTTCTTCCCCTCCCCTAGGAGCCCTATCCCCTTACTATTTTTGACTACTTTACTACATGTTTCTAACAGTGGGAACATTTTTTGGGTTTTTTGCTCCCTCCCATGCTCGTGTTGCATGGGTATATGGCCTGGAGCCATAGAAGCCCTATTTTGGGCTATTTCTAGGTTGTTGTTTGATTTCATACTTGTTCTTTTTCTTTTTCTGTGTAGATTCTGTGTGTACCCCTTCCTCCCTTCCCTTTTCTGTCCCCAGCGGTCCCAGACTCCAGATGGATCTCTAGCTACCTCAGGCCATCGGTTGCGGAGGGTCTCCTTCGCACTAGACTCGGGTGAGTTTTACGCTTTTATTAGCCTTCTCCACAACCTGATTCCCTTATGGCAAAGATAGTCACGATAAATGCCAAAGGGCTAAACACTAATGTTAAGAGACGTCTGCTCTTACAGGAGCTACGCTCTTTGAGGGCAGATATTGCTTTTATACAGGAGACTCACTTTGACTCTGAAGCCAATTTTAATTTTGCTAAGCATTCCTATCCGCATACCTACTCAGCCACAATGGGATGTAAAAAAGGGGGAGTCGCCATTCTAGTTTCCCGACACTGTCCTCTGCAGACAACGTCTTCCTACTCGGACCCAGGGGGGAGATTTGTAGTAGTAAACGCAACATCCGGATCCTGGAGGCCTCTTTGTCTTCCCAGCCCTCAGTGAGCACCCTGCGCAGACTGGTTGCGGCCAGAGCTAAGCTTAAGGACCTTTCTATACACAAGGTTGAACGTTTGCTCCTATTCTCTAGGCAACGTTTTTATGAGAGAGGCAACAAAGCTCATACGCTCTCTGAACGCTCAGCAACACAGTCTCCGCAGGCTCTCAGAGATGAATTGGGAACCATGATTTATCACCCGGCGGATATCTCCCGAATTTTTGAAAACTATTTTTCTGCCCTATACTCTCTCCCATCTTCCCTGCCATCTGACCCTGCTATTCGGGCTCAGAAGATTAAAGACTTCTTGGCTTCCTGCCATTTGCCAGCCCTATCCCCCGATGCGATCGAACACCTAAACTCAACTATGACCCTTGAGGAATTGCAAGAAGTCCTTAAACATCTTCCTTCGGGAAAGTCTCCGGGGCCGGATGGCTACATTTATTTATATTACAAAACCTTCTCTGACCTTCTTTCTCCCCGGCTGGTTGCTCTGTTCAACACCTACATGCAAGGCTCCCCTATCCCCTCTTCCATGCTCCATTCTCTCATAACCCTAATTCCCAAACCTGACAAGGACCCCCTAGACTGTTCCAACTATCGGCCCATAGCCCTTCTGAATACAGATTTGAAGCTTTTCACAAAAATTCTGGCCACACGTCTAGGCCTTTATTTACCATCTCTAGTGGATAAGGACCAAGTGGGGTTCGTTGTGGGCAGACATGGGGCGGACAATACTAGGCGAGCGATCGACATAATAGATGCTGTCAATCTCCAAAATGATAAAGCACTGGTTCTGAGCCTAGACGCAGAGAAGGCGTTTGACCGCCTGGGATGGCCTTTCCTGTTTGAGGCCCTCCACACCTACGGCTTCACGGGTCCTTTCCTGGCAGCGATTCAGGGATTATACTCCCATCCGACAGCATCTGTTAGGTCTTCTCATCACAGCTCTAGAGTGTTCCCTCTTTCTAATGGTACCCGCCAGGGCTGCCCGCTCTCGCCCCTGTTATTTGTTCTTTGTATAGAACCCCTGGCGGCGGCCATTAGAAATAATGTGGACATCAGCGGGGTTTCCATCAGGGGAAGGGAATACAAGTTAATGTTGTTCGCCGACGACGTATTGCTGACCCTCACCAACCCACTTGTAACCTTACCTAATTTGCACAAGTTATTGCAAGAGTTTGGGGTGTTGTCGGGCTACAGGGTGAATACGGCAAAAACTGAGGCACTACCTCTTAACTTGCCGGTAGCGGAGCTGCACCATTTGCGTACTAACTTTAAGTTTCGCTGGTCAACGGACTCCATCCGGTACCTGGGGATCCGCTTGACTGCATCTCCCTCCTGGGCCGCATAGCAGCGGTTAAGATGTCTATTCTCCCTAAATTACTATACCACTTTGAAACCTTACCAGTTAGGGTCCCAATGCATGAACTTAAAGCCATCCAAGCAGCCATGTTTCGATTTATATGGGACGGAAAGAGACACAGAATCCCTAAATCCGTAATGCTGACTAGTAAGGTTCAGGGCGGCTTGGCAGTGCCAAATGTTGTACATTATTATTGGGCCACCAATCTGCGGTGTATTCCGTCCTGGACTTCCTATAATGCTTACAGCAAATGGATGGCCATAGAACAGAGATGGTTGGCTCCTATCCATCCAAATTCCCTCCTTTGGCTCCCTAACCCGAACATTACCTTCCCTGACCCACTCCTGGGCCCTATCCGACATACTAGACAAATTTGGCTAGCATGCTCCACTAAATTTAAACTCTTTTCCCCACTCTCGCCCTTAGCCTCATTCCTCCTTACCCCCGCATTTGTCCCGGGTATGGAGTCTGTGGTGGTCCGGACATGGGGAGAGCGCAATCTGTTTCAATTTGCTGACATTGTCAATCCTCTCACTCGCACCTTGCTATCTTTTGCGGACTTGCGCGAAAAACATGGACTCCCTCTGGTAGAGCAATTCACATACTTGCAGCTCCATCACTTTATGACCACCCTGTTGGGGTCCACCGCAGTCTCCAAGCCTACGGCATTCGAACAGCTGGCTAGAGCTGGTCCCAATGGACAAGGCCTGATATCTGATATTTGTAAAATATTGGGCTCGCCTGTTGACGACACCCCGACTCGTCACAAGTACATGGTGAAATGGGAGACAGCCCTGGCCAAAACCATCTCCTCGGAGTGCTGGGGGATCATATGGGAGAGGGCAGCTAAATCATCCATTTGTACCGCCTACAAGGAGACCCAGTATAAACTGCTTATGCTGTGGTACCATACTCCCGAATTTCTTAACAAATTGAATGCCTCTATTTCCCCTGTTTGTTGGCGATGCCTTAGGGGATTAGGGACAATCCACCATATTTTTTGGGACTGTCCTAGCATTCGGCCTTATTGGTCCACCGTTTGTGGCATGATATCTACTATTGTACAGAAGCCTTTCCCCTGTGATCCCCTAGCGTGCCTCCTCAACCTGACCCCGAGAACTATTAGTAAGAAAGCTACTAAACTCGTATTGCAACTTCTGACAGCAGCTAAGACCTTGATTGCGCGACAGTGGAAGCAGACCCTGCCGCCCCCACTGGCGGACTTGATGGCTAGAATAAAAGACATGAGAACTATGGACTATCTCACGGCCTCCCTGGCGAATCGCTTGGACCTCTTTGAGGCGGTGTGGTCCCCGTGGGATGCTTACTGTACACAGCAAGGATATACCTGAGGGAGTCTGGACCGTTACCCTGCCCCCCTCCCTTCCCTTCCCTACCCCTCCATGTTTTGTCTTTCCCCGTTCCCTTCTGTTTCAGGTGCTTGTCTTTTTGTGTGTCTTTTCTTTTTCTTTGATTCTTTTTACTGCTAGTGGTTAAGGTCATAGCTTATACTTTATTTGGGTTGATTCTGAAGTTCCTCATTGGGACTTTCATTGCTGCAATATTATAGTGACTAGGCAACATATCTCCTTATGTACTGAATGTTCTTGTTCACTGTACAATCTTCCCCTGAGACTTCACTGGATATGTGCTGCACTGTATGGCCACCTGTTTTTGGCTTCATTGCTTTTTTCTATTTGTCTTTCATTATATAAAATTCTAATAAAAATTACAGTTAAAAAAAAAAAATTGTGCAGGTAAATATGGTCACGTGAAAGAGCCAGGTCTGCAGTGGCGGCCATTAGTAGCTCCGCTTTATAGGTGCTCAGACTTCCTGGAAAAGTCGCACCAGACCTTTCTAAAAAAAAAATCTGAGTAACTGGAAAGCAGGACTACTATTCCACGAGACAGGACGCGCTGACCGCCACTGTGTGTAATTCAGAGGTGCAGGATATACCGCAATATTTCTGCAGTGAGTGAATCTGCCATAAGACCATGTGCACACAGTATATGGACACTCACTTTTCAGTCTCCAAAAAAATAAAACTACAGACAAAATGAATCTAAAGTGTTCAGACTTTTTGGCAATTAATTTTATTTTTTAAGTTTCATTTTTCTGCAAACCAGTGTCCAAGTGGGTCAAGAGACCCGAGTACACTCCAGTCAAGTATTGGATTGGGGTGGTATGTATGTTTTGTGGCGTTTTTATTCCTTCTTTGCTGGTTTTAATAAATTGATATTTTAATTTGTGATACGCCTCTTTTATATTCATGATCACACATTGCAAATAAATGGCTGTTGGCTCAGTCTGAGACGACCACTTCATTTGAATTGGAATGAGGGCACATTCGGGTGTGTCCACGCTCCAATTAGCCACAGAGAACAATGTAAAGTACGTCCGGGAGCTGCACTTTACATTATGTACACAGGCTATGCTGTGCGGCCGCTATTCACTGAACACAATAGACATGTCAATTATTTCGTGCGGCTGCAGAGAACAACGGCCATAGTGTATAAACTATGGCCGTGATTCCATGCAATTTAATCCACAGTGGCATTAAACAACTGGCGTTTTTGCAATCTGCCACAACGGCTATTGTTTAATGAAAAAATCCCTGTGTGAACGTGGCCTCAGAGTAGGGAGCAGAGTAATGAAGGGGTTAAGTAACTGTCATTTCCTCCCCCTCCATAGGATATACATGACAGTTACACTGTCACACTATGTTATAGCTTCCATGTAAATATATGCTGGGGGTGGTGAGACGCCTAACAGTGGCATCTACCACCCAGAACATAGGAGTCATCTAACAGATACATTGGGAGCTCCTTCACGATGGAGCCGTCAGGTTAGGACAACACTCAGCATGTACCATAAAGCATAATGTCATCTGCATCCAACCTGGGGAGGGGGTGTATTCCTGATAAATTATTACCCTAAATAAAGCCCCTCTATAGACCCCATCCTGCACCACCAGGCAGAGAAAACACTGATTATTACTATTATTTACTAATGGGACTAAAAATGGAGCAGAAAACAAATGCTGTAATGTTATATTGTAGAAGTCCAGTGCAGGTACATATAGGGGGAGATTTATTAAACATGGTGTAAGGTGAAACTGGCTCAGTTGCCCCTAGCAACCAATCAGATTCCACCTTTCATTTTCCAAAGAGTCTGTGAGGAATGAAAGGTGGAATCTGATTGGTTGCTAGGGGCAACTGAGCCAGTTTCACTTTACACCATGTTTGATAAATCTTCCCCACAGTATTCATCTCTGTGTGCTCTAGCCACACCCACTGCTTGTGATGTCATCATGACACGTATGAGGATGATGTCACAATAGAACCTGGTTGTGACAATAAAACCAAGCTGCACCCTGACAGCAGTGTTAGTCCAGGCTAACTCTGGAGTAGGAGTAGGAGCGTAGGAGTCTCTCAGGATGACACTCGGCAAGAGAAACCGATCTCGCAAGAATACTCAGGTCACTGTGGCCCAGCCACAAAACCCTGCCCCACCCCCAAACCCTGCCCCATCCCACCCTGCCCCACCACCAAACCGTGCCCCATCCCACCCTGCCCCACCCCCAAACCGTACCCCATCCCACCCTGCCCCACCACCAAACCGTGCCCCATCCCACCCTGCCCCACCCCTTGCCCCATCCCACCCTGCCCCACCAGCAAGACCAGCTCGCATTCTGAAGAGGGCATATAAGGACATCTGCGAGCCCATGGAGGTTGGAGGACGGCAGTTCCCCGACGACGTGGAGATGCTGGATGTTTCCATCAAGAGGAGAAAGGTTTCCACAACCCACCTGTCGGCAGTGGAGGATATGGAGGTGGACTGAAGCCTCCAGGTACAGATGGAGGATCAGCCTACATACAACATCTATTGGGACTCTTCTAGAGGTAAGAGCCTGACAGTGACAACCATCTCATCTCTGACTGTTCTACAAATGTGCACAGACAAAATGTTCATTTCCTCACTCATTTATTTCTCTGATTTCTTTGCAGTTTCCCAATAACCTCTATAACATCTGAGGCTTCTGAAGACTCCAACAGAGAGGAGACCATCTATATCATCTGAGGCTCCTGAAGACTCCAACAGAGAGGAGACCATCTATATCATCTGAGGCTCCTGAAGACTCCAGCAGAAAGGAGACCATCTTTAAACACAGGTGTCAAACTCAAGCCTTCCAGCTGTTGCAAAACTACAATTCCCATCATGCCTGGACAGCCAAAGCCAAAGGCGCGCGAGCCCTTCCATTCAAACAGACAGAAGGCAGGATTCGGTGCCAATTCCATAGTGTGAACGAGCCCTAACAGCTGAGACTCTCATGAACACTCATCCAGAGAGCAGACCATCAGTAGCCGACCACTCATCCTCACAAAACTTTTGAAATTTACTGAATTATTAATAAATATATATTTTTATACCAAGTTTTCATCTTTTAATCTTTTATGTTTCTCTCACATAACACGGGGTCTTATATTGTTTTGTTTTTTTTGTGTAAAAAAAAAAAAAGGCTAGGGCTATGGGGGTAGGTGTTCTTGTCCACACAGTATGACCCTACACTGTAGCCCCACTGTACACTCTACACGGTAGTTAGCCGTTGTAGTGCACAAGGAGGTAGGGTGGGAGGTGTAGTGCACAAGGAGGTAGGCTGGGAGGTGTAGTGCACAAGGAGGTAGGCTGAGATGTGTAGTGCACAAGGAGGTATGCTGGGAGGTAAAGGGGAATTAAAAAGTGTAAAAAAGTTTGAAAAAAATTCATAACAAAAGTTCTAATAATCCCAGCCTTTTCCTTTTGTTCAAAAACTAAAAATATAAAAAACACAACAACAAACATTTGGCATCATTGCATGCGTAATTGTCCAAACTATAAAACGTAACAAAAAAGTGATCAAAAAGTCACAAATAAAAACATGGTACATGGAGGCATCATATCCACGGCCTGGGGGGGTCATTATATTTGTATTTTAAGCGCTTTTTTCACACTTTATTAAAGGGGTATTCCCCCCCAAGTTTTTTTTGCATTAATACGTTGCCCACCCGTGGCTTTCCACTTTTCCAATATAAAGTTATTATGGATTCTGCACAGTTTTGCTGTTATCTAGGTTCCCCCACCCCCACAGATTGCATAGAATCATCAGCTCTCAGTCCACTCCGACACGGCTCCCTGCTCCTGCCCCGACCCTCCAAGACGGCATCACGTATCCTCAGTCTCTTCAGTGTCCACTGAAGTGAGTGAGGACACTGACAGCTGCTGATCAGTGCCTCCCGACTCCCTCCCCCCAGGTCACCTTTGTGCCCCCCCACCTCTGAGCTCACCTGTGCCCCCGCAAACAATCCCGGTGATCGGTGCAGATCTGCACCCCCCCCAGGTCTCACCAGCAGCGGCGACACCAAACCTCCCTCCCCGAGACTCAGCAGCAGCCGCGGCGGCACCCGTTCCCCCCCAGGACTCACCAGCAGCGGCTCCAGTGGCACCCGCCTCAAATCCCCCTCGGACCCAGCGGCGGCGGCACCCGCTCGCACACCCGAGCCCCCCCACCCCACCTTCCAGGACTCAGCAGCAGCCGCGGCGACACCCGCCTCCACCCCCCGGGAGCCAGCGGCAACGGCGGAGATGCCGGGGCTGGTAATGGGGACGGCGGCGGCCAGGGATGCCAGGGCTGATGGGGGCAGAGGTATCTGGACTGCGAGACTGTGGGACCCCCCCCCCCCTCCCCTCCTCAATAAGCAGAAGCGGCGGCGACACCCGCTCCCCCCCGGGACCCAGCTGCAGCTAACACCAGTGGTGCGGGCGGGTGGAGATGCCGGGGCTGATGATGAGGGGGGTGGCGGCGGGAATGCCGGGGCTGCGGGGCTTATTCCCCCCGGAATAAGCAGCAGCAGCACCCACTCACATCCCACCCCTCCTCCTCCCGGGAATCACCAGCTTGCGGGCGGCACCCGCTCAACCCCACCCCCCGGGACCCAGCAGGGGCGGCACCCACTCCCCTCGGCACAGCCCCCGCCCCAGGACTCACCAGCAGCGCCAGCAACCAACCCCAGCATTGGACTTTGACTGCTGATTTTGATGCTGCTGACCCTAGGATTGACCTCTTGTGAAACTGTGCCAGTCTCTGCCATCTGCTTCCAGATATGAAACTTTCAATCACTCGGCTCTGCTATGCAACTCACTCAACTCTGCTATGCAACTCACTCAACTCTGCTATGCAACTCACTCAACTCTGCTATACCTTGTGGATATCAGCTCTTCTTCATCATGGACCAATCACACATAAGCATTGCATGATGGGAGATGTAGTTCTCTGGCTGGCGCCATGTTGGATATCGTTCAGCTTTTTTTTTAAAACTTGTAACTATGGAACGGAAGCAGCTAGAAAGACGGGCGATGGCTCAAAATTCTCATGGGGACTTGGTGACTAAGGCTATCTAGGTTTGGGAGTATTTCATTTTTTTAGCTCTTGGGGGGATTACCCCTTTAAGTATCGAAATGGTATTGAGCATCGAAATAAAAAATATGGAATCGGTATTGAACTCAAAATTCTAGTATTGTGACATCCCTAGGGTCCATACCATAAAACAAAACCAGTAAAGCAATAACACAGACCTTAAAACAGGGTTAGGGCCATTTTACATGGCATGATATGCAAGGAAGCAAGTGAGCGAGCTGGGCGCTCATTTGCCATGCTTTAGAAGGCGCGATTAATCGTGCGGCCAGACTGAATGAACAATTACTGTATTCTTTGTGCAGCCATTCAAATGTATCGGTAACGGTCTCTCATCCTGTTTACACAGCGAGATGTGCGGCCGATAACGATAAATTGTTTTCCTGTTTCATGACTGATCGCTGACACTTTTATGCCGGACGCTTATCAGTAGAGATGAGCGAACCTTAAGCATGCTCGAGTTCATCCGAACCCGAACTTTCGGCATTTGATTAGCAGGGGCTGCGGAAGTTGGATAAAGCCCTAAGGCTATCTGGAAAAGATGGATATAGTCATTGGCTGTATCCATGTTTTCCAGACAACCTTAGGGCTTTATCCAAGTTCAGCAGCCCCCGCTAATCAAATGCCGATGATCAGGTTCGGATGGACTCGAGGCCGAACCCGGTTCGCTCATCTCTACTTATCAGCCAAAGGGGCAATTCTAGCAAAACTCCTTGGCGATAATTGGCCCGTGTAAAAGGGCCTTAAAGGGAACCAATTATCACATTTGTGCTGATAGGGCTCCAAGAACAACTGCACGCACCTCACAGACAGCTCTCTGGTGGTGTCGGGGGTCTGGGCTCTGTGGTAAAATGCATTTTAATCCGGCGTGCAAGGCAAGGGGAAAGCCGTGACTAGTCATCTAGGCTGTGACTGGTCACGACTGTCTGTCCTGTCAGCACGCTCTGCAGGGTGAGTGACAGGCAAGGAGGACCATTAGCCGGCCCACGGAGCCTAGATCCCCCAATACCACCAGAGGTCTGTGCAGCCGTTCTGGGAACCCAATCAGCACAAATGCGCTGACTGGTCTGCTTTAAGTCCATGTACTACAAACCACATCGGAGATTTTTGAGGATTTATTGTACACAATACAGACGGAGTAGGGACAGAAAAACTGAAGCCAGAGGTCACATTAATTCGTGTACACGTAATTTATATATACCTAAAATCTGGCAGGCTCAACTGCAGCTTCTTTCGCGCCTTATTTCTTGTGATGTAGTTGGTGGCTGAACCGCTCTCATACTGAAAGAGAAAAGAAATGGATTAGATACTGAATATATATATATACGAATTATAGAGTGTCATAGCCAGGGACAAAACCTTCTGACAAAGGGAAATCTGATTGCAATATACAAATATATGAATGGATAATTTTCACACCTAGGCCTGTAACCATGACCAGAGGAAAGAAGGTTTCACCGCCAGCACAGACAGGGATTCTTTACTGTAAGAGCAGTGAGACTATGGAACTCCCTACCACATGATATTGTCATGGCTGATTCAATGAATATGTCCTATTGGCATCTGTCTCATGAGGGTTCTTGCCTTCTTTTGGATTAACACAGTTGGGTAATTGGTTGAACCTGAAGAACTTGTCTCATTTTGAACGTTCTTAAAGTGTAGCTGTCAGCATCAGCGGCACAGTTCTGTGTTGATCCAAAAGTTCTGGACTCCACGTATATGAACAGGCTGTATTGCACGCAACTCCCATTAGATAAGAAGGGGGAACAGCATGCATTATGGTCTCACTGCATGTTCATATCATGGAGTCCTGAACGGATATTTTATGACACATTGCTGGATCTACTAAAACAATTCCCTATGTAACCTAGATACTTAAGGGGTTATCCAGCGCTACAAAAACAAGGCCACTTTCTTCCAGATACAGCACCACTCTAGTCTCCAGCTTGGGGGGGGTTTGCTGCTCAGTTCCATTGAAGTGAATGGAGCTTAATTGCAAACCACACCTGAACTGGAGACAAGAGTCGTGTTGTCTCTGAAAGAAAGTGGCCATGTTTTTGTAGCACTGGATAAGCCCTTTAAAGGGGTACTCCAGCGTGGGGGTACTCCAGCTATTTTTAGATGTGGGGGTACTCCAGCTATTTTTAGATGTGGCCGGGGAGGAGGTGGTTGGAAAAAAAAAGACGTCCACTCACCTCCCTGGTTCCAGCGGCGGGTCCTGCATCGCGGCCCTCCGGTGCCCGGCTGCTTCCGGGTGTCTGACGCAGGAAGGAGACGGGATCTGAGAGGACTTGAAACGGATCCCGCCTCCTTCACTGAGTGGCTGAGCGGACCTGAGACATCACGTCTCGGGCGGCGTCAGACATCGGGAAGTGGCCGGGAACCGGGCACCAGAGCGCCGCGATATGGGACCCGCCGCTGGAACCAGGGAGGGGAGTGGACATTTTTTTTGCAGCCACATCTAAAAATAGCCCCCACGCTGGAGTACCCCTTTAAAGTGACTGTACCACCAGGCTCAGCCAGAAGCACTGGAGGCGGGCCAACCCACCCTTAGTGGGAGGAAACCCCTGCCCCTCTATGATAGGGTTCCATTGATTCTAATGGAGTCACGTCATGGAGGGGCTGGAGTTTCTTCCCACTAAGGGTGGGTTGGCCCCCCTCCAGTGCTTCAGCCTGGGCCTGGTGGTACAGTCACTTTAAAGGAGAAGCCCAGACAAAAAAAAAAAATACAGAGTAGACAGAGGGACGCAGGAACATATTAAAGAATCAATAGTTACCTGTCCCCATGCTCCCGCAGCACGACCACTCTCAGACCCCTGCCATATCACGACCTGGCTCAGGAATCAGCTCAGTCAGTCAGTGACTGGGGTGGGACACTGCTGCAGTCACTGACTGGCTGAGCGGGTCCTTCCTGCCGGGTTTGGATGACACTGGAACCCAGGAGAAACTGGAGCCCAGCGGCAGTTGGGGACTTGGTGACAGGGGCAGGTAAGTATTGATTCTTTATTTTCTTCCAGTTTTTTTTATTTTGTCCAGACTTTTCCTTTAACATGCTACCCTCCACCACTCAGAGAACCAGGCAGAAGGAAAGTCTTCACTTCCCATATGTCTATATGTGGATTCCACCAGAACAGGTAACAATCACCTCCAGCAGATCTAAGCAATGGAAGCCCCATCATGGAGGCGGTCAGGCTGTCCCCATTGGGACAGTGTGCGAGGTGGACCGTGTGTGAGGGGGGGGGGACAGTGTCAGCTCTTCTATGCTGCTGTCCATTCCTCCCCTCACGCCGAGCAGAGCAAAGATGACGCCAGCGGCCTGTCACCTTCGCACAGCCCGGACCTGGATGTACATAACATCTCCGGCCCCCACCATACTGCTGACAGTATACAAGGACCCGCTCACCTTCTTCTTTTCCAGGCCTCCCATCGCTTAACGGTACAGACCTCTCCGGAACTCGCTTACACGTGTATACCGCACGCTGTACTAAGGACCCCTAGTGTGCCCACAGCAATGCCTGCAGCAGGCCTTTACAGGGACAACTATAGTAGGACCCCACCACAAAACAGGCACTTAGATAGACAGCAGCACCAGGGCCTCGCACTTCCGGTGACATTTCAGAGTGAGACGTTAGACCTCTAGTGTCCTGATTGGTAACAGGAAGTGACGTAAGTGCGCCAATGTTTTTATATGATAGCTGTCATGGTGGCGCCCTGCAGGAACATGTGACTTCTCCTGCGTGTATCTGCATGTATTAGATCTATTGTAATGTGACTGCTCCTGTGTGTATGTACATGTACGGTGTCTGTAGTTATGTGACTGGGCGGGAGAGACATGTGACTGTTCCTGTGTGTATGTACATGTACGGTGTCTGTAGTTATGTGACTGGGCGGGATAAACATGTGGCTGAGCAGGATGATGCGCTGTGTGTTACACAGGGTTATCCCCGGTCAGGGAAAGCATCTCCTCCCGTGTGTCCTCGCACAAGCTCGGCTGAAGCATGGTGTGGCCCCCGCTGGGTTTTCCCGTAGACATTTCAGGAAGGACCTGCTATCTGTCCTTGATGTCTGCCCAGTGACTGTGACAGAGATCCGCCAGTACCTGCGAGACAACAACATCTCCTTCCATGATGGCTACAGCTGCCTGCATGTCCCCAGCCCCTTCACCCCCAACAAAGACAACCTGCTGTTCATTGACAAGACTACAGGGAGGTTTCTGTGCAAGGACACCCTGCTGGAGGGCACCTGGGAGGACTATAAGGACAGCATGGCTCTGCTCCATAAGGAGGGCTGCCCCTTCCTCAGTCCTGACACTATGAGCGGCTGCCTGGAGGACAGCGACTCGGAGGATAGAGAGAGGCAGCTAAACAACATGGAGGTCAGCCGCATCTGGAATAAGGCCGTCTGGTTCCACGATCTGGAGGAGGAGGAGGCGCAGCTGGTTAAAGCCATGTTTAGCATCTCTAAGATCACCAACAATACCCTGAAGAAGTTCGGCGTCAAGTGTTTCCAACCTACCAAAAGTTTAGTCTTCCCCTGGTACAACCCACGAGACCTTACCATGAAAGGGTTAAAGCTGTTGTCTGCCGTGTGCCAGGCGGACGTGGTGAGCTACATCGAAACTCTATATCCAAGGCCTTCTCACTACCATAACCTGTTGGGCATTACAGTGACGGGCAAGAAGGACACGGAGGTGGTGATCACCAGCCAAGAAGTGGATAGTTTAGCTGTACACCAGGCCACGGGGGTGACTACCGTATCACTGCCGCGTGGAATAACCTGTTTGCCCCCTGTCCTTTTGCCTTATCTTGAGCAGTTTAAGCGCATCACCTTGTGGCTTGGGGATGACCTGCGTGCATGGGAAGCCTCCAAACTCTTCTCTAGGAAACTTGGCATCAAGAGGTGCTCTCTAATCCGGCCTGGGGATAAACAGCCCAGCCCACTAAAAGCCTTAAATCTTGGCCTTAACTTGAATAAACTCCTCAAGGCGTCTCTGCCAGCCAGCCACAAGTCTATCATTTCATTCCGTCAGCTCCGCAGTGATGTATTTAGCCAGCTGGAGAATATAGAGCAAGTAGCTGGGGTGAAATGGATGAGATTTCCTGAACTGAACAAACTTCTGAAGGGCCACAGGAAGGGAGAGCTGACAATATTCACAGGTAAATAAAGTTCACAATCCAAGGAAAGGAAAGAATTTGTCGAGACGTCATTGATAAATCTCATACCTTTCATGGTATAGTGGAACTATTTATTGCCAACCAGATTTCACGTTATACGGCAGAGTAAAAATATCCCTCAATGCATGCAAGAGTATGATGTGTGCAGTAATGTAAATGAACAATACATAGGCATACATGTCGCTATTTATGCTGGGAAACCATTAGTATAACAGTTTTCTATGCATCAATAGCAGATCTAGGCAATACTAAATTTCTCTCAGCACCCTACAGTGTTGATATATCGCCTTCATACTTCTAATTAATAAAGCAACCTATACACAGAAATATATTACCAATCACACTACTACATAAGTAATACCTCCACACCATGACTGCCATCACTTCTATTACAGACCCTGTAAGTGATTACAGTACAGTTACATCCAGTGATTCACAGGGGATGTCATTTCCAATCAGTATCGTTCTCCTTCCCTTTTCGTATCCATTCGGCCTAGACCACTATGATTTGTTTACAGCCATGATCTCAACAGAACATACATACATCTTATGGTGTGTTTAGACAGATTTTTTGAAGCCAGAGCCAGTAACTATAAACAGAGAACAAGTCATAAAGAAAAGGATTTATTCCTGGCTTTGGCTTCAAAAATCTGTCAGATAAATCTCTGCGTAAACACACCATTAGACTCCAAAGTTTTTTTTGACATTTATAGCACCCAAACAATAGTAATGCCCCCCTTGGTGAGTACGTAAGTGGATTAGAGGGGGTCTAGATAAGTGCTCAATAAAGAGGGTAACTCTGTCAGTTGAAACTTGTTCTATGCCAAAATAAAGCGTTTTTCACCGAAATCCACTTGCCGATCAAGACAGCACATATGGTAGGTAAGCTGTGTATGATCGCTATTTAGTGCAGCTGGGAGCTATATAGGCAGATTGTGCCGACACCTGCCCCAATCATGCGGACAGAACTGGGCTTTGTACAGTTGCTTCAGCTCAGTGAATTCCGTGTATGAGCTGTCTTTTTCATGCCGAACTATATCAAATGGGCAGAAGAGCAACGTTGGACCTATGCTCTTTCTTGGCTCCAGGGATTCATTAGCCTTGCATTCATTTTCCCTTTTCTTTCTTTTAGGCCCCACTGGTAGTGGAAAAACCACCTTCATCAGTGAATATGCCTTAGACCTAAGCATGCAAGGGGTTAACACTTTGTGGGGGAGCTTCGAACTTAACAACGTTCGCTTGGCCAAAATCATGCTGACCCAGTTCTCTCTGCTGCGTTTGGAGGAACAGCTCGACAAGTACGACGAGTGGGCAGATCGGTTTGAGGAGCTGCCACTTTACTTCATGACTTTCCATGGAGAACAAAATATAAAGTAAGTTAGTGGATGATGTATAGGAATCTATATTTATTACAGAGAGCACATCAATACCAATATATAATAACACAGCGTTGGCCATAGCAGCCAGTCATGTGTCCAACTTTTATTTTTCTAGCGCAAAAGCTAAAAATTAAAGCAGTGCATTGATTGCTGTAGGTAGTTTTTAACCCTTTCCTGCATTCCCATTTACATGGGGAGATATGGGGTGGGTTCAGGAGCTGAGCCTGCTTCTTATATGGCAGGTGTCAGCTGTATATTGTATCAGCAGCTGCTGGAATTGGATGTTATTCGGAACCTGGCAGTTTAACCCCGTTGCTTCTGTGGTCAGTAGATGGTTAGATGGCAGGTGCTGGTTCTGTCACGTCACCAGTCAGTATCTCCACAACTAAATGGTTGCTATGGCGGTCTTGTCTGGTCACCTGTTACACTTATGCAGAGTATGAGGCAAGAACGGTTGTACAATCCAATGCATGTATTCCAGAGTTCAAGAAAACGCATGTTTCTGGAGTGATGCAAACATATATATACTTTATATTTTTGTGCTAATACAGTGGTACCTTGGTTTAAGAGTAACTTGGATTGAGAGCACTTTGCAAGAAGAGCTCAGTTTTTCAAACTCGTAACTTGGTTTAAGAGCATTGCTTTGGTTTAAGAGCTCCCTGTACTGGGTGGGAGGGGTGTGGAGGAGGGGCATGGTCTGCATAGTGGGGTCTACAGCCCTGTACTCTGACCCAGGAAGTCTCTATCACCTTCCAAATCATAGCAGATCCACTACAGGCTGGGGCTTGCATCAGGGGACAGGACTGTGGAGGTAATCTCTCCATAGCTGTAACCCCTCTCTCCCCAGACAGAGAGTCCTGCTATACTGTGCCCACATCTGCCATGCTCATTCCTTCATGCTCCCTGCAGTCTTGTGTTTGCCATCCCATTGGCTAAAGCTTTAGCTGTCCAGTCATGAGAATTGTAGTTTTCTAACAGCTGGAGGGCCTAAGTTTGATTAGTTCATTCCAAAGGTGTTTGATTTAAACCTGGCTTGTAATAGGTGTTTAGGTTTGCTCTCTTTCTTTGCTCATGTTTGCTATAGTGCAGCTATATTGTCTCTAACAATACAGAAAATACTATTAAAAGGAAGTCTAGTTGGGTCAGTTTAATCACAATGGGGGGCATTTAGTAAGGAATCTAATGTGTGCAACTATTCTAATGGAGATTGGTGTGTATTCTGTTCCAATCTCTTGTGACTGATTCAATAAAATGTAGCGCTGCCATAGTAAATCTGTAAGTAAAAAGTTGCAAATATTAAGAAATTGCGCAGTTATATTAACCTGGTACTGACCAGACGTAAGCCTGCACCTGATTGTGCGACTATTTAAAAAGTCACAAATGATAAATTGGGCGCTTATCCCGGATTATCCAAACTTTTGGGTGAATACAGAAAACAGGCAGATTAAAAAAAAGTCCCATCTAAAAAATATTCGCCTGTCGAATACTGGTTCATAAATAGAACTTAGACCAAAAATGGATGAAAAATTGAATTATTCACCAAAAAATAGGCGAAAAACCCTTGATAAATTTCCCCAATGTCTTAATGCACAGTGTAGGTTTCCCTAGGTAACAATTTCTTTTTTTGTACCCCATGTAGGTCTGTGGTTGAGACCATGCAGCACGCAGTGTATATGTATGACATTAACCACGTTATCATTGATAATCTGCAGTTCATGATGGGCCAGGAACATCTCTTTTCAGATAAGTAAGAGCTTCGGTTTGGCACGATAATACTCATATGTGCTGTAGTTAAAAACTGATGGGTTAAAATAGTAAAATAAATATGTGCGTATGGTTTTTGCATAGCCTATTGAATTTTTTTATTTTTTATTTTACACTCCGTTCCTCTGTTGTTCCTTGAATCGCTTAAATAAATGGTGTTTTGACACTTTGGTTTTTTGATATATTTGTCCCTTGACTGTTTAAAAAATTTTTTCTTATTTTTTTTCATTTATCTTTAGATTTGCAGCGCAGGATTACATCGTTGGGGCATTTAGAAAATTTGCTACTGAAAATGTCTGTCATGTAACTTTGGTCATTCATCCCAGGAAAGAAGATGATGATAAGGAATTGCAAACATCCTCTATTTTTGGTTCTGCAAAAGTAAGTGTCAGAAAGTTTATATAGATTTGTAAATTTTTTCTATTTAAAAAATCTCCAGTCTTCTACTTCTTATCAGCTGCTGTATGTCCTTTTAGGAAGTGGTGTATTCTTTCAAGTCTAACAGCGTGTTCTATGGTGACATCTGTCTGTGACAGGAAGTGTCCAGTACAGCAGCAAATCCACATAGAAAACCTTTCCTGCTCTGGACAGTTTCTGACATGTGCAAAAAAAGGAGTCTGTGGAGCCTCTTTTGCTTCGTCTCAAAACACGGGATAGCCAGATATCCCAAGCCTGTTGCCACGGGGCGCCTCAATGATGGGGAGAGCACCACACCACCCTTATAGGTAGCCCCTTAAGTCCCACTCTGTTGTGAGTATTGGAATATAAATAGGGAAATAACAGGGTGGCCCCTTTTGTGTCAAAGTCTAACTCAAGGTGCGAGTATTGTGACATGACAAGGGCTTGCCAAGGCTGGCATGCATCCACAGACAGCCGTTACGGGGTATTTGCCCCTCGTCAGTGTGGAGTAGGATTCTGGCTAGTTGGGGCAATGACAAATCAACCAACAAAACACAGTAATCACTGAACTCAAGTAGATCAGTGAAAAAATTCCAATGAAGTACTCAATTAAGAGTCTCCACTGATGCCCCTAAAATTTAAGTATGCAAAAAAGGAGTCCATGGAGCCTCGGCTGTGAGTCTCAAAACACAGGATAGCCAGATATCTCTAGTTTGTTGCCACGGGGTGCCTCCAGATGGGGAGAGTACCACACCACCCTTATACAAGTCTGTAAAACTTTAAAAACAGTTGATTTAGAAACTCTTCCCCCCCCCCCCCCCCGGAAGAGTACCTTGTTAAAAAAATAGTCGTAGTGAAAATAATATGCCAGTACCAACTTCTAGGAAATTTTAACTATCATAAAACCCCTTTTATAGTTCTAGTTTGAGAATTTTGTAAATTTGTTTTCTTTTTTTTTTCATGACGACAGGCCAGCCAAGAGGCAGATAATGTTCTTATACTCCAAGACAGGAAGCTTTCCTCTGGCCCAGGCAAGAGACACTTACAGGTGTCTAAAAACAGGTTTGATGGAGACGTTGGGGTATTTTCACTGGAATTCAACAAGTCCACACTGACGTTTACTTGTTCGAAGAGCAAAGCAAAAGTGAAGAAACTAAACAAAGAGAATGAAACACCGGATAGCCCGCCAGATACCCCACCAGGCAAGGCAAAAGTGAAGAGACTGAACAAAGAAAATGAGACACCAGATCCTCTGCCAGATACCACACCAGGCAAGGCAAAAGTGAAGAGACTGAACAAAGAAAACGAGACACCAGATCCTCTGCCGGATACCACACCAGGCAAGGCAAAAGTGAAGAGACTGAACAAAGAAAATGAGACACCAGATCCTCTGCCGGATACCACACCAGGCAAGGCAAAAGTGAAGAGACTGAACAAAGAAAATGAGACACCAGATCCTCTGCCGGATACCACATCGGCAAAAAAGAAATAAACCCAGGTCTGTGCTGCTAAACAGACATGGAACTTGCACAGCTCTTCATGGAGTTTGTTACTTGTGTGTCTACTAGACAAGGTGTTCTGAACATTTCAAATGGTTTTGAAAACAGATTCTTATATAAAACACAGTCATTGGTCCTGATTTCAGCATGGTTGTGTAAGCTTAAGTCCACGTATCTTTTCATGTTAAGTATGAAGCTAGTTTTGGTTTGGGTCTGAGTGTTTACACCCCATCAATTGCTACAAATAGACAGGTGAAGCCTTCATGTGGATGTGGAGTCATAGGCAAAGGACTTTTTGCTCAGGGCAATATCATACTTTCCCTACTGCCTTCCCCTGGCATAAAACAATAAACAAGCCGTACTCGCCCCTCTGATTTCCCTGGACAACCTCGTTCTGTTCTTCAGCATTCGTTTGAGCCTTTTCAGTGCCAGTGGTGGTAAGCACAGAAATGGCAAACAGCATTAGAATGGTCACGGAGATAAAAGTCTGCATGCTGCTGTGGGGTATTGGCAGGCTATAGACAAGTAAATGTCATTCAATGGTCGCTTGGCTGTGGTGAAGGGGTGATCAGATATATAAAGCAAGCTTGTGGACTTGCCTGGTAGATACATAAGGCACGGCCGTAAGATGTGAGTAGGTTTGCGACACCGCTAAGTGACAGTAGGTGTTGCCAGTGTTAAGGCAATAACTGCTGCTGAAATAGGAACAGTCAGAAAAAGACTCTGTAGTATCATGGTAATGGCCCTCTCTACAGCCAATATACATCCATGTGGCAATAGGTGAATGTTCTGCATCCCTAAGTCAATAGGGATCAGTAGCAGGGACTCAATAGGATTTATTCACTCAGTGATGGATAGGTCTTGTAACAGGGCGATCCAAGAAATTTGTGGAGGTCGCTTCAGTGGTATTGGAGTAAGTCTGATGCCATGTAAGCAAGGTTCCCACCGCTTGTGAGTTTAGGTACCTTTAAGACCCTGTGAACCAAACATCCAGCAGCAGCACAGAGATAAAGGTTCCGATCACTCAGCAGTCGTCATGTGTGTGCAAAGGGCAGGAGCGACAGCCCAGGCAGAAGGGGGAAGGGGGGGGGATGTTGTCTCTTGCTCAGCTAATTACTAGTGATAGCGTAGGATATATTATTAGCAAGATCATTCTTATATACTGTACCCAAGGCAAGGCTGCCTGATACATTCGCTGTATGCGGCAGCCTCTGCACAGCCAGTGGTGACCGCTGTCACTGCTCACTGGGCTAGGAGCAGAGTGAGCGGGGACAGTAATCACCACTTGCTGTGGAGAGGCCGTCGAAAATTAAATGTTCAAAAAACAATAGAGTGAGCATGCTCCAGCTGTGCTCATCTCTAATGTCAACATGTTTTACCATAGTAAATAAGCGAGAAGGAATTTTGGGTGCAAAGGTTAACTAGGTCTTTAAATATATATATATATATATATTTATTTATTTTTTTTTTTTATAATTGAACCCTTTTAAACTTCAGCAAACATCAGCCCAGCAAAAAAATAAATAAAAATTGGCAGATGCACTTGGTAAACAGCACTTAGTAATACAGAAGGCGAGATTCATTATAATGCCGGGAGCGCCGCAATTCTTTACGTCTTCGTGGCACTGACACAGCCGCACACAACCAAACCTAATAACTGAATTTTGTATGGCCCAGATAATGTAATCATGTCAGAAGACTTGTTAAGGTCTGCACTCAGGAAGATTATTCATATAGGGGGAGATTTATCAAACTGGTGTGAGTGTACGTGCGGGTGGGAGCTGCGGAATCTGTGACTGGTTTTCAGTCACGATTCCGTAGTGTGCATGTACCCGAAAGTAGAATTGGCGCAATTGCCCCTAGCAACCAATGATATTTCAACTTTCATTCCTCACAGAGTCTTTGGAAAATGAAAGGTGGAATCTGATTGGTTGCTAGGGGCAACTGCGTCCGTTTCACTTTACACCATGTTTGATAAATCTCCCCCATAGTGTATGCATTGTGTAGGCCAAGGCCTCATGAATTTCGTCTTATTTTTACAATGAATAAATGAGTTTTCAGTGAAAGATTTCTAATTTTTCATTGTGTGTAATAGACTTATTTATCAGGAATGGTGGGGGGTGGGGGTGGGGGGGGGGGGGCTGCTAAAAGCCCTGCAGCCGTCTATCCGATTCACAAATAAGGATTTTAAGCTTTAGGATTAAACTTTCCAGTGTTCTGAGCCAAGATCCACGCAGAAAGCACAAAGAAGTTGAGATCCATCAGTAACACATGTTATAGTACTGTTGTTTTATTAAAAGAAGAAAAACAATGTGTGCATTACCCATTAAAACAATTAATACAATACCACTTATAAAAAGGCATCTTGCTTCCTGCACCTTTTGCAATCCTTTATTTGTATCACTCCATTAGCAGGTATTTTCTAAACCAGCAGGTCCATGACGTAGGCCGCAGCTTCTGCCCTGTTATTAGGCAGCCTGTCATGTTTGGGCTGGCAGGGGATGGGCTATAGTCACCTTCCCCGATACACCCCAACGGTCTCTGCTAAGAAGACGCCTGCTCAGCTAGTCACGGACCATGGTGGCAGTACAATTAGACCGCTAACTGGCTGAGATGGCATTTCTTGCACATTGACATGAAAGCAGGAAGAGCTGCACTGTTGGGATGATTATGGTGGACAAATAACTTTTTTTTTTTAAAAGGTTTTATTTATACATTTTTTCATAACCAACAGTTAGAAAACAAAACAAAGAACAAAAGAGAAAAAAAAAAAAACAAAACCCAGGAACAAAACAACAAAAGCACTATTAACACATGCCCAGCCTTCACGGCATTGAGTTCCACACAGCAAAATTAGGGGGCAAGGCCTTTTGCACACCATGTAGCCGTATATAGAGTCTCGAATTCAGGGTTATAAAATGTAAACTAGATATTTAGGGCTAAGCCCCTAACAAGGTAGACACTCTCAAGATGAGAGGAAGCCCCTTTCGTATAGCCCCAATACCAAAGGCCACCTTCTCAAGAACATACTACACATAACAGACATTGAACATTCACACACCTTACACTCCCTGCGACACTCCCACTCCCCACCCCCAGCCCGGCACCGCCCGCTCTCCTAAGACTATATCGGAGAGGCCGTTTCAGGAAGGGCCAACCAGTGCAACCAAACCTTATCAAATTTTTTTGGGCAGTTTCTCTTCTGGTAGAGTATTCTATACAGGGGGATGTATGAGTTAACCAGTGTCTTCCATTGCCCCAAAGAAGGGGTGTCTGGAGATTTCCATGCCATGATCACTACCTTCCTGGCGCAAAAAAGGAGAATACGGAAAAACAATCTCTTGTACGTGCCAAAGATAACAGTATCTATGACTCCCAGTAAACACACCTGGGGCGATAAAATTCGTGGAAAAGCAAAGTGCTGGTGCAGAAACAGCAGCACTGAGGACCAGAAAGGCAGTACTCTAGGACATGAAAATACTGAGTGTAGAAATGTACCTACATCACCCTGACAACGGAAACATGTATCATCAGTTGCTATACCTAGGAGTTTTAACCGTGCTGGAGTAAAGTAGACTCGGTGTAGAAAGCGGAATTGAATTAGAATATCCCGTGCACTCACCACTGAAGAGAGGAAGTAGTCAGTAACATCCTCCCAATCCTCCTCTGAGAGCTCGGGGATGTCTCCGAGCCACTTGGTGTATGCAGTTTCATAAGGCTTGTGACTCATTGTTTGAATAAGGGCATATATATTCGTTAGGGGTTTCTCCAGATCCTCATTGCGCAACAGGGTCTCCAGGCTTGAGGTTGTGAGAGTAACTTCTCGCGACCCAAACTCAGCCCGCACCAACTGGCTCAGCTGAAGAAAGCGGAACGGATCAATTGGGGGGCAATTAAGTGAGCTCTGCAATTCAGTAGAGGAGACGAGGCCCGAAGAACCAGGAAAGAGCTGACCCACATATTTAAGTCCCCTAGAGGTCCAGTAGCCCACTGCCGGGTGTTTAAAAAACCGCGGTAGGTGAGGGTTCAACCACAGAGGCGTCTTAGGAGATAAGTACGGGGTGGAGCTATGTAATAACCTCTGCGCCTGAATCCAAGCAACCGCCACAGCTCTCACCGGAAGCAGCGGAGCATCACCCACCCCTTTGTATCTGTATAGAGTATTCGCCAGCCCCTCATATGAACCGGCAAGGGCTCCGTATAGAGAAGTGGCCGCATTGCTGTAGTCTATATCAAGCCACCAGTGGGCGTAGACCAGCTGTGAAGCCAGATAGTACGCCCAGAAGTTGGGGGCAGCAAGTCCTCCGTAATCCTTGGGGGCCTGTAGGGTAGAAAGGCTAAATCGTGGAGACCGACCCTGCCAGTAGAAGGCCCTCAGTATGCTATCTAATTGTTTAAAATAAGAACGGGGGAGGGGGGGTGGGACAGTTATGTAAGAGGTACGTAAATTTTGGAAGGTATATCATTTTAACTATATTAATTCGCCCCAGTAACGACAAGGGAAGGGAACCCCACGCCTTCAGTCTAGTTTCAGTACGGGACAAGAGTGGGTCTAAGTTAAGCGTTTTATAGTTGGAGACTGCAGGGGAAACAAGAACTCCGAGGTATTTAAATTGTTGGACAACAAGAATGGGGACTGGATGGTGTTGAGGTTTTGGAACAGCATTGGGGAGGGGAAACAGAAGTGATTTATCCCAGTTCACACTCAACCCAGAGCAGGACCCGAACTGAGTTAGGAGGGTTAGTAGGGAGGTAAGGGACGGACCGTCATCCGCCAGGTAAACAAGGACGTCGTCCGCATACAAGGAGACCTTTTCGACCAGGGAGCCGCGTTGGATGCCTTTAATGGAGTCTAGTTGCCTGATCGCTACGGCCAGAGGCTCTATGGCGAGCGCGAACAGGAAAGGGGATAAGGGGCAGCCCTGCCTGGTACCGCGTTTAAGGGGGAACGGATTGGATACATCAAGGTTCGTTTTAACCCGCGCCATCGGGTCCGAGTACAACAATTGTACATAGGACAGGAATCTAGGGCCTACATTATGTCTACGGAGGACGTCCCAAAGATAAGGCCACTCCACCGAGTCAAATGCTTTACGAGTATCCAGAGAGAGGACAAACCCAGTCTGGAGACCCAACCTACTGGCATCTATGTTTAAGAAAAGACGTTTTACGTTAATGTCCGTGGCCTTCCCAGGCATAAAGCCTGTTTGGTCCGGGTGAATCAGAGTGGGAATGACACTACGGAGTCTGGTGGTTAGTATTTTGGCCAAGACCTTAATATCAGAATTAAGAAGGGAGATGGGACGGTAGGAGTCTGGAAGTAGGGGATCCTTTCCGGGCTTAGGGAGTACAACTATAAGGGCTTCCCTCATACTGGCAGGGAGGACCCCCGATTCCAATGCCTCAGTGAAAACCGACAGCAAGAGCGGACTCACTTGTTCGGCCTGACCCTTATACCAATCATTCACAAGCCCATCTAACCCAGGAGTTTTCCCGGAGGGAAGGGATGCGACGGCCGAGACCACCTCTTCCAATGTGATGGGGGCGTCTAGTGAGGTGGACTGTTCATCTGAAAGTTTCCACAGAGGGAGGGAGTCTAAAAAGGCGGGGACAAAACCCCCATCCGGTTGAAGGTGAGAGCTATAGAGATCAGCATAGTAGTCTCTAAAAACTTGGTTGATGTCTGTAGGACAGGTGATATGCAGACCTGAGTCACCAGAGAGGCAGGGCACCGATGCACATGGCCTCTCTGCATGTGCCAAATAGGCCAGGAGCTTCCCATTCTTATCCCCAAAGGCAAACACAGCTGCCTGAGTGGACAGTTGGTTGCGTTTAGTCTTATCGGTTTGTATAAGGAGATGCTCCCTTTGTAGCTGGAGCCATGCCTGTCTGTGAGTCACAGTAGGGTCGGACGTGAATCTGGCCTCCGCCTCTCCCAACCGCCCCTCCAACTTCTCCTCCCGAGAGCGCAGGCTCTTACGAAAGGATGCTATCCCCAGAGTAAATGCCCCCCTGATCACTGCTTTATACGCATCCCACCTAACGTGGGGGTTCGGATGGGAAGAATTAAACTCCCAGTAACTAATATGAGCCTTCTGGACAGCATCCGTTACTTCTGGTGTTAGAAGCCAGGAGGGATGTAGGCGCCACAATCTAGAGCGTGGAGCAGGCTGAGTCTGTATGGTCACGATTATGGCTGAATGGTCAGAGATACCCCTTGGTGTATACAAGACGTCAGAGACCAGAGGAAGAAGATCTGGAGATCCCAGCGCTAAGTCAATTCTGGATAGAGACCTATGGGCCGCAGAATAACAGGAATAAGTTGTATCTGTGGGATACTTTCGCCTCCATAGATCGCAAAGGCCGAAGGAATCGCACCAGGAGGTCAGGGACCCACTAGCAGGATCACAACCAGACATGCGATCCAGGGAGGGGTCAAGCACCGCGTTAAAGTCTCCAATTATTAATGTAGGGGCTGGAGGGAAATCAGAAATTATTGCAGTAATCGATTCTAGGAGGGATATTTGGAAAGGAGGTGGAACATACACTGCAACTACTGTATATAAGTTCCCTGCCACAGCACCGTGTAGTATAACATATCGACCAAAGTGGTCACATTCTACTTTATATGTGTTGAACGGAAGCGATTTGGCTATAAGAATAGAGACCCCGCGGGAGTAATTAGAGTAGGAAGCATGGTAACCACGCGCTATCCAAGCCCTCTTGAGAGCCATAACCTTCTGCCCCGTAAGGTGAGTCTCCTGGAGACAAATCATGTTTGGCTGATATTTTTTCAAGAAATCCATTACTGTGGCCCTTTTAAATTTAGAATTAAGGCCACGGACATTCCAGGCCAGTACTTTAAGGGATGCCATGTCTATCGGCTAAGAGGGGGGCCACACCTATGAGCAGGGCACAGAAATACCTGAGCCCGAGCGGGAGGACAGGAGGCCGCAGACCAATCTCACACCATACATACGAAGATGACAGCAACAACCTAGGACATAAGGAGAAAAAACAAAAGACACACATCAGCAATGCACAAGAAACAAACGGTAACTTTGGCAAGAAACACCCTGCCTAACTAAACAACAACCCAGGAGATTCCTAGGACCCTGTCTAGCACTAACCCCAACTTGTGTAGACCTATACCCAACCTATCTAGAGGGAAGGAAGGATAACTAGCACAACTGAAAAAAGGGAAAAATAAAACAAAAAAGAAGGGAAACGAAACCCTAACTAGTCATAGGGCTGTCTACTAAACCTGACTGAGAGATCTAGGCATCCCCCAACTCACTATCTCTCTAGGCACAAAACAGAAATCATATCATTTGTTACTGCTGTGTCATAGATCAGGAGGCCTTGGACTTCTGGCCACGGCACGTCTAGCATTTCTTGCCCAAGCTAGGGCGTCATCCGCAGAGTTGAAGAAACGGGTAGTTTGGCCATCCACCACTCGAAGCCTGGCTGGGAATAACATAGCATAAGTGTATCCCTTCTCTCGGAGGATCTTGCGGGCGTCTGTATAGCTTGCTCTCTGTTTGCGCACAGATACTGAAAAATCAGGGTAGAAGGAGACCTTGGCGTTATTGTAAAGAATTTCCCCTTTCAGTCTGACCGCCCGAAGAATAGCATCTCTATCTCGGAAATGCAACAGTTTAGCAAGAAGCGGTCTTGGAGGGCCTCCCGGTGGACCCGGCCTGGACGGAACCCTGTGGGCTCGCTCTATGGCAAAGAAAGGAGAGAAAGTAGCGGGTTCCAGAAGGTCTTTCAGCCATTTCTCCAGGAAGGCGACAGCATCAGTCCCTTCCGACTTTTCGGGGAGGCCCACCAGACGTATATTGTTTCTCCTTAGTCTATTTTCCAGATCATCAGAACGGTCAGCTGCGAGGGTGGCCAAGCGCTGCAGGTCAGCAATTTGCGCCGGAATCGGCCGCAGGGTGTCCTCCAAGTCCGAGGTTCGCCTTTCCACTTCAGACGTGCGGTCACGTAGTTTTTGCAGATCATGTTTGACAATGGTGAAATCTTGTTTCAGTTCGTCCACTTTGGAGGTTAGAGTAGTTTGACACACATTAATGGCCATCAGGATTTCTGCAAATTTTAGATCTATCTGGGAAGCTTCAGGGAGAGAAGTAGCTGGAGACACAGGTGGGATTGGGCTCGGGGAACCCTCAAACAGCGAAAGCGGCGATGGCTGAGCGCGTTCAGGGGAATCCGACCTAGAGAAATGTTCCAGTCTCTGCGCCGCCCTTGCTCTGCTATGTGAAACATTCTCTGGAGATTCAGCAGTCGTGCCCGCATCTGCGACAGCCTGTGGCCTACGGTCAGCGTGCGGGGAGGCCATCACAGGTTGCTCGGGGCTATTCGCAACTGTGGTTTTGCGTCTGCCGCCCCTCTTACCTCTCATCAGGGTATCCGTTGGTTGGGCCGGCCGCCAATCAAGTCTGGTAGGGCATAAATGGACTCAGGTGCCCTGCAATAATTCGGTACTGTCCCTTTAACTCAGGAGGTGGGAGAGAGGCCAACCAGGAGAGACAGCAGGGGCCTTATCCGCAGCCCTGTGTGGTGTGCTGCGTTGTTCGTGCCTGCAGCACCGCTGCCACTCACCCCTCCACGTGGTCCCACAAGATGGCGGCTGCTCCCCAGTCCAGGAGGGGGGATAAGCGCGCGGACCAGCGCACCAGGCCGCCGCTCTTCACAGGGTCCCAGGAGGCCCAGAGACCCGCTCCGGCAGGCCCACACCCCGGACCGGCAGTCGGATGGGGACCAGAAGAGGACCGGGACCCCAATCAGGACCAGCAGGCAGCAGGAGCCCTAGCAGGCAGACCGACCGTGCCGCGGCCGCAACCGCGGGAAGCAGATGCCAGGCAAGGCCGGACCCCGGAGCCGGACGTGAAGGCCGCCAACACACCCGGCCGCGGCAAGATGGCGGGCAGGAAGGAGAGATCCGGAGGCCAGTCAGCAGGTAAGTGGCAGCGGCCGATGGAGATGGAGGGGGGTCCGGGTGCCCTCACGTAGGTCTCCGGGTCCCCAGAGGCAGTTTACAGGGTCCGGGAGGCAGGCTACCGGGTCCGGGCATGCAGAGCGTCTCAGCGCGCCAAGCAAAATGGCGGGCGGGAGGGAGACACAGGGAGGCCAGGCACCGGAGGAGCCCGTCAGCGGCTCAGCCGAAGGAGTTTGAGGGGTCCTGCCGCACCACACCAGCTTAGGGGAGCCTTGGAGCCACGATAGACAGCCCTGGGGGTGCCTATGTGCAGGATAATGTCCAGGATAAACGGTCAGGTTAGCAGGAGCCCTCTAGACCACGTCCGCTCAGTCAGCCATGCAAGCCCCTCCCCCTTATGGTGGACAAATAACTTTATATCATTATTATGCCAGCCCATTAGTTTGTGGCACTGGATAACCCCTTTAACTTTACAGAGCATTAGACAGGGGAATACAGCATAACCTATAGCTGGCTAGTTCATCTGCTCCCAATTGCTTTTTCTACTCCCACCATCTTGGCTGGGTGAGCGTGTCTCCTGAGGCTGTACACATATAGCGTATAATGCAAAAATAGCACTAGTTGATTGCTACGTGTGAACATGCGTGAACATACTTGCACACCCAGCCAAGGTGGTGGTAGTAGAAAAAGCAATTGGGGCAAAAGGTTAATAAGTAGAGATGTGCGAACCGGGTTCGGGTCGTTCCGAACCCGAACATTCGGCATTTGATCAGTGGTGGCTGCTGAACTTGGATAAATCTGGAAAACATGGATACAGCCAATGACTATATCCATGTTTTCCACATAGCCTTAGGGCTTTATCCAAGTTCAGCAGCCACCGCTAATCAAATGCCAAAAGTTCGGGTTCGGATCGACTCGAGCATGCTCCAGGTTCGCTCATCTCTATTAATAAGCTGCTGCCTGACCCAGCTGTCAGTAGATTATCTCTGACTGAAACAATGGTTTAGGCACATTACAATACAACATTTCCAATCCCTTATTCCATTTTCCACCAGGAGACAATCCAGCTTTGACACCATATATAATATTTAAACTGCCCATACACATTACGGCCCTATTACACCAAACAATTATCTTCTTGACTTGACCAATAATAGTTTGGTGTAAGGGACCATTTACACAGAAAGATTATCTGGCAGATTATCTGCCAAAGATTTGAAGCCAAAGCCAGGAACAGACTATAAACAAAGATCAGGTCATAAAGGAAAGCCTGAGATTTCTCTTTTCAAATCCATTCCTGGCTTTGGCTTCAAATCTTTTGCAGATAATATTTCTGTGTAAATAACCACAATCAGCCGATATGGACAACAAGAGCGGTGGCAGCAGACCGCATCTGTCTGTAACGGGCGGAGTCCCTCATCCTGCTCCCTGTGGGCCCCTCCCTGCTAGCTGTTTGTGTGTGTTTTGGCACAAGTAGTGAGTGCTGACCTGACAGGTCGGGGCTCGCTTCCCCCTCATTATTGTGCTGCGTCAAAGCTTTTAGACACCGGTTATAGATTGTAATTGATATTTGTTAGGGTCCGATTGCACAGATCGTTCGAATTTTTGCATTAAAGATCGCATTTAAGTGATAATTGGTTTGTGGAAACACAGCAAACGATCAAGCAACGAGCAAGAAATCATTCATCGGGGTCTTTCACTACGTTCTCAAATCACCGTTGGTCGTTTGCTGAAAAGTCGCCGCTCGCTTCATCTAAACAGTCTTTTAAAGATTCATCCTATGTGTGAGATGGACTTGATCGCAAAAGCAATTTATCGGTCCGTTTACACAGATTTATCTGACAGAGTTTTTAAGCCAAAGCCAGGAACAGACTATAAACGGAGAACAGGTCGTAAAAGAGACTGAGATTTCTCCTCTTTTCAAATCCGTTCCTGGCTTTGGCTTCACAAATCTGGCTGTGTAAACACACCATTAACTGTCTGCATGATACATAGAATAACAGATCAAACCTGTAAAATGACACATTGTATCCACTTCAGCTACTTGTTCACTATGACATGCAATTTTAACCATTTGGTGCCACCTGCCTATAATACAGCTTGTTCTTGCTTGAGAACCCCCATTACATCTCTCTGAAAGAGTGGCTTCTAATTTATTATAGTGTCTCCGGGTACAAAGCTTCACAGCGTCCTTGTTAGAATCAGTTACTACAATTAGGTTACAGTCACATTTCAGTCTTAGCAAATTATTGCTGAGAAAAAAAGAATATTTAGCGGTCCCAGTTACTGAGTTACAGCTGGTGTCCTGGTTCCTTCACAATGTTCCATTACTGGCGCTGTAGCTGGTGGTCATTTCCTTGTAGAAGCCAAGTATGTATACCAGAAGAAGGCGACCATGTTTGCAAATAACACTCGGAACTGAAGAGAAAACGGGGGGGGGGGGGGGCGACACACAAAACATGTTTATTCAACAATCAAATTTGTCTATATTTTGCGACACATAATAACAATCCACTGTATAGAGCATTAGGCCCGGAGCGTTGTTTCCATTATAACGGACCTGTTTTTTCTTTTAATTGCATCCTGGGATTGTAGAGATCCTCCACGCAGTACAAGGATGAGTTCACACACAATGGACCTTCGTTTTGTTTTTCTAAGAAGCCACTGCAGTTGGTACAGCTCAGGCAGACATGTCTATACAGCGTATTAATATTGAGTATTCTTTGTCAGAATACACATGAAAACCACATAAAATAAGTGTCCCTTTTTTGGTAAGAATACACGTTATCATCTCAGGGTATGTGCACACTGAGTCATTTTGACAGATATTCCGCAGCTCGTGGACTGCGGCGCGCGCGTGTCCGCCTGTGTCATAGACTCCATTCTGTGCACGGGTGGATTCCACCCTCTGTCAAAAGAATGAACTTGACGGAGGAAAGAATCTGCCAGTGCATAGAATGGAGTCTATGCCACGGGCAGAGACGCGTCCGTGAGCAGAGAATTCCGCAACAAGAGTTTCTGTCAAAACTATTCAGTATGCACATACCCTAACTCTACAGCAGGAAAATAGGCATCACAGTCTAAAGGGGTATTCTGGTCAGGTAACATACATGATTAATCATCTTCTCCTCCTGGAGCTTAATAATTTGTTCCATACTTCTTATTAGTCTCCTTCCCCCAGTTCTGGGCAGTTGCTGAAGATGCAGAAAACTGTGTGTAAGCTGTTAAATCCATCTCCACTCTGATCTCCCTCTGACGGCTCATGTAAACAGCTCCCTGGCCAGGGCGGGTTAATCTGAGGTCAAATAATTTGTGATCTCACAGTGGTTAACACTCCTGGCATCACAAAGTGCAGAGACAGCTGGCCAGAGAGCAGTTTACATGAGCCACCTTGGAATGATTGGGGGCCCCACGAGCCACACATTGACTTAGGGCCCCATTGCACGGTGGCTGTCCCGGCCAGTGATTTGCTGAGCCACCCATCACTTCAGAGACCGGCTCTAAAGTTGTAAAGGCGGCTGCGGGGGGAGGTAATGTAAACAGTTTATTATTTTCTTCACAGATTCATCTGCCATTGGTCGCGCCTCACTATTACACATAGTAATGCACAAGCAGCGGATGATTATTTTAGGTCCGGACCTAAATGATTGTTGTAATCGGCTGACAGTTGTCTTTATTACACGGAGCGATAATCTGCAAAAATCGCCCTGATTCTGCAGATTATCGATCAGTGTAATAGGGCCCTAAGGGTGCCTTTACACAGAGAGATTATCTGACAGATCTTTGAAGCCAAAGCCAGGGATGGACTATAAACAGATCAGGTCATAAAGGAAAGACTGGGATCTATCCTCTTTAACGCTATTCTTGGCTTTGGCTTCAAGAATCTGTCAGATAAATCTCTCTGTGTAAATGCACCATTGATTAATCAATTAACAATCAATTTCATATATCATAGTAAAATACAGTGAATATAGGGTATTCAGGTCATACAAACAACAGTGACATACTTAATGAGCGTGTTCAGCACAATAATTGTGTGATACAAAGTGCCGATTCTGGCCAATTCATGTACAAATGAAATAATGATGAACCCAGTGTCGCATGTGTATCTAATAATCATAATGAACAAACATAAACAAACACAGACCACAAAGGTTAATACATACTTGAAAGCAGGTACCGGGAACTTGGTGACGTCAGTAGATGGCGCCGGCGTCCCCCACCGCCAAGCACCACACGCCGCGCCCGCCAGGATGAGAGACAATTCATGTGATCACTTCCTCCGCTCATGTGACCATTAGTGAATCTCAGCCCGCACATGCGCATTGTGGGAGCCCAGACAGCGGAGGGCGTCCACGCCCCCACCACGAAACAGAACGCCATCTTGGTTAAAGGAAAATAGCCCACAGTGTATCAGGCAACAATTGCCACCACAAATAAAAGTAAAAAAGGAAGGAAGATGGAGGACATGAATTATGGTAAAGGAAATTGTAAATCTAAGGGCTTAAAATAAAGGCTTAAAATAAAAGAAATATTAAACCTAAGGGCTTAAGTTGCCAACCAAATACTTAAAGCTTAATGCTCCATAGAGTTAATATACAACGGTCCTGGATCTGAGTGTTAGCACGGAGGAAGTGATCACATGATGTGTCTCTCATCCTGGCGGGCGCGGCATGTGATGCCTGGCGGTGGGGGACGCCGGCACCATCTACTGACGTCACCAAGTTCCCGGTACCTGCTTTCATGTATGTATTAATCCTCGTGGTCTGTGTTTGTTCATTATGATTATTAGATACACATGCGACACTGGGTTCATCATTATTTCATTTGTACATGAATTGGCCAGAATCGGCACTTTGTATCACACAATTATTGTGCTGAACACGTTCATTAAGTATGTCTCTGTTGTTTGTATGACCTGAATACCCTATATTCACTGTATTTTACTATGATATATGAAATTGATTGTTAAATGATTAATCACTTGCATCACTGTTTGACCACATTTATACTGAGCTGATTCACTGTGTTTCTGTCACTGCTTGAGAAAGGCTGTAAATTTGCCGAAACGTTGCATTGGTGTGAATAAACTCCTCACTTTTTTTTCAGGTGCTGTCTCCTGCATATTTTTTCTTGGGAACCTTCATCATCAGTTACAGAACTTGTACTCTCCCATATTCAAGCTGTGAAAAGAAAAGCTCCATACAGAAACTGTACTGGATATAAGAATCAGGCACTTACTTGTACTGGAACATAGTTTACATTGATAAACTGAAATGGTGTCCAAACTTTCCAGTTCATCTTAAGTGCTGACCAGTAGCTCTCTTTCAGTGTCCGATTCAGTGACTTTAGGTTTTTTTCCCTGACGGACAAAATAGTTACATACTGAATATAAAACATACAATCACAGGTCTATATAAGACAACTAAAATGCACCATAAAATTTGCTAGTCACATGAATACACAGTTCTCTTGCTATTTGCAACTGCCATGTAAAACTTTTAAGGGTGCATTCACACGTAGAGGATCCGGAGCGGATTTGATGCTGTAGATATCAATGTAACTAAATGACTGAACACAGCATCAAATCTGCTGCAGATCCCGCACGTGTGAACACACCCTAGAGGGGTATTCCACTCAAAAACATTTTATAAGTCGCTGCTTATGGTGAGAGTAACAATTCATTCCATACTTATCTATTCAGTCTCCTTCCCCCAGTACTGAGCTGTTGCTTTCCGCTACAAAAAAACTGGTGTGGAAGCTTTCCTCTCCTCCCCCCTCCCTTCTGAGACGGCTGATGTAAAAAAAAGTCCCTATCTGCAACGTTGTAATGCTGGGAGGGTTAAAGTGAGGTCAAGTTGCTGATAAACTCATTGTGATTATCCTTCCCAGCATTACAAAGTTGCAGATAGGGACTTGTTTACATCAGTCATCTCAGAAGGGAGGGGGAGACTCATAAATGGTCACAACCTGATTTTTGTGCTTTCAGTAGAAAGCAGCAACTCAGAACTGGGGAAAGAAGACTAAATAGATAATACAAGTATGGAAGGAATATTTAGTCTCACCATGGGCAGCTATATTTGAAAAGTTATGGAAAAAAAGGTGTTTTCTGAATGGCTGAGGCACCACAGGCCAATATCATGAGGCAAAGACTTGTTTTATTGACCCATCACGTGTGCAATGTTTCAATTCCACCATGGAAATTTCTCAAACACCCGCAAGAGCTCTAAGCTACAGATTGGGCTATAAGCCTTCACAGTGTCATTCAACGGACATACTTGTATAACATACATGTCATATAGTAAAAAGACTTGTATGCTATATAGTATAATATGGTAGGTTATCAATAAACACTCCATTTGTAATACAAAGGTCTTAGTGGGGGAAGAGCAAATATGGAAAAGTCAAGTAGGAAACACTCACTTCAAAAAAATTCATCACAATAAAGAAGAGAAGTAAGAAAGCAGGAGCAATGATCAACCGGTCAAGGAGAAGGCGACGTAGTCCGGCCAGAGGCAGAGAGGATGGGACCCACTGCTCCAGAAACAAGTAGAAATAGTGAGACAGCGGCCCAGTGAAGAAAAGCCTGTGGGAGAGAACAGATCATTTAGATCCAGGGGTAGGGAACCTTGGCTCTCCAGCTGTTGCAAAACTACAACTCCCATCATGCCTGGACAGCCAAAGCTTTAGCTTTGGATGTCCATGCATGATGGGAGTTGTAGTTTTGCAACAGCTGGAGAGCCAAGGTTCCCTACTCCTTATTTAGAAGACAGAAGAAATAAAGTATTTTAGCAAATCAGAGACCTGTCAAAAGTTTTTATTGGTCTTTAAAATACCAGGGAGAAGTGCACAGTGAGATACTTCTCTCCCTGGCTCACTGCATGGATACTCAGGGGGAAATATATCAAACTGGTGTAGAATAGAATTGTCTTAGTTGCCAGAAAATCCAGAATAATTCTTAGGGCCCATTTACACTGAAAGATTATCTGCCAAAGATATGAAGCCAAAGCCAGGAATCGATTTGAAAAGAGGAGAAATCTCAGACTTTCCTTTATGACCTGATCCCTGTTTATAGTCTGTTCCTGGCTTTGGCTTCAAATCCTTGGCAGATAATCTGTCAGGTAATCTTTCTGTGTAAATGGACCCTAATGCTGGGTTTACACGGAGCGATTATCGTGCGAATTTGCACGATAACGATCGAATTCGAATGATAATAGTACGTGTAAACGCGGCAAACGATCGAACGACGAGCGAGAGATCGTTCATTTTGATCTTTTAACATGTTCTTAAATCGTCGTTCGTAAAAAATTCGCAGATCGTTCCGTGTAAACAGTCGTTCACTGATTTTACCTATGTGCGAGATAGGCTTAAGCAATCGCAAAACTAATTCTCTGTACGATATATCGTTCCATCTAAACGCTGATCGTTATAAAAAAAAAAATTACTTCGAAATCGTTAATCGGGCGAATTATCGCTTCATGTAAACCCAGCATAAGGGTGCGTTTACACAGACAGATTTATCTGACAGATTTTGGAAGCCAAAGCCAGGACTGTATTTGAAAAGAGGATAGATCCCAGTCTTTCCTTTATGACCTGATCCCTGTTTATAATCTGTTCCTAGTTTGGGCTTCGAAGATCTGTCAGATAAATCTGTCTGTGTAAACCCACCATTAGTTGCCACTAGCAACCAATCAGATTCCACTTTTCATTCCTCACAGAGTCTTTGAAAAATGAAAAGGTGGAATCTGATTGGTTGCTAGGGGCAACTAAGACAATTCTACTTCACACCAGTTTCATAAATCTCCCCCTCAGACCCTAACCAATCATAACTTTGAGGTGTAACTGTATCATAACTGTTGACACAAATAATTATTCTGGATTTTTGTTTGCCTAAAACTACTTGTTTAGAGGCCGCATTTATCAACTGCATCGCTGGCGTACGCCACAGAAAAGGCGCAGTTTTTTTGTGCAAGCAACATGGTTTGCACATAAACCTGCGCCTTTTCTTTGGTATACGCCTTGATAAGCTTGGCCTCCTCCTGCACCAAAATTTATCAGGATATACACCTGCAAACATGTGTAAATCATGGCAGAGCAGGTATATATTTCTGTGCTCCTCAAGTGACAGGCGCAGGTATACGAGTATGCTAGTCTTGATAAACGTCCCCCCTGTTTTTGATCTGGCCCCGGGCCACCAATCAGAGCTCAGCTTTCATTTCTCATATTGCTCTGGTAAAATGAAGGCCGAGCTGTGATTGGTTGCTATGGTCAATGATTGATAAATTTGGGCCTAAATTTCTCCTTGGGCTTGGAACGACAAGGCTGCCTTCTTTCCCACAGCGCCACTCTTGCCTACAGGCCGTGCCTTGTTATGCAGCAAAGGAAAGGCTGAGCTGTAATAAAACACCCAGCCTAGGGACAGAGTCCTGCTTTTTCTGGAAGACTGCAGCCTTGTTTCCCAACCTCCCACAATCCCGTTCATCAATCTACTTTGTTCCTTAACCAGGAGCTCACAGTTACTATGGTTTTTTTTTAGCACCTTGTTCAGACACTCATTTGGCACATACTTCACTACCTTCACAAGCTGGAGGGTGCACAAATATTAGTACATGTAAAACTGGATTTTTTCTCTCCAATTCCCTGTGACTACAGAGTAATGTCAATCCGCACATGTCACATTTTTGTTATATTTAGCGTATAGGTTCTTACCCATAGGCAGCAAATCTTAGTGGAGCAACCAGGTCGACATTTTTCACCGATGACTTACACTGGCGCCTCCTTTCAATGCTCTGTGATAAAAGATTCCCCAATGCAGAGAGAATTGCGCTGAGAATAAAAAAAAAAATAAAAAATCTTGCAATGTCTACTGCCATGCTACAAGTGTGCCCACACTCCATTTTGTCTATAGGCTATATAAGGTACAACTTAAAGGGGTATTTTTCTTTCAAATCAACTGATTTCAGTAAGTTATCTAGATCTGTAATTTACTTCTATTTAAAACTCGTCAGTCTTCCCATAGTTATCAGCTGCTGTATGTCCTGCAGTAAGTGGTGTATTCTTTCCGGTCTCACACAATGCTCTCTGCTGTGTCAGAGACAGGAACTGTCCAGAGCACAAGAGGGTTTTCTATGGGAATTTGCTACAACTCTGGACAGTTCCTGTCACTGACAGACTGGAGAGAATACATGACTTCCTACAGGACATACAGCAGCTGATAAGTATGGTGACATTTTTTAATAGGAGTAAATTACAACTCTATATAAAACTTTCTGAAACCAGTTGATTTGAAAGAAAAAGATTTTCGCTGAAGTACCCTTTTAAAGGCCACCAAATGTTTAAAAAAAAAAAAAAATGTCAGATACGTCGGAATTTTTAATCAATGGGCGTCCAGTTGCTAAGACCCCCACCGAATGGGCAGCAATACTAGGCTGAACACTGACCATTCGTTTCTGCCTGTACCTGCTCAGAGAATCTATGGACTTGGATGGATCTGTGAATCCATACATGTCATAACACTCGTCAAGCATTAAGAGTATGTGCAAGTTTTTCACTCCACCCACTGATAGAACTATTTGAGTGGTTTGACATCACATCCAATCATACGCCTCACCTTGATGGTTTGCTCATGCTCAGATTAAATTTTTCTTACTACCTAATACTTCGGCTTTGTTTCTTATATTAGGGATCCCTGGTCTGGTAGATTCAGTCTTTCAAGGGGTTATCCAGCGCTGCAAAAACATGGCCACTTATCCCCCTCTCTTGTCTCCAGATTGGGTGGCGTTTTGAAACTCAGTTCCATTGAAGTAAATGGAGCTTTAGTGCAAACCGCACCTGAACTGGAGACAACAGTAGGGGGAAAAGTGGCCATGTTTTTGTAGCGCTGGATAACCCCTTTCATGCACGGCTTTGCAGTCACCATTTTATCGTAGCCCACTTCTGCTCGGGAAATGCTTGACCCTTTCAAAAAAAGTCCCAGACCTAAAACTGTTAGGATCCTGTGGATCTGCGCCACTTTCTCTCTACCCTCACCTGCCCTGCTCACTGATCAGTCATCCTCTGAGCGGGTACTGGAGTTGTACGACATTCTTTGTCTCTGGTATGCTCCATTTAAAGTCAATTTGTAAATCCCACTACCATTTCTACCAAACATGGTCCAGTTAGATCAGGCATGTCCAAACTTTTTTCGAAGAGTGCCAAATTTGATGAAGTGAACATGTGCGAGGGCCGACCATTTTACATGCTACATGCTATATGCTTTATAACACAGGCAGATAATAGCAAGCTGGATACCTGGGGGGCCGTAAAAGTTCGGAACGCGGGCCGCAAATGGCCCTCCGGCCGGACTTTGGACATGCCTGAGTTAGATGGTATTACGAGACTCCCCATGATGTGCCAACCTTCTGTGACCCTCTTGCTGAGTGGCTTCCCGTGGCCTTCGGAAAGCTCAGTGTTTGTATTGAGTAATGTCCTGTCTAGCAGCCTGTGCCCTTTATCCCTATGTTCTCTATTCTACCTTCTCTACAGATTTTTCACTGGTTGTTCTGGTTCTCTCTTCCAAATCGAGGGAGAGCGATGGGTCTTCCTCCCTTCACTTGCTTCCATTCAGTGCTTCATCCTGTACTTGGAGTCATGGCTGTTGTGGTCTATTTTGCAGTAATTGAACAAGATGTTGGGGTTACACCCCCCTCCCCCAGTATTCTTCCTGATTACTTCTATAGGCTACAATCACACATAGCATTTCCCTCAGTCTTTTATCAACCAAAACCAGGAGTGGATTAAAAACACAGTTGCACTCCTGATTTTAGTTTAAAAAAGACTGACAGAAATACTGAGTGTGATCATAGACTAAGAGTGCCTTCACACATACCGGATCACAGCGGATTTCATACCGCAAGTTCCACTGCAATTCCCAATGCTGTAATTTTCTATGGGTTTACATACTCACAGCACATTCTTCTTTGCGCTGTGAGTATTCAAAGCGCCTTCCAACTTAAAGGGGTTATCCAGCGCTACAAAAACATGGCCACTTTTCCCCCTCTCTGGTCTCCAGTTCAGATGCGGTTTGCCACTAAGCTCCATTTACTTCAATGGAAATGAGTTTAAAACCCCACCCAATCTGGAGACAAGAGAGGGGGAAAGTGGCCATGAGCCGGGATGCGGCACTGGGAGGGGCAAGGCAACGGGTAAATAGGACTTCTTTATTATGTTCCCACCCCCTGTCCCCCCTGGATTTTTCACTGTTTCACAGAATACCCCATTAATTTCTGCCTCTCTCTCTCAAAACACACACAGCCTTCTGCAGCCATAGCACAAACACACAGGCAGCCTTTTGCAGCCATAGCACACACACAGCCTTCTGCAGCCATAGAACACTGAAGAAAACCACACACAGACAAAATACCACACTGAGGACAGAGGTTCCTGCTGCACTACATATGGCTTCTTCTTTATATTACACAGGATACCTTTATATTACACTGCTGCTCATATACAGTCATCCAGCCTCCAGTAAGAGATCTAGCCCTCCCTCAATGGACTCTTCCAGCTCAGAAACAAACTGCTAAATAGTGACAGACAAACTTTTCCCCAACCACCCTTCTCTAATAGGCAGGGCTCCAGACTAAAAAATTTACCTAGGAGCCATTGGCTCCTAACCTGAAAAATTTAGGCGCCAAATAGAATATTTGGTCGCCAACATTTTAAAACATGTAAAATTAATGTTATGTTAAATGGGACTTACTGTATGCAGAGGCCACGGCAGCATCCTCCTCCTTTAGATTCTTTCTTTTGTTAGTTTGAAAACGTTCAACATGGAAACTAGCAACTTGACAACCATATACCCCCCTGCTGCCGATGTGTTCCCTCAGCCAGCTGCTATATATATATATATATATATATATATATATATATATTGTAGACATGTCACTGGTAAAGTGCTCGAGGGGATGTACATCTCACCTAGGCTGATGCATAGTGTGAGATGGTAAATCCGGAGGAGGTCAATTGCTCAGCAGTGATATGCTGCTGAGTTATTATTTAATTTTCCGGGCCGGACTTACTGGAATGGCGGATAGGTTGGTAGTGGGATCTGCCATTCCCTCCCCCTCGATCCAGTGTGGGTTTTGGGATCAGGTGAGCTCTGATCCCAATCAGCCTGAGAAGGCAAAAGGTGTGCTCAGTGTGCAGGGGAAGCTCTCAGCCAGGAGTAAACAGCCTGCCTGGTGTGTTTGTTGAGAGCTGGGAGTACAGCCGCTGCTGGGGCCTGTTCACACCCCGAAATACTGCCGAGTGAAGTGCCAGAGAGGTGACCAGTGTGTTAGTAAGCGCCCAGACGGGCAAGACCTCTTTTGTTTGTTTTATTCTTAAAGCACGGTGCTGCTGTATTTTGTTTGATGGACGGTTTATGCTGCAAATAAACGCCAAGCTGTTGTTTTACAAGTCCAAGTCTGCTGTGAACTGTGTCCAAACACACCATCCCCCGGGAAGATCCCTACAAATATATATATATATAGCCCCCGGCAGCCGATGACATATAGCCCCTGTGGCAATGTATATGGGAAGTGGTACTGTGCAGTGTATACATACACACAGACACTGAGGGAAGTGGTACTGTGCAGTCTATACATACAGACACTGAGGGAAGTGGTACTGTGCAGTCTATACATACAGACACTGAGGGAAGTGGTACTGTGCAGTCTATACATACCCCCCCACACGCACTGACTACCGCACCTAACCGCCATCACAACAGACACACTACCAATCCCCCGCCCAGGCCGCGGTCCCCCCACACACATTACTGGCCGGCCGCCACCCCTGCCGTCCCTCCGGTTGTACTCACCCACTATTTAAGCTTGGTGCCGCTGGAGTGAACTTGGACCGCCGGGTGAGGAGAGGCGGGAGAGAGGCGCTGGAGGAGTGTGGCGCCTCTGCGGCCGTCCGTCCAATGAATGACAGACGTGCTGGATGACGTCACTGGAGAAGCGTGTCCCCGCACACGTCATCCAGCACGTCCGTCATTCATTGGACGGCCGCAGAGGCACCACGTGATTCGGCGCAGCGTGTGGAAGGCGGAAGTCCTTAAAGAGACAGCGCGCCGCCGGGGCCAGTCGCAAATGGCGCCCAGATTAATAAATCTGGGCGCCATTTGCAAGATGTCAGTCGCATTGGCGACCATTTTGGTCGCCATCTGGAGCCCTGCTTCACCCTGTGTATCTAAATGTATGTGAGAAAGGGTTTTTATGGTCCTAATACTGATAGAACATAAATATATTAATAAAGAACAGTCAGACTCCAGCCAAACCCAGCTCCAATTCCCACTCCACAACCCTGATAATGTAATGGCATGTTGCTAGGGTATGCCATTACTTTATGAGATAGGAGATTTGATATAGGACTAGTTTAAAGCGAATGTACCATCAGTACATTCGCTTTAAGCTTTGCACATGGTTAGAACGGCACAGGCACAGGGAAGCCGGTGCCACAATCCTTTTTTTTGAACCGCTGCTTGGTTCCCAGTCACGTATGGCGCTGTTCTATTCCGGGGCACCGGCCGGGGGTGAAGCCCTGGATTCTAATGGAGCCACGTCATAGAGGGGCGGGCGGGCCCGCCTCCAGAGCTTCAACCCGGGCCAGTGCCTGGAAATAGAACAGCGTCGCAATCAGCTTCCCTGCATCGGCGCTGTTCTATCTATGTGAAAAGCTTAAAGCGAATATACTGACTAAAACATATGCTCATTTCTACCAGAATAAAGATTTATTTTGGCTCCAGTTCAGCCTTCTTCACTGTGTAACACAATCCTTTGGCCTGGCAGTGAGCACATTTAATAAAACACGGAGCACATAAGATAAGAAATACACTCATAACTTACATCATGGGAAAAAGCGTATGGAGTAATCCATGTCACCGTCTGTCCTAGGATTTCTGCCTGGTAATAAATTCCTTTGATGGACAAGAAAACCTAAGGAGAAAATGTAAGCAGACACTCAGTGTTACAGAAAGAACTAATAAGCGACACACAGCTCTGCAGCGAATGTCCTCACTGTACTGGGGCTATTATGTCAACCCCCTGAATATAGAGCCAGACCTGCTCCTCAACTCAGCTGCATTCACCTCAATGTACTGAGCTGCAATACCACGCACAAACTGAGGACATGTGTGGCGCTATTTTTGGACGAATGTAGCTATGTTTTTCTACTCCGTCATCACAGCCACAGCAAATATAAAGTTTAAATACTAATATGAAGTGAATTTAAACCCCACTCATTTTGTATAGTGCATCTGTAGTTAGGATGGTGTTCCCGATAGTGCTGTGCATCTCTCAAAAGCAAAATCAAGTAAATTCTGGAACTGCTGCCATCAAGTGGTCGTATTTGGGTACTACACTGTAAATGCTCTTCCAAAACTATTTATTATTATTCTTAACAAGTTCATCTGATAACTTATTTCCAACGTGTTTGTTTTACACATCCAGCCTTGATCCTCCTCCCAGAAAAGCATGGGGGGGGGGGGGGGGGGGAAGGACTATGTAACCATTTTCTTCTCTCCAGCAAATGAATTAAAATACATTTTATTGAAATAAATGTAAAACTTTGCAGGATCAATTTTACCAGTTTACCAGGACGGGAAAATCAAGAAAACCTTTTCTAATATGAAGATGACTAATTTGACTTGTCAATGTGGTCAGGGGAACAGAAAACTGCCTAAGGAACAAACATGGTTGGGCGCTTTCAATGTAGAGGAAGCTTTCTCAGCTCATACATCTGTAGAGAAAAAAGGTTTAAACTCTGATTCCCCCTAAAGGTTGGACTGGTGGGCGTGGGGGGCGCTTATTTTAGGCGAATGTCTTATTTTCGGGAAAACATGGTAGTAAAATCTGCCTAAGCAAATTCTATTAGCCACTGCGGCAGGTACGGAGGTCTAGATAAGGCCTCCAGCTGCCATAGTACCTAGTGATCAACCCACAATCAAGTTATGAAGGAGCCTTTCAGACACCTAAAAGGTGCGACACTTGTCAGTTATCTATTTACAGTAAATGCAGCGATTGCAGCATTTAAAGGGTTAAATGACGGGCCTCAGCTGAACAGCCGAAGTCAGTAATTAGAAGCAGTTTATGTTTATGGACAACCTCTCTAGGTTTTGGATGTGGGTTAGCCCCATTCCCCATTAGTGAAGGGCGTCAGGACAGGTAAGTATAGCTTAATAATTAAACACCACATCCTCCCCCTCAGACAATCCCTTTAAAAAATACATAGAACACATGTTTACACAGCCCACTTAAGTGGACTGGCAGAGGCTTAAAGGGGTAGTTCGCAAACAAAAATAATCTTTCAAATCAACTGGTGCCAGAGATTTGTAATTTACTTCTATTAAAAATTCTCAATTCTCCAGGACTTATCAGCAGCTGTAAGTCCTGCAGGAAGTGGGGTATTCTCTCCAGTCTGACACAGTGCTCTCTGCTGACACCTGTCTGTGACAGGAACTGTCCAGGGCAGAAGAGGTTTTTTATGAGGATTTGCTACTGCTCTGGACAGTTCCTGTCTCACACAGAGGTGGCAGCATCAAGCATGTGTCAGTCTGGAAGACAACTCCACTTCCTGCAGGACATACAGCAGTTGATAAGTACTGGAAGGCTTGAGAATTCACAAATCTGTATAATTTTTTGACACCAGTTGATTTAAAAGCTATTTTCACTGGAGTACTTCTTTAGCATACAATATATCAGGAGAATGATGCAGAATTTCTGATGACTACAGATTTAGAAGAGTGCAGAGGTAGATTCACATCTAAGGGTCCTATTCCACGGGCCGAGGAGGACCCGATCAACGATGTAAACGAGCGGCGATCTGCTAGATCGCCGCTCGTTTACTGGGCCTATTCCACGGCCCGATGATCGTTGAGCGAGGGCTGCAAAGACATCGGGACCCGGAGAGGAAGACCGCGCAGAGAAGAAGACCTGCAGGTAATGTATGATGCTGCGCTTCTGAAATCGTCGGTCGCCCGCCGCCCACCGCTATTCAACCGTAGCGATGCGCGGTGGGGGAACGATGATTTTAGGTCTGGCCCTAAATGAACGATCAGCCAATGACACGATTATCGACTGATCGTTCTCACTATTTCACCGAACGATAATCGGCCGAATCGGGCCAAATGGGGCCGATTCGGCCGATGATCGTTACTGTGGATTAGGGCCCTAACACTAGATGACCTTTTCTAAAAATAAACTCACCTTCCGTAGAGAACGAGAAGCCACAACATAATTAAGGAATTCTATACTAAAGCGACGGCAAAGCTGTATGGTCTGAACGTGACACTTTCCAGTACGTCGAAAGGTAGCAAAAAGAAAGCACATCGACAGAGCATCATCCAGGTCACGGAGAGCATCAATAAAGGTGGGGTACCTGCAAATATAACCACAACATGGGGCTTAAGTCAAAGCACACACACTATAGTTTATAACAGAAAACGTGAAGTATACTGTGACTAATATTTGGCTGTAATGTCACCAAAACAAGACAAGAAAAAAAAAAAAATATGTCACTTCACTGCTCTTCACTTCACGTCCTAAATTATGTATGGTTTCTAATTTGTAAGTGACAAAAACCTTTAATTAAAATCTATGTTTAAAAAATTGTTGTAACTTGCAATAAATCACATGTGTTTGCTGTGTGCCAATTGGCTGGGACCAATTCATCCTGAATAAACAGCCTATATGTTATCAGACAGGTAAGACTCCCCTCCATTCATCCTATATGTCAGGCATTAATATCTAGTGAAGCAAAGATCATACCTCTCCTTGTCCCATTGTGTTCAATGAGATTTCCGCTTTGTTGTTCACACTGCAGAATTCCAGAGCAGAATTTTCTGCCGCAGATCTGCTTTCCGTCCAAAGGCCCCGTTTACACTGAGCAAGAATGATGGAATTCTGCGGCGGAGCTCTCCGCCGCGGAATCCCGCCATGCTCTGTGTCCTGCTTTGAGTGAATGAGAGGGCACGTCCGCTGCCTCTGCTCTTCGCTCAAAGAAATAACATGCCACGTCTTTGAGCAGAGAGCGGCAGCAGCGGAGGCGCCCTCTCATCCACTTAAAGCAGGACACTGAGCATGGCGGGATTCCGCGTCGCAGAGCTCCGCCGCGGAATTCCGCCGTTCTTGCTCAGTGTGAACAGGGCCAAAGAACTGACATGTCAATTCTTTGGACGGATTCTGCAAGAGGAATCCTATAGAAGTCAATGGGGGCTTAAATTCTGTTGGCATTTAATAGTCCCTGTAAGCGGGTATTGATCTGCTCGCTCAAACTGCTGGTCATTCCGTCTAAGGTTGGGTTCACACGACGTTTGCAGAAAACGGATTGCAAAAACGCAGTGTGAACCCAGCCTTATACTTTCACGTCACCATACACATGACAAATGTGTGGTGGTGGTTGACAAGTAATAAGGGTAGCTTCACACGTAACGATACGCAGCGTTTTGTTTTTTTTGACGGACGCAAAAACGTAGCTGACACTACTTTTGTGTGCGTTAAAAAAAGCGGATCCGTTTTGATCCGTTTTTTTTTTACAATAGAAGTCAATGGAAAAACGGATCGAAACGGATGCACAATGTAGTGTGAATCCAGCCTACCACCAACTTTAGCTACAGCGGACTTTTATAGGTAGATTGTCAGCATTACATAGCTCAGCTTTATGTTATCAGATAAGTTAGTTACATGTTTGGCAACAAATCGCACAGCCAACACGCTAGAGGAAAGCAGACTTTGTTTTTCTTAAATAAAAGTTTAGAATCTGTGTTGTGCAGTTCTCTATAGTAATACAGTCAGTGAAATCGCTGGACTGTGAAAGCCTAACAGACTGGAAGACATACCTTGTACTCTCTGAACTTTCCCACAATAGGTTCATGCAGAAGAAACTTGATGTCCTTCAATAGATAAAAGGTCCGGGGCGCTGTAGATCCCTTGTTGACTTTTTTCTTGTGTTTGGGTTCATGAGGATAGATTCCTTTCAGGATGCAGAGACGTCTTAAGAAATAGGAAGAGATCTCACTGGTTTAAATAATGATAAAAAAATAATAAATGATAAAAACTATATACGTATATACTTTTAGGGTCCATTCCCATGTACAGGATCTGCAGCAGAATTGATGTCGCATATGAAGCTGCAGATTTTATGCTGTGTTCAGTTAATTAGTAACGGCCGCATTACACGGCCCGACCTGGGCTGTAAGCCAGTGTTAATCTGCATTGATCTGCTGGCTCGATAGTCGCACAGCCAAGGCTGCACAGAATTTTGCTCTAATCAGCTGTCGGCCACGCGTCTCCTAATACTCAAAGATGTTTGACTGACAGAAAGTTATTTTTTAACCTACTGAAAGAAACTGATGAGCTAAAGAGAACCTGTCACCCCCCGTGCCGGGGTGAAGGCCGCCCGTCCCCCCGCTAGAGACCCTTATACTTACCCATTCTCGCCAAGTCCTGCTCCTGGAACCGGTCACGGGACGGAGATATCCTTGTCGGAAGCGCCGGCACGCGTGCTGCATAGATGAGTCTGACGCCCATAGAGAATGAATGGAGCCATCATTCTCTATGGGCCTCGGACTCATCTCAGCAGCGCGTGCGCTGGGCTTCCGACAAGGACTTCTCCGTCCCGGGACTGGCTCCAGGAACAGGACTTGGTGAGATGGGTTAAGTATAAGGGTCTCTAGCAGGGGTCGGGCGGCCTTCACAACGGCACGGGGGGGTGACAGGTTACCTTTAATGAGTGTGCGTTTGCTTGCTCATCTGCTGATCGCTGCTTTTATTACACAGGGAGATAACTGCCTTATAGGGCAGATGATCTCTGGGTAATAGGGCATCTACACCGATATCTGCAGCAGATTCGGGCAGTGTGAATGCACGGCCATGTTCACACGTGCAGATTTTCAGCTACAGATCTGCAACAAAGCAGTCTATAGAATACATGCATGTGTGAACATTAGAGATGCACCGAAGTATCAATGCTACTATCCATATTTCGGGGAAAAAAAAAAAAGGTTCAGTACCAGGATTTCCTGGTATTCGATACTTTATGTTAAAAGGAACCTGCCACCAAGGATGCGGGCGCATCAGATTTCACCTTTCATTTTCCAAACAGTCTGTGAGGAATGACAGGTGGAATCTGATTGGTTGCTAGGGGCAACTGAGCCAGTTTCACTTTACACCATGTTTGATAAATCTTCCCCATATTATTCATCTCTGTGTGCTCTAGCCACACCCACTGCTTGTGATGTCATCATGACACGTATGAGGATGATGTCACAATAGAACCTGGTTGTGACAATAAAACCAAGCTGCACCCTGACAGCAGTGTTAGTCCAGGCTAACTCTGGAGTAGGAGTAGGAGCGTAGGAGTCTCTCAGGATGACACTCGGCAAGAGAAACCGATCTCGTAAGAATACTCGGGTCACTGTGGCCCAGCCACAAAACCCTGCCCCACCCCCAAACCCTGCCCCATCCCACCCTGCCCCACCACCAAACCGTGCCCCATCCCACCCTGCCCCACCCCTTGCCCCATCCCACCCTGCCCCACCACCAAACCGTGCCCCACCACCAAACCCTGCCCCACCCCTTGCCCCATCCCACCCTGCCCCACCAGCAAGACCAGCTCGCATTCTGAAGAGGGCATATAAGGACATCTGCGAGCCCATGGAGGTTGGAGGACGGCAGTTCCCCGACGACGTGGAGATGCTGGATGTTTCCATAAAGAGGAGAAAGGTTTCCACAACCCACCTGTCGGCAGTGGAGGATATGGAGGTGGACTGAAGCCTCCAGGTACAGATGGAGGATCAGCCTACATACAACATCTATTGGGACTCTTCTAGAGGTAAGAGCCTGACAGTGACAACCATCTCATCTCTGACTGTTCTACAAATGTGCAAAGACAAAATGTTCATTTCCTCACTCATTTATTTCTCTGATTTCTTTGCAGTTTCCCAATAACCTCTATAACATCTGAGGCTCCTGAAGACTCCAACAGAGAGGAGACCATCTATATCATCTGAGGCTCCTGAAGACTCCAACAAAGAGGAGACCATCTATATCATCTGAGGCTCCTGAAGACTCCAACAGAGAGGAGACCATCTATATCATCTGAGGCTCCTGAAGACTCCAACAGAGAGGAGACCATCTATATCATCTGAGGCTCCTGAAGACTCCAACAGAGAGGAGACCATCTATATCATCTGAGGCTCCTGAAGACTCCAACAGAGAGGAGACCATCTTTAAACACAGATGTCAAACTCAAGCCCTCCAGCTGTTGCAAAACTACAATTCCCATCATGCCTGGACAGCCAAAGCCAAAGGCGCGCGAGCCCTTCCATTCAAACAGACAGAAGGCAGGATTCGGTGCCAATTCCATAGTGTGAACGAGCCCTAACAGCTGAGACTCTCATGAACACTCATCCAGAGAGCAGACCATCAGTAGCCGACCACCAAACTTTTGAAATTTACTGAATTATTAATAAATATATATTTTTATACCAAGTTTTCATCTTTTAATCTTTTATGTTTCTCTCACATAATACGGGGTCTTATATTGTTTTTTTTTTTGTGTAAAAAAAAAAAAAAAAAGGCTAGAGCTATGGGGGTAGGTGTTCTTGTCCACACAGTATGCCCCTACACTGTAGCCCCACTGTACACTCTACACTGTAGTTAGCCGTTGTAGTGCACAAGGAGGTAGGCTGGGAGTTGTAGTGCACAAGGAGGTAGGCTGGGAGGTGTAGTGCACAAGGAGGTAGGCTGGGAGGTGTAGTGCACAAGGAGGTAGGCTGGGAGGTGTAGTGCACAAGGAGGTAGGCTGGGAGGTACAGGGGAATTAAAAAGTGTAAAAAAAAGTTTGAAAAAAAATTCATAACAAAAGTTCTAATAATCCCAGCGTTTTACTTTTGTTCAAAAACTAAAAATATAAAAAAAAACAACAACAAACATTTGGCATCATTGCATGCGTAATTGTCCGAACTATAAAACGTAACAAAAAAGTGATCAAAAAGTCACAAATAAAAACATGGTACATGGAGGCATCATATCCACGGCCTGGTGGGGTCATTATATTTGTATTTTAAGCGCTTTTTTCACACTTTAATAAAGGGGTATTCCCCCCCAATTTTTTTTTTGCATTAATACGTTGCCCACCCGTGGCTTTCCACTTTTCCAATATAAAGTTATTACGGATTCTGCACAGTTTTGCTGTTATCTAGGTGCCCCCACCCCCACAGATTGCATAGAATCATCAGCTCTCAGTCCACTCCGACACGGCTCCCTGCTCCTGCCCCGACCCCCCAAGACGGCATCACGTATCCACAGTCTCTTCAGTGTCCACTGAAGTGAGTGAGGACACTGACAGCTGCTGATCAGTGCCTCCTGACTCCCTCCCTCCAGGTCACCTTTGTGCCCCCCCACCTCTGAGCTCACCTGTGCCCCCGCAAACAATCCCGGTGATCGGTGCAGATCTGCACCCCCCCCAGGACTCACCAGCAGCGGCGACACCAAACCTCCCTCCCCGAGACTCAGCAGCAGCCGCGGCGGCACCCGTTCCCCCCCCAGGACTCACCAGCAGCGGCTCCAGCGACACCCGCCTCAAATCCCCCCCGGACCCAGCGGCGGCACCCGCTCACACACCCGAACCCCCCCACCCCACCTTCCAGGACTCAGCAACAGCCGCGGCGACACCCGCCTCCACCCCCCGGGAGTCAGCGGCAACGGCGGCGGCACCCGCTCACCACATGATCCCTCCCCCCGGGACTCAGCTGGAGGGGTGGTGGCGGAGATGCCGGGGCTGGTAACGGGGGCGGCAGCGGCCAGGGATGCCGAGGCTGATGGGGGCAGAGGTATCTGGACTGCGGGACCCCCCCCCCCCCTCCCCTCCTCAATAAGCAGAAGCGGCGGCGACACCCGCTCACCACCCGCTCCCCCCCGGGACCCAGCTGCAGCTAACACCAGCGGTGTGGGCGGGTGGAGATGCTGGGGCTGATGATGAGGGGGGTGGCGGCGGGAATGCCGGGGCTGCGGGGCTTATTCCCCCCGGAATAAGCAGCAGCAGCACCCACTCACATCCCACCCCTCCTCCTCCCGGGAATCACCAGCTTGCGGCGGCACCCGCTCAACCCTACCCCCCCGGGACCCAGCAGGGGCGGCACCCACTCCCCTCGGCACAGCCCGAGCCCCAGGACTCACCAGCAGCGCCAGCAACCAACCCCAGCATGGGACTTTGACTGCTGACTTTGATGCTGCTGACCCTAGGATTGACCTCTTGTGAAACTGTGCCAGTCTCTGCCATCTGCTTCCAGATATGAAACTTTCAATCACTCGGCTCTGCTACGTCGCCCACTCGGCTCTGCTATATCACAAACTCAGCTCTGCTATGCAACTCACTCAACTCTGCTATGCAACTCACTCAACTCTGCTATGCAACTCACTCAACTCTGCAACTCACTCAACACTGCTATGCAACTCACTCAACACTGCTATGCAACTCACTCAACACTGCTATGCAACTCTTTCAACACTGCTATGCAACTCACTCAACACTGCTATGCAACTCACTCAACTCTGCAATGCAACTCACTCAACTCTGCAATGCAACTCACTCAACTCTGCAATGCAACTCACTCAACTCTGCTATACCTTGTGGATTTCAGCTCTTCTTCATCATGGACCAATCACACATAAGCATTGCATGATGGGAGATGTAGTTCTCTGGCTGGCGCCATGTTGGATATCGTTCAGCTTTTTTTTTAAACTTGTAACTATGGAACGGAAGCAGCTAGAAAGACGGGAGATGGCTCAAAATTCTCATGGGGACTTGGTGACTAAGACTATCTAGGTTTGGGAGTATTTCATTTTTTTAGCTCTTGGGGGGATTACCCCTTTAAGTATCGAAATGGTATTGAGCATCGAAATAAAAAATATGGAATCGGTATTGAACTCAAAATTCTGGTATTGTGACATCCCTAGGGTCCATACCATAAAACAAAACCAGTAAAGCAATAACACAGACCATAGAACAGGGTTAGGGACATTTTACATGGCATGATATGTAAGGACGCAAGTGAGCGAGCTGGGCGCTCATTTGCCATGCTTTAGAAGGCGCGATTAATCGTGCGTCCAGACTGAATGAACAATTACTGTATTCTTTGTGCGGCCATTCAAATGTATCGGTAACGGTCTCTCATCCTGTTTACACAGCGAGATGTGTGGCCGATAAGGATAAATTGTTTTCCTGTTTCATGGCTGATCGCTGACACTTTTATGCTGGACGCTTATCAGTAGAGATGAGCGAACCTTATGCATGCTCGAGTTCATCCGAACCCGAACTTTCGGCATTTGATTAGCAGGGGCTGCTGAAGTTGGATAAAGCCCTAAGGCTATCTGGAAAACATGGATATAGTCATTGGCTGTATCCATGTTTTCCAGACAACCTTAGGGCTTTATCCAAGTTCAGCAGACCCAGCTAATCAAATGCCGAACGATCAGGTTCGGATGGACTCGAGGCCGAACCCGGTTCGCTCATCTCTACTTATCAGCCAAAGGAGCAATTCTAGCAAAACTCCTTGGCGATAATTGGCCCGTGTAAAAGGGCCTTAAAGGGAACCAATTATCACATTTGTGCTGATTGGGCTCCAAGAACAACTGCACGCACCTCACAGACAGCTCTCTGGTGGTGTCGGAAGTCTGGGCTCTGTGGTAAAATGCATTTTAATCCGGCGTGCAAGGCAGGGGGAAAGCCGTGACTAGTCATCTAGGCTGTGACTGGTCACGGCTGTCTGTCCTGTCAGCACGCTCTGCAGGGTGAGTGACAGGCAAGGAGGACCATTAGCAGGCCCACGGAGCCTAGATCCCCCAATACCACCAGAGGTCTGTGCAGCCGTTCTGGGAACCCAATCAGCACAAATGCGCTGACTGGTTTGCTTTAAGTCCTTGTATTACAAACCACATCGGAGATTTTTGAGGATTTATTGTACACAATACAGACGGAGTAGGGACAGAAAAACTGAAGCCAGAGGTCACATTAATTCCTGTACACGTAATTTATATATACCTAAAATCTGGCAGGCTCAACTGCAGCTTCTTTCGCGCCTTATTTCTTGTGATGTAGTTGGTGGCTGAACCGCTCTCATACTGAAAGAGAAAAGAAATGGATTAGATACTGAATATAGATATATACGAATTATAGAGTGTCATAGCCAGGGACAAAACCTTCTGACAAAGGGAAATCTGATTGCAATATACAAATATATGAATGGACAATTTTCACACCTAGGCCTGTAACCATGACCAGAGGAAAGAAGGTTTCACCGCCAGCACAGACAGGGATTCTTTACTGTAAGAGCAGTGAGACTATGGAACTCACTACCACATGATATTGTCATGGCTGATTCAATGAATATGTCCTATTGGCATCTGTCTCATTAGGGTTCTTGCCTTCTTTTGGATTAACACAGTTGGGTAATTGGTTGAACCTGAAGAACTTGTCTCATTTTCAACCTTCTTAAAGTGTACCTGTCAGCATCAGCGGCACAGTTCTCTGTTCATCCAAAACTTCTGGACTCCACGTATATGAACAGGCTGTATTGCACGCAACTCCCATTAGATAAGAAGGGGGAACAGCATGCATTATGGTCTCACTGCATGTTCATATCATGGAGTCCTGAACGGATATTTTATGACACATTGCTGGATCTACTAAAACAATTCCCTATGTAACCTAGATACTTAAGGGGTTATCCAGCGCTACAAAAACAAGGCCACTTTCTTCCAGATACAGCACCACTCTAGTCTCCAGCTTGGGGGGGGGGGTTTGCTGCTCAGTTCCATTGAAGTGAATGGAGCTTAATTGCAAACCACACCTGAACTGGAGACAAGAGTCGTGTTGTCTCTGAAAGAAAGTGGCCATGTTTTTGTAGCACTGGATAAGCCCTTTAAAGGGGTACTCCAGCGTGGGGGTACTCCAGATATTTTTAGATGTGGGGGTACTCCAGCTATTTTTAGATGTGGCCAGGGAGAAGGTGGTTGGAAAAAAAAAAAAAAAAAAGACGTCCACTCACCTCCCTGGTTTCAGCGGCGGGTCCTGCATCGCGGCCCTCCGGTGCCCGGCTGCTTCCGGGTGTCTGACGCAGGAAGGAGACGGGATCTGAGAGGACTTGAAATGGATCCCGTCTCCTTCACTGAGTGGCTGAGCGGACCTGAGACATCACGTCTCGGGCGGCGTCAGACACCGGGAAGTGGCCGGGAACCGGGCACCAGAGCGCCGCGATACGGGACCCGCCGCTGGAACCAGGGAGGGGAGTGGACATTTTTTTTGCAGCCACATCTAAAAATAGCCCCCACGCTGGAGTACCCCTTTAAAGTGACTGTACCACCAGGCTCAGCCAGAAGCACTGGAGGCGGGCCAACCCACCCTTAGTGGGAGGAAACCCCTGCCCCTCTATGATAGGGTTCCATTGATTCTAATGGAGTCACGTCATGGAGGGGCTGGAGTTTCTTCCTACTAAGGGTGGGTTGGCCCCCCTCCAGTGCTTCAGCCTGGGCCTGGTGGTACAGTCACTTTAAAGGAGAAGCCCAGCCAAAAAAAAAAAATACAGAGTAGACAGAGGGATGCAGGAACATATTAAAGAATCAATAGTTACCTGTCCCCATGCTCCCGCAGCACGACCACTCTCAGACCCCTGCCATATCACGACCTGGCTCAGGAATCAGCTCAGTCAGTCAGTGACTGGGGTGGGACACTGCTGCAGTCACTGACTGGCTGAGCGGGTCCTTCCTGCCGGGTTTGGATAACACTGGAACCCAGGAGAAACTGGAGCCCAGCGGCAGTTGGGGACTTGGTGACAGGGGCAGGTAAGTATTGATTCTTTATTTTCTTCCAGTTTTTTTTTTTTTATTTTGTCCAGACTTTTCCTTTAACATGCTACCCTCCACCACTCAGAGAACCAGGCTGAAGGATAGTCTTCACTTCCCATATGTCTATATGTGGATTCCACCAGAACAGGTAACAATCACCTCCAGCAGATCTAAGCAATGGAAGCCCCATCATGGAGGCGGTCAGGCTGTCCCCATTGGGACAGTGTGCGAGGTGGACCGTGTGTGAGGGGGGGACAGTGTCAGCTCTTCTATGCTGCTGTCCATTCCTCCCCTCACGCCGAGCAGAGCAAAGATGACGCCAGCGGCCTGTCACCTTCGCACAGCCCGGACCTGGATGTACATAACATCTCCGGCCCCCACCATACTGCTGACAGTATACAAGGACCCGCTCACCTTCTTCTTTTCCAGGCCTCCCATCGCTTCTTAACGGTACAGACCTCTCCGGAACTCACTTACACGTGTATACCGCACGCTGTACTAAGGACCCCTAGTGTGCCCACAGCAATGCCTGCAGCAGGCCTTTACAGGGACAACTATAGTAGGACCCCACCACAAAACAGGCACTTAGATAGACAGCAGCACCAGGGCCTCGCACTTCCGGTGACATTTCAGAGTGAGACGTTAGACCTCTAGTGTCCTGATTGGTAACAGGAAGTGACGTAAGGGCGCCAATGTTTTTATATGATAGCTGTCATGGTGGCGCCCTGCAGGAACATGTGACTTCTCCTGCGTGTATCTGCATGTATGAGATCTATTGTAATGTGACTGCTCCTGTGTGTATGTACATGTACGGTGTCTGTAGTTATGTGACTGGGCGGGATAGACATGTGACTGTTCCTGTGTGTATGTACATGTACGGTGTCTGTAGTTATGTGACTGGGCGGGATAGACATGTGACTGTTCCTGTGTGTATGTACATGTACGGTGTCTGTAGTTATGTGACTGGGCGGGATAAACATGTGGCTGAGCAGGATGATGCGCTGTGTGTTACACAGGGTTATCCCCGGTCAGGGAAAGCATCTCCTCCCGTGTGTCCTCGCACAAGCTCGGCTGAAGCATGGTGTGGCCCCCGCTGGGTTTTCCCGTAGACATTTCAGGAAGGACCTGCTATCTGTCCTTGATGTCTGCCCAGTGACTGTGACAGAGATCCGCCAGTACCTGCGAGACAACAACATCTCCTTCCATGATGGCTACAGCTGCCTGCATGTCCCCAGCCCCTTCACCCCCAACAAAGACAACCTGCTGTTCATTGACAAGACTACAGGGAGGTTTCTGTGCAAGGACACCCTGCTGGAGGGCACCTGGGAGGACTATAAGGACAGCATGGCTCTGCTCCATAAGGAGGGCTGCCCCTTCCTCAGTCCTGACACTATGAGCGGCTGCCTGGAGGACAGCGACTCGGAGGATAGAGAGAGGCAGCTAAACAACATGGAGGTCAGCCGCATCTGGAATAAGGCCGTCTGGTTCCACGATCTGGAGGAGGAAAAGGCGCAGCTGGTTAAAGCCATGTTTAGCATCTCTAAGATCACCAACAATACCCTGAAGAAGTTCGGCGTCAAGTGTTTCCAACCTACCAAAAGTTTAGTCTTCCCCTGGTACAACCCACGAGACCTTACCATGAAAGGGTTAAAGCTGTTGTCTGCCGTGTGCCAGGCGGACGTGGTGAGCTACATCGAAACTCTATATCCAAGGCCTTCTCACTACCATAACCTGTTGGGCATTACAGTGACGGGCAAGAAGGACACGGAGGTGGTGATCACCAGCCAAGAAGTGGATAGTTTAGCTGTACACCAGGCCACGGGGGTGACTACCGTATCACTGCCGCGTGGAATAACCTGTTTGCCCCCTGTCCTTTTGCCTTATCTTGAGCAGTTTAAGCGCATCACCTTGTGGCTTGGGGATGACCTGCGTGCATGGGAAGCCTCCAAACTCTTCTCTAGGAAACTTGGCATCAAGAGGTGCTCTCTAATCCGGCCTGGGGATAAACAGCCCAGCCCACTAAAAGCCTTAAATCTTGGCCTTAACTTGAATAAACTCCTCAAGGCGTCTCTGCCAGCCAGCCAGCCACAAGTCTCATTTCATTCCGTCAGCTCCGCAGTGATGTATTTAGCCAGCTGGAGAATATAGAGCAAGTAGCTGGGGTGAAATGGATGAGATTTCCTGAACTGAACAAACTTCTGAAGGGCCACAGGAAGGGAGAGCTGACAATATTCACAGGTAAATAAAGTTCACGATCCAAGGAAAGGAAAGAATTTGTCGAGACGTCATAGATAAATCTCATACCTTTCATGGTATAGTGGAACTATTTATTGCCAACCAGATTTCACGTTATACGGCAGAGTAAAAATATCCCTCAATGCATGCAAGAGTATGATGTGTGCCGTAATGTAAATGAACAATACATAGGCATACATGTCGCTATTTATGCTGGGAAACCATTAGTATAACAGTTTTCTATGCATCAATAGCAGATCTAGGCAATAATAAATTTCTCTCAGCACCCTACAGTGTTGATATATCGCCTTCATACTTCTAATTAATAAAGCAACCTATACACAGAAATATATTACCAATCACACTACTACATAAGTAATACCTCCACACCATGACTGCCATCACTTCCATTACAGACCCTGTAAGTGATTACAGTACAGTTACATCCAGTGATTCACAGGGGATGTCATTTCCAATCAGTATCGTTCTCCTTCCCTTTTCGTATCCATTCGGCCTAGACCACTATGATTTGTTTACAGCCATGATCTCAACAGAACATACATACATCTTATGGTGTGTTTAGACAGATTTTTTAAAGCCAGAGCCAGTAACTATAAACAGAGAACAGGTCATAAAGAAAAGGATGTATTCCTGGCTTTGGCTTCAAAAATCTGTCAGATAAATCTCTGTGTAAACACACCATTAGACTCCAAAGTTTTTTTTGACATTTATAGCACCCAAACAATAGTAATGCCCCCCTTGGTGAGTACGTAAGTGGATTAGAGGGGGTCTAGATAGGTGCTCAATAAAGAGGGTAACTCTGTCAGTTAGAACTTGTTCTATGCCAAAATAAAACGTTTTCACCGAAATCCACTTGCCGATCAAGAGAGCACATATGGTAGGTAAGCTGTGTACGATCGCTATTTAGTGCAGCTGGGAGCTATATAGGCATATTGTGCCGACACCTGCCCCAATCATGCGGACAGAACTGGGCTTTGTACAGTTGCTTCAGCTCAGTGAGTTCCGTGTATGAGCTGTCTTTTTCATGCCAAACTATGTCAACTGGGCAGAAGAGCAACGTTGGACCTATGCTCTTTCTTGGCTCCAGGGATTCATTAGCCTTGCATTCATTTTCCCTTTTCTTTCTTTTAGGCCCCACTGGTAGTGGAAAAACCACCTTCATCAGTGAATATGCCTTGGACCTAAGCATGCAAGGGGTTAACACTTTGTGGGGGAGCTTCGAACTTAACAACGTTCGCTTGGCCAAAATCATGCTGACCCAGTTCTCTCTGCTGCGTTTGGAGGAACAGCTCGACAAGTACGACGAGTGGGCAGATCGGTTTGAGGAGCTGCCACTTTACTTCATGACTTTCCATGGAGAACAAAATATAAAGTAAGTTAGTGGATGATGTATAGGAATCTATATTTATTACAGAGAGCACATCAATACCAATATATAATAACACAGCGTTGGCCATAGCAGCCAGTCATGTGTCCAACTTTTATTTTTCTAGCGCAAAAGCTAAAAATTAAAGCAGTGCATTGATTGCTGTAGGTAGTTTTTAACCCTTTCCTGCATTCCCATTTACATGGGGAGATATGGGGTGGGTTCAGGAGCTGAGCCTGCTTCTTATATGTAAGGTGTCAGCTGTATATTGTATCAGCAGCTGCTGGAATTGGATGTTATTCGGATCCTGGCAGTTTAACCCCGTTGCTTCTGTGGTCAGTAGATGGTTAGATGGCAGGTGCTGGTTCTGTCACGTCACCAGTCAGTATCTCCACAACTAAATGGTTGCTATGGCGGTCTTGTCTGGTCACCTGTTACACTTATGCAGAGTATGAGGCAAGAACGGTTGTACAATCCAATGCATGTATTCCAGAGTTCAAGAAAACGCATGTTTCTGGAGTGATGCAAACATATATATACTTTATATTTTTGTGCTAATACAGTGGTACCTTGGTTTAAGAGTAACTTGGATTGAGAGCACTTTGCAAGAAGAGCTCAGTTTTTCAAACTCGTAACTTGGTTTAAGAGCATTGCTTTGGTTTAAGAGCTCCCTGTACTGGGTGGGAGGGGTGTGGAGGAGGGGCATGGTCTGCATAGTGGGGTCTACAGCCCTGTACTCTGACCCAGGAAGTCTCTATCACCTTCCAAATCATAGCAGATCCACTTCAGGCTGGGGCTTGCATCAGGGGACAGGACTGTGGAGGTAATCTCTCCATAGCTGTAACCCCTCTCTCCCCAGACAGAGAGTCCTGCTATACTGTGCCCACATCTGCCATGCTCATTCCTTCATGCTCCCTGCAGTCTTGTGTTTGCCATCCCATTGGCTAAAGCTTTAGCTGTCCAGTCATGAGAATTGTAGTTTTCTAACAGCTGGAGGGCCTAAGTTTGACTAGTTCATTCCAAAGGTGTTTGATTGAAACCTGGCTTGTAATAGGTGTTTAGGTTTGCTCTCTTTCTTTGCTCATGTTTGCTATAGTGCAGCTATATTGTCTCTAACAATACAGAAAATACTATTAAAAGGAAGTCTAGTTGGGTCAGTTTAATCACAATGGGGGGCATTTAGTAAGGAATCTAATGTGTGCAACTATTCTAATGGAGATTGGTGTGTATTCTGTTCCAATCTCTTGTGACTGATTCAATAAAATGTAGCGCTGCCATAGTAAATCTGTAAGTAAAAAGTTGCAAATATTAAGAAATTGCGCAGTTATATTAACCTGGTACTGACCAGACGTAAGCCTGCACCTGTTTGTGCGACTATTTAAAAAGTCACAAATGATAAATTGGGCGCTTATCCCGGATTATCCAAACTTTTGGGTGAATACAGAAAACAGGCAGATTAAAAAAAAAGTCCCATCTAAAAAATATTCGCCTGTCGAATACTGGTTCATAAATAGAACTTAGACCAAAAATGGATGAAAAATTGAATTATTCACCAAAAAATAGGCGAAAAACACTTGATAAATTTCCTCAATGTCTTAATGCACAGTGTAGGTTTCCCTAGGTAACAATTTCTTTTTTTGTACCCCATGTAGGTCTGTGGTTGAGACCATGCAGCACGCAGTGTATATGTATGACATTAACCACGTTATCATTGATAATCTGCAGTTCATGATGGGCCAGGAACATCTCTTTTCAGATAAGTAAGAGCTTCGGTTTGGCACGATAATACTCATATGTGCTGTAGTTAAAAACTGATGGGTTAAAATAGTAAAATAAATATGTGCGTATGGTTTTTGCATAGCCTATTGAATTTTTTTATTTTTTATTTTACACTCCGTTCCTCTGTTGTTCCTTGAATCGCTTAAATAAATGGTGTTTTGACACTGGTTTTTTTATATATTTGTCCCTTGACTGTTTAAAAAATTTTTTCTTATTTTTTTTTCATTTATCTTTAGATTTGCAGTGCAGGATTACATCGTTGGGGCATTTAGAAAATTTGCTACTGAAAATGTCTGTCATGTAACGTTGGTCATTCATCCCAGGAAAGAAGATGATGATAAGGAATTGCAAACATCCTCTATTTTTGGTTCTGCAAAAGTAAGTGGGGAAAACACATTCTTGGCCAGAATAAAGGTAGTTAAAGGGGTACACTGGAGAAAAAAAAATTCAAATCCTCTGGTGTCAGAAAGTTTATATAGATTTGTAAATTTTTTCTATTTAAAAAATCTCCAGTCTTCTACTTCTTATCAGCTGCTGTATGTCCTTTTAGGAAGTGGTGTATTCTTTCAAGTCTAACAGCGTGTTCTATGGTCACATCTGTCTGTGACAGGAAGTGTCCAGTACAGCAGCAAATCCACATAGAAAACCTTTCCTGCTCTGGACAGTTTCTGACATGTGCAAAAAAAGGAGTCTGTGGAGCCTCTTTTGCTTCGTCTCAAAACACGGGATAGCCAGATATCCCAAGCCTGTTGCCACGGGGCGCCTCAATGATGGGGAGAGCACCACACCACCCTTATAGGTAGCCCCTTAAGCCCCACTCTGTTGTGAGTATTGGAATATAAATAGGGAAATAACAGGGTGGCCCCTTTTGTGTCAAAGTCTAACTCAAGGTGCGAGTATTGTGACATGACAAGGGCTTGCCAAGGCTGGCATGCATCCACAGACAGCCGTTTCGGGGTATTTGCCCCTCGTCAGTGTGGAGTAGGATTCTGGCTAGTTGGGGCAATGACAAATCAACCAACAAAACACAGTAATCACTGAACTCAAGTAGATCAGTGAAAAAATTCCAATGAAGTACTCAATTAAGAGTTTCCACTGATGCCCCTAAAATTTAAGTATGCAAAAAAGGAGTCCATCGAGCCTCGGCTGTGAGTCTCAAAACACAGGATAGCCAGATATCTCTAGCTTGTTGCCACGGGGTGCCTCCAGATGGGGAAAGCACCACACCACCCTTATACAAGTCTGTAAAACTTTAAAAACAGTTGATTTAAAAACTCTTCCCCCCCCCCCCCCCCCCCCGGAAGAGTACCTTGTTAAAAAAATAGTCGTAGTGAAAATAATATGCCAGTACCAACTTCTAGGAAGTTTTAACTATCATAAAACCCCTGTTATAGTTCTAGTTTGAGAATTTTGTAAATTTGTTTTCTTTTTTTTCATGACGACAGGCCAGCCAAGAGGCAGATAATGTTCTTATACTCCAAGACAGGAAGCTTTCCTCTGGCCCAGGCAAGAGACACTTACAGGTGTCTAAAAACAGGTTTGATGGAGACGTTGGGGTATTTTCACTGGAATTCAACAAGTCCACACTGACTTTTACTTGTTCGAAGAGCAAAGCAAAAGTGAAGAAACTAAACAAAGAGAATGAAACACCGGATACCCCGCCAGATACCCCACCAGGCAAGGCAAAAGTGAAGAGACTGAACAAAGAAAATGAGACACCAGATCCTCTGCCGGATACCACACCAGGCAAGGCAAAAGTGAAGAGACTGAACAAAGAAAATGAGACACTGGATCCTCTGCCGGATACCACATCGGCAAAGAAGAAATAAACCCAGGTCTGTGCTGCTAAACTGACATGGAACTTGCACAGCTCTTCATGGAGTTTGTTACTTGTGTGTCTACTAGACAAGGTGTTCTGAACATTTCAAATGGTTTTGAAAACAGATTCTTATATAAAACACAGTCATTGGTCCTGATTTCAGCATGGTTGTGTAAGCTTAAGTCCACGTATCTTTTCATGTAAAGTATGAAGCTAGTTTTGGTTTGGGTCTGAGTGTTTACACCCCATCAATTGCTACAAATAGACAGGTGAAGCCTTCATGTGGATGTGGAGTCATAGGCAAAGGACTTTTTGCTCAGGGCAATATCATACTTTCCCTACTGCCTTCCCCTGGCATAAAACAATAAACAAGCCGTACTCGCCCCTCTGATTTCCCTGGACAACCTTGTTCTGTTCTTCAGCATTCGTTTGAGCCTTTTCAGTGCCAGTGGTGGTAAGCACAGAAATGGCAAACAGCATTAGAATGGTCACGGAGATAAAGGTCTGCATGCTGCTGTGGGGTATTGGCAGGCTATAGACAAATGTCATTCAATGGTCGCTTGGCTGTGGTGAAGGGGTGATCAGATATATAAAGCAAGCTTGTGGACTTGCCTGGTAGATACATAAGGCACGGCCGTAAGATGTGAGTAGGTTTGCGACACCGCTAAGTGACAGTAGGTGTTGCCAGTGTTAAGGCAATAACTGCTGCTGAAATAGGAACAGTCAGAAAAGGACTCTGTAGTATCATGGTAATGGCCCTCTCTACAGCCAATATACAACCATGTGGCAATAGGTGAATGCTCTGCATCCCTAAGTCAATAGGGACCAGTAGCAGGGACTCAATAGGATTTATTCACTCAGTGATGGATAGGTCTTGTAACAGGGCGATCCAAGAAATTTGTGGAGGTCGCTTCAGTGGTATTGGAGTAAGTCTGATGCCATGTAAGCAAGGTTCCCACCGCTTGTGAGTTTAGGTACCTTTAAGACCCTGTGAACCAAACATCCAGCAGCAGCACAGAGATAAAGGTTTCGATCACTCAGCAGTCGTCATGTGTGTGCAAAGGGCAGGAGCGACAGCCCAGGCAGAAGGGGGGGGGGGGAGATGTTGTCTCTTGCTCAGCTAATTACTAGTGATAGCGTAGGATATATTATTAGCAAGATCATTCTTATATACTGTACCCAAGGCAAGGCTGCCTGATACATTCGCTGTATGCGGCAGCCTCTGCACAGCCAGTGGTGACCGCTGTCACTGCTCACTGGGCTAGGAGCAGAGTGAGCGGGGACAGTAATCACCACTTGCTGTGGAGAGGCCGTCGAAAATTAAATGTTCAAAAAACGATAGAGTGAGCATGCTCCAGCTGTGCTCATCTCTAATGTCAACATGTTTTACCATAGTAAATAAGCGAGAAGGAATTTTGGGTGCAAAGGTTAACTAGGTCTTTAAATATATATATATATTTAATAAAATATATATTTATTTTATTTTTTTTTTTTTAAATTGAACCCTTTTAAACTTCAGCAAACATCAGCCCAGCAAAAAAATAAATAAAAATTGGCAGATGCACTTGGTAAACAGCACTGAAAGAGTGGCTTCTAATTTATTATAGTGTCTCCGGGTACAAAGCTTCACAGCGTCCTTGTTAGAATCAGTTACTACAATTAGGTTACAGTCACATTTCAGTCTTAGCAAATTATTGCTGAGAAAAAAAGAATATTTAGCGGTCCCAGTTACTGAGTTACAGCTGGTGTCCTGGTTCCTTCACAATGTTCCATTACTGGCGCTGTAGCTGGTGGTCATTTCCTTGTAGAAGCCAAGTATGTATACCAGAAGAAGGCGACCATGTTTGCAAATAACACTCGGAACTGAAGAGAAAACGGGGGGGGGGGGGGGCGACACACAAAACATGTTTATTCAACAATCAAATTTGTCTATATTTTGCGACACATAATAACAATCCACTGTATAGAGCATTAGGCCCGGAGCGTTGTTTCCATTATAACGGACCTGTTTTTTCTTTTAATTGCATCCTGGGATTGTAGAGATCCTCCACGCAGTACAAGGATGAGTTCACACACAATGGACCTTCGTTTTGTTTTTCTAAGAAGCCACTGCAGTTGGTACAGCTCAGGCAGACATGTCTATACAGCGTATTAATATTGAGTATTCTTTGTCAGAATACACATGAAAACCACATAAAATAAGTGTCCCTTTTTTGGTAAGAATACACGTTATCATCTCAGGGTATGTGCACACTGAGTCATTTTGACAGATATTCCGCAGCTCGTGGACTGCGGCGCGCGCGTGTCCGCCTGTGTCATAGACTCCATTCTGTGCACGGGTGGATTCCACCCTCTGTCAAAAGAATGAACTTGACGGAGGAAAGAATCTGCCAGTGCATAGAATGGAGTCTATGCCACGGGCAGAGACGCGTCCGTGAGCAGAGAATTCCGCAACAAGAGTTTCTGTCAAAACTATTCAGTATGCACATACCCTAACTCTACAGCAGGAAAATAGGCATCACAGTCTAAAGGGGTATTCTGGTCAGGTAACATACATGATTAATCATCTTCTCCTCCTGGAGCTTAATAATTTGTTCCATACTTCTTATTAGTCTCCTTCCCCCAGTTCTGGGCAGTTGCCAAAGATATGAAGCCAAAGCCAGGAATCGATTTGAAAAGAGGAGAAATCTCAGACTTTCCTTTATGACCTGATCCCTGTTTATAGTCTGTTCCTGGCTTTGGCTTCAAATCCTTGGCAGATAATCTGTCAGGTAATCTTTCTGTGTAAATGGACCCTAATGCTGGGTTTACACGGAGCGATTATTGTGCGAATTTGCACGATAACGATCGAATTCGAATGATAATCGTACATGTAAACGCGGCAAACGATCGAACGACGAGCGAGAGATCGTTCATTTTGATCTTTTAACATGTTCTTAAATCGTCGTTCGTAAAAAATCCGCAGATCGTTCCGTGTAAACAGTCGTTCACTGATTTTACCTATGTGCGAGATAGGCTTAAGCAATCGCAAAACTAATTCTCTGTACGATATATCGTTCCATCTAAACGCTGATCGTTATAAAAAAAAAAATTACTTCGAAATCGTTAATCGGGCGAATTATCGCTTCATGTAAACCCAGCATAAGGGTGCGTTTACACAGACAGATTTATCTGACAGATTTTGGAAGCCAAAGCCAGGACTGTATTTGAAAAGAGGATAGATCCCAGTCTTTCCTTTATGACCTGATCCCTGTTTATAATCTGTTCCTAGTTTGGGCTTCGAAGATCTGTCAGATAAATCTGTCTGTGTAAACCCACCATTAGTTGCCACTAGCAACCAATCAGATTCCACTTTTCATTCCTCACAGAGTCTTTGAAAATGAAAAGGTGGAATCTGATTGGTTGCTAGGGGCAACTAAGACAATTCTACTTCACACCAGTTTCATAAATCTCCCCCTCAGACCCTAACCAATCATAACTTTGAGGTGTAACTGTATCATAACTGTTGACACAAATAATTATTCTGGATTTTTGTTTGCCTAAAACTACTTGTTTAGAGGCCGCATTTATCAACTGCATCGCTGGCGTACGCCACAGAAAAGGCGCAGTTTTTTTGTGCAAGCAACATGGTTTGCACATAAACCTGCGCCTTTTCTTTGGTATACGCCTTGATAAGCTTGGCCTCCTCCTGCACCAAAATTTATCAGGATATACACCTGCAAACATGTGTAAATCATGGCAGAGCAGGTATATATTTCTGTGCTCCTCAAGTGACAGGCGCAGGTATACGAGTATGCTAGTCTTGATAAACGTCCCCCCTGTTTTTGATCTGGCCCCGGGCCACCAATCAGAGCTCAGCTTTCATTTCTCATATTGCTCTGGTAAAATGAAGGCCGAGCTGTGATTGGTTGCTATGGTCAATGATTGATAAATTTGGGCCTAAATTTCTCCTTGGGCTTGGAACGACAAGGCTGCCTTCTTTCCCACAGCGCCACTCTTGCCTACAGGCCGTGCCTTGTTATGCAGCAAAGGAAAGGCTGAGCTGTAATAAAACACCCAGCCTAGGGACAGAGTCCTGCTTTTTCTGGAAGACTGCAGCCTTGTTTCCCAACCTCCCACAATCCCGTTCATCAATCTACTTTGTTCCTTAACCAGGAGCTCACAGTTACTATGGTTTTTTTTTAGCACCTTGTTCAGACACTCATTTGGCACATACTTCACTACCTTCACAAGCTGGAGGGTGCACAAATATTAGTACATGTAAAACTGGATTTTTTCTCTCCAATTCCCTGTGACTACAGAGTAATGTCAATCCGCACATGTCACATTTTTGTTATATTTAGCGTATAGGTTCTTACCCATAGGCAGCAAATCTTAGTGGAGCAACCAGGTCGACATTTTTCACCGATGACTTACACTGGCGCCTCCTTTCAATGCTCTGTGATAAAAGATTCCCCAATGCAGAGAGAATTGCGCTGAGAATAAAAAAAAAATAAAAAATCTTGCAATGTCTACTGCCATGCTACAAGTGTGCCCACACTCCATTTTGTCTATAGGCTATATAAGGTACAACTTAAAGGGGTATTTTTCTTTCAAATCAACTGATTTCAGTAAGTTATCTAGATCTGTAATTTACTTCTATTTAAAACTCGTCAGTCTTCCCATAGTTATCAGCTGCTGTATGTCCTGCAGTAAGTGGTGTATTCTTTCCGGTCTCACACAATGCTCTCTGCTGTGTCAGAGACAGGAACTGTCCAGAGCACAAGAGGGTTTTCTATGGGAATTTGCTACAACTCTGGACAGTTCCTGTCACTGACAGACTGGAGAGAATACATGACTTCCTACAGGACATACAGCAGCTGATAAGTATGGTGACATTTTTTAATAGGAGTAAATTACAACTCTATATAAAACTTTCTGAAACCAGTTGATTTGAAAGAAAAAGATTTTCGCTGAAGTACCCTTTTAAAGGCCACCAAATGTTTAAAAAAAAAAAAAAATGTCAGATACGTCGGAATTTTTAATCAATGGGCGTCCAGTTGCTAAGACCCCCACCGAATGGGCAGCAATACTAGGCTGAACACTGACCATTCGTTTCTGCCTGTACCTGCTCAGAGAATCTATGGACTTGGATGGATCTGTGAATCCATACATGTCATAACACTCGTCAAGCATTAAGAGTATGTGCAAGTTTTTCACTCCACCCACTGATAGAACTATTTGAGTGGTTTGACATCACATCCAATCATACGCCTCACCTTGATGGTTTGCTCATGCTCAGATTAAATTTTTCTTACTACCTAATACTTCGGCTTTGTTTCTTATATTAGGGATCCCTGGTCTGGTAGATTCAGTCTTTCAAGGGGTTATCCAGCGCTGCAAAAACATGGCCACTTATCCCCCTCTCTTGTCTCCAGATTGGGTGGCGTTTTGAAACTCAGTTCCATTGAAGTAAATGGAGCTTTAGTGCAAACCGCACCTGAACTGGAGACAACAGTAGGGGGAAAAGTGGCCATGTTTTTGTAGCGCTGGATAACCCCTTTCATGCACGGCTTTGCAGTCACCATTTTATCGTAGCCCACTTCTGCTCGGGAAATGCTTGACCCTTTCAAAAAAAGTCCCAGACCTAAAACTGTTAGGATCCTGTGGATCTGCGCCACTTTCTCTCTACCCTCACCTGCCCTGCTCACTGATCAGTCATCCTCTGAGCGGGTACTGGAGTTGTACGACATTCTTTGTCTCTGGTATGCTCCATTTAAAGTCAATTTGTAAATCCCACTACCATTTCTACCAAACATGGTCCAGTTAGATCAGGCATGTCCAAACTTTTTTCGAAGAGTGCCAAATTTGATGAAGTGAACATGTGCGAGGGCCGACCATTTTACATGCTACATGCTATATGCTTTATAACACAGGCAGATAATAGCAAGCTGGATACCTGGGGGGCCGTAAAAGTTCGGAACGCGGGCCGCAAATGGCCCTCCGGCCGGACTTTGGACATGCCTGAGTTAGATGGTATTACGAGACTCCCCATGATGTGCCAACCTTCTGTGACCCTCTTGCTGAGTGGCTTCCCGTGGCCTTCGGAAAGCTCAGTGTTTGTATTGAGTAATGTCCTGTCTAGCAGCCTGTGCCCTTTATCCCTATGTTCTCTATTCTACCTTCTCTACAGATTTTTCACTGGTTGTTCTGGTTCTCTCTTCCAAATCGAGGGAGAGCGATGGGTCTTCCTCCCTTCACTTGCTTCCATTCAGTGCTTCATCCTGTACTTGGAGTCATGGCTGTTGTGGTCTATTTTGCAGTAATTGAACAAGATGTTGGGGTTACACCCCCCTCCCCCAGTATTCTTCCTGATTACTTCTATAGGCTACAATCACACATAGCATTTCCCTCAGTCTTTTATCAACCAAAACCAGGAGTGGATTAAAAACACAGTTGCACTCCTGATTTTAGTTTAAAAAAGACTGACAGAAATACTGAGTGTGATCATAGACTAAGAGTGCCTTCACACATACCGGATCACAGCGGATTTCATACCGCAAGTTCCACTGCAATTCCCAATGCTGTAATTTTCTATGGGTTTACATACTCACAGCACATTCTTCTTTGCGCTGTGAGTATTCAAAGCGCCTTCCAACTTAAAGGGGTTATCCAGCGCTACAAAAACATGGCCACTTTTCCCCCTCTCTGGTCTCCAGTTCAGATGCGGTTTGCCACTAAGCTCCATTTACTTCAATGGAAATGAGTTTAAAACCCCACCCAATCTGGAGACAAGAGAGGGGGAAAGTGGCCATGAGCCGGGATGCGGCACTGGGAGGGGCAAGGCAACGGGTAAATAGGACTTCTTTATTATGTTCCCACCCCCTGTCCCCCCTGGATTTTTCACTGTTTCACAGAATACCCCATTAATTTCTGCCTCTCTCTCTCAAAACACACACAGCCTTCTGCAGCCATAGCACAAACACACAGGCAGCCTTTTGCAGCCATAGCACACACACAGCCTTCTGCAGCCATAGAACACTGAAGAAAACCACACACAGACAAAATACCACACTGAGGACAGAGGTTCCTGCTGCACTACATATGGCTTCTTCTTTATATTACACAGGATACCTTTATATTACACTGCTGCTCATATACAGTCATCCAGCCTCCAGTAAGAGATCTAGCCCTCCCTCAATGGACTCTTCCAGCTCAGAAACAAACTGCTAAATAGTGACAGACAAACTTTTCCCCAACCACCCTTCTCTAATAGGCAGGGCTCCAGACTAAAAAATTTACCTAGGAGCCATTGGCTCCTAACCTGAAAAATTTAGGCGCCAAATAGAATATTTGGTCGCCAACATTTTAAAACATGTAAAATTAATGTTATGTTAAATGGGACTTACTGTATGCAGAGGCCACGGCAGCATCCTCCTCCTTTAGATTCTTTCTTTTGTTAGTTTGAAAACGTTCAACATGGAAACTAGCAACTTGACAACCATATACCCCCCTGCTGCCGATGTGTTCCCTCAGCCAGCTGCTATATATATATATATATATATATATATATATATATATATATTGTAGACATGTCACTGGTAAAGTGCTCGAGGGGATGTACATCTCACCTAGGCTGATGCATAGTGTGAGATGGTAAATCCGGAGGAGGTCAATTGCTCAGCAGTGATATGCTGCTGAGTTATTATTTAATTTTCCGGGCCGGACTTACTGGAATGGCGGATAGGTTGGTAGTGGGATCTGCCATTCCCTCCCCCTCGATCCAGTGTGGGTTTTGGGATCAGGTGAGCTCTGATCCCAATCAGCCTGAGAAGGCAAAAGGTGTGCTCAGTGTGCAGGGGAAGCTCTCAGCCAGGAGTAAACAGCCTGCCTGGTGTGTTTGTTGAGAGCTGGGAGTACAGCCGCTGCTGGGGCCTGTTCACACCCCGAAATACTGCCGAGTGAAGTGCCAGAGAGGTGACCAGTGTGTTAGTAAGCGCCCAGACGGGCAAGACCTCTTTTGTTTGTTTTATTCTTAAAGCACGGTGCTGCTGTATTTTGTTTGATGGACGGTTTATGCTGCAAATAAACGCCAAGCTGTTGTTTTACAAGTCCAAGTCTGCTGTGAACTGTGTCCAAACACACCATCCCCCGGGAAGATCCCTACAAATATATATATATATAGCCCCCGGCAGCCGATGACATATAGCCCCTGTGGCAATGTATATGGGAAGTGGTACTGTGCAGTGTATACATACACACAGACACTGAGGGAAGTGGTACTGTGCAGTCTATACATACAGACACTGAGGGAAGTGGTACTGTGCAGTCTATACATACAGACACTGAGGGAAGTGGTACTGTGCAGTCTATACATACCCCCCCACACGCACTGACTACCGCACCTAACCGCCATCACAACAGACACACTACCAATCCCCCGCCCAGGCCGCGGTCCCCCCACACACATTACTGGCCGGCCGCCACCCCTGCCGTCCCTCCGGTTGTACTCACCCACTATTTAAGCTTGGTGCCGCTGGAGTGAACTTGGACCGCCGGGTGAGGAGAGGCGGGAGAGAGGCGCTGGAGGAGTGTGGCGCCTCTGCGGCCGTCCGTCCAATGAATGACAGACGTGCTGGATGACGTCACTGGAGAAGCGTGTCCCCGCACACGTCATCCAGCACGTCCGTCATTCATTGGACGGCCGCAGAGGCACCACGTGATTCGGCGCAGCGTGTGGAAGGCGGAAGTCCTTAAAGAGACAGCGCGCCGCCGGGGCCAGTCGCAAATGGCGCCCAGATTAATAAATCTGGGCGCCATTTGCAAGATGTCAGTCGCATTGGCGACCATTTTGGTCGCCATCTGGAGCCCTGCTTCACCCTGTGTATCTAAATGTATGTGAGAAAGGGTTTTTATGGTCCTAATACTGATAGAACATAAATATATTAATAAAGAACAGTCAGACTCCAGCCAAACCCAGCTCCAATTCCCACTCCACAACCCTGATAATGTAATGGCATGTTGCTAGGGTATGCCATTACTTTATGAGATAGGAGATTTGATATAGGACTAGTTTAAAGCGAATGTACCATCAGTACATTCGCTTTAAGCTTTGCACATGGTTAGAACGGCACAGGCACAGGGAAGCCGGTGCCACAATCCTTTTTTTTGAACCGCTGCTTGGTTCCCAGTCACGTATGGCGCTGTTCTATTCCGGGGCACCGGCCGGGGGTGAAGCCCTGGATTCTAATGGAGCCACGTCATAGAGGGGCGGGCGGGCCCGCCTCCAGAGCTTCAACCCGGGCCAGTGCCTGGAAATAGAACAGCGTCGCAATCAGCTTCCCTGCATCGGCGCTGTTCTATCTATGTGAAAAGCTTAAAGCGAATATACTGACTAAAACATATGCTCATTTCTACCAGAATAAAGATTTATTTTGGCTCCAGTTCAGCCTTCTTCACTGTGTAACACAATCCTTTGGCCTGGCAGTGAGCACATTTAATAAAACACGGAGCACATAAGATAAGAAATACACTCATAACTTACATCATGGGAAAAAGCGTATGGAGTAATCCATGTCACCGTCTGTCCTAGGATTTCTGCCTGGTAATAAATTCCTTTGATGGACAAGAAAACCTAAGGAGAAAATGTAAGCAGACACTCAGTGTTACAGAAAGAACTAATAAGCGACACACAGCTCTGCAGCGAATGTCCTCACTGTACTGGGGCTATTATGTCAACCCCCTGAATATAGAGCCAGACCTGCTCCTCAACTCAGCTGCATTCACCTCAATGTACTGAGCTGCAATACCACGCACAAACTGAGGACATGTGTGGCGCTATTTTTGGACGAATGTAGCTATGTTTTTCTACTCCGTCATCACAGCCACAGCAAATATAAAGTTTAAATACTAATATGAAGTGAATTTAAACCCCACTCATTTTGTATAGTGCATCTGTAGTTAGGATGGTGTTCCCGATAGTGCTGTGCATCTCTCAAAAGCAAAATCAAGTAAATTCTGGAACTGCTGCCATCAAGTGGTCGTATTTGGGTACTACACTGTAAATGCTCTTCCAAAACTATTTATTATTATTCTTAACAAGTTCATCTGATAACTTATTTCCAACGTGTTTGTTTTACACATCCAGCCTTGATCCTCCTCCCAGAAAAGCATGGGGGGGGGGGGGGGGGGAAGGACTATGTAACCATTTTCTTCTCTCCAGCAAATGAATTAAAATACATTTTATTGAAATAAATGTAAAACTTTGCAGGATCAATTTTACCAGTTTACCAGGACGGGAAAATCAAGAAAACCTTTTCTAATATGAAGATGACTAATTTGACTTGTCAATGTGGTCAGGGGAACAGAAAACTGCCTAAGGAACAAACATGGTTGGGCGCTTTCAATGTAGAGGAAGCTTTCTCAGCTCATACATCTGTAGAGAAAAAAGGTTTAAACTCTGATTCCCCCTAAAGGTTGGACTGGTGGGCGTGGGGGGCGCTTATTTTAGGCGAATGTCTTATTTTCGGGAAAACATGGTAGTAAAATCTGCCTAAGCAAATTCTATTAGCCACTGCGGCAGGTACGGAGGTCTAGATAAGGCCTCCAGCTGCCATAGTACCTAGTGATCAACCCACAATCAAGTTATGAAGGAGCCTTTCAGACACCTAAAAGGTGCGACACTTGTCAGTTATCTATTTACAGTAAATGCAGCGATTGCAGCATTTAAAGGGTTAAATGACGGGCCTCAGCTGAACAGCCGAAGTCAGTAATTAGAAGCAGTTTATGTTTATGGACAACCTCTCTAGGTTTTGGATGTGGGTTAGCCCCATTCCCCATTAGTGAAGGGCGTCAGGACAGGTAAGTATAGCTTAATAATTAAACACCACATCCTCCCCCTCAGACAATCCCTTTAAAAAATACATAGAACACATGTTTACACAGCCCACTTAAGTGGACTGGCAGAGGCTTAAAGGGGTAGTTCGCAAACAAAAATAATCTTTCAAATCAACTGGTGCCAGAGATTTGTAATTTACTTCTATTAAAAATTCTCAATTCTCCAGGACTTATCAGCAGCTGTAAGTCCTGCAGGAAGTGGGGTATTCTCTCCAGTCTGACACAGTGCTCTCTGCTGACACCTGTCTGTGACAGGAACTGTCCAGGGCAGAAGAGGTTTTTTATGAGGATTTGCTACTGCTCTGGACAGTTCCTGTCTCACACAGAGGTGGCAGCATCAAGCATGTGTCAGTCTGGAAGACAACTCCACTTCCTGCAGGACATACAGCAGTTGATAAGTACTGGAAGGCTTGAGAATTCACAAATCTGTATAATTTTTTGACACCAGTTGATTTAAAAGCTATTTTCACTGGAGTACTTCTTTAGCATACAATATATCAGGAGAATGATGCAGAATTTCTGATGACTACAGATTTAGAAGAGTGCAGAGGTAGATTCACATCTAAGGGTCCTATTCCACGGGCCGAGGAGGACCCGATCAACGATGTAAACGAGCGGCGATCTGCTAGATCGCCGCTCGTTTACTGGGCCTATTCCACGGCCCGATGATCGTTGAGCGAGGGCTGCAAAGACATCGGGACCCGGAGAGGAAGACCGCGCAGAGAAGAAGACCTGCAGGTAATGTATGATGCTGCGCTTCTGAAATCGTCGGTCGCCCGCCGCCCACCGCTATTCAACCGTAGCGATGCGCGGTGGGGGAACGATGATTTTAGGTCTGGCCCTAAATGAACGATCAGCCAATGACACGATTATCGACTGATCGTTCTCACTATTTCACCGAACGATAATCGGCCGAATCGGGCCAAATGGGGCCGATTCGGCCGATGATCGTTACTGTGGATTAGGGCCCTAACACTAGATGACCTTTTCTAAAAATAAACTCACCTTCCGTAGAGAACGAGAAGCCACAACATAATTAAGGAATTCTATACTAAAGCGACGGCAAAGCTGTATGGTCTGAACGTGACACTTTCCAGTACGTCGAAAGGTAGCAAAAAGAAAGCACATCGACAGAGCATCATCCAGGTCACGGAGAGCATCAATAAAGGTGGGGTACCTGCAAATATAACCACAACATGGGGCTTAAGTCAAAGCACACACACTATAGTTTATAACAGAAAACGTGAAGTATACTGTGACTAATATTTGGCTGTAATGTCACCAAAACAAGACAAGAAAAAAAAAAAATATGTCACTTCACTGCTCTTCACTTCACGTCCTAAATTATGTATGGTTTCTAATTTGTAAGTGACAAAAACCTTTAATTAAAATCTATGTTTAAAAAATTGTTGTAACTTGCAATAAATCACATGTGTTTGCTGTGTGCCAATTGGCTGGGACCAATTCATCCTGAATAAACAGCCTATATGTTATCAGACAGGTAAGACTCCCCTCCATTCATCCTATATGTCAGGCATTAATATCTAGTGAAGCAAAGATCATACCTCTCCTTGTCCCATTGTGTTCAATGAGATTTCCGCTTTGTTGTTCACACTGCAGAATTCCAGAGCAGAATTTTCTGCCGCAGATCTGCTTTCCGTCCAAAGGCCCCGTTTACACTGAGCAAGAATGATGGAATTCTGCGGCGGAGCTCTCCGCCGCGGAATCCCGCCATGCTCTGTGTCCTGCTTTGAGTGAATGAGAGGGCACGTCCGCTGCCTCTGCTCTTCGCTCAAAGAAATAACATGCCACGTCTTTGAGCAGAGAGCGGCAGCAGCGGAGGCGCCCTCTCATCCACTTAAAGCAGGACACTGAGCATGGCGGGATTCCGCGTCGCAGAGCTCCGCCGCGGAATTCCGCCGTTCTTGCTCAGTGTGAACAGGGCCAAAGAACTGACATGTCAATTCTTTGGACGGATTCTGCAAGAGGAATCCTATAGAAGTCAATGGGGGCTTAAATTCTGTTGGCATTTAATAGTCCCTGTAAGCGGGTATTGATCTGCTCGCTCAAACTGCTGGTCATTCCGTCTAAGGTTGGGTTCACACGACGTTTGCAGAAAACGGATTGCAAAAACGCAGTGTGAACCCAGCCTTATACTTTCACGTCACCATACACATGACAAATGTGTGGTGGTGGTTGACAAGTAATAAGGGTAGCTTCACACGTAACGATACGCAGCGTTTTTTTTTTTTTTGACGGACGCAAAAACGTAGCTGACACTACTTTTGTGTGCGTTAAAAAAAGCGGATCCGTTTTGATCCGTTTTTTTTTACAATAGAAGTCAATGGAAAAACGGATCGAAACGGATGCACAATGTAGTGTGAATCCAGCCTACCACCAACTTTAGCTACAGCGGACTTTTATAGGTAGATTGTCAGCATTACATAGCTCAGCTTTATGTTATCAGATAAGTTAGTTACATGTTTGGCAACAAATCGCACAGCCAACACGCTAGAGGAAAGCAGACTTTGTTTTTCTTAAATAAAAGTTTAGAATCTGTGTTGTGCAGTTCTCTATAGTAATACAGTCAGTGAAATCGCTGGACTGTGAAAGCCTAACAGACTGGAAGACATACCTTGTACTCTCTGAACTTTCCCACAATAGGTTCATGCAGAAGAAACTTGATGTCCTTCAATAGATAAAAGGTCCGGGGCGCTGTAGATCCCTTGTTGACTTTTTTCTTGTGTTTGGGTTCATGAGGATAGATTCCTTTCAGGATGCAGAGACGTCTTAAGAAATAGGAAGAGATCTCACTGGTTTAAATAATGATAAAAAAATAATAAATGATAAAAACTATATACGTATATACTTTTAGGGTCCATTCCCATGTACAGGATCTGCAGCAGAATTGATGTCGCATATGAAGCTGCAGATTTTATGCTGTGTTCAGTTAATTAGTAACGGCCGCATTACACGGCCCGACCTGGGCTGTAAGCCAGTGTTAATCTGCATTGATCTGCTGGCTCGATAGTCGCACAGCCAAGGCTGCACAGAATTTTGCTCTAATCAGCTGTCGGCCACGCGTCTCCTAATACTCAAAGATGTTTGACTGACAGAAAGTTATTTTTTAACCTACTGAAAGAAACTGATGAGCTAAAGAGAACCTGTCACCCCCCGTGCCGGGGTGAAGGCCGCCCGTCCCCCCGCTAGAGACCCTTATACTTACCCATTCTCGCCAAGTCCTGCTCCTGGAACCGGTCACGGGACGGAGATATCCTTGTCGGAAGCGCCGGCACGCGTGCTGCATAGATGAGTCTGACGCCCATAGAGAATGATGGCTCCATTCATTCTCTATGGGCCTCGGACTCATCTCAGCAGCGCGTGCGCTGGGCTTCCGACAAGGACTTCTCCGTCCCGGGACTGGCTCCAGGAACAGGACTTGGTGAGATGGGTTAAGTATAAGGGTCTCTAGCAGGGGTCGGGCGGCCTTCACAACGGCACGGGGGGGTGACAGGTTACCTTTAATGAGTGTGCGTTTGCTTGCTCATCTGCTGATCGCTGCTTTTATTACACAGGGAGATAACTGCCTTATAGGGCAGATGATCTCTGGGTAATAGGGCATCTACACCGATATCTGCAGCAGATTCGGGCAGTGTGAATGCACGGCCATGTTCACACGTGCAGATTTTCAGCTACAGATCTGCAACAAAGCAGTCTATAGAATACATGCATGTGTGAACATTAGAGATGCACCGAAGTATCAATGCTACTATCCATATTTCGGGGAAAAAAAAAAAAGGTTCAGTACCAGGATTTCCTGGTATTCGATACTTTATGTTAAAAGGAACCTGCCACCAAGGATGCGGGCGCATCAGATTTCACCTTTCATTTTCCAAACAGTCTGTGAGGAATGACAGGTGGAATCTGATTGGTTGCTAGGGGCAACTGAGCCAGTTTCACTTTACACCATGTTTGATAAATCTTCCCCATATTATTCATCTCTGTGTGCTCTAGCCACACCCACTGCTTGTGATGTCATCATGACACGTATGAGGATGATGTCACAATAGAACCTGGTTGTGACAATAAAACCAAGCTGCACCCTGACAGCAGTGTTAGTCCAGGCTAACTCTGGAGTAGGAGTAGGAGCGTAGGAGTCTCTCAGGATGACACTCGGCAAGAGAAACCGATCTCGTAAGAATACTCGGGTCACTGTGGCCCAGCCACAAAACCCTGCCCCACCCCCAAACCCTGCCCCATCCCACCCTGCCCCACCACCAAACCGTGCCCCATCCCACCCTGCCCCACCCCTTGCCCCATCCCACCCTGCCCCACCACCAAACCGTGCCCCACCACCAAACCCTGCCCCACCCCTTGCCCCATCCCACCCTGCCCCACCAGCAAGACCAGCTCGCATTCTGAAGAGGGCATATAAGGACATCTGCGAGCCCATGGAGGTTGGAGGACGGCAGTTCCCCGACGACGTGGAGATGCTGGATGTTTCCATAAAGAGGAGAAAGGTTTCCACAACCCACCTGTCGGCAGTGGAGGATATGGAGGTGGACTGAAGCCTCCAGGTACAGATGGAGGATCAGCCTACATACAACATCTATTGGGACTCTTCTAGAGGTAAGAGCCTGACAGTGACAACCATCTCATCTCTGACTGTTCTACAAATGTGCAAAGACAAAATGTTCATTTCCTCACTCATTTATTTCTCTGATTTCTTTGCAGTTTCCCAATAACCTCTATAACATCTGAGGCTCCTGAAGACTCCAACAGAGAGGAGACCATCTATATCATCTGAGGCTCCTGAAGACTCCAACAAAGAGGAGACCATCTATATCATCTGAGGCTCCTGAAGACTCCAACAGAGAGGAGACCATCTATATCATCTGAGGCTCCTGAAGACTCCAACAGAGAGGAGACCATCTATATCATCTGAGGCTCCTGAAGACTCCAACAGAGAGGAGACCATCTATATCATCTGAGGCTCCTGAAGACTCCAACAGAGAGGAGACCATCTTTAAACACAGATGTCAAACTCAAGCCCTCCAGCTGTTGCAAAACTACAATTCCCATCATGCCTGGACAGCCAAAGCCAAAGGCGCGCGAGCCCTTCCATTCAAACAGACAGAAGGCAGGATTCGGTGCCAATTCCATAGTGTGAACGAGCCCTAACAGCTGAGACTCTCATGAACACTCATCCAGAGAGCAGACCATCAGTAGCCGACCACCAAACTTTTGAAATTTACTGAATTATTAATAAATATATATTTTTATACCAAGTTTTCATCTTTTAATCTTTTATGTTTCTCTCACATAATACGGGGTCTTATATTGTTTTTTTTTTTGTGTAAAAAAAAAAAAAAAAAGGCTAGAGCTATGGGGGTAGGTGTTCTTGTCCACACAGTATGCCCCTACACTGTAGCCCCACTGTACACTCTACACTGTAGTTAGCCGTTGTAGTGCACAAGGAGGTAGGCTGGGAGTTGTAGTGCACAAGGAGGTAGGCTGGGAGGTGTAGTGCACAAGGAGGTAGGCTGGGAGGTGTAGTGCACAAGGAGGTAGGCTGGGAGGTGTAGTGCACAAGGAGGTAGGCTGGGAGGTACAGGGGAATTAAAAAGTGTAAAAAAAAGTTTGAAAAAAAATTCATAACAAAAGTTCTAATAATCCCAGCGTTTTACTTTTGTTCAAAAACTAAAAATATAAAAAAAACAACAACAAACATTTGGCATCATTGCATGCGTAATTGTCCGAACTATAAAACGTAACAAAAAAGTGATCAAAAAGTCACAAATAAAAACATGGTACATGGAGGCATCATATCCACGGCCTGGTGGGGTCATTATATTTGTATTTTAAGCGCTTTTTTCACACTTTAATAAAGGGGTATTCCCCCCCAATTTTTTTTTTGCATTAATACGTTGCCCACCCGTGGCTTTCCACTTTTCCAATATAAAGTTATTACGGATTCTGCACAGTTTTGCTGTTATCTAGGTGCCCCCACCCCCACAGATTGCATAGAATCATCAGCTCTCAGTCCACTCCGACACGGCTCCCTGCTCCTGCCCCGACCCCCCAAGACGGCATCACGTATCCACAGTCTCTTCAGTGTCCACTGAAGTGAGTGAGGACACTGACAGCTGCTGATCAGTGCCTCCTGACTCCCTCCCTCCAGGTCACCTTTGTGCCCCCCCACCTCTGAGCTCACCTGTGCCCCCGCAAACAATCCCGGTGATCGGTGCAGATCTGCACCCCCCCCAGGACTCACCAGCAGCGGCGACACCAAACCTCCCTCCCCGAGACTCAGCAGCAGCCGCGGCGGCACCCGTTCCCCCCCCAGGACTCACCAGCAGCGGCTCCAGCGACACCCGCCTCAAATCCCCCCCGGACCCAGCGGCGGCACCCGCTCACACACCCGAACCCCCCCACCCCACCTTCCAGGACTCAGCAACAGCCGCGGCGACACCCGCCTCCACCCCCCGGGAGTCAGCGGCAACGGCGGCGGCACCCGCTCACCACATGATCCCTCCCCCCGGGACTCAGCTGGAGGGGTGGTGGCGGAGATGCCGGGGCTGGTAACGGGGGCGGCAGCGGCCAGGGATGCCGAGGCTGATGGGGGCAGAGGTATCTGGACTGCGGGACCCCCCCCCCCCTCCCCTCCTCAATAAGCAGAAGCGGCGGCGACACCCGCTCACCACCCGCTCCCCCCCGGGACCCAGCTGCAGCTAACACCAGCGGTGTGGGCGGGTGGAGATGCTGGGGCTGATGATGAGGGGGGTGGCGGCGGGAATGCCGGGGCTGCGGGGCTTATTCCCCCCGGAATAAGCAGCAGCAGCACCCACTCACATCCCACCCCTCCTCCTCCCGGGAATCACCAGCTTGCGGCGGCACCCGCTCAACCCTACCCCCCCGGGACCCAGCAGGGGCGGCACCCACTCCCCTCGGCACAGCCCGAGCCCCAGGACTCACCAGCAGCGCCAGCAACCAACCCCAGCATGGGACTTTGACTGCTGACTTTGATGCTGCTGACCCTAGGATTGACCTCTTGTGAAACTGTGCCAGTCTCTGCCATCTGCTTCCAGATATGAAACTTTCAATCACTCGGCTCTGCTACGTCGCCCACTCGGCTCTGCTATATCACAAACTCGGCTCTGCTATGCAACTCACTCAACTCTGCTATGCAACTCACTCAACTCTGCTATGCAACTCACTCAACTCTGCAACTCACTCAACACTGCTATGCAACTCACTCAACACTGCTATGCAACTCACTCAACACTGCTATGCAACTCTTTCAACACTGCTATGCAACTCACTCAACACTGCTATGCAACTCACTCAACTCTGCAATGCAACTCACTCAACTCTGCAATGCAACTCACTCAACTCTGCAATGCAACTCACTCAACTCTGCTATACCTTGTGGATTTCAGCTCTTCTTCATCATGGACCAATCACACATAAGCATTGCATGATGGGAGATGTAGTTCTCTGGCTGGCGCCATGTTGGATATCGTTCAGCTTTTTTTTTAAACTTGTAACTATGGAACGGAAGCAGCTAGAAAGACGGGAGATGGCTCAAAATTCTCATGGGGACTTGGTGACTAAGACTATCTAGGTTTGGGAGTATTTCATTTTTTTAGCTCTTGGGGGGATTACCCCTTTAAGTATCGAAATGGTATTGAGCATCGAAATAAAAAATATGGAATCGGTATTGAACTCAAAATTCTGGTATTGTGACATCCCTAGGGTCCATACCATAAAACAAAACCAGTAAAGCAATAACACAGACCATAGAACAGGGTTAGGGACATTTTACATGGCATGATATGTAAGGACGCAAGTGAGCGAGCTGGGCGCTCATTTGCCATGCTTTAGAAGGCGCGATTAATCGTGCGTCCAGACTGAATGAACAATTACTGTATTCTTTGTGCGGCCATTCAAATGTATCGGTAACGGTCTCTCATCCTGTTTACACAGCGAGATGTGTGGCCGATAAGGATAAATTGTTTTCCTGTTTCATGGCTGATCGCTGACACTTTTATGCTGGACGCTTATCAGTAGAGATGAGCGAACCTTATGCATGCTCGAGTTCATCCGAACCCGAACTTTCGGCATTTGATTAGCAGGGGCTGCTGAAGTTGGATAAAGCCCTAAGGCTATCTGGAAAACATGGATATAGTCATTGGCTGTATCCATGTTTTCCAGACAACCTTAGGGCTTTATCCAAGTTCAGCAGACCCAGCTAATCAAATGCCGAACGATCAGGTTCGGATGGACTCGAGGCCGAACCCGGTTCGCTCATCTCTACTTATCAGCCAAAGGAGCAATTCTAGCAAAACTCCTTGGCGATAATTGGCCCGTGTAAAAGGGCCTTAAAGGGAACCAATTATCACATTTGTGCTGATTGGGCTCCAAGAACAACTGCACGCACCTCACAGACAGCTCTCTGGTGGTGTCGGAAGTCTGGGCTCTGTGGTAAAATGCATTTTAATCCGGCGTGCAAGGCAGGGGGAAAGCCGTGACTAGTCATCTAGGCTGTGACTGGTCACGGCTGTCTGTCCTGTCAGCACGCTCTGCAGGGTGAGTGACAGGCAAGGAGGACCATTAGCAGGCCCACGGAGCCTAGATCCCCCAATACCACCAGAGGTCTGTGCAGCCGTTCTGGGAACCCAATCAGCACAAATGCGCTGACTGGTTTGCTTTAAGTCCTTGTATTACAAACCACATCGGAGATTTTTGAGGATTTATTGTACACAATACAGACGGAGTAGGGACAGAAAAACTGAAGCCAGAGGTCACATTAATTCCTGTACACGTAATTTATATATACCTAAAATCTGGCAGGCTCAACTGCAGCTTCTTTCGCGCCTTATTTCTTGTGATGTAGTTGGTGGCTGAACCGCTCTCATACTGAAAGAGAAAAGAAATGGATTAGATACTGAATATAGATATATACGAATTATAGAGTGTCATAGCCAGGGACAAAACCTTCTGACAAAGGGAAATCTGATTGCAATATACAAATATATGAATGGACAATTTTCACACCTAGGCCTGTAACCATGACCAGAGGAAAGAAGGTTTCACCGCCAGCACAGACAGGGATTCTTTACTGTAAGAGCAGTGAGACTATGGAACTCACTACCACATGATATTGTCATGGCTGATTCAATGAATATGTCCTATTGGCATCTGTCTCATTAGGGTTCTTGCCTTCTTTTGGATTAACACAGTTGGGTAATTGGTTGAACCTGAAGAACTTGTCTCATTTTCAACCTTCTTAAAGTGTACCTGTCAGCATCAGCGGCACAGTTCTCTGTTCATCCAAAACTTCTGGACTCCACGTATATGAACAGGCTGTATTGCACGCAACTCCCATTAGATAAGAAGGGGGAACAGCATGCATTATGGTCTCACTGCATGTTCATATCATGGAGTCCTGAACGGATATTTTATGACACATTGCTGGATCTACTAAAACAATTCCCTATGTAACCTAGATACTTAAGGGGTTATCCAGCGCTACAAAAACAAGGCCACTTTCTTCCAGATACAGCACCACTCTAGTCTCCAGCTTGGGGGGGGGGGTTTGCTGCTCAGTTCCATTGAAGTGAATGGAGCTTAATTGCAAACCACACCTGAACTGGAGACAAGAGTCGTGTTGTCTCTGAAAGAAAGTGGCCATGTTTTTGTAGCACTGGATAAGCCCTTTAAAGGGGTACTCCAGCGTGGGGGTACTCCAGATATTTTTAGATGTGGGGGTACTCCAGCTATTTTTAGATGTGGCCAGGGAGAAGGTGGTTGGAAAAAAAAAAAAAAAAAAGACGTCCACTCACCTCCCTGGTTTCAGCGGCGGGTCCTGCATCGCGGCCCTCCGGTGCCCGGCTGCTTCCGGGTGTCTGACGCAGGAAGGAGACGGGATCTGAGAGGACTTGAAATGGATCCCGTCTCCTTCACTGAGTGGCTGAGCGGACCTGAGACATCACGTCTCGGGCGGCGTCAGACACCGGGAAGTGGCCGGGAACCGGGCACCAGAGCGCCGCGATACGGGACCCGCCGCTGGAACCAGGGAGGGGAGTGGACATTTTTTTTGCAGCCACATCTAAAAATAGCCCCCACGCTGGAGTACCCCTTTAAAGTGACTGTACCACCAGGCTCAGCCAGAAGCACTGGAGGCGGGCCAACCCACCCTTAGTGGGAGGAAACCCCTGCCCCTCTATGATAGGGTTCCATTGATTCTAATGGAGTCACGTCATGGAGGGGCTGGAGTTTCTTCCTACTAAGGGTGGGTTGGCCCCCCTCCAGTGCTTCAGCCTGGGCCTGGTGGTACAGTCACTTTAAAGGAGAAGCCCAGCCAAAAAAAAAAAATACAGAGTAGACAGAGGGATGCAGGAACATATTAAAGAATCAATAGTTACCTGTCCCCATGCTCCCGCAGCACGACCACTCTCAGACCCCTGCCATATCACGACCTGGCTCAGGAATCAGCTCAGTCAGTCAGTGACTGGGGTGGGACACTGCTGCAGTCACTGACTGGCTGAGCGGGTCCTTCCTGCCGGGTTTGGATAACACTGGAACCCAGGAGAAACTGGAGCCCAGCGGCAGTTGGGGACTTGGTGACAGGGGCAGGTAAGTATTGATTCTTTATTTTCTTCCAGTTTTTTTTTTTTTATTTTGTCCAGACTTTTCCTTTAACATGCTACCCTCCACCACTCAGAGAACCAGGCTGAAGGATAGTCTTCACTTCCCATATGTCTATATGTGGATTCCACCAGAACAGGTAACAATCACCTCCAGCAGATCTAAGCAATGGAAGCCCCATCATGGAGGCGGTCAGGCTGTCCCCATTGGGACAGTGTGCGAGGTGGACCGTGTGTGAGGGGGGGACAGTGTCAGCTCTTCTATGCTGCTGTCCATTCCTCCCCTCACGCCGAGCAGAGCAAAGATGACGCCAGCGGCCTGTCACCTTCGCACAGCCCGGACCTGGATGTACATAACATCTCCGGCCCCCACCATACTGCTGACAGTATACAAGGACCCGCTCACCTTCTTCTTTTCCAGGCCTCCCATCGCTTCTTAACGGTACAGACCTCTCCGGAACTCACTTACACGTGTATACCGCACGCTGTACTAAGGACCCCTAGTGTGCCCACAGCAATGCCTGCAGCAGGCCTTTACAGGGACAACTATAGTAGGACCCCACCACAAAACAGGCACTTAGATAGACAGCAGCACCAGGGCCTCGCACTTCCGGTGACATTTCAGAGTGAGACGTTAGACCTCTAGTGTCCTGATTGGTAACAGGAAGTGACGTAAGGGCGCCAATGTTTTTATATGATAGCTGTCATGGTGGCGCCCTGCAGGAACATGTGACTTCTCCTGCGTGTATCTGCATGTATGAGATCTATTGTAATGTGACTGCTCCTGTGTGTATGTACATGTACGGTGTCTGTAGTTATGTGACTGGGCGGGATAGACATGTGACTGTTCCTGTGTGTATGTACATGTACGGTGTCTGTAGTTATGTGACTGGGCGGGATAGACATGTGACTGTTCCTGTGTGTATGTACATGTACGGTGTCTGTAGTTATGTGACTGGGCGGGATAAACATGTGGCTGAGCAGGATGATGCGCTGTGTGTTACACAGGGTTATCCCCGGTCAGGGAAAGCATCTCCTCCCGTGTGTCCTCGCACAAGCTCGGCTGAAGCATGGTGTGGCCCCCGCTGGGTTTTCCCGTAGACATTTCAGGAAGGACCTGCTATCTGTCCTTGATGTCTGCCCAGTGACTGTGACAGAGATCCGCCAGTACCTGCGAGACAACAACATCTCCTTCCATGATGGCTACAGCTGCCTGCATGTCCCCAGCCCCTTCACCCCCAACAAAGACAACCTGCTGTTCATTGACAAGACTACAGGGAGGTTTCTGTGCAAGGACACCCTGCTGGAGGGCACCTGGGAGGACTATAAGGACAGCATGGCTCTGCTCCATAAGGAGGGCTGCCCCTTCCTCAGTCCTGACACTATGAGCGGCTGCCTGGAGGACAGCGACTCGGAGGATAGAGAGAGGCAGCTAAACAACATGGAGGTCAGCCGCATCTGGAATAAGGCCGTCTGGTTCCACGATCTGGAGGAGGAAAAGGCGCAGCTGGTTAAAGCCATGTTTAGCATCTCTAAGATCACCAACAATACCCTGAAGAAGTTCGGCGTCAAGTGTTTCCAACCTACCAAAAGTTTAGTCTTCCCCTGGTACAACCCACGAGACCTTACCATGAAAGGGTTAAAGCTGTTGTCTGCCGTGTGCCAGGCGGACGTGGTGAGCTACATCGAAACTCTATATCCAAGGCCTTCTCACTACCATAACCTGTTGGGCATTACAGTGACGGGCAAGAAGGACACGGAGGTGGTGATCACCAGCCAAGAAGTGGATAGTTTAGCTGTACACCAGGCCACGGGGGTGACTACCGTATCACTGCCGCGTGGAATAACCTGTTTGCCCCCTGTCCTTTTGCCTTATCTTGAGCAGTTTAAGCGCATCACCTTGTGGCTTGGGGATGACCTGCGTGCATGGGAAGCCTCCAAACTCTTCTCTAGGAAACTTGGCATCAAGAGGTGCTCTCTAATCCGGCCTGGGGATAAACAGCCCAGCCCACTAAAAGCCTTAAATCTTGGCCTTAACTTGAATAAACTCCTCAAGGCGTCTCTGCCAGCCAGCCAGCCACAAGTCTCATTTCATTCCGTCAGCTCCGCAGTGATGTATTTAGCCAGCTGGAGAATATAGAGCAAGTAGCTGGGGTGAAATGGATGAGATTTCCTGAACTGAACAAACTTCTGAAGGGCCACAGGAAGGGAGAGCTGACAATATTCACAGGTAAATAAAGTTCACGATCCAAGGAAAGGAAAGAATTTGTCGAGACGTCATAGATAAATCTCATACCTTTCATGGTATAGTGGAACTATTTATTGCCAACCAGATTTCACGTTATACGGCAGAGTAAAAATATCCCTCAATGCATGCAAGAGTATGATGTGTGCCGTAATGTAAATGAACAATACATAGGCATACATGTCGCTATTTATGCTGGGAAACCATTAGTATAACAGTTTTCTATGCATCAATAGCAGATCTAGGCAATAATAAATTTCTCTCAGCACCCTACAGTGTTGATATATCGCCTTCATACTTCTAATTAATAAAGCAACCTATACACAGAAATATATTACCAATCACACTACTACATAAGTAATACCTCCACACCATGACTGCCATCACTTCCATTACAGACCCTGTAAGTGATTACAGTACAGTTACATCCAGTGATTCACAGGGGATGTCATTTCCAATCAGTATCGTTCTCCTTCCCTTTTCGTATCCATTCGGCCTAGACCACTATGATTTGTTTACAGCCATGATCTCAACAGAACATACATACATCTTATGGTGTGTTTAGACAGATTTTTTAAAGCCAGAGCCAGTAACTATAAACAGAGAACAGGTCATAAAGAAAAGGATGTATTCCTGGCTTTGGCTTCAAAAATCTGTCAGATAAATCTCTGTGTAAACACACCATTAGACTCCAAAGTTTTTTTTGACATTTATAGCACCCAAACAATAGTAATGCCCCCCTTGGTGAGTACGTAAGTGGATTAGAGGGGGTCTAGATAGGTGCTCAATAAAGAGGGTAACTCTGTCAGTTAGAACTTGTTCTATGCCAAAATAAAACGTTTTCACCGAAATCCACTTGCCGATCAAGAGAGCACATATGGTAGGTAAGCTGTGTACGATCGCTATTTAGTGCAGCTGGGAGCTATATAGGCATATTGTGCCGACACCTGCCCCAATCATGCGGACAGAACTGGGCTTTGTACAGTTGCTTCAGCTCAGTGAGTTCCGTGTATGAGCTGTCTTTTTCATGCCAAACTATGTCAACTGGGCAGAAGAGCAACGTTGGACCTATGCTCTTTCTTGGCTCCAGGGATTCATTAGCCTTGCATTCATTTTCCCTTTTCTTTCTTTTAGGCCCCACTGGTAGTGGAAAAACCACCTTCATCAGTGAATATGCCTTGGACCTAAGCATGCAAGGGGTTAACACTTTGTGGGGGAGCTTCGAACTTAACAACGTTCGCTTGGCCAAAATCATGCTGACCCAGTTCTCTCTGCTGCGTTTGGAGGAACAGCTCGACAAGTACGACGAGTGGGCAGATCGGTTTGAGGAGCTGCCACTTTACTTCATGACTTTCCATGGAGAACAAAATATAAAGTAAGTTAGTGGATGATGTATAGGAATCTATATTTATTACAGAGAGCACATCAATACCAATATATAATAACACAGCGTTGGCCATAGCAGCCAGTCATGTGTCCAACTTTTATTTTTCTAGCGCAAAAGCTAAAAATTAAAGCAGTGCATTGATTGCTGTAGGTAGTTTTTAACCCTTTCCTGCATTCCCATTTACATGGGGAGATATGGGGTGGGTTCAGGAGCTGAGCCTGCTTCTTATATGTAAGGTGTCAGCTGTATATTGTATCAGCAGCTGCTGGAATTGGATGTTATTCGGATCCTGGCAGTTTAACCCCGTTGCTTCTGTGGTCAGTAGATGGTTAGATGGCAGGTGCTGGTTCTGTCACGTCACCAGTCAGTATCTCCACAACTAAATGGTTGCTATGGCGGTCTTGTCTGGTCACCTGTTACACTTATGCAGAGTATGAGGCAAGAACGGTTGTACAATCCAATGCATGTATTCCAGAGTTCAAGAAAACGCATGTTTCTGGAGTGATGCAAACATATATATACTTTATATTTTTGTGCTAATACAGTGGTACCTTGGTTTAAGAGTAACTTGGATTGAGAGCACTTTGCAAGAAGAGCTCAGTTTTTCAAACTCGTAACTTGGTTTAAGAGCATTGCTTTGGTTTAAGAGCTCCCTGTACTGGGTGGGAGGGGTGTGGAGGAGGGGCATGGTCTGCATAGTGGGGTCTACAGCCCTGTACTCTGACCCAGGAAGTCTCTATCACCTTCCAAATCATAGCAGATCCACTTCAGGCTGGGGCTTGCATCAGGGGACAGGACTGTGGAGGTAATCTCTCCATAGCTGTAACCCCTCTCTCCCCAGACAGAGAGTCCTGCTATACTGTGCCCACATCTGCCATGCTCATTCCTTCATGCTCCCTGCAGTCTTGTGTTTGCCATCCCATTGGCTAAAGCTTTAGCTGTCCAGTCATGAGAATTGTAGTTTTCTAACAGCTGGAGGGCCTAAGTTTGACTAGTTCATTCCAAAGGTGTTTGATTGAAACCTGGCTTGTAATAGGTGTTTAGGTTTGCTCTCTTTCTTTGCTCATGTTTGCTATAGTGCAGCTATATTGTCTCTAACAATACAGAAAATACTATTAAAAGGAAGTCTAGTTGGGTCAGTTTAATCACAATGGGGGGCATTTAGTAAGGAATCTAATGTGTGCAACTATTCTAATGGAGATTGGTGTGTATTCTGTTCCAATCTCTTGTGACTGATTCAATAAAATGTAGCGCTGCCATAGTAAATCTGTAAGTAAAAAGTTGCAAATATTAAGAAATTGCGCAGTTATATTAACCTGGTACTGACCAGACGTAAGCCTGCACCTGTTTGTGCGACTATTTAAAAAGTCACAAATGATAAATTGGGCGCTTATCCCGGATTATCCAAACTTTTGGGTGAATACAGAAAACAGGCAGATTAAAAAAAAAGTCCCATCTAAAAAATATTCGCCTGTCGAATACTGGTTCATAAATAGAACTTAGACCAAAAATGGATGAAAAATTGAATTATTCACCAAAAAATAGGCGAAAAACACTTGATAAATTTCCTCAATGTCTTAATGCACAGTGTAGGTTTCCCTAGGTAACAATTTCTTTTTTTGTACCCCATGTAGGTCTGTGGTTGAGACCATGCAGCACGCAGTGTATATGTATGACATTAACCACGTTATCATTGATAATCTGCAGTTCATGATGGGCCAGGAACATCTCTTTTCAGATAAGTAAGAGCTTCGGTTTGGCACGATAATACTCATATGTGCTGTAGTTAAAAACTGATGGGTTAAAATAGTAAAATAAATATGTGCGTATGGTTTTTGCATAGCCTATTGAATTTTTTTATTTTTTATTTTACACTCCGTTCCTCTGTTGTTCCTTGAATCGCTTAAATAAATGGTGTTTTGACACTGGTTTTTTTATATATTTGTCCCTTGACTGTTTAAAAAATTTTTTCTTATTTTTTTTTCATTTATCTTTAGATTTGCAGTGCAGGATTACATCGTTGGGGCATTTAGAAAATTTGCTACTGAAAATGTCTGTCATGTAACGTTGGTCATTCATCCCAGGAAAGAAGATGATGATAAGGAATTGCAAACATCCTCTATTTTTGGTTCTGCAAAAGTAAGTGGGGAAAACACATTCTTGGCCAGAATAAAGGTAGTTAAAGGGGTACACTGGAGAAAAAAAAATTCAAATCCTCTGGTGTCAGAAAGTTTATATAGATTTGTAAATTTTTTCTATTTAAAAAATCTCCAGTCTTCTACTTCTTATCAGCTGCTGTATGTCCTTTTAGGAAGTGGTGTATTCTTTCAAGTCTAACAGCGTGTTCTATGGTCACATCTGTCTGTGACAGGAAGTGTCCAGTACAGCAGCAAATCCACATAGAAAACCTTTCCTGCTCTGGACAGTTTCTGACATGTGCAAAAAAAGGAGTCTGTGGAGCCTCTTTTGCTTCGTCTCAAAACACGGGATAGCCAGATATCCCAAGCCTGTTGCCACGGGGCGCCTCAATGATGGGGAGAGCACCACACCACCCTTATAGGTAGCCCCTTAAGCCCCACTCTGTTGTGAGTATTGGAATATAAATAGGGAAATAACAGGGTGGCCCCTTTTGTGTCAAAGTCTAACTCAAGGTGCGAGTATTGTGACATGACAAGGGCTTGCCAAGGCTGGCATGCATCCACAGACAGCCGTTTCGGGGTATTTGCCCCTCGTCAGTGTGGAGTAGGATTCTGGCTAGTTGGGGCAATGACAAATCAACCAACAAAACACAGTAATCACTGAACTCAAGTAGATCAGTGAAAAAATTCCAATGAAGTACTCAATTAAGAGTTTCCACTGATGCCCCTAAAATTTAAGTATGCAAAAAAGGAGTCCATCGAGCCTCGGCTGTGAGTCTCAAAACACAGGATAGCCAGATATCTCTAGCTTGTTGCCACGGGGTGCCTCCAGATGGGGAAAGCACCACACCACCCTTATACAAGTCTGTAAAACTTTAAAAACAGTTGATTTAAAAACTCTTCCCCCCCCCCCCCCCCCCCCGGAAGAGTACCTTGTTAAAAAAATAGTCGTAGTGAAAATAATATGCCAGTACCAACTTCTAGGAAGTTTTAACTATCATAAAACCCCTGTTATAGTTCTAGTTTGAGAATTTTGTAAATTTGTTTTCTTTTTTTTCATGACGACAGGCCAGCCAAGAGGCAGATAATGTTCTTATACTCCAAGACAGGAAGCTTTCCTCTGGCCCAGGCAAGAGACACTTACAGGTGTCTAAAAACAGGTTTGATGGAGACGTTGGGGTATTTTCACTGGAATTCAACAAGTCCACACTGACTTTTACTTGTTCGAAGAGCAAAGCAAAAGTGAAGAAACTAAACAAAGAGAATGAAACACCGGATACCCCGCCAGATACCCCACCAGGCAAGGCAAAAGTGAAGAGACTGAACAAAGAAAATGAGACACCAGATCCTCTGCCGGATACCACACCAGGCAAGGCAAAAGTGAAGAGACTGAACAAAGAAAATGAGACACTGGATCCTCTGCCGGATACCACATCGGCAAAGAAGAAATAAACCCAGGTCTGTGCTGCTAAACTGACATGGAACTTGCACAGCTCTTCATGGAGTTTGTTACTTGTGTGTCTACTAGACAAGGTGTTCTGAACATTTCAAATGGTTTTGAAAACAGATTCTTATATAAAACACAGTCATTGGTCCTGATTTCAGCATGGTTGTGTAAGCTTAAGTCCACGTATCTTTTCATGTAAAGTATGAAGCTAGTTTTGGTTTGGGTCTGAGTGTTTACACCCCATCAATTGCTACAAATAGACAGGTGAAGCCTTCATGTGGATGTGGAGTCATAGGCAAAGGACTTTTTGCTCAGGGCAATATCATACTTTCCCTACTGCCTTCCCCTGGCATAAAACAATAAACAAGCCGTACTCGCCCCTCTGATTTCCCTGGACAACCTTGTTCTGTTCTTCAGCATTCGTTTGAGCCTTTTCAGTGCCAGTGGTGGTAAGCACAGAAATGGCAAACAGCATTAGAATGGTCACGGAGATAAAGGTCTGCATGCTGCTGTGGGGTATTGGCAGGCTATAGACAAATGTCATTCAATGGTCGCTTGGCTGTGGTGAAGGGGTGATCAGATATATAAAGCAAGCTTGTGGACTTGCCTGGTAGATACATAAGGCACGGCCGTAAGATGTGAGTAGGTTTGCGACACCGCTAAGTGACAGTAGGTGTTGCCAGTGTTAAGGCAATAACTGCTGCTGAAATAGGAACAGTCAGAAAAGGACTCTGTAGTATCATGGTAATGGCCCTCTCTACAGCCAATATACAACCATGTGGCAATAGGTGAATGCTCTGCATCCCTAAGTCAATAGGGACCAGTAGCAGGGACTCAATAGGATTTATTCACTCAGTGATGGATAGGTCTTGTAACAGGGCGATCCAAGAAATTTGTGGAGGTCGCTTCAGTGGTATTGGAGTAAGTCTGATGCCATGTAAGCAAGGTTCCCACCGCTTGTGAGTTTAGGTACCTTTAAGACCCTGTGAACCAAACATCCAGCAGCAGCACAGAGATAAAGGTTTCGATCACTCAGCAGTCGTCATGTGTGTGCAAAGGGCAGGAGCGACAGCCCAGGCAGAAGGGGGGGGGGGGAGATGTTGTCTCTTGCTCAGCTAATTACTAGTGATAGCGTAGGATATATTATTAGCAAGATCATTCTTATATACTGTACCCAAGGCAAGGCTGCCTGATACATTCGCTGTATGCGGCAGCCTCTGCACAGCCAGTGGTGACCGCTGTCACTGCTCACTGGGCTAGGAGCAGAGTGAGCGGGGACAGTAATCACCACTTGCTGTGGAGAGGCCGTCGAAAATTAAATGTTCAAAAAACGATAGAGTGAGCATGCTCCAGCTGTGCTCATCTCTAATGTCAACATGTTTTACCATAGTAAATAAGCGAGAAGGAATTTTGGGTGCAAAGGTTAACTAGGTCTTTAAATATATATATATATATATATATATATATATATATATATATATATATATATATATATTTATTTTATTTTTTTTTTTTTAAATTGAACCCTTTTAAACTTCAGCAAACATCAGCCCAGCAAAAAAATAAATAAAAATTGGCAGATGCACTTGGTAAACAGCACTTAGTAATACAGAAGGCGAGATTCATTATAATGCCGGGAGCGCCGCAATTCTTTACGTCTTCGTGGCACTGACACAGCCGCACAAAACCAAACCTAATAACTGAATTTTGTATGGCCCAGATAATGTAATCATGTCAGAAGACTTGTTAAGGTCTGCACTCAGGAAGATTATTCATATAGGGGGAGATTTATCAAACTGGTGTGAGTGTACGTGTAGGTGGGAGCTGTGGAATCTGTCACTGGTTTTCAGTCACGATTCCGTAGTGTGCATGTACCCGAAAGTAGAATTGGCGCAATTGCCCCTAGCAACCAATGATATTTCAACTTTCATTCCTCACAGAGTCTTTGGAAAATGAAAGGTGGAATCTGATTGGTTGCTAGGGGCAACTGCGTCCGTTTCACTTTACACCATGTTTGATAAATCTCCCCCATAGTGTATGCATTGTGTAGGCCAAGGCCTCATGAATTTCGTCTTATTTCTACAATGAATAAATGAGTTTTGAGTGAAAGATTCCTAATTTTTCATTGTGTGTAATAGACTTATTTATCAGGAATGGTGAAATCATTTTGTTTTTATAAAAGACATTTCACTTTTTTTTTTTAATTTCTTCCACTGACTGGACTACCGCACATATCAGACTCATTCCCAATACCTACCGGCCCCTGTTGTTCAGATGAATAGTGATATAAACTATGTCTAACAATTATATAGGACATGCATGACGTGTCTGGTGCGCGGGGCTGCTAAAAGCCCTGCAGCCGTCTATCCGATTCACAAATAAGGATTTTAAGCTTTAGGATTAAACTTTCCAGTGTTCTGAGCCAAGATCCATGCAGAAAGCACAAAGAAGTTGAGATCCATCAGTAACACATGTTATAGTACTGTTGGTTTATTAAAAGAAGAAAAACAATGTGTGCATTACCCATTAAAACAATTAATACAATACCACTTATAAAAAGGCATCTTGCTTCCTGCACCTTATGCAATCCTTTATTTGTATCACTCCATTAGCAGGTATTTTTTAAACCAGTAGGTCCATGACCTAGGCCGCAGCTTCTGCCCTGTTATTAGGCAGCCTGTCATGTTTGGGCTGGCAGGGGATGGGTTATAGTCACCTTCCCCAATACACCCCAACGGTCTCTGCTAAGAAGACACCTGCTCAGCTAGTCACGGACCATGGTGGCAGTACAATTAGACCACTAACTGGCTGAGATGGCATTTCTTGCACATTGACATGAAAGCAGGAAGAGCTGCACTGTTGGGTTATGGTGGACAAATAACTTTATATCATTATTATGCCAGCCCATTAGTTTGTGGCACTGGATAACCCCTTTAACTTTACAGAGCATTAGACAGGGGAATACAGCATAACCTATAGCTGGCTAGTTCATCTGCTCCCACCATCTTGGCTGGGTGAGCGTGTCTCCTGAGGCTGTACACATATAGCGTTTAATGCAAAAATAGCACTAGTTGATTGCTAAGTGTGAACATACGTGCACACCCAGCCAAGGTGGTGGTAGTAGAAAAAGCAATTGGGGCAAAAGGTTAATAAGTAGAGATGAGCAAACCGGGTTCGGGTCGTTCCGAACCCTAACGTTCGGCATTTGATCAGTGGTGGCTGCTGAACTTGGATAAATCTGGAAAACATGGATACAGCCAATGACTATATCCATGTTTTCCACATAGCCTTAGGGCTTTATCCAACTTCAGCAGCCACCGCTAATCAAATGCCAAAAGCTCGGGTTCGGATCGACTCGAGCATGCTGGAGGTTCGCTCATCTCTATTAATAAGCTGCTGCCTGACCCAGCTGCCAGTAGATTATCTCTGACTGAAACAATGGTTTAGGCACATTACAATACAACATTTCCAATCCCTTATTCCATTTTCCACCAGGAGACAATCCAGCTTTGACACCATATATAATATTTAAACTGCCCATACACATTACGGCCCTATTACACCAAACAATTATCTTCTTGACTTGACCAATAATCGTTTGGTGTAAGGGACCATTTACACAGAAAGATTATCTGGCAGATTATCTGCCAAAGATTTGAAGCCAAAGCCAGGAACAGACTATAAACAAAGATCAGGTCATAAAGGAAAGCCTGAGATTTCTCTTTTCAAATCCATTCCTGGCTTTGGCTTCAAATCTTTTGCAGATAATATTTCTGTGTAAATAACCACAATCAGCCGACATGGACAACAAGAGCGGTGGCAGCAGACCGCATCTGACTGTAACGGGCGGAGTCTCTCATCCTGCTCCCCGTGGGCCCCTCCCTGCTAGCTGTTTGTGCGTGTTTTGGCACAAGTAGTGAGTGCTGACCTGACAGGTCGGGGCTCGCTTCCCCCTCATTATTGTGCTGCGTCAAAGCTTTTAGACACCGGTTATAGATTGTAATTGATATTTGTTAGGGTCCGATTGCACAGATCGTTCGAATTTTTGCATTAAAGATCGCATATAAGTGATAATTGGTTTGTGGAAACACAGCAAACGATCAAGCAACGAGCAAGAAATCATTCATCGGGGTCTTTCAATACGTTCTCAAATCACCGTTGGTCGTTTGCTGAAAAGTCGCCGCTCGCTTCATCTAAACAGTCTTTTAAAGATTCACCCTATGTGTGAGATGGACTTGTTCGCATAAGCAATTTATCGGTCCGTTTACACAGATTTATCTGACAGATTTTTTAAGCCAAAGCCAGGAACAGACTATAAACGGAGAACAGGTCGTAAAAAAGACTTGAGATTTCTCCTCTTTTCAAATCCGTTCCTGGCTTTGGCTTCACAAATCTGGCTGTGTAAACACACCATTAACTGTCTGCATGATACATAGAATAACAGATCAAACCTGTAAAATGACACATTGTATCCACTTCAGCTACTTGTTCACTATGGCATGCAATTTTAACCATTTGGTGCCACCTGCCTATAATACAGCTTGTTCTTGCTTGAGAACCCCCATTACACCTCTCTGAAAGAGTGGCTTCTAATTTATTATAGTGTCTCCGGGTACAAAGCTTCACAGCGTCCTTGTTAGAATCAGTTACTACAATTAGGTTTCTTATAAAGGTTACAGTCACATTTCAGTCTTAGCAAATTATTGCTGAGAAAAAAAGAATATTTAGCGGTCCCAGTTAGTGAGTTACAGCTGGTGTCCTGGTTCCTTCACAATGTTCCATTACTGGCGCTGTAGCTGGTGGTCATTTCCTTGTAGAAGCCAAGTATGTATACCAGAAGAAGGCGACCATGTTTGCAAATAACACTCGGAACTGAAGAGAAAACGGGGGGGGGGGGGGGCACACGAAACATGTTTATTCAACAATCAAATTTGTCTATATTTTGCGACACATAATAACAATCCACTGTATAGAGCATTAGGCCCGGAGCGTTGTTTCCATTACAACGGACCTGTTTTTTCTTTTAATTGCATCCTGGGATTGTAGAGATCCTCCACGCAGTACAAGGATGAGTTCACACACAATGGACCTTCGTTTTGTTTTTCTAAGAAGCCACTGCAGTTGGTACAGCTCAGGCAGACATGTCTATACAGCGTATTGGTATTGAGTATTCTTTGTCAGAATACACATGTAAACCACATAAAATAAGTGTCCCTTTTTTGGTAAGAATACACGTTATCATCTCAAAGGGTATGTGCACACTGAGTCATTTGCTCGTGGACTGCGGCGCGCGCGTGTGCGCCTGTGTCATAGACTCCATTCTTTGCACGGGTGGATTCCACCCTCTGTCCAAAGAATGAACTTGACGGATGAAAGAATCTGCCAGTGCATGGAATGGAGTCTATGCCACGGGCGGAGACGCGTCCGTGAGCAGAGAATTCCGCAACAAGAGTTTCTGTCAAAACTACTCAGTATGCACATACCCTAACTCTACAGCAGGAAAATAGGCATCACAGTCTAAAGGGGTATTCTGGTCAGGTAAAATACATGCTTAATCATCTTCCCCTCCTGGAGCTTAATAATTTGTTCCATACTTCTTTATTAGTCTCCTTCCCCCAGTTCTGGGCAGTTGCTGAAGATGCAGAAAACTGTGTGTAAGCTGTTAAATCCATCTCCACTCTGATCTCCCTCTGACGGCTCATGTAAACAGCTCCCTGGCCAGGGCGGGTTAATCTGAGGTCAAATAATTTGTGATCTCACAGTGGTTAACACTCCTGGCATCACAAAGTGCAGAGACAGCTGGCCAGAGAGCAGTTTACATGAGCCACCTTGGAATGATTGGGGGCCCCATGAGCCACACATTGACTTAGGGCCCCATTGCACGGTGGCCGTCCCGGCCAGTGATTTGCTGAGCCACTCATCACTTCAGAGACCGGCTCTAAAGTTGTAAAGGCGGCTGCGGGGGGAGGTAATGTAAACAGTTTATTACTTTCTTCACAGATTCATCTGCCATTGGTCGCGCCTCACTATTACACATAGTAATGCACAAGCAGCGGATGATTATTTTAGGTCCGGACCTAAATGATTGTTGTAATCGGCTGATAGTTGTCTTTATTACACAGAGCGATAATCTGCAAAATCAGTGTCATAGGGCCCTAAGGGTGCCTTTACACAGAGAGATTATCTGACAGATCTTTGAAGCCAAAGCCAGGGATGGACTATAAACAGATCAGGTCATAAAAAAAGACTGAGATCTATCCTCTTTAAGGCTATTCTTGGCTTTGGCTTCAAGAATCTGTCAGATAAATCTCTGTGTAAATGTACCATAAGTCAAGATGTGGCAGAGTGGGACTCATTTACTACATCGTACTCATCTGATTGCATCAGCAGCTGGAAATATTTCAGAATATAATGTAGATAGCGGTAACCTTCATCATCACAAAAGAAAAATGTCCAGCAGCACAGGTGTACAAAGATCAAACTTAGTGGAGCATTAAATATGCAGTAGGTGCACGCCTCAGCTTACCGGACCAAGGTAAGTAACAATTCCCAAGAAAAAATATGCAGGAGACAGCACCTCAAAAAAAAGTGAGGAGTTTATTCACACCAATGCAACGTTTCGGCAAATTTACAGCCTTTCTCAAGCAGTGACAGAAACACAGTGAATCAGCTCAGTATAAATGTGGTCAAACAGTGATACAAGTGATTAATCAATTAACAATCAATTTCATATGTCATAGTAAAATACAGTGAATATAGGGTATTCAGGTCATACAAACAACAGTGACATACTTAATGAACGTGTTCAGCACAATAATTGTGTAATACAAAGTGCCGATTCTGGCCAATTCATGTACAAATGAAATAATGATGAACCCAGTGTCGCATGTGTATCTAATAATCATAATGAACAAACATAAACAAACACAGACCACGAGGGTTAATACATACTTGAAAGCAGGTACCGGGAACTTGGTGACGTCAGTAGATGGCGCCGGCGTCCCCCACCGCCAGGCACCACACGCCGCGCCCGCCAGGATGAGAGACACATCATGTGATCACTTCCTCCGCTCATGTGACCATTAGTGAATCTCAGCCCGCGCATGCGCATTGTGGGAGCCCGGACAGCGGAGGACGTCCACACCCCCACCACGACACAGAACGCCATCTTGGTTAAGGGAAAATAGCCCACAGTGTATCAGGCAACAATTGCCACCACAAATAAAAGTAAAAAAGGAAGGAAGATGGAGGACATGAATTATGGTAAAGGAAATTGTAAATCTAAGGGCTTAAAATAAAAGAAATATTAAACCTAAGGGCTTAAGTTACCAACCAAATACTTAAAGCTTAATGCTCCATAGAGTTAATATACAACGGTCCTGGATCTGAGTGTTAGCACGGAGGAAGTGATCACATGATGTGTCTCTCATCCTGGCGGGCGCGGCGTGTGGTGCCTGGCGGTGGGGGACGCCGGCACCATCTACTGACGTCACCAAGTTCCCGGTACCTGCTTTCATGTATGTATTAATCCTCGTGGTCTGTGTTTGTTTATGTTTGTTCATTATGATTATTAGATACACATGCGACACTGGGTTCATCATTATTTCATTTGTACATGAATTGGCCAGAATCGGCACTTTGTATCACACAATTATTGTGCTGAACACGTTCATTAAGTATGGCACTGTTGTTTGTATGACCTGAATACCCTATATTCACTGTATTTTACTATGACATGTGAAATTGATTGTTAAATGATTAATCACTTGCATCACTGTTTGACCACATTTATACTGAGCTGATTCACTGTGTTTCTGTCACTGCTTGAGAAAGGCTGTAAATTTGCCGAAACGTTGCATTGGTGTGAATAAACTCCTCACTTTTTTTTGAGGTGCTGTCTCCTGCATATTTTTTCTTGGGAACCTTCATCATCAGTTACAGAACTTGTACTCTCCCATATTCAAGCTGTGAAAAGAAAAGCTCCATACAGAAACTGTACTGGATATAAGAATCAGGCACTTACTTGTACTGGAACATAGTTTACATTGATAAACTGAAATGGTGTCCAAACTTTCCAGTTCATCTTAAGTGCTGACCAGTAGGTCTCTTTCAGTGTCCGATTCAGTGACTTTAGGTTTTTTCCCTGACGGACAAAATAGTTACATACTGAATATAAAACATACAATCACAGGTCTATATAAGACAACTAAAATGCACCATAAAATTTGCTAGTCACATGAATACACAGTTCTCTTGCTATTTGCAACTGCCATGTAAAACTTTTAAGGGTGCATTCACACGTACAGGATCCGGAGCGGATTTGATGCTGTAGATATCAATGTAACTAAATGACTGAACACAGCATCAAATCTGCTGCAGATCCCGCACGTGGGAACACACCCTAGAGGGGTATTCCACTCAAAAACTTTTTATAAGTCGCTGCTTATGGTGAGACTAACAATTCATTCCATACTTATCTATTCAGTCTCCTTCCTCCAGTACTGAGCTGTTGCTTTCCGCTACAAAAAACTGGTGTGGAAGCTTTCCTCTCCTCCCCCCTCCCTTCTGAGACGGCCGATGTAAAAAAAGTCCCTATCTGCAACGTTGTAATGCTGGGAGGGTTAAAGTGAGGTCAAGTTGCAGATAAACTCATTGTGATTATCCTTCCCAGCATTACAAAGTTGCAGATAGGGACTTGTTTACATCAGCCATCTCAGAAGGGAGGGGAGACTCATAAATGGTCACAACCTGATTTTTGTGCTTTCAGTAGAAAGCAGCAACTCAGAACTGGGGAAAGAAGACTAAATAGATAATACAAGTATGGAAGGAATATTTAGTCTCACCATGGGCAGCTATATTTGAAAAGTTATGGAAAAAAAGGTGTTTCCTGAATAGGTGATGCACCACAGGCCAATATCATAAGGCAAAGACTTGTTTTATTGACCCATCACGTGTGCAATGTCTCAATTCCACCATGGAAATTTTTCAAACACCCGCAAGAGCTCTAAGCTACAGATTGGGCTATAAGCCTTCACAGTGTCATTCAACGGACATACTTGTATAACATACATGTCATATAGTAAAAAGATTTGTATGCTATATAGTATAATATGGTAGGTTATCAATAAACACTCCATTTGTAATACAAAGGTCTTAGTGGGGGATGAGCAAATATGGAAAAGTCAAGTAGGAAACACTCACTTCAAAAAAATTCATCACAATAAAGAAGAGAAGCAAGAAAGCAGGAGCAATGATCAACCGGTCAAGGAGAAGGCGACGTAGTCCGGCCAGAGGCAGAGAGGATGGGACCCACTGCTCCAGAAACAAGTAGAAATAGTGAGACAGCGGCCCAGTGAAGAAAAGCCTGTGGGAGAGAACAGATCATTTAGATCCAGGGGTAGGGAACCTTGGCTCTCCAGCTGTTGCAAAACTACAACTCCCATCATGCCTGGACAGCCAAAGCTTTAGCTCTTACACTCCAGGCATGATGGGAGTTGTAGTTTTGCAACAGCTGGAGAGCCAAGGTTCCCTACTCCTTATTTAGAAGACAGAAGAAATAAAGTATTTTAGCAAATCAGAGACCTGTCAAAAGTTTTTATTGGTCTTTAAAATACCAGGGAGAAGTGCACAGTGAGATACTTCTCTCCCTGGCTCACTGCATGGATACTCAGGGGGAAATATATCAAACTGGTGTAGATTAGAATTGTCTTAGTTGCCAGAAAATCCAGAATAATTCTTAGGGCCCATTTACACCGAAAGATTATCTGCCAAAGATATGAAGCCAAAGCCAGGAATCGATTTGAAAAGAGGAGAAATCTCACTTTCCTTTATGACCTGATCCCTGTTTATAGTCTGTTCCTGGCTTTGGCTTCAAATCTTTGGCAGATAATCTGTCAGGTAATCTTTCTGTGTAAATGGACCGTAATGCTGGGCTTACACGGAGCGATTATCGTGCGAATTTGCACGATAACGATCGAATTCGAACGATAATCGTACGTGTAAACGCGGCAAACGATCGAACGACGAGCAAGAGATCGTTCATTTTGATCTTTTAACATGTTCTTAAATCGTCGTGCGTAAAAAATTCGCAGATCGTTCCGTGTAAACAGTCATTCACTGATTTTACCTATGTGCGAGATAGGCTTAAGCAATCGCAAAACTAATTCTCTGTACGATATATCGTTCCATCTAAACGCTGATCGTTATAAAAAAAAAAATTACTTCGAAATCGTTACAGGCGAATTATCGCTTCGTATAAACCCAGCATAAGGGTGCGTTTACACAGACAGATTTATCTGACAGATTTTGAAAACCAAAGCCAGGACTGTATTTGAAAAGAGGATAGATCCCAGTCTTTCCTTTATGACCTGATCCCTGTTTATAGTCTGTTCCTAGTTTGGGCTTCAAAGATCTGTCAGATAAATCTGTCTGTGTAAACCCACCATTAGTTGCCCCTAGCAACCAATCAGATTCCACTTTTCATTCCTCACAGAGTCTTTGAAAAATGAAAAGGTGGAATCTGATTGGTTGCTAGGGGCAACTAAGACAATTCTACTTCACACCAGTTTCATAAATCTCCCCCTCAGACCCTAACCAATCATAACTTTGAGGTGTAACTGTATCATAACTGTTGGCACAAATAATTATTCTGGATTTTAGTTTGCCTAAAACTACTTGTTTAGAGGCCGCATTTATCAACTGCATCGCTGGCGTAGGCCACAGAAAAGGCGCAGTTTTTTGTGCAAGCAACATGGTTTGCACATAAACCTGCGCCTTTTCTTTGGTATACGCCTTGATAAGCTTGGCCTCCTTCTGCACCAAATTTATCAGGATATACACCTGCAAACATGTGTAAATCATGGCAGAGCAGGTATATATTTCTGTGCTCCCCAAGTGACAGGCGCAGGTATACGAGTATGCTAGTCTTGATAAACGTCCCCCCTGTGTCTGATCTGGCCCCGGGCCACCAATCACAGCTCAGCTTTCATTTCTCATATTGCTCTGGTAAAATGAAGGCCGAGCTGTGATTGGTTGCTATGGTCAATGATTGATAAATTTGGGCCTAAATTTCTCCTTGGGCTTGGAATGACAAGGCTGCCTTCTTTCCCACAGCGCCACTTTTGCCTACAGGCCGTGCCTTGTTATGCAGCAAAAGAAAGGCTGAGCTGTAATAAAACACCCAGCCTAGGGACAGAGTCCTGCTTTTTCTGGAAGACCGCAGCCTTGTTTCCCAACCTCCCACAATCCCGTTTATCAATCTACTTTGTTCCTTAACCAGGAGCTCACAGTTACTATGGGTTTTTTTTTTAGCACCTTGTTCAGACACTCATTTGGCACATACTTCACTACCTTCACAAGCTGGAGGGTGCACAAATATTAGTACATGTAAAACTGGATTTTTTCTCTCCAATTCCCTGTGACTACAGAGTAATGTCAATCCGCACATGTCACATTTTTGTTATATTTAGCGTAGAGGTTCTTACCCATAGGCAGCAAATCTTAGTGGAGCAACCAGGTCGACATTTCTCACCGATGACTTACACTGGCGCCTTTCAATACTCTGTGATAAAAGATTCCCCAATGCAGAGAGAATTGCGCTGAGAATAAAAAAAAAAAAAAAAGATCTTGCAATGTCTACTGCCATGCTACAAGTGTGTCCACACTCCATTTTGTCTATAGGCTATATAAGGTACAACTTAAAGGGGTATTTTTCTTTCAAATCAACTGATTTCAGTAAGTTATCTAGATCTGTAATTTACTTCTATTTAAAACTCGTCAGTCTTCCCATAGTTATCAGCTGCTGTATGTCCTGCAGTAAGTGGTGTATTCTTTCTGGTCTCACACAATGCTCTCTGCTGTGTCAGAGACAGGAACTGTCCAGAGCACGAGAGGGTTTTCTATGGGAATTTGCTACAACTCTGGACAGTTCCTGTCACTGACAGACGTGGCAGCAGAGAGCACTGTGTCAGACTGGAGAGAATACATGACTTCCTACAGGACATACAGCAGCTGATAAGTATGGTGACATTTTTTAATAGGAGTAAATTACAACTCTATATAAAACTTTCTGAAACCAGTTGATTTGAAAGAAAAAGATTTTCGCTGAAGTACCCTTTTAAAGGCCACCAAACGTTTGAAAAAAAAAATGTCAGATACGTCAGAATTTTTTATCAGTGGGCGTCCAGTTGCTAAGACCCCCACCGAATGGGCAGCAATACTAGGCTGAACACTGACCATTCGTTTCTGCCTGTACCTGCTCAGAGAATCTATGGACTTGGATGGATCTGTGAATCCATACATGTCATAACACTCGTCAAGCATTAAGAGTATGTGCAAGTTTTTCACTCCACCCACTGAACTATTTGAGTGGTTTGACATCACATCCAATCATACGCCTCACCTTGATGGTTTGCTCATGCTCAGATTAATTTTTTCTTACTACCTAATACTTTGGCTTTTTTTCTTATATTAGGGATCCCTGGTCTGGTAGATTCAGTCTTTCAAGGGGTTATCCAACGCTGCAAAAACATGGCCACTTATCCCCCTCTCTTGTCTCCAGATTGGGTGGGGTTTTGAAACTCAGTTCCATTGAAGTAAATGGATCTTTAGTGCAAACCGCACCTGAACTGGAGACAACAGTAGGGGGAAAAGTGGCCATGTTTTTGTAGCGCTGGATAACCCCTTTCATGCACGGCTTTGCGGTCACCATTTTATTGTAGTCCACTTCTGCTCGGGAAATGCTTGACCCTTTCAAAAAAGTCCCAGACCTAAAACTGTTAGGATCCTGTGGATCTAAATGTATGTGAGAAAGGGTTTTTATGGTCCTCATACTGATAGAACATAAATATATTAATGAGGAACAGTCAGACTCCAGCCAAACCCAGCTCCAATTCCCACTCCACAACCCTGATAATGTAATGGCATGTTGCTAGGGTATGCCATTACTTTATGGGATAGGAGATTTGATATAGGACTAGTTTAAAGCAAATGTACCATCAGTACATTCGCTTTAACTTTTGCACATGGTTAGAACGGCGCAGGCACAGGGAAGCCGGTGCCACAGTCCTTTTTTTTTGAACCGCTGCTTGGTTCCCAGTCACGTATGGCGCTGTTCTATTCCGGGGCACCGGCCGGGGGTGAAGCACTGGATTCTAATGGAGCCACGTCATAGAGGGGCGGGCGGGCCCGCCTCCAGAGCTTCAACCCGGGCCAGTGCCTGGAAATAGAACAGCGTCGCAATCAGCTTCCCTGCATAGGCGCTGTTCTATCTATGTGAAAAGCTTAAAGCGAATATACTGACTAATACATATGCTCATTTCTACCAGAATAAAGATTTATTTTGGCTCCAGTTCAGCCTTCTTCACTGTGTAACACAATCCTTTGGCCTGGCAGTGAGCACATTTAATAAAACACGGAGCACATAAGATAAGAAATACACTCGTAACTTACATCATGGGAAAAAGCGTATGGAGTAATCCATGTCACCGTCTGTCCTAGGATTTCTGCCTGGTAATAAATTCCTTTGATGGACAAGAAAACCTAAGGAGAAAATGTAAGCAGACACTCAGTGTTACAGAAAGAACTAATAAGCGACACACAGCTCTGCAGCGAATGTCCTCACTGTACTGGGGCTATTATGTCAACCCCCTGAATATAGAGCCAGACCTGCTCCTCAACTCAGCTGCATTCACCTCAATGTACTGAGCTGCAATACCACGCACAAACTGAGGACATGTGTGGCGCTGTTTTTGGACGAATGTAGCTATGTTTTTCTACTCCATGATAACTCCGTCATCACAGCCACAGCAAATATAAAGTTTAAATATTAATATAAAGTGAATTTAAACCCCACTCATTTTGTATAGTGCATCTGTAGTTAGGATGGTGTTCCCGATAGTGCTGTGCATCTCTCAAAAGCAAAATCAAGTAAATTCTGGAACTGCTGCCATCAAGTGGTCGTATTTGGGTACTACACTGTAAATGCTCCTCCAAAACTATTTATTATTATTCTTAACAAGTTCATCTGATAACTTATTTGCAATGTGTTTGTTTTTACACATCCAGCCTTGATCCTCCTCCCAGAAAAGCATGGGGGGGGGGGGGGGGAGGGCGGAAGGACTATGTAACCATTTTCTTCTTTCCAGCAAATGAATTAATTTATTTATTTTAGGAGAATGTCTTATTTTCGGGAAAACATGGTAGTAAAATCTGCCTAAGCAAATTCTATTAGCCACTGCGGCAGGTACGGAGGTCTAGATAAGGCCTCCAGCTGCCATAGTACCTAGTGATTAACCCACAATCAAGTTATGAAGGAGCCTTTCAGACACCTAAAAGGTGCGGCACTTGTCAGTTATCTATTTACAGTAAATGCAGCGATTGCAGCATTTAAAGGGTTAAATGACGGGCCTCAGCTGAACAGCCGAAGTCAGTAATTAGAAGCAGTTTATGTTTATGGACAACCTCTCTAGGTTTTGGATGTGGGTTAGCCCCATTCCCCATTAGTGAAGGGCGTCAGGACAGTTAAGTATAGCTTAATAATTAAACACCACATCCTCCCCCTCAGACAATCCCTTTAAAAAATACATAGAACACATGTTTACACAGCCCACTTAAGTGGACTGGCAGAGGCTTAAAGGGGTAGTTCGCAAACAAAAATAATCTTTCAAATCAACTGATGCCAGAAGGTGCCAGAGATTTGTAATTTACTTCTATTAAAAATTCTCAATTCTCCAGGACTTATCAGCAGCTGTAAGTCCTGCAGGAAGTGGGGTATTCTCTCCAGTCTGACACAGTGCTCTCTGCTGACACCTGTCTGTGACAGGAACTGTCCAGGGCAGAAGAGGTTTTTTATGAGGATTTGCTACTGCTCTGGACAGTTCCTGTCTCACACAGAGGTGGCAGCATCAAGCATGTGTCAGTCTGGAAGACAACTCCACTTCCTGCAGGACATACAGCAGTTGATAAGTACTGGAAGGCTTGAGAATTCACAAATCTGTATAATTTTTTGACACCAGTTGATTTAAAAGCTATTTTCACTGGAGTACTTCTTTAGCATACAATATATCAGGAGAATGATGCAGAATTTCTGATGACTACAGATTTAGAAGAGTGCAGAGGTAGATTCACATCTAAGGGTCCTATTCCACGGGCCGAGGAGGGCCCGATCAACGATGTAAACGAGCGGCGATCTGCTAGATCGCCGCTCGTTTACTGGGCTTTTTCCACGGCCCGATGATCGTTGAGCGAGGGCTGCAAAGACAATCGTTACCGATGTCCTTGCAGCAGAATACATTACCTGCAGGTCTTCTTCTCTGCGCTGTCTTCATCCCCGGGTCCCGCGCGCTCTATCTTCCGAATGGCCGGTCAGCTGACAGGCCACACTCAGCCAATCACAGTCCATGGCGGTCCCGGCCTGTGATTGGCTGAGCGCTCTGTCAGCTGACCGGCCATTCGGAGGATAGAGCGCGCGAAACCCGGGGAGGAAGACAGCGCAGAGAAGAAGACCTGCAGGTAATGTATGATGCTGCACTTCTGAAATAGTCGGTCGCCCGCCGCGCACCGCTATTCAACCGTAGCGATGCGCGGTGGGGGAACGATGATTTTAGGTCTGGCCCTAAATGAACGATCAGCCAATGACACGATTATCGGCTGATCGTTTTCACTATTTCACCGAACGATAATCGGCCGAATCGGGCCAAATGGGGCCAATTCGGCCGATTATCGTTACTGTGGAATAGGGCCCTAACACTAGCTGACCTTTTCTAAAAATAAACTCACCTTCCGTAGAGAACGAGGAGCCACAACATAATTAAGGAATTCTATACTAAGGCGGCGGCAAAGCTGTATGGTCTGAACGTGACACTTTCCAGTACGTCGAAAGGTAGCAAAAAGAAAGCACATCGACAGAGCATCATCCAGGTCACGGAGAGCATCAATAAAGGTGGGGTACCTGCAAATATAACCACAACATGGGGCTTAAGTCAAAGCACACACACTATAGTTTATAACAGAAAACGTGAAGTATACTGTGACTAATATTTGGCTGTAATGTCACCAAAACAAGACAAGAAAAAAAAAAAATATGTGTCACTTCACTGCTCTTCACTTCACGTCCTAAATTATGTATGGTTTCTATTTTGTAAGTGACAAAAACCTTTAATTAAAATCCATGTTTAAAAAATTGTTGTAACTTGCAATGAATCACATGTGTTTGCTGTGTGCCAATTGGCTGGGACCAATTCATCCTGAATAAACAGCCTATATGTTATCAGACAGGTAAGACTCCCCTCCATTCATCCTATATGTCAGGCATTAATATCTAGTGAAGCAAAGATCATACCTCTCCTTGATAATGTGGTCAAGTTTGTATGTTGGTTTGTTGTCTCTAATCCGGTCTACAGAATCCCATTCCTGTTTTCCATATGCTTTACGCAGACGACGCACAAATACCTAACAGGAAGAGAAGGGTAAAAATTAAAAAGGATCTTAACCTTTGGTTCCCATGAAACATAATATGCATCACAAACTACAAAGTATAATCTTCATAATATAGGTAAACTTTGAATATAAAAATTTTTAAATAGAGAAAAACTCAAGAAATTAGGAAAGTGCTCTCTCTGTAACAAACTTGGGGCTTATTCTCACGCTTTGTAAAACACGGACAACAAAGACATGGAAGCCCTGTAGTGGATTTTTTCCTTGTGCCGCATGATGTATCAATATGATGCCGGGAGCGGGGGAGGTGTTTGAATTTTCGTGGTACTGTAATGACAGCCCCTAATTCTTGTGTTTCATGTAAACAATTTAAAGAGCTCCTCAGTAAGACATCTACTAAAGTTCAAATATTTGCCCAAATGATCTGTACCCTAAATCTGTGCCTATCCTGCTGTAAAGGCCCTACACAGAAAGATTACATGTAAAATCAGGCAGATATTTGCCCATGTGATTAAAGGGAACCATTCACCCGTGGCCCCCGTTAGAAACAGACAAACAGTTACATAAAGGTCAATATACTTACCATATCGCTCCCGGTCCCATCCCGGATCTCGTTGTTGACACGGAGAAATCGCCGATTCTTCTTCTCCCGCCCATTATGGTAATGTCCGCTGCCTCTGCTCTTCGCTCAAAGAAATAACATGTCACTTCTTTGAGCAGAGAGCGGCAGCAGCGGAGGCGCCCTCTCATTCACTCAAAGCAGGACACTGAGCATGGCGGGATTCCGCGTCGCAGAGCTCCGCCGCAGAATTCGGCCGTTCTTGCTCAGTGTGAACAGGGCCAAAGAACTGACATGTCAATTCTTTGGACGGATTCTGCAAGAGGAATCCTATAGAAGTCAATGGGGGCTTAAAGGGAACCATTCACCCCGTGGCCCCCGGCAGAAACTGACATACAGTGACATAAAGGTCAATATACTTACCACATCGCTCCTGGTCCCATCCCGGATCCCGTTGTTGACACAGAGAAATCGCCGATTCTTCTTCTCCCGCCCATTATGGTAATGAGCTGAGATGAGTCCAACGTCCATAGGGAACGACGGACGAGTCCAACTGATTCATGAGGTCCGCCCATCCACGCCTCCTGGAACTTGATTGACGTCTTCAGTCTTCAGACGAATTCCCGCGCAGGCGCCGTTGCGATAGTCTCATCACCTCTTCTGCGCCTGCGCGGTAAACAGGATACGTGTTCGAGACAATCGGCGCACGCGCAGTAAACAGTGAAGCTGCGGAGCAGCTGCAATTGTGAACTGCGCATGCGCCGAAAACGACTGTCACGGCGCCTGCGCGGGATCCGGCGAGAAGAAAGAAGACGAGGAGGAAGAGGACCCGGCGTCAATCAAGTGTCGGAGGCGGGGAGAAGGCTGGACTTCGGACCCGGCGGCGCTCATTACCATAATGGGCGCGAGAAGAAGAATCGACGATTTCTCCGTGTCAACAACGGGATCCGGGACGGGACCGGGAGCGATGTGGTAAGTATATTGACCTTTATGTCACTGTATGTCAGTTTCTGCCTGGGGCCAGGGGGTGAATGGTTCCCTTTAAATTCTGTTGGCATTTAATAGTCCCTGTACGCGGGCATTGATCTGCTCGCTCAAACTGCTGGTCATTCCGTCTAAGGTTGGGTTCACACGACGTTTGCAAAAAACGGATTGCAAAAACGCAGTGTGAACCCAGCCTTATACTTTCACGTCACCATACACATGACAAATGTGGTGGTTGACAAGTAATAAGGGTAGCTTCACACGTAACGATACGCAGCATTTTTTTTTTTGACGGACGCAAAAACGTAGCTGACACTACTTTTGTGTGCGTTAAAAAAGCGGATCCGTTTTGATCCGTTTTTTTTTTTACAATGGAAGTCAATGGAAAAACGGATTGAAACGGATGCACAATGTAGTGTGAATCCAGCCTACCACCAACTTTAGCTACAGCGGACTTTTATAGGTAGATTGTCAGCATTACATAGCTCAGCTTTATGTTATCAGATAAGTTAGTTACATGTTTGGCAACAAATAGCACAGCCAACACGCTAGAGGAAAGCAGACAGTTTTTTTTTAAATAAAAGTTTAGAATCTGTGTTGTGCAGTTCTCTATAGTAATACAGTCAGTGAAATCGCTGGACTGTGAAAGCCTAACAGACTGGAAGACATACCTTGTACTCTCTGAACTTTCCCACAATAGGTTCATGCAGAAGAAACTTGATGTCCTTCAATAGATAAAAGGTCCGGGGCGCTGTAGATCCCTTGTTGACTTTTTTCTTGTGTTTGGGTTCATGAGGATAGATTCCTTTCAGGATGCAGAGACGTCTAAAGAAATAGGAAGAGATCTCACTGGTTTAAATAATGATAAAAAAATAATAAATGATAAAAACTATATACGTATATACTTTTAGGGTCCATTCCCATGTACAGGATCTGCAGCAGAATTGATGTCGCATATGAAGCTGCAGATTTTATGCTGTGTTCAGTTAATTAGTAACGGCCGCATTACACGGCCCGACCTGGGCTGTAAGCCAGTGCTAATCTGCACTGATCTGCTGGCTCGATAGTCGCACAGCCAAGGCTGCACAGAATTTTGCTCTAATCAGCTGTCGGCCACGCGTCTCGTAATACTCAAAGATGTTTGACTGACAGAAGGTTATTTTTTAACCTACTGAAAGAAACTGATGAGCTAAAGAGAACCTGTCACCCCCCGTGCCGGGGTGAAGGCCGCCCGTCCCCCCGCTAGAGACCCTTATACTTACCCATTCTCGCCAAGTCCTGCTCCTGGAACCGGTCACGGGACGGAGATATCCTTGTCGGAAGCCCGGAACGCGTGCTGCATAGATGAGTCTGATGCCCATAGAGAATGATGGCTCCATTCATTCTCTATGGGCATTGGACTCATCTCAGCAGCGCGTGCGCTGGGCTTCAGACAAGGATTTCTCCGTCCCGGGACTGGCTCCAGGAACAGGACTTGGCGAGATGGGGTAAGTATAAGGGTCTCTAGCGGGGGTCGGGCGGCCTTCACACCGGCACGGGGGGGTGACAGGTTACCTTTAATGAGTGTGCGTTTGCTTGCTCATCTGCTGATCGCTGCTTTTATTACACAGGGAGATAACTGCCTCATAGGGCAGATGATCTCTGGGTAATAGGGCATCTACACCGATATCTGCAGCAGATTCGGGCAGTGTGAATGCAAGGCCATGTTCACACGTGCAGATTTTCAGCTACAGATCTGCAACAAAGCAGTCTATAGAATACGTGCATGTGTGAACATTAGAGATGCACCGAAGTATCAATGCTACTATCCATATTTCGGGCAAAAAAAAAAAAAAAAAGGTTCGGTACCAGGATTTCCTGGTATTCGATACTTTATGTTAAAGGGAACCTGCCACCAAGGATGCGGGCGCATAGCCTGCCCGACCCCCGATGCAGCCCCGGATACTGCAGCCCCGGATACTTACCCTTTTCTCCAAGTCCCCCTCCAGGAACCAGTCTCGGGACTAAGATATCCCTGTCGGAATCGGTGCGCACGCCCTGCAGAGATGAGTCAGATGCCCATAGAGAATGACTGCTCTATTCATTTTCTATGGGCATCGGACTCATCTCTACTGATTAGCATACAGCGCGCGCGCTCAGCATTGGGCGCCGATATCTCTGTCCCGGGGCCGGGTCCAGGAGGGAGACTTGCAGGAAAGGGTAAAGGGGCTGCACCATGGGGTCGGACGGGCTCTGCGCCGCAATGCCGGGTGACAGGTTCCCTTTAAGCTGCATAATAGTGCAGCTTAAAGTATAGCACAGAGAACACGGTCGGCGGCTAGCTGAGCGCCAGCCATGTTCTCTGTGCTGCCCCCTCGTGTCACCTTCTTACCCCGCGCACTGTCAGCTCCCGGCGGCACCAAATTCAAATAGCCCGCACATAACGACTGCTAGTGCCGGCTATTTTACAGTGTACATGCCGCTGTCAAACCTGACAGCGGCATTTCACCCCTCCATATACAACAGGAGTGTGCTGCATATGGAGTGGCCCCACTGCTAATGACTGCAGCCCACGATTGCTTCGTTATTACTGTAAATTCGCTAATCTCTACTTTACATGCTTTTTTTGTGACTGCACGTCCTTTGTGAGAGACAAGGCGTCACCACCAGAAGGGCCGAGTTACATCACTACATTTCTATGGACACTGTCCAGACCTGTGACATCTTTTCTACCTGCCTTCAACCGGAATCTGCTGGAGGTATTACCTGCACAAATCAGTCCCATGTGGATTTCCCCCCATCAGCTCAGGTCATCAGAAATAAGGTCAGACCGAGACCTGCGTCTGTATTAAATTGTGCAGGTAAATATGGTCACGTGAAAGAGCCAGGTCTGCAGTGGCGGCCATTAGTAGCTCCGCTTTATAGGTGCTCAGACTTCCTGGAAAAGTCGCATCAGACCTATCTAAAAAAAATCTGAGTAACTGGAAAGCAGGACTACTATTCCACGAGACAGGACGCGCTGACCGCCACTGTGTGTAATTCAGAGGTGCAGGATTTACCGCAATATTTCTGCAGTGAGTGAATCTGCCATAAGACCATGTGCACACAGTATATGGACACTCACTTTTCAGTCTCCAAAAAAATAAAACTACAGACAAAATGAATCTAAAGTGTTCAGACTTTTTGGCAATTGATTTTATTTTTTAAGTTTCATTTTTCTGCAAACCAGTGTCCAAGTAATGTGGGTCAAGAGACCCGAGTACACTCCAGTCAAGTATTGGATTGGGGTGGTATGTATGTTTTGTGGCGTTTTTATTCCTTCTTTGCTGGTTATAATAAATTGATATTTTAATTTGTGATACGCCTCTTTTATATTCATGTTCACACATTGCAAATAAATGGCTGTTGGCTCAGTCTGAGACGATCACCCGGCCGATCACTTCATTTGAATTGGAATGAGGGCACATTCGGGTGTGTCCACGCTCCAATTGGCCACAGAGAACAATGTAAAGTACGTCCGGGAGCTGCACTTTACATTATGTACACAGGCTATGTTGTGCGGCCGCTATTGACTGAACACAATAGACATGTCAATTATTTTGTGCGGCTGCAGAGAACAACGGCCATAGTGTATAAACTATGGCCGTGATTCCATGCAATTTAATCCACAGCGGCATTAAACAACTGGCGTTTTTGCAATCTGCCACAACGGCCATTGTTTAATGAAAAAATCCCCTGTGTGAACGCGGCCTCAGTAGGGAGCAGAGTAATGAAGGGGTTAAGTAACTGTCATTTCCTCCCCCTCCATAGGATATACATGACAGTTACACTGTCACACTATGTTACAGCTTCCATGTAAATATATGCTGGGGGTGGGGGTGGTGAGACGCCTAACAGTGGCATCTACCATCCAGAACATAGGAGTCATCTAACAGATACATTGGGAGCTCCTTCACGATGGAGCCGTCAGGTTAGGACAACACTCAGCATGTACCATAAAGCATAATGTCATCTGCATCCAACCTGGGGAAGGGGTGTATTCCTGATAAATTATTACCCTAAATAAAGCCCCTCTATAGACCCCATCCTGCACCACCAGGCAGAGAAAACACTGATTATTACTATTATTTACTAATGGGACTAAAAATGGAGCAGAAAACAAATGCTGTAATGTTATATTGTAGAAGTCCAGTGCAGGTACATATAGGGGGAGATTTATCAAACATGGTGTAAGGTGAAACAGGCTCAGTTGCCCCTAGCAACCAATCAGATTCCACCTTTCATTTTCCAAAGAGTCTGTGAGGAATGAAAGGTGGAATCTGATTGGTTGCTAAGGGCAACTGAGCCAGTTTCACTTTACACCATGTTTGATAAATCTTCCCCATAGTATTCATCTCTGTGTGCTCTAGCCACACCCACTGCTTGTGATGTCATCATGACACGTATGAGGATGATGTCACAATAGAACCTGGTTGTGACAATAAAACCAAGCTGCACCCTGACAGCAGTGTTAGTCCAGGCTAACTCTGGAGTAGGAGTAGGAGCGTAGGAGTCTCTCAGGATGACACTCGGCAAGAGAAACCGATCTCGTAAGAATACTCGGGTCACTGTGGCCCAGCCACAAAACCCTGCCCCACCCCCAAACCCTGCCCCATCCCACCCTGCCCCACCACCAAACCGTGCCCCATCCCACCCTGCCCCACCCCTTGCCCCATCCCACCCTGCCCCACCACCAAACCGTGCCCCACCACCAAACCCTGCCCCACCACCAAACCCTGCCCCACCCCTTGCCCCATCCCACCCTGCCCCACCAGCAAGACCAGCTCGCATTCTGAAGAGGGCATATAAGGACATCTGCGAGCCCATGGAGGTTGGAGGACGGCAGTTCCCCGACGACGTGGAGATGCTGGATGTTTCCATCAAGAGGAGAAAGGTTTCCAAAACCCACCTGTCGGCAGTGGAGGATATGGAGGTGGACTGAAGCCTCCAGGTACAGATGGAGGATCAGCCTACATACAACATCTATTGGGACTCATCTAGAGGTAAGAGCCTGACAGTGACAACCATCTCATCTCTGACTGTTCTACAAATGTGCAAAGACAAAATATTCATTTCCTCACTCATTTATTTCTCTGATTTCTTTGCAGTTTCCCAATAACCTCTATAACATCTGAGGCTCCTGAAGACTCCAACAGAGGAGACCATCTATATCATCTGAGGCTCCTGAAGACTCCAACAGAGAGGAGACCATCTATATCATCTGAGGCTCCTGAAGACTCCAACAGAGAGGAGACCATCTATATCATCTGAGGCTCCTGAAGACTCCAACAGAGAGGAGACCATCTATATCATCTGAGGCTCCTGAAGACTCCAACAGAGAGGAGACCATCTATATCATCTGAGGCTCCTGAAGACTCCAACAGAGAGGAGACCATCTTTAAACACAGGTGTCAAACTCAAGCCCTCCAGCTGTTGCAAAACTACAATTCCCATCATGCCTGGACAGCCAAAGCCAAAGGCGCGCGAGCCCTTCCATTCAAACAGACAGAAGGCAGGATTCGGTGCCAATTCCATAGTGTGAACGAGCCCTAACAGCTGAGACTCTCATGAACACTCATCCAGAGAGCAGACCATCAGTAGCCGACCACTCATCCTCACAAAACTTTTGAAATTTACTGAATTATTAATAAATATATATTTTTATACCAAGTTTTCATCTTTTAATCTTTTATGTTTCTCTCACATAATACGGGGTCTTATATTGTTTATTTTTTCGTGTAAAAAAAAAAAAAAAAAAGGCTAGGGCTATGGGGGTAGGTGTTCTTGTCCACACAGTATGACCCTACACTGTAGCCCCACTGTACACTCTACACGGTAGTTAGCCGTTGTAGTGCACAAGGAGGTAGGCTGGGAGTTGTAGTGCACAAGGAGGTAGGGTGGGAGGTGTAGTGCACAAGGAGGTAGGGTGGGAGGTGTAGTGCACAAGGAGGTAGGCTGGGAGGTGTAGTGCACAAGGAGGTAGGCTGGGAGGTATAGTGCACAAGGAGGTAGGCTGGGAGGTGTAGTGCACAAGGAGGTAGGCTGGGAGGTACAGGGGAATTAAAAAGCGTAAAAAAAAGGTTGAAAAAAAATTCATAACAAAAGTTCTAATAATCCTAGCCTTTTACTTTTGTTCAAAAACTAAAAATATAAAAAACACAACAAACATTTGGCATCATTGCATGCGTAATTGTCCGAACTATAAAACGTAACAAAAAAGTGATCAAAAAGTCACAAATAAAAACATGGTACATGGAGGCATCATATCCACGGCCTGGGGGGGGGGTCATTATATTTGTATTTTAAGCGCTTTTTTCACACTTTATTAAAGGGGTATTCCCCCCCCAATTTTTTTTTGCATTAATACGTTGCCCACCCGTGGCTTTCCACTTTTCGAATATAAAGTTATTATGGATTCTGCACAGTTTTGCTGTGATCTAGGTGCCCCCACCCCCACAGATTGCATAGAATCATCAGCTCTCAGTCCACTCCGACACGGCTCCCTGCTCCTGCCCCGACCCTCCAAGACGGCATCACGTATCCTCAGTCTCTTCAGTGTCCACTGAAGTGAGTGAGGACACTGACAGCTGCTGATCAGTGCCTCCTGACTCCCTCCCCCCAGGTCACCTTTCTGCCCCCCCCCACCTCTGAGCTCACCTGTGCCCCCGCAAACAATCCCGGTGATCGGTGCCCCCCCCCCCTCCCCAGGACTCACCAGCAGCGGCGACACCAAACCTCCCTCCCCGAGACTCAGCAGCAGCCGCGGCGGCACCCGTTCCCCCCCAGAACTCACCAGCAGCGGCTCCAGCGGCACCCGCCTCAAATCCCCCTCGGACCCAGCGGCGGCACCCGCTCACACACCCGAAACCCCCCACCCCACCTTCCAGGACTCAGCAGCAGCCGCGGCGACACCCGCCTCCACCCCCCGGGAGCCAGCGGCAACGGCGGCGGCACCCGCTCACCACATGATCCCTCCCCCCGGGACTCAGCTGGAGGGGTGCCGGCGGAGATGCCGGGGCTGGTAATGGGGGCGGCGGCGGCCAGAGATGCCGGGGCTGATGGGGCAGAGGTATCTGGACTGCGGGACCCCCCCCCCCCCTCCTCAATAAGCAGAAGCGGCGGCGACACCCGCTCCCCCCCGGGGACCCAAGTGCAGCTAACACCAGCGGTGAGGGCGGGTGGAGATGCCGGGGCTGATGATGAGGGGGGTGGCAGCGGGAATGCCGGGGCTGCGGGGCTTATTCCCCCTGGAATAAGCAGCAGCAGCACCACCCACTCACATCCCACCCCTCCTCCTCCCGGGAATCACCAGCTTGCGGCGGCACCCGCTCAACCCCACCCCCCGGGACCCAGCAGGGGCGGCACCCACTCCCCTCGGCACAGCCCCCGCCCCAGGACTCACCAGCAGCGCCAGCAACCAACCCCAGCATGGGACTTTGACTGCTGACTTTGATGCTGCTGACCCTAGGATTGACCTCTTGTGAAACTGTGCCAGTCTCTGCCATCTGCTTCCAGATATGAAACTTTCAATCACTCGGCTCTGCTACGTCGCCCACTCGGCTCTGCTATATCACAAACTCAACTCTGCAATGCAACTCACTCAACTCTGCAATGCAACTCACTCAACTCTGCAATGCAACTCACTCAACTCTGCTATACCTTGTGGATATCAGCTCTTCTTCATCATGGACCAATCACACATAAGCATTGCATGATGGGAGATATAGTTCTCTGGTTGGCGCCATGTTGGATATAGTTCAGCTTTTTTTAAAACTTGTAACTATGGAACGGAAGCAGCTAGAAAGACGGGAGATGGCTCAAAATTCTCATGGGGACTTGGTGACTAAGACTATCTAGGTTTGGGAGTATTTCATTTTTTTAGCTCTTGGGGGGATTACCCCTTTAAGTATCGAAATGGTATTGAGCACCAAAATAAAAAATATGGAATCGGTATTGAACTCAAAATTCTGGTATTGTGACATCCCTAGGGTCCATACCATAAAACAAAACCAGTAAAGCAATAACACAGACCATAGAACAGGGTTAGGGCCATTTTACATGGCATGATATGCAAGGACGCAAGTGAGCGAGCTGGGCGCTCATTTGCCATGCTTTAGAAGGCGCGATTAATCGTGCGGCCAGACTGAATGAACAATTACTGTATTCTTTGTGCGGCCATTCAAATGTATCGGTAACGGTCTCTCATCCTGTTTACACAGCGAGATGTGTGGCCGATAAGGATAAATTGTTTTCCTGTTTCATGGCTGATCGCTGACACTTTTATGCCGGACGCTTATCAGTAGAGATGAGCGAACCTTAAGCATGCTCGAGTTCATCCGAACCCGAACTTTCGGCATTTGATTAGCAGGGGCTGCTGAAGTTGGATAAAGCCCTAAGGCTATGTGGAAAACATGGATATAGTCATTGGCTGTATCCATGTTTTCCAGACAACCTTAGGGCTTTATCCAAGTTCAGCAGCCCCCGCTAATCAAATGCCGAACGATCAGGTTCGGATGGACTCGAGCCCGAACCCGGTTCGCTCATCTCTACTTATCAGCCAAAGGAGCAATTCTAGCAAAACTCCTTGGCGATAATTGGCCCGTGTAAAAGGGCCTTAAAGGGAACCAATTATCACATTTGTGCTGATTGGGCTCCAAGAACAACTGCACGCACCTCACAGACAGCTCTCTGGTGGTGTCGGGGGTCTGGGCTCTGTGGTAAAATGCATTTTAATCCGGCGTGCAAGGCAGGGGGAAAGCCGTGACTAGTCATCTAGGCTGTGACTGGTCACGACTGTCTGTCCTGTCAGCACGCTCTGCAGGGTGAGTGACAGGCAAGGAGGACCATTAGCAGGCCCACGGAGCCTAGATCCCCCAATACCACCAGAGGTCTGTGCAGCCGTTCTGGGAACCCAATCAGCACAAATGCGCTGACTGGTTTGCTTTAAGTCCATGTATTACAAACCACATCGGAGATTTTTGAGGATTTATTGTACACAATACAGACGGAGTAGGGACAGAAAAACTGAAGCCAGAGGTCACATTAATTCGTGTACACGTAATTTATATATACCTAAAATCTGGCAGGCTCAACTGCAGCTTCTTTCGCGCCTTATTTCTTGTGATGTAGTTGGTGGCTGAACCGCTCTCATACTGAAAGAGAAAAGAAATGGATTAGATACTGAATATATATATATACGAATTATAGAGTGTCATAGCCAGGGACAAAACTTTCTGACAAAGGGAAATCTGATTGCAATATACAAATATATGAATGGACAATTTTCACACCTAGGCCTGTAACCATGACCAGAGGAAAGAAGGTTTCACTGCCAGCACAGACAGGGATTCTTTACTGTAAGAGCAGTGAGACTATGGAACTCACTACCACATGATATTGTCATGGCTGATTCAATGAATATGTCCTATTGGCATCTGTCTCATGAGGGTTCTTGCCTTCTTTTGGATTAACACAGTAGGGTAATTGGTTGAACCTGAAGAACTTGTCTCATTTTCAACCTTCTTAAAGTGTACCTGTCAGCATCAGCGGCACAGTTCTATGTTCATCCAAAACTTCTGGACTCCACGTATATGAACAGGCTGTATTGCACGCAACTCCCATTAGATAAGAAGGGGGAACAGCATGCATTATGGTCTCACTGCATGTTCATATCATGGAGTCCTGAACGGATATTTTATGACACATTGCTGGATCTACTAAAACAATTCCCTATGTAACCTAGATACTTAAGGGGTTATCCAGCGCTACAAAAACAAGGCCACTTTCTTCCAGATACAGCACCACTCTAGTCTCCAGCTTGGGGGGGGGGTTTGCTGCTCAGTTCCATTGAAGTGAATGGACCTTAATTGCAAACCGCACCTGAACTGGAGACAAGAGTCGTGTTGTCTCTGAAAGAAAATAGCCATGTTTTTGTAGCACTGGATAAGCCCTTTAAAGGGGTACTCCAGCGTGGGGGCTATTTTTAGATGTGGCCGGGGAGGAGGTGGTTGAAAAAAAAAAAAAAAAAAAAAAAAAGACGTCCACTCACCTCCCCGGTTCCAGCGGCGGGTCCTGCATCGCGGCCCTCCGGTGCCCGGCTGCTTCCAGGTGTCTGACGCAGGTCTGAGACGTGACGTCTCAGGGCCGCTCAGCCACTAAGTGAAGGAGACGGGATCTGAGTGGACTTGAAACAGATCCCGCCTCCTTCACTGAGTGGCTGAGCGGACCTGAGACATCACGTCTCGGGCGGCGTCAGACACCGGGAAGTGGCCGGGAACCGGGCACCAGAGCGCCACGATGCAGAACCCGCCGCTGGAAACGGGGAGGGGAGTGGACATTCTTTTTTGCAGCCACATCTAAAAATAGCCCCCACGCTGGAGTACCCCTTTAAAGTAACTGTACCACCAGGCTCAGCCAGAAGCACTGGAGGCGGGCCAACCCACCCTTAGTGGGAGGAAACCCCTGCCCCTCTATGATTGGGTTCCATTGATTCTAATGGAGTCACGCCATGGAGGGGCTGGTGGTACAGTCACTTTAAAGGAGAAGCCCAGCCAAAAAAAAAAAAAATACAGAGTAGACAGAGGGATGCAGGAACATATTAAAGAATCAATACTTACCTGTCCCCATGCTCCCGCAGCACGACCACTCTCAGACCCCTGCCATATCACGACCTGGCTCAGGAATCAGCTCAGTCAGTCAGTGACTGGGGTGGGACACTGCTGCAGTCACTGACTGGCTGAGCGGGTCCTTCCTGCCGGGTTTGGATGACACTGGAGCCCAGCGGCAGTTGGGGACTTGGTGACAGGGGCAGGTAAGTATTGATTCTTTATTTTCTTCCAGTTTTTTTTTTATTTTGTCCAGACTTTTCCTTTAACATGCTACCCTCCACCACTCAGAGAACCAGGCAGAAGGATAGTCTTCACTTCCCATATGTCTATATGTGGATTCCACCAGAACAGGTAACAATCACCTCCAGCAGATCTAAGCAATGGAAGCCCCATCATGGAGGCGGTCAGGCTGTCCCCATTGGGACAGTGGGCGAGGTGGACCGTGTGTGAGGGGGGGACAGTGTCAGCTCTTCTATGCTGCTGTCCATTCCTCCCCTCACGCCGAGCAGAGCAAAGATGACGCCAGCGGCCTGTCACCTTCGCACAGCCCGGACCTGGATGTACATAACATCTCCGGCCCCCACCATACTGCTGACAGTATACAAGGACCCGCTCACCTTCTTCTTTTCCAGGCCTCCCATCGCTTCTTCACGGTACAGACCTCTCCGGAACTCGTTTACACGTGTATTCCGCACGCTGACTAAGGTAATGTCTAAATCCCATACTGTAAAAGGACCTGCTGACATCACAAGGTCACATGACTTCCTCAAGCCATGTGACTGTACAGCAGGTGTGGCTTATTCAGTTTAGCCTGGCTGGTCTACACGACTGCCACAAGTTTGCTTCTCTCTGCAGGTCCTTTCCACAGGTAATTGTTAGGGGGGGGACACAACAGTAAGTATATAATGGTGGGTGCAGTAGTACATGGGAAGGGGTGCAGTACAGCACAATGGTGGGTGCAGTAGTACATGAGGGAGGGGTGCAGTACAGTATAATGGTGGGTGCAGTAGTACATGGGGGAGGGGTGCAGTACAGTATAATGGTGGGTGCAGTAGTACATGGGGGGGAGGGGGTGCAGTACAGTATAATGGTGGGTGCAGTAGTACATGAGGGAGGGGTGCAGTACAGTATAATGGTGGGTGCAGTAGTACATGGGGGAGGGGTGCAGTACAGTATAATGGTGGGTGCAGTAGTACATGAGGGAGGGGGCACAGCAGTACAGTATAATGGTGGGTGCAGTAGTACATGGGGAGGGGTGCAGTACAGTATAATGGTGGGTGCAGTAGTACATGGGGAGGGGTGCAGTACAGCATAATGGTGGGTGCAGTAGTACATGGGGAGGGGGTGCAGTACAGCATAATGGTGGGAGCAGTAGTACATGGGGAGGGGTGCAGTACAGTATAATGGTGGGTGCAGTAGTACATGAGGGAGGGGGCACAGCAGTACAGTATAATGGTGGGTGCAGTATATGGGGGAGGGGGTGCAGTACAGTATAATGGTGGGTGCAGTAGTACATGGGGGAGGGGTGCAGTACAGTATAATGGTGGGTGCAGTAGTACATGAGGGAGGGGGCACAGCAGTACAGTATAATGGTGGGTGCAGTAGTACATGGGGAGGGGTGCAGTACAGTATAATGGTGGGTGCAGTAGTACATGGGGAGGGGTGCAGTACAGTATAATGGTGGGTGCAGTAGTACATGGGGGGAGGGGTGCAGTACAGCATAATGGTGGGTGCAGTAGTACATCTGGTACTGCCGTATGGGGCCCGGACCCTAAGAGACACGGGGGGGGGCCCGGCAGGCCCGCCGGCCGCCGCCCCCCAACCGCTACGCTAGGGGGGCCCGCACGGCCCCCCTTGCCACCTGTTTTTGAGCATCCCGAGAAGCTGCGGCCACGCAGCTTCTCGGGATGCAATGACCGCTTTAATGTTCGGAACATTCGGAACATTAAAGCGATCAGAATACAGGAGAAGGACCTGTCAGCGTCCTCCTCCTGTATTCTCTCCCATAGGCTGCCGGCACTTCATACCAGCAGCCTATGGGAGGCCGGGCCGTGATCATGTGCCCCTCCGGCAGGCGTGATGATGTGACGTCATCACGTCTGCCGGAAGTCCCGTCCCTGCGGCTCGCAAAATGGAGCCCGAAGAGGAGGAGGAAGAGTTGCTGCCTGCACAGCACGGATTAGGTGAGTAGGATGTTTGTTTTTTTTAGGGGCACCTCTGGGGGCGTTATTAGTGTATGGGGGCATTAGTGTATGGGGGCACCTCTGGGGGCATTATTAGTGTATGGGGGCACCTCTGGGGGCATTATTAGTATATGGGGGCACCTCTGGGGGCATTATTAGCTCATGGGGGCACCTCTGGGGGCATTATTAGTGTATGGGGGCACCTCTGGGGGCATTATTGGTGTATGGGGGCACCTCTGGGGGCATTATTGGTGTATGGGGGCACCTCTGGGGGCATTATTAGTGTATGGGGGCACCTCTGGGGGCATTATTAGTGTATGGGGGCACTTCTGGGGGCATTATTAGTATATGGGGGGCACCTCTGGGGGCATTATTAGTTCATGGGGGCACCTCTGGGGGCATTATTAGTATATGGGGGCACCTCTGGGGGCATTATTAGTATATGGGGGCACCTCTGGGGGCATTATTAGTATATGGGGGCACCTCTGGGGGCATTATTAGTATATGGGGGCACCTCTGGGGGCATTATTAGTATATGGGGGCACCTCTGGGGGCATTATTAGTTTATGGGGGCACCTCTGGGGGCATTATTAGTGTATGGGGGCACCTCTGGGGGCATTATTAGTGTATGGGGGCACCTCTGGGGGCATTATTAGTGTATGGGGGCACCTCTGGGGGCATTATTAGCTCATGGGGGCACCTCTGGGGGCATTATTAGCTCATGGGGGCACCTCTGGGGGCATTATTAGTATATGGGGGCACCTCTGGGGGCATTATTAGTTCATGGGGGCACCTCTGGGGGCATTATTAGTGCATGGGGGTACCTCTGGGGGCATTATTAGTTCATGGGGGCCACCTCTAGGGGCATTATTAGCTCATGGGGGCACAGCTGGGAATCCTACATACAGGGGGCACAGCAGGGGATCCTACATACAGGGGGCATCCCACACAGCGCAGTTACTATGGGAGCCTACAGGGGGGAGAAAGGAAAGGAAGTTGCTAGAAATGTGCGGAGCCTAAATTGTTTGTCTCGCAGGTTCTAAGGGGATGAAACGTATCTGGAAGGACTCATCATGGAGGTCTGGGCCGGATGGAGAGGAAAAGGGAAAGTGACGCCTCAGATCAAAGAAGACGTCACCTGTGAGTCCCTGTATGACACTTTTCTTATTTTGTAGAACATCATTTAGTAGGGGCGCCCCGAGGTGACAGCTACTACATTATCTGTACTCAGAGATATCACTGTGTTATCTGTGGTGTTACATAGGACTGCAGGTGACTACTACATTATCTGTACTCAGAGATATCACTGTGTTATCTGTGGTGTTACATAGGACTGCAGGTGACATCTACATTATCTGTACTCAGAGGGATATCACTGTGTTATCTGTGCTGTTACACAGGACTGCAGGTGACATCTACTACATGATCTATACTCAGAGATATCACTGTGTTATCTGTGCTGTTACATAGGACTGCAGGTGAAATCTACTACATTATCTGTACTCAGAGATACCACTGTGTTATGTGGTGTTACATACTATGCAGGTGATATCAGGTGATTTCTCCAGGTTGCAGAAGTTCAAACTTCATCGTGCCCTGGTGTGCTGGTGTCTGTATACATGTGTGCTGGTGCCTGTATGTGTGTATACATGTGTGCTGGTGTCTGTATACATGTGTGCTGGTGTCTGTATACATGTGTGCTGGTGTCTGTGTGTGAGATCAATTCTAGAGAACTGGCTCATATACCCCATTTTCCCCAGTGGCTTAAAATGTAACCTCTGTTATACAGTTATAAAATTGTAGAAATTAAATGTGAACAAGGTGCAATTCAAATAGACACTTACTTGTATAGCTGCCTCTTGTGCTCTGTATGCAGTGCATTATACTCACCCTTGCAACGTACAATTTATAGCGTGTCTACAAGCCCAGCGGGGCTCATTATGATGGAGACTAAAACTTATACAAGAGTGGGGTAGGGGTTCCCCTGTATTCAGAATGCTGTTGAGTGCTAGGCAATGCCCCATCTGGGATTATTGAATTTCGAGGGTCTATGCAGAGCAGGATAAAGACACCTCTGCTGCACAAACAGGATCTCCTAGAAAGCGTTCTCACCGCCATGTATTCGCTATCACTGGCTTGGGTGAGCTAAACTAGTCTGCCTGGGGGGGGGGTGATTTGTATATGCTCACTAACATGGAACAGCCTCATTATATTAGCCTTATCAACATATTCTATGTTAGTGAGCATACCGGGGGGGGGGGGGGGATATTGGTGAACATATACAAATCAAACAGCCCCCCAGACCCTCGAAATTCAATAACCCCAAACGGGGCATTGCCTAGTACTCAACAGCATTCTGAATACAGGGGAACCCCTACCCCACTCTTGTATAAGTTTTAGTCTCCATCATAATGAGCCCCGCTGGGCTTGTAGACACGCTATAAATTGTACGTTGCAAGGGTGAATATAATGCATTGCATACAGAGCACAAGAGGCAGCTATACAAGTAAGTGTCTATTTGAATTGCACCTTGTTCACATTTAATTTCTACAATTCTATAACTGTATAACAGAGGTTACATTTTAAGCCACTGGGGAAAATGGGGTATATGAGCCAGTTCTCTAGAATTGATCTGAACCAAATTATACCTCCCAGCAAGGCGTGGGGCGAACACACTATTTTTTTTTTTTTTTATTAATGTGGGGGGCCCAGACACTTTGGTTGTATGGGGCCCCGAAATTCCTGATGGCGGCCCTGGGTGCAGTAGTACATGGGGAGGGGGTGCAGTACAGTATAATGGTGGGTGCAGTAGTACATGGGGGAGGGGGTGCAGTACAGTATAATGGTGGGTGCAGTAGTACATGGGGAGGGGTGCAGTACAGCATAATGGTGGGTGCAGTAGTATATGGGGGAGGGGGTGCAGTACAGCATAATGGTGGGTGCAGTAGTACATGGGGGAGGGGGTGCAGTACAGCATAATGGTGGGTGCAGTAGTACATGGGGGAGGGGGTGCAGTACAGTATAATGGTGGGTAAAGTAGTACATGGTGGATGTGGTGCATGGAGGCATAATGATGGGTGCACCCCCTCCCCCACATACTACTGCACCCACCATTGTGCCTCCTTGCACCCCCTCCCCCATGTACTACTGCACCCACCATTATACTGTACTGCACCCCCTCCCCCATGTACTACTGCACCCACCATTATACTGTACTGCACCCCCTCCCCCATGTACTACTGCATCCCACCATTGTGCCTCCTTGCACCCCCTCCCCCATATACTGCACCCACCATTGTTCCTCCTTCCACCTGTTAGTGAAACCATCATATTTACTGTTGTCCACCCCCCCCCCCCATAACAATTTCCTGTAGAACGGACGTGCAGTGGCACAATTGGAGACGCAAACTCGTGGCAGCCGTGTAGACCAGCCAGGCTAAACTGAATAAGCCTCGCCTGCTGTACAGTCACGTGAATTGAGGAAGTCATGTGACCTTGTGACGTCAGCAGGTCTCTTTACAGTATGGGATTTGGACATTACCATTCTCAGATCCGCAGCTCCGTTCTCAAGTTACGACTTTCTCTGTATGTTGATGGGTCAGACCTGACACCAGTATACAGAGAAGGTCGGAACTCGGGAATGGAGCAGCAGATCTGAAAATGGAATCAGCGCGGCGGCCCGATTCCGTAAGTATGCAGCACTTATAGATTTACTTGCAGCCTGGACCAGTGAGGCAGGGGTTAAGGCTATTAACCAGGCTGTGTCCTGAAGATGCTGCTTTCTCTCCCCTGTGCCTGTATCTTACACTGCACCCAGCCCAGGGGGGCACTTAACCCCCTTCCTTGCTGGTATGGGTGCAGTTTGAAGTGTCTGGCCCCCAGAGGGTTGAGTGTGGATACCATGCATCCATACTTAACCCCTTAGGTGCCGGACAGTAAGCAGCTATCTGTAAAGATGCCGCTACTGTAAGCAGTAGAACACCAGTCACAATGATGGGTGTTCTACTCCTGCCTTTTTTGTGCGTCTCTTTCTTTTTGTTTTCAGATAACGGTACCCAGAGGATTACATTGGATTCTGTGGACTACGTCGATGATCCTTTTTTTTTTTCTTTTTAAAAAGGTCAATGAGGGGTTTAGGGGTGTTTTTAAATAAAAAAATATCAATTGTGTCTTGTGTTTTTTTATTTACATCACAGGCTTAGTAGTGGAAGCTGTCTGATAGACAGCATCCATTACTAAGGGTGGTATTACACGGGCCGATGGGAGCCCGATAATAACCATTACACAGCCCCATAATTGTTTAACATGGGCAGCGAGGACATTGTTACTGATGTCCTTGTAGCCCTTGTTTTAACTGTATACATTACCTATCCAGGCTACAGGGCTCCTCTTCCTCTGTGCTTCTCACCGAGTCCCGCGCACTCCAGCTTCAGAGCAGCCTGTCTCAGCTGACAGGCCGCTCAGCCAATCACTGGCCACTGCGGTCCCGGCCTGTGATTGGCTGAGCGGCCTGTCAGCTGACACAGGCCGCCCTGATGCACGGGACCCAGGGAGAAGCACAGAGGAAGATTAGCCCTGCAGCCTGCATAGGTATGTATTCCTCTTTGTATATCGTCGGCCACGCACCGCTATTACACGTATCGGTGCGCGGTCGGCGCCCGACAATTATAGGTCAGAACCTGCATCAACGATCAGCCGATGATCATTGTCTTTATGACATGGAACGATAATCGACCGGATAGGTCCGATTATCGTTCCGTGTAATAGTACCCTAAGTGGGGGGGTTAGCGTTAGTGATAAAATGGCTAACACTAAACACCCCCCGGCTACCGCCCAGTCCAGGAGAGCCAAATTTGATGCTCCGGGACTAATGGCACCCGGCTCTTCCTAGTAATCTGGTGGCATTGGGTACTGGGGTAATATTGTGGGGGTAGCGTTAGCCATTTTATACTGACTAACATTAAGCCCCGACTTTGTAATGGATGCCATCCACTACTAAGCCTGTAATGTAAGAAAAAAAAACAAGACACAATTGATAATTATGTTTTATTTGTAAAAACCCTAAAACCCTCGTTGACCATTTTATAAAAAAAAACTAGTCGTTAACATCGTCTATGGAATCCAACATAGTCCTGGAAATACCGGTGTCTAAAGACCCCTCGGGGGGTTAAAAGGGTAGTTCGGCCATTGCCCCTTTTTTCAGAATGCCCTGGGGGGATGGGGTGGTGAAAAGAATAACACTCACTTACCTTACTGGCTGCTCTCCCACCCCATTCAGTTCTATCCGCAATTGCTGATACAACTGAATATACTGCTGGCGGGAGCTCCCTCTTCTGCCTCTGGTACTTCTGCCAGACCTGACAAGAGGAGACCAGAGCCCAAGAAGAAGAGCAGGAACCTGGACAGGTGAGCTTATCCCAAGAAATACAACCCCCATCATGCCCTGCTTAACAGTTCATGGTTTGAGTTGTAGTTTTGCAGCCTGTAGCTCTCCCGGTTGCAGAACTACAACACCCATCATGTCCTGCTGGCAGTTCATGAGAGGAGTTGTCGTTTTTCAGCTGGAGAGTCAAAGATTGGGAAAAATTGATAAGAGAGTCAGTCCATTAATAATAGGGGACAATGGCACAGTACATGAGGGGGACACAGTGACACAATGCAAGAGGGGGAGGTCGTAGCACATTACATGAGGACAGTGACAGTTCATTGGAACACGGTGACACATTAGAGGGTGTCACTTTAGGATGCATTCACACTATGGGATAACCCGCTGTGGATTCTGTTGCTCGCCCCCACTTGCGCGCATCTCCATTCTATGGTGAGGCAGATAACGCCATCCACCCGAAGAATTGACATGTCAATTCTTTGGGCGGACAGGTGGCTGCGTCTTACTTTTCTGTCTCACTCTGTACTGAACCCTCCTGCAGCTACAACAGATTGTGTAGGACCCTCCTGCATCTTAATCACATTGCGCAGGACCCTCCATCACATTGATTTCCAACTTCCAGCAGCTCTTTCTTATATTATTTTGCTTTATTTGTGTTACTTATCTGCTAAGTCTTCTTTAGGATCCATTGTTTTCTCTTTTGGTGGCTTCAGAGACAATTACCAGTGATCAATAGAGTTAAGGGTCCATTACACAGGGCGACTATGAGCGGTTTGTTAAGCCAAACGCCGATAATCAGCCTGTGTAATATCGTTTGGTTGCTTGGTTTTCACCAGGCATAAAATCCTCGCCCGTTGCTCATACATGTATTGTGTAATAGGGGAGCGATGGGTGATGAAAGTGAAGGGACGCACAAATAATCCAAATGATTGTTCGGGCAGCCACTTCCTCTGCCATCCGCACAATGTCTGAGCATCTAATAGCTCAGACAAACATTTGGCAGCATCTGGAGTTGTAATACCATGACATACAATCATCTTCCCAGAACCATTTAATATTGTAACTTGAGGAACCGCTGTTTAATAGTGTGATGACAATATCTGAAAGTGCGGCTGATATAACTCTACAACAGGGTCCTTCTGCAGTATGGGAAATAGCCATTCCTGAGTGAGGAGGCTAAATCCCATCACTCACAAGGACCTTTCCTACATGTCACCTTCACGGTATAGGATAGGTAAAAAAGGTCCTTCTGCAGTATGGGAAATAGCTATTACAATGTGAGGGGGCTAAACCTCGTCACTCACAAGGACCTTTCCTACATGTCAACCTTCACGGTATACAAACCAAAAAAGAAAAAAGGGCTGGACACATCAAGTAAGTGCACACCACAAATGTAAAGTATCAAAAAATATGAGTTTTATTAAACAATTAATCAAACACCAGACACATGGTTAAAAACATCTAAAAAGTTCCATTGAGGAACACAATAATGATCAAGGTAGACCCACATACACAAATAAAGAGTGGGTCAATACCCTACAGGGGGCTAAATGCACATAATAGTGCAACCATGACTGGAGCTGCCACAAATCACAGCGAATAACAAATAACAAAGAAAAAAAACACATCCATGCATAAATAATGAAATCAAGAAAAATCAATATAAGAGAATATTACAATGAATAATTCCAGATGATCTCTCAAAAATAACAAATACTAGTTAAACAGAAAACAACAATTACCCTGTTGCCCGCGAACAGGCTAGGGCCACAATAGCAACTCGGAAAATTCAAACGGTCATGGAGTAATCACCCCTGGAGACTTTCCAGGGGTGATTACTCCATGATCGTTTGAATTTTCTGAGTTGCTATTGTGGCCCTAGCCTGTTCGCGGGCAACAGGGTAATTGTTGTTTTCTGTTTAACTTGTATTTGTTATTTTTGAGAGATCATCTGGAATTATTCATTGTAATATTCTCTTATATTGATTTTTCTTGATTTCATTATTTATGCATGGATGTGTTTTTTTTCTTTGTTATTTGTTATTCGCTGTGATTTGTGGCAGCTCCGGTCATGGTTGCACTATTATGTGCATTTAGCCCCCTGTAGGGTATTGACCCACTCTTTATTTGTGTATGTGGGTCTACCTTGATCATTATTGTGTTCCTCAATGGAACTTTTTAGATGTTTTTAACCATGTGTCTGGTGTTTGATTAATTGTTTAATAAAACTTATATTTTTTGATACTTTACATTTGTGGTGTGCACTTACTTGATGTGTCCAGCCCTTTTTTCTTTTTTGGTTTGCATTTGATTTACTCTGGACATATAGTAGCACCCCTTTGCTGACATTTTGGGTAGAGCCTCCAAATTTGTTTGTTCGGTAACCTTCACGGTATAGGCTAGGTGGTAAAGGTCCTTCTGCAGTATGGGAAATAGACATTACTATGTGAGGGGGCTAAACCCCATCACTCACAAGGACCTTTCCTTCATGTCACCTTCACGGTATAGGCTAGGTGGTAAAGGTCCTTCTGCAGTATGGGTAATAGCCATTACTATGTGAGGAGGCTAAATCCCATGACTGAAAAGGACCTTTCCTACATGTCACCTTCACGGTATAGGATAGGTAAAAAAAGGTCCTTCTGCAGTATGGGAAATAGCCATTCCTGAGTGAGGAGGCTAAATCCCATCACTCACAAGGACCTTTCCTACATGTCACCTTCACGGTATAGGATAGGTGGAAAAGGTCCTTCTGCAGTATGGGAAATAGCCATTCCTGAGTGAGGAGGCTAAACCCCATGACTGAAAAGGACTATGTGAGGAGGCTAAATCCCATGACTGAAAAGGACCTTTCCTACATGTCACCTTCACGGTATAGGATAGGTAAAAAAGGGTCCTTCTGCAGTATGGGAAATAGCCATTCCTGAGTGAGGAGGTTAAACCCCATGACTGAAAAGGACCTTTTCTACATGTCACCTTCATGGCATAGGATAGGTGAAAAAGGTCCTTCTGCAGTATGGGAAATAGCCATTACTATGTGAGGAGGCTAAATCCCATCACTGAAAAGGACCTTTTCTACATGTCACCTTCATGGCATAGGATAGGTGAAAAAGGTCCTTCTGCAGTATGGGAAATAGCCATTACTATGTGAGGAGGCTAAATCCCATCACTGAAAAGGACCTTTCCTACATGTCACCTTCATGGTATAGGATAAGTGGCAAAGGTCCTTCTGCAGTATGGGAAATAGACATTACTATGTGAGGGGGCTAAACCCCATCACTCACAAGGACCTTTCCTACATGTCAACCTTCATGGTATAGGATAGGTGGCAAAGGTCCTTCTGCAGTATGGGAAATAGAAATTACTATGTGGGAGGCTAAATCCCATCACTGAAAAGGACCTTTCCTACATGTCAACCTTCATGGTATAGGATAAGTGGCAAAGGTCCTTCTGCAGTATGGGAAATAGAAATTACTATGTGGGAGGCTAAACCCCATCACTGAAAAGGACCTTTCCTACTTGTCACCTTCAAGATATAGGCTAGGTGGTAAAGGTCCTTCTGCAGTATGGGAAATAGCCATTCCTGAGTGAGGAGGCTAAATCCCATGACTGAAAAGGACCTTTCCTACATGTCACCTTCACGGTATAGGATAGGTAAAAAAAGGTCCTTCTGCAGTATGGGAAATAGCCATTCCTGAGTGAGGAGGCTAAATCCCATGACTGAAAAGGACCTTTCCTACATGTCACCTTCACGGTATAGGATAGGTAAAAAAAGGTCCTTCTGCAGTATGGGAAATAGTGTTACGCCTGGAGTAGTGGATCCACTGGACCGTCACCAGCGATGGCACTAACCTCACCAGGGAGCGGAGTCTAAGGGGCTGCTGGTTTTCACCAGAGCCCGCCGCAAGGCGGGATGGACTTGCTGCGGCAGGCGACCCCCAGGTCGCTACCCCTAGCTTGGTTGCTGGTGATGGCAGGCGAGGCGTGGCAGGAGCAGTAGGCAGGAGATGGTAGTGGCAGAGGTCTGTAGTCGTGACCGGAGGAGACAGGCTGAAGACAGGAGCAATAGAGTAACGGGGAAGCAGGAACTAGGACTAGGGACCAGGTAGTGGACAGGAATCAGGAACAACAGGGAGCTGGGCCAAACGCTATGGGAAGCATGTAGAGGCTCCATCACCTGTAGTGGGGCAGGGCTGGAATTTATAGGGAGTGATTGTGCACATGGACCAATTAGGAGAGCACTGCCCCTTTAAATCTGAGACAGCCGGCGCGCGCGCGCCCTAGGAGGCGGGGACGCGCGCGCCGGCCGGCACAGCGACGGACAGGAGCGTGGAGAGGTAAGGCGCCCCCCGGGGCCGAAGTGACAGCAGCGCCGGGTCCCTGCCTACGGACACCGGCTGCTGCATGGGGCAGTGGGGAGCCGCGGCGGCGGCCCGTGCCCGGGCCGCCGCCGCGGCCGTGACAGTACCCCCCCCCCCTTTGGCCTCCCCCTCTTTCTGGCCTGTAGGAACCTCTTGATGAGGTCTTGGTCCAGGATGTTAGCCTCGGGTTCCCAGGACCTCTCAGGACCAAATCCTTTCCAGTCCACTAGGAAGGATCGTCTCCCTCTGACAGTTTTCATAGCCAGAATGTCTTTGACAATGTAAACGTCATCAGAGACGGCTTGTGGAGCAGAGAGCGAAGCCTTATCGGAGAACCGGTTGAGGACCACTGGCTTTAAGAGGGAGACATGGAAGGCGTTTGGAATCCGCATTGTAGGGGGTAGGCGGAGTTTGTAGGTGACAGGGTTGAGGCGTTTTAGCACCGAGAAAGGACCGAGGAAACGAGGACCCAACTTGTAGCTGGGAATCTTGAGTCGGACATATTTGGCCGAGAGCCAGACTTTGTCACCAGGGAGAAAATTCATGGCGGGTCTTCTTCTCTTATCCGCCTGGTCCTTCATGCGGACAGATGCCTTGAGCAGAGATTGTCGAGTCTGTTCCCAGATTGACTGCAGGTCAGATAACAACTCCTCCACGGCTGGGACCTCAGAGGATGGAGAGAGAGGCAGAGGAGGACGAGGGTGACGTCCATAGACCACATAGAAGGGTGACTTGCCTGTGGAGCTCGAGTCCAGATGATTGTAGGAAAACTCTGCCCAAGGAAGCAGACTGGACCAGTTGTCCTGGCGAGCGGAGACGAAATGTCGAAGATAATTGCCAAGGACCTGATTGACCCTCTCCACTTGCCCATTGGTCTGGGGATGATAGGCCGAAGAGAAGTCCAGCTTCACTTGGAGTTGAGAGCAGAGAGCACGCCAGAATCTGGAGACAAATTGTGAGCCTCAGTCAGAGACTATATGAAGAGGAAGACCATGGAGGCGGAAGATATGCTGAAAGAACAGCTGGGCCAGGCGAGGGGCTGATGGTAATCCAGGAAGAGCCACGAAGTGGGACATCTTGGAGAAGCGGTCCGTGACAACCCAGATGACTGTGTTACCCGCAGATGGAGGTAAGTCTGTGACAAAGTCCATGCCTATATGACACCAGGGGCGGTCTGGAACTGGCAAGGGCTGAAGTAGGCCGGCAGGTCTTTGATGAGAGGACTTGTTTCTGGCACAGATGGTACAGGACGCCACAAAGTCTTTGACATCCTGGAGTAGGCTAGGCCACCAGTAGTGGCGGGAGATCAGTTGCCCGGTCTTTAGAACTCCCGGATGCCCGGCCACCATAGAGGAATGACCCCATTTCAAGATGCGTTTACGGAGTGTGGGGCGCACATAAGTCTTACCGGGAGGCAACTGCTGCAGAGTAGAAGTGGAAACTGGTACTAGGCGATCGGGAGGTATTATGTGTCGAGGAGATTCCTCTTGCCCCATAACATCGGATGCTCGGGATAACGCATCGGCCTTGATATTCTTCTCGGCTGGACGGAAATGAATGGTGAAGTTGAACCGAGAGAAGAAGAGGGACCACCTGGCCTGCCGGGGATTGAGGCGTTGAGCCGATTGGAGGTAGAGGAGGTTCTTGTGGTCCGTGTAGATGTTAACGGGATGTTTAGCCCCCTCTAGGAGATGACGCCACTCCTCCAGTGCCAGCTTAATAGCCAGGAGTTCCCGATCTCCTATAGTATAGTTCCTCTCGGCAGGGGAAAAAGTCTTAGAAAAGAACCCGCAGGTTCTGGTCTTGCCTGATGTGTCCCTTTGCGAGAGGACTGCTCCGGCGCCCACAGAGGAAGCATCAACTTCAAGAGAAAACGGCTTGGAGATATCCGGGCGAACTAGAGCAGGAGCGGAGGCAAAGGCAGACTTTAGGCTATTGAAGGCATGTTCGGCCTCGGGAGGCCAGCGTCTAGGATCCGCCTTCTTCTTTGTGAGAGCCACTATGGGTGCAACCAGGGTAGAGAAGTGAGGGATGAATTGCCGATAGTAGTTGGCAAATCCAAGGAATCGTTGGATAGCTCTAAGTCCCTCAGGACTAGGCCACTGGAGAACAGCTGAGAGCTTGGCAGGATCCATCTGTAGGCCCTGGTCGGAGACCATGTATCCAAGAAACGGCAGGCTGCGCTGATGGAAAACGCACTTCTCCAGCTTGGCATACAAACGGTTGGCCCGTAGTCTCCGTAGAACCTGTCGCACATGGGACACGTGGGTCTGCTGGTCGTGGGAGAAGACCAGGATGTCGTCAAGATAGACAATGACGCAGACATAGAGGAGATCGCGGAATAAATCATTCACGAATTCCTGGAAGACCGCTGGGGCGTTGCATAGGCCGAATGGCATGACCAGATATTCGTAGTGCCCATCTCTGGTGTTGAAAGCGGTCTTCCATTCGTCTCCTTCACGAATACGGATCAGGTTATACGCTCCCCTGAGATCCAACTTGGAGAAGATCCTAGCTCCACGGAGACGGTCGAATAGTTCTGGGATTAGCGGAAGAGGATAGCGGTTCTTGACAGTCACCTTATTTAAGCCCCGGTAGTCTATGCATGGGCGGAGGGAACCGTCCTTCTTCTGCACAAAGAAAAATCCAGCGCCAGCGGGAGACGCGGATTTACGGATGAAGCCCTTCTGTAAGTTCTCCCGGATGTAGGAGGACATGGCTTCCGTCTCGGGCACAGAGAGAGGGTATACTCGACCACGTGGGGGAGAAGTTCCAGGAAGAAGGTCTATAGGGCAATCATAGGACCGATGAGGTGGTAGAGAGTCTGCCTCCTTGGCCGAGAAGACATCAATAAAGTCTTGGTATTCGTGCGGTAGACCAGACAAAGGCTTGGCATTAGCAGGTGACCTCGTAGAGCACCTGGGTTGAGGAGGTCGACACCTATTTGCACAGTCCTGGCCCCAGCTGAGAACCTCCCCAGTTCTCCAGTCCAGCTTAGGGGTATGTAATTGCAGCCAAGGAAGACCCAGCAAGATGGCGGAAGAGGAATGGCGCAAGACGTAGAAGGAGATCCTCTCCTGATGTAAGGCGCCCACCTGGAGGACTAGGGGTTCAGTCTGGCAGTGCACAGCTTCGGTAAGAATCTCGCCCGTGATCGAAGAGATAGACCGGGGTTGAGCTAGCTGTATCACGGGTAGCCGCCATCTTTGGACCAACGAAGCAGAAATGAAACTGCCAGCAGCGCCAGAGTCGATGAGGGCAGTAGTCTGGAGAACTTGCCCTGAGGGTGTCTGGATGGAGACTGGCATAGTCAATCTTGGAGAGGTGGCATTCACACCTAGGGAGACCTCTCCCACTGGACCTAGGTGCGAGCGTTTCCCGGACGCTGAGGACGTTGGGGACATCTCTGCCGAAAGTGATCAGCGCCACCGCAGTATAGGCAGAGATTCAGCTCTAGTCGACGGGCCCTTTCTTCAGTCGTCAAGCGAGCTCGATCCACCTGCATAGGAACTTCTGGAGACGACTGGGGCATAGGAGCAACGGGATTTTGGAATACCGGTGCCAACCGAGGATGGCGACGGGGCAGACTCAGACGCCGTTCTTGTCGGACCTCCTCCTCTCTCTCGGAAAACCTGGTGTCGACTCTGGTAGCCAGTAGAATGAGTTCGTTCAAGGAGGTAGGAAGGTCTCGGGCAGCGAGCACATCTTTCACTCGAGTGGAAAGGCCCTTCTTGAAGGTGGCTAATAAGGCGGCCTCGTTCCAGTCCAATTCAGCTGCCAGGGTGCAGAACTGGATGGCATAGTCACCAACAGAGGAGCTCCCTTGAGAGAGGTTGAGGAGAGCTGTCTCAGCTGAAGTAGCACGGGCAGGTTCCTCAAAGACGGAGCGAAACTCGGCCAGGAAGGTTCGGAGATTGGCAGCAACAGGGTCATCTCGGTCCCACAGCGGCGTGGCCCAGGCCAGAGCTCTACCCTCCAATAGGCTGATGATGAAAGCCACTTTAGAGCGCTCGGTGGGAAACTGACTACTTAAAAGTTCAATATGCATGGTGCACTGAGCCAGGAATCCCCTGCACAACTTGGGATCGCCTCTATATTTAGTCGGGAGGGCCAGTCGAAGTCTCGAGGTGGCTGCTGGTGGTGGTGAGCGCTGGGCTGTAGCATGCTGCTGTAGGGCGGCAGTCAATTGCTGGATTTGCTGCGACTGTTGCTGGATTTGTTGAGCCTGTTGCGCGACCACTCTGGCGACGTCACGGAGATCAGGCACCTCGCCGGGATCCATGGTTGGAGCCTACTGTTACGCCTGGAGTAGTGGATCCACTGGACCGTCACCAGCGATGGCACTAACCTCACCAGGGAGCGGAGTCTAAGGGGCCGCTGGTTTTCACCAGAGCCCGCCGCAAGGCGGGATGGACTTGCTGCGGCAGGCGACCCCCAGGTCGCTACCCCTAGCTTGGTTGCTGGTGATGGCAGGCGAGGCGTGGCAGGAGCAGTAGGCAGGAGATGGTAGTGGCAGAGGTCTGTAGTCGTGACCGGAGGAGACAGGCTGAAGACAGGAGCAATAGAGTAACGGGGAAGCAGGAACTAGGACTAGGGACCAGGTAGTGGACAGGAATCAGGAACAACAGGGAGCTGGGCCAAACGCTATGGGAAGCATGTAGAGGCTCCAACACCTGTAGTGGGGCAGGGCTGGAATTTATAGGGAGTGATTGTGCACATGGACCAGTTAGGAGAGCACTGCCCCTTTATATCTGAGACAGCCGGCGCGCGCGCGCCCTAGGAAACGGGGAAGCGCGCGCCGGCCGGCACAGCGACGGACAGGAGCGTGGAGAGGTAAGGCGCCCCCCGGGGCCGAAGTGACAGCAGCGCCGGGTCCCTGCCTACGGACACCGGCTGCTGCATGGGGCAGTGGGGAGTCGCGGCGGCGGCCTGGAGCACGGGACGCCGCCGCGGCCGTGACAAATAGCCATTCCTGAGTGAGGAGGCTAAATCCCATGACTCACAAGGACCATTCCTACATGTCACCTTCACGGTATAGGATAGGTGGAAAAGGTCCTTCTGCAGTATGGGAAATAGCCAATTCACCATAAAATGGCTAAATCCTAGATCTATACAGGACCCCACCACAAGGGGGAAAAAAGGTCCTTACCAGTTATGGGAAATAGCCAATTCATTATGAGATGGCTAAATCCTATACCTATACAGGACCTCACCACTAGGGGGCAAAAAGGTCCTTACCGGTTATGGGAAATAGACAGCTGCTATAGAGCTGGCTATTTCCCATACCTGTGAGGGACCAGGTCCTCTTGCGGTATGGGATTTAGTCACAAGCAGCATAGAAGAGCTGACACTGTCCCCCCCCCCCTCACACACGGTCCACCTCGCCCACTGTCCCAATGGGGACAGCCTGACCGCCTCCATGATGGGGCTTCCATTGCTTAGATCTGCTGGAGGTGATTGTTACCTGTTCTGGTGGAATCCACATATAGACATATGGGAAGTGAAGACTATCCTTCTGCCTGGTTCTCTGAGTGGTGGAGGGTAGCATGTTAAAGGAAAAGTCTGGATAAAATAAAAAAAAAACTGGAAGAAAATAAAGAATCAATACTTACCTGCCCCTGTCACCAAGTCCCCAACTGCCGCTGGGCTCCAGTTTCTCCTGGGTTCCAGTGTCATCCAAACCCGGCAGGAAGGACCCGCTCAGCCAGTCAGTGACTGCAGCAGTGTCCCACCCCAGTCACTGACTGACTGAGCTGATTCCTGAGCCAGGTCGTGATATGGCAGGGGTCTGAGAGTGGTCATGCTGCGGGAGCATGGGGACAGGTAAGTATTGATTCTTTAATATGTTCCTGCATCCCTCTGTCTACTCTGTATTTTTTTTTTTTTTGGCTGGGCTTCTCCTTTAAAGTGACTGTACCACCAGCCCCTCCATGGCGTGACTCCATTAGAATCAATGGAACCCTATCATAGAGGGGCAGGGGTTTCCTCCCACTAAGGGTGGGTTGGCCCGCCTCCAGTGCTTCTGGCTGAGCCTGGTGGTACAGTCACTTTAAAGGGGTACTCCAGCGTGGGGGCTATTTTTAGATGTGGCTGCAAAAAAAAATGTCCACTCCCCTCCCCGATTCCAGCGGCGGGTTCTGCATCGCGGCACTCTGGTGCCCGGTTCCCGGCCACTTCCCGGTGTCTGACGCCGCCCGAGACGTGATGTCTCAGGTCCGCTCAGCCACTCAGTGAAGGAGGCGGGATCTGTTTCAAGTCCACTCAGATCCCGTCTCCTTCACTTAGTGGCTGAGCGGCCCTGAGACGTCACGTCTCAGACCTGCGTCAGACACCTGGAAGCAGCCGGGCACCGGAGGGCCGCGATGCAGGACCCGCCGCTGGAACCGGGGAGGTGAGTGGACGTCTTTTTTTTTTTTTTTTTTTCAACCACCTCCTCCCCGGCCACATCTAAAAATAGCCCCCACGCTGGAGTACCCCTTTAAAGGGCTTATCCAGTGCTACAAAAACATGGCTATTTTCTTTCAGAGACAACACGACTCTTGTCTCCAGTTCAGGTGTGGTTTGCAATTAAGGTCCATTCACTTCAATGGAACTGAGCAGCAAACCCCCCCCCCCCCAAGCTGGAGGCTAGAGTGGTGCTGTATCTGGAAGAAAGTGGCCTTGTTTTTGTAGCGCTGGATAACCCCTTAAGTATCTAGGTTACATAGGGAATTGTTTTAGTAGATCCAGCAATGTGTCATAAAATATCCGTTTAGGACTCCATGATATGAACATGCAGTGAGACCATAATGCATGCTGTTCCCCCTTCTTATCTAATGGGAGTTGCGTGCAATACAGCCTGTTCATATACGTGGAGTCCAGAACTTTTGGATGAACAGAGAACTGTGCCGCTGATGCTGACAGGTACACTTTAAGAAGGTTGAAAATGAGACAAGTTCTTCAGGTTCAACCAATTACCCAACTGTGTTAATCCAAAAGAAGGCAAGAACCCTCATGAGACAGATGCCAATAGGACATATTCATTGAATCAGCCATGACAATATCATGTGGTAGTGAGTTCCATAGTCTCACTGCTCTTACAGTAAAGAATCCCTGTCTGTGCTGGCGGTGAAACCTTCTTTCCTCTGGTCATGGTTACAGGCCTAGGTGTGAAAATTGTCCATTCATATATTTGTATATTGCAATCAGATTTCCCTTTGTCAGAAAGTTTTGTCCCTGGCTATGACACTCTATAATTCGTATATATATATTCAGTATCTAATCCATTTCTTTTCTCTTTCAGTATGAGAGCGGTTCAGCCACCAACTACATCACAAGAAATAAGGCGCGAAAGAAGCTGCAGTTGAGCCTGCCAGATTTTAGGTATATATAAATTACGTGTACACGAATTCATGTGACCTCTGGCTTCAGTTTTTCTGTCCCTACTCCGTCTGTATTGTGTACAATAAATCCTCAAAAATCTCCGATGTGGTTTGTAATACATGGACTTAAAGCAAACCAGTCAGCGCATTTGTGCTGATTGGGTTCCCAGAACGGCTGCACAGACCTCTGGTGGTATTGGGGGATCTAGGCTCCGTGGGCCTGCTAATGGTCCTCCTTGCCTGTCACTCACCCTGCAGAGCGTGCTGACAGGACAGACAGTCGTGACCAGTCACAGCCTAGATGACTAGTCACGGCTTTCCCCCTGCCTTGCACACCGGATTAAAATGCATTTTACCACAGGGCCCAGACCCCCGACACCACCAGAGAGCTGTCTGTGAGGTGCGTGCAGTTGTTCTTGGAGCCCAATCAGCACAAATGTGATAATTGGTTCCAGGGCCGGGACAAGGAGTTTTGGTGCCCTAGGCAGAGAAGACAAATGGCGCCCCCCCCCCCCCCCCCAAAATAGACTGTACGCTATGCGGGGACAGCCAGGAGGCTATACTGTATGTGGGGGTCATGTATACTGTACCCCCTGACTGTAACAGGACCGTGTATACTGTACCCCCTGACTGTAACAGGACCATGTATACTGTACCCCCTGACTGTAACAGGACCTTGTATACTGTACCCCCTGACTGTAACAGGACCATGTATACTGTACCCCTTACTGTAACAGGACCATGTATACTGTACCCCTTACTGTAACAGGACCATGTATACTGTACCCCCTGACTGTAACAGGACCGTGTATACTGTACCCCCTGACTGTAACAGGACCATGTATACTGTACCCCCTGACTGTAACAGGACCGTGTATACTGTACCCCCTGACTGTAACAGGACCGTGTATACTGTACCCCCTTAATGTAACAGGACCGTGTATACTGTACCCCCTGACTGTAACAGGACCGTGTATACTGTACCCCCTGACTGTAACAGGACCATGTATACTGTACCCCCTGACTGTAACAGGACCATGTATACTGTACCCCCTGAATGTAACAGGACCGTGTATACTGTACCCCCTGACTGTAACACACCATGCCACCTGAATGTAGTAGTGTCACACATGGCATCCTGAGAGTATAGGTGTCACACACCAGGCCCCTTGGGTATAATGATGGCACACATTGTGCTATAGGTATAACAGGAATATACAGCGTTACAGACTTCAGGAACAGAGAAAATGATGCAGCACAGGAGCCTTCCCTATACCATGACAGCACAGTCACAGCGCCATATACACATCATATACTGATCCTACCACATACACCTCCCCTATACCATGACAGCACAGTCACATATACACATCATATACTGATCCTGCCACATACACCTCCCCTATACCATGACAGCACAGTCACAGCGCCATATACACATCATATACTGATCCTGCCACATACACCTCCCCTATACCATGACAGCACAGTCACAGCGCCATATACACATCATATACTGATCCTGCCACATACACCTCCCCTATACCATGACAGCACAGCGCCATATACACATCATATACTGATCCTGCCACATACACCTCCCCTATACCATGACAGCACAGCGCCATATACACATCATATACTGATCCTGCCACATACACCTCCCCTATACCATGACAGCACAGTCACAGCCCCATATACACATCATATACTGATCCTGCCACATACACCTCCCCTATACCATGACAGCACAGCGCCATATACACATCATATACTGATCCTGCCACATACACCTCCTCTATACCATGACAGCACAGTCACAGCGCCATATACACATCATATACTGATCCTGCCACATACACCTCCCCTATACCATGACAGCACAGTCACATATACACATCATATACTGATCCTACCACATACACCTCCCCTATACCATGACAGCACAGCGCCATATACACATCATATACTGATCCTGCCACATACACCTCCCCTATACCATGACAGCACAGTCACAGCGCCATATACACATCATATACTGATCCTACCACATACACCTCCCCTATACCATGACAGCACAGCGCCATATACACATCATATACTGATCCCACCACATACACCTCCCCTATACCATGACAGCACAGTCACAGCGCCATATACACATCATATACTGATCCTACCACATACACCTCCCCTATACCATGACAGCACAGTCACAGCGCCATATACACATCATATACTGATCCTACCACATACACCTCCCTTATACCATGACAGCACAGTCACAGCGCCATATACACATCATATACTGATCCTGCCACATACACCTCCCTATACCATGACAGCACAGTCACAGCGCCATATACACATCATATACTGATCCTGCCACATACACCTCCCTATACCATGACAGCACAGTCACAGCGCCATATACACATCATATACTGATCCTACCACATACACCTCCCCTATACCATGACAGCACAGCGCCATATACACATCATATACTGATCCTGCCACATACACCTCCCCTATACCATGACAGCACAGCGCCATATACACATCATATACTGATCCTGCCACATACACCTCCCCTATACCATGACAGCACAGTCACAGCACCATATACACATCATATACTGATCCTGCCTGACCCAGTACAAGGACCCAATACAATAAGGATATAAAGCACCAGTGTCAGGAGAATTAGCCTGTACGTAATAAACACATGTGTTCACCAACCTGTGGCAGGACTACAACTCCTATCATGCTGTGACTGTTGTAGTTTTGGAGCAGCTGGTGACCCACAGGTTGGGGAATAATATGGGAAGTGCTGTGTATAGAGGAGCAGTGCAGGGATATGGGGCAGTGTTATATGGGGCAGCCCTGTGACCTAGGTGACCTCCCTCTCCCAGCACTCCCAGCCTCCCTACACCTACAGGATGATGAGAGTCAGTCAGTGAACTCACCAGACAGCAGCCCCAGCAGTCGGCACGGCCTCCAGCAGTCAGATAGTGAGGAGGTCACATGGTGAGGAGGGGGCGGAGCCTCTAGTCCCAGTGAAAGGTCCTAGCAGGTCCTTGCAGGCCATCTTCAGGGCAGAGCAATGATCCTGCTCGGGGTGAGGGGATATTCACACTGCCTGCCCAGGAGGGGAGAGAGTGGGAGGACATGAGGATGCTGAAGGTGAGCAGGGAGGGGTAGCACTCTGAGGCCACCAGGAGTACAGGAGCCTGTAGTAATTTTTTTTTTTTTGGAGATTGAAATTGCGCCCTCTGTAACTCACCACTAGATGGCGCCCTAGGCCATCGCCTACCCTGGCCTACCCTTTGTCCCGGCCCTGATTGGTTCCCTTTAAGGCCCTTTTACACGGGCCAATTATCGCCAAGGAGTTTTGCTAGAATTGCTCCATTGGCTGATAAGTAGAGATGAGCGAACCGGGTTCAGGCTCGAGTCCATCCGAACCTGATCGTTCGGCATTTGATTAGCTGGGGCTGCTGAACTTGGATAAAGCCCTAAGGTTGTCTGGAAAACATGGATACAGCCAATGACTATATCCATGTTTTCCAGATAGCCTTAGGGCTTTATCCAACTTCAGCAGCCCCCGCTAATCAAATGCCGAAAGTTCGGGTTCGGATGAACTCGAGCATGCTTAAAGGGGTATTCCAGGGAAAATCAATAATTTAGCAAAGGAAAGGGTTAACCAAGGTTAACCCTTTCCTAATATACTTACCTGTTGTTTTTTGGCCCCCCAAGGAGATCTCCGGTCCGGTCACGTGATCTTGCAGCTTGTGGCTCGGATCCTCTTCTCCTTCCGGTTCGGTGACGTCACCCGGCCGGCGCCGCTCTCCGTCTCATTAGCAGCAGAGCACTGAACCCTGACTGGCTTGGTAGCGTGCAGCCAATCAGGGTTCAGTGCTCTGCATCCCCACACGCTTCAGAGTGGGGGTCCCCTGAGGCTGCAGTAAGTTATCAGGGGTCGTCGGGCTCAGTGCCGGTCACCAGTTACATGGGCCGGCTTTGCACTACAGCAGGTGATCACTCCGCAACCCCCCCCCCCACCACCACCTTGTCAGCGATGCCGACCGAGTCCCGGGAGGGGATGCGGCGGGCGGCATTACTTCATTCATAGCTACCAGACACCTGGACCTGGCTGCCCGCCGCATCCCTTCCCCCCAGGGACTCAGGGTCGGCATCGGTGGGGAAGTAATGTGTATTGGCTGCTGATCCCCCCGGCCCCCCCTCCCTGTGTCCCTGTCAGAGATCGCTCACGCCCACCCCCGGAGCGTGCTGCTGGCCCCGATCTCGGCACTGGTCTGAAGCACCTGTACTCAGCTGACAGGCGCTGTGTACAGAGCAAGAAATCTCTCCTGCATCACTCACACAGAGCCTGTCAGCTGAGTACAGGTGCCTGAGACCAGTGCAGAGATCGGGGTCAGCAGCACGCTCCGGGGGTGAGCGATCTCTGACAGGGACACAGGGAGGGGGGGGGGGCTTGGGGGGATCAGCAGCAAATACATATTACTTTGCAGGACTTCCCCCCTCCTCCCTGTGTCCCTGTCAGAGATCGCTCACCCCCACCCCCGGAGCGTGCTGCTGGCCCCGATCTCGGCACTGGTCTCAGGCACCTGTACTCAGCTGACAGGCTCTGTGTGACTGAGGCAGGAGAGATTTCTTGCTCCATACACAGCGCCTGTCAGCTGAGTACAGGGGCTTCAGACCAGTGCCGAGATCGGGGCCAGCAGCACGCTCCGGGGGTGAGTGATCTGACAGGGACACAGGGAGGGGGGGCCGGGGGGATCAGCAGCCGATACACATTACTTCCCCACCGATGCCGACCCTGAGTCCCTGGGGGGAAGGGATGCGGCGGGCAGCCAGGTGTCTGGTAGCTATGAATGAAGTAATGCTGCCCGCCGCATCCCCTCCCGGGACTCGGTCTGCATCGCTGACAAGGTGGGGGGGGGGGTTGCGGAGTGATCACCTGCTGTAGTGCAGTGCCGGCCCATGTAACTGGTGACCGGCACTGAGCCCGACGACCCCTGATAACTTACTGCAGCCTCAGGGGACCCCCACTCTGAAGCGTGTGGGGATGCAGAGCACTGAACCCTGATTGGCTGCACGCTACCAAGCCAGTCAGGGTTCAGTGCTCTGCTGCTAATGAGACGGAGAGCGACGCCGGCCGGGTGGGGACGTCACCGAACCGGAAGGAGAAGTTGATCCGAGCCACAAGCTGCAAGATCACGTGACCGGGCCGGAGATCTCCTTGGGGGGCCAAAAAACAACAGGTAAGTATATTAGGAAAGGGTTAACCTTTTTCCTTTGCTAAATTATTGATTTTCCCTGGAATACCCCTTTAAGGTTCGCTCATCTCTACTGATAAGCGTCCGGCATAAAAGTGTCAGCGATCAGCCATGAAACAGGAAAACAATTTATCATTATCGGCCGCACATCTCGCTGTGTAAACAGGATGAGAGACCGTTACCGATACATTTGAATGGCCGCACAAAGAATACAGTAATTGTTCATTCAGTCTGGACGCACGATTAATCGCGCCTTCTAAAGCATGGCAAATGAGCGCCCAGCTCGCTCACTTGCGTCCTTGCATATCATGCCATGTAAAATGGCCCTAACCCTGTTCTATGGTCTGTGTTATTGCTTTACTGGTTTTGTTTTATGGTATGGACCCTAGGGATGTCACAATACCAGAATTTTGAGTTCAATACCGATTCCATATTTTTTTATTTCGATGCTCAATACCATTTCGATACTTAAAGGGGTATTCCCCCCAAGAGCTAAAATAATGAAATACTCCCAAACCTAGATAGTTTTAGTCACCAAGTCCCCATGAAAATTTTGAGCCATCTCCCGTCTTTCTAGCTGCTTCCGTTCCATAGTAACAAGTTTTTAAAAAAGCTGAACTATATCCAACATGGCGCCAGCCAGAGAACTACATCTCCCATCATGCAATGCTTGTGTGTGATTGGTCCATGATGAAGAAGAGCTGATATCCACAAGGTATAGCAGAGTTGAGTGAGTTGCATTGCAGAGTTGAGTGAGTTGCATTGCAGAGTTGAGTGAGTTGCATTGCAAAGTTGAGTGAGCAACATAGAAAAGTTGAGTTTGTGATATAGCAGAGCCGAGTGGGCGATGTAGCAGAGCCGAGTGGGCGATGTAGCAGAGCCGAGTGGGCGATGTAGCAGAGCCGAGTGGGCGATGTAGCAGAGCCGAGTGATTGAAAGTTTCATATCTGGAAGCAGATGGCAGAGACTGGCACAGTTTCACAAGAGGTCAATCCTAGGGTCAGCAGCATCAAAGTCAGCAGTCAAAGTCCCGGGCTGGGGTTGGTTGCTGGCGCTGCTGGTGAGTCCTGGGGGGGGGGCTGTGCGAGGGGAGTGGGTGCCGCCCCTGCTGGGTCCCGGGGGTGGGGTTGAGCGGTTGCCGCCGCAAGCTGGGGATTCCTGGGAGGAGGAGGGGTGGGATGTGAGCGGGTGCTGCTGCTGCTTATTCCGGGGGGAATAAGCCCAGCAGCCCCAGCATTCCCGCCGCCGCCCCCCTCATCATCAGCCCCGGCATCTCCACCCGCCCGGTGTTAGCTGCAGCTGGGTCCCGGGGGGGAGCGGGTGGTGAGCGGGTGTCGCCGCCGCTTCTGCTTATTGAGGAGGGGGGGGAGGGTCCCGCAGTCCAGATACTTCTGCCCCCATCAGCCCCGACATCCCTGGCCGCCGCCGCCCCCATTACTAGCCCCGGCATCTCCGCCGGCACCCCTCCAGCTGAGTCCCGGGGGGAGGGATCATGTGGTGAGCGGGTGCCGCCACCGTTGCCGCTGACTCCCGGGGGGTGGAGGTGGGTGTCGCCGCGGCTGCTGCTGAGTCCTGGAAGGTGGGGTGGGGGGGTTCGGGTGTGTGAGCGGGTGCCGCCGCCGCTGGTTCCGGGGGGGATTTGAGGCGGGAGCCGCTGCTGGTGAGTCCTGGGAGGGGGAACGGGTGCCGCAGCGTCTCGGGGAGGGAGGTTTGGTGTTGCCACTGCTGGTGAGTCCTGGGGGGGGGGGGGGTGCAGACCTGCACCGATCACCGGGATTGTTTGCGGGGGCACAGGTGAGCTCAGAGGTGGGGGGGGCACAAAGGTGACCTGGGGGGAGGGAGTCGGGGGGGCACTGATCAGCAGCTGTCAGTGCCCTCACTCACTTCAGTGGACACTGAAGAGACTGAGGATACGTGATGCTGTCTTGGAGGGTCGGGGCAGGAGCAGGGAGCCGTGTCGGAGTGGACTGAGAGCTGATGATTCTATGCAATCTGTGGGGGTGGGGGCACCTAGATAACAGCAAAACTGTGCAGAATCCATAATAACTTTATATTGGAAAAGTGGAAAGCCACGGGTGGGCAACGTATTAATGCAAAAAAAAAAATTGGGGTGGAATACCCCTTTAATAAAGTGTGAAAAAAGCGCTTAAAATACAAATATAATGACCCCCCCAGGCCGTGGATATGATGCCTCCATGTACCATGTTTTTATTTATGTGACTTTTTGATCACTTTTTTTGTTACGTTTTATAGTTCGGACAATTACGCATGCAATGATGCCAAATGTTTGTTGTTTTTTTTTTTATATTTTTAGTTTTTGAACAAAAGGTAAAGGCTGGGATTATTGGAACTTTTGTTATGAATTTTTTTTCAAACTTTTTTTTACACTTTTTAATTCCCCTGTACCTCCCAGCCTACCTCCTTGTGCACTACACCTCCCAGGCTACCTCCTTGTGCACTACACCTCCCAGCCTACCTCCTTGTGCACTACACCTCCCAGCCTACCTTTTTGTGCACTACAACTCCCAGCTTACCTCCTTGTGCACTACAACGGCTAACTACCGTGTAGAGTGTACAGTGGGGCTACAGTGTAGGGTCATACTGTGTGGACAAGAACATCTACCCCCATAGCCCTAGCCTTTTTTTTTTTTTTTTTTTTTACACAAAAAAAAAAACTATGAGACCCCGTATTATGTGAGAGAAACATAAAAGATTAAAAGATGAAAACTTGGTATAAAAATATATATTTATTAATAATTCAGTAAATTTCAAAAGTTTTGTGAGGATGAGTGGTCGGCTACTGATGGTCTGCTCTCTGGATGAGTGTTCATGAGAGTCTCAGCTGTTAGGGCTCGTTCACACTATGGAATTGGCACCGAATCCTGCCTTCTGTCTGTTTGAATGGAAGGGCTCGCGCGCCTTTGGCTTTGGCTGTCCAGGCATGATGGGAATTGTAGTTTTGCAACAGCTGGAGGGCTTGAGTTTGACACCTGTCTTTAAAGATGGTCTCCTCTCTGTTGGAGTCTTCAGGAGCCTCAGATGATATAGATGGTCTCCTCTCTGTTGGAGTCTTCAGGAGCCTCAGATGATATAGATGGTCTCCTCTATGTTGGAGTCTTCAGGAGCCTCAGATGATATAGATGGTCTCCTCTCTGTTGGAGTCTTCAGGAGCCTCAGATGATATAGATGGTCTCCTCTGTTGGAGTCTTCAGGAGCCTCAGATGTTATAGAGGTTATTGGGAAACTGCAAAGAAATCAGAGAAATAAATGAGTGAGGAAATGAACATTTTGTCTTTGCACATTTGTAGAACAGTCAGAGATGAGATGGTTGTCACTGTCAGGCTCTTACCTCTAGAAGAGTCCCAATAGATGTTGTATGTAGGCTGATCCTCCATCTGTACCTGGAGGCTTCAGTCCACCTCCATATCCTCCACTGCCGACAGGTGGGTTTTGGAAACCTTTCTCCTCTTTATGGAAACATCCAGCATCTCCACGTCGTCGGGGAACTGCCGTCCTCCAACCTCCATGGGCTCGCAGATGTCCTTATATGCCCTCTTCAGAATGCGAGCTGGTCTTGCTGGTGGGGCAGGGTGGGATGGGGCAAGGGGTGGGGCAGGGTGGGATGGGGCACGGTTTGGTGGTGGGGCAGGGTGGGATGGGGCAAGGGGTGGGGCAGGGTGGGATGGGGCACGGTTTGGTGGTGGGGCAGGGTGGGATGGGGCACGGTTTGGTGGTGGGGCAGGGTGGGATGGGGCAGGGTTTGGGGGTGGGGCAGGGTTTTGTGGCTGGGCCACAGTGACCCGAGTATTCTTACGAGATCGGTTTCTCTTGCCGAGTGTCATCCTGAGAGACTCCTACGCTCCTACTCCTACTCCAGAGTTAGCCTGGACTAACACTGCTGTCAGGGTGCAGCTTGGTTTTATTGTCACAACCAGGTTCTATTGTGACATCATCCTCATACGTGTCATGATGACATCACAAGCAGTGGGTGTGGCTAGAGCACACAGAGATGAATACTATGGGGAAGATTTATCAAACATGGTGTAAAGTGAAACTGGCTCAGTTGCCCCTAGCAACCAATCAGATTCCACCTTTCATTCCTCACAGACTCTTTGGAAAATGAAAGGTGGAATCTGATTGGTTGCTAGGGGCAACTGAGCCTGTTTCACCTTACACCATGTTTAATAAATCTCCCCCTATATGTACCTGCACTGGACTTCTACAATATAACATTACAGCATTTGTTTTCTGCTCCATTTTTAGTCCCATTAGTAAATAGTAATAATCAGTGTTTTCTCTGCCTGGTGGTGCAGGATGGGGTCTATAGAGGGGCTTTATTTAGGGTAATAATTTATCAGGAATACACCCCTTCCCCAGGTTGGATGCAGATGACATTATGCTTTATGGTACATGCTGAGTGTTGTCCTAACCTGACGGCTCCATCGTGAAGGAGCTCCCAATGTATCTGTTAGATGACTCCTATGTTCTGGATGGTAGATGCCACTGTTAGGCGTCTCCCCACCCCCACCCCCAGCATATATTTACATGGAAGCTATAACATAGTGTGACAGTGTAACTGTCATGTATATCCTATGGAGGGGGAGGAAATGACAGTTACTTAACCCCTTCATTACTCTGCTCCCTACTGAGGCCGCGTTCACACAGGGGATTTTTTCATTAAACAATGGCCGTTGTGGCAGATTGCAAAAACGCCAGTTGTTTAATGCCACTGTGGATTAAATTGCATGGAATCACGGCCATAGTTTATACACTATGGCCGTTGTTCTCTGCAGCCGCACGAAATAATTGACATGTCTATTGTGTTCAGTGAATAGCGGCCGGACAACATAGCCTGTGTACATAATGTAAAGTGCAGCTCCCGGACGTACTTTACATTGTTCTCTGTGGCTAATTGGAGCGTGGACACACCCGAATGTGCCCTCATTCCAATTCAAATGAAGTGATCGGCCGGGTGATCGTCTCAGACTGAGCCAACAGCCATTTTTTTGCAATGTGTGAACATGAATATAAAAGAGGCGTATCACAAATTAAAATATTAATTTATTATAACCAGCAAAGAAGGAATAAAAACGCCACAAAACATACATACCACCCCAATCCAATACTTGACTGGAGTGTACTCGGGTCTCTTGACCCACATTACTTGGACACTGGTTTGCAGAAAAATGAAACTTAAAAAATAAAATTAATTGCCAAAAAGTCTGAACACTTTAGATTCATTTTGTCTGTAGTTTTATTTTTTTGGAGACTGAAAAGTGAGTGTCCATATACTGTGTGCACATGGTCTTATGGCAGATTCACTCACTGCAGAAATATTGCGGTAAATCCTGCACCTCTGAATTACACACAGTGGCGGTCAGCGTGTCCTGTATCCTGGAATAGTAGTCCTGCTTTCCAGTTACTCAGATTTTTTTTAGAAAGGTCTGATGCGACTTTTCCAGGAAGTCTGAGCACCTATAAAGCAGAGCTACTAATGGCCGCCACTGCAGACCTGGCTCTTTCACGTGACCATATTTACCTGCACAATTTAATACAGACGCAGGTCTCGGTCTGACCTTATTTCTGATGACCTGAGCTGATGGGGGGAAATCCACATGGGACTGATTTGTGCAGGTAATACCTCCAGCAGATTCCGGTTGAAGGCAGGTAGAAAAGATGTCACAGGTCTGGACAGTGTCCATAGAAATGTAGTGATGTAACTCGGCCCTTCTGGTGGTGACGCCTTGTTTCTCACATCGGACGTGCAGTCACGAAAAAAGCATGTAAAGTAGAGATTAGCGAATTTACAGTAATAACGAAGCAATCGTGGGCTGCAGTCATTAGCAGTGGGGCCACTCCATATGCAGCACACTCCTGTTGTATATGGAGGGGTTAAATGCCGCTGTCAGGTGTGACAGCGGCATGTACACTGTAAAATAGCCGGCACTAGCAGTCGCTATGTGCGGGCTATTTGAATTTGGTGCCGCCGTGAGCTGACAGTGCGCGGGGTAAGAAGGTGACACGAGGGGGCAGCACAGAGAACATGGCTGGCGCTCAGCTAGCCGCCGACCGTGTTCTCTGTGCTATACTATAAGCTGCACTATTATGCAGCTTAAAGGGAACCTGTCACCCGGCATTGCGGCGCAGAGCCCGTCCGACCCCCTGGTGCAGCCCCTTTACCCTTTCCTGCAAGTCTCCCTCCTGGACCCGGCCCCGGGACAGAGATATCGGCGCCCAATGCTGAGCGCGCGCGCTGTATGCTAATCAGTAGAGATGAGTCCGATGCCCATAGAAAATGAATAGAGCCGTCATTCTCTATGGGCATCTGACTCATCTCTGCAGGGCGCGCGCACCGATTCCGACAGGGATATCTTAGTCACGAGACTGGTTCCAGGAGGGGGACTTGGAGAAAAGGGTAAGTATCCGGGGCTGCACCAGGGGTCGGGCGGGCTATGCGCCCGCATCCTTGGTGGCAGGTTCCTTTTAACATAAAGTATCGAATACCAGGAAATCCTGGTATCGAACCTTTTTTTTTTTTTCTTTTGCCCGAAATATGGATAGTAGCATTGATACTTCGGTGCATCTCTAATGTTCACACATGCACGTATTCTATAGACTGCTTTGTTGCAGATCTGTAGCTGAAAATCTGCACGTGTGAACATGGCCGTGCATTCACACTGCCCGAATCTGCTGCAGATATCGGTGTAGATGCCCTATTACCCAGAGATCATCTGCCCTATGAGGCAGTTATCTCCCTGTGTAATAAAAGCAGCGATCAGCAGATGAGCAAGCAAACGCACACTCATTAAAGGTAACCTGTCACCCCCTGTGCCGGGGTGAAGGCCGCCCGACCACGCTAGAGACCCTTATACTTACCCCATCTCGCCAAGTCCTGTTCCTGGAGCCAGTCCCGGGACGGAGAAGTCCTTGTCGGAAGCCCAGCGCACGCGCTGCTGAGATGAGTCCGATGCCCATATAGAATGATGGCTCTATTCATTCTCTATGGGCGTCAAGACACATCTATGCAGCATGCGTGCCGAGCTTCCGACAAGGATATCTCCGTCCCGTGACCGGCTCCAGGAGCAGGACTTGGCGAGAATGGGTAAGTATAAGGGTCTCTAGCGGGGGGACGGGCGGCTTTTACTCCGGCACGGGGGGTGACAGGTTCTCTTTAGCTGATCAGTTTCTTTCAGTAGGTTAAAAAATAACCTTCTGTCAGTCAAACATCTTTGAGTATTAGGAGACGCGTGGCCGACAGCTGATTAGAGCAAAATTCTGTGCAGCCTTGGCTGTGCGACTATCGAGCCAGCAGATCAGTGCAGATTAGCACTGGCTTACAGCCCAGGTCGGGCCGTGTAATGCGGCCGTTACTAATTAACTGAACACAGCATAAAATCTGCAGCTTCATATGCGACATCAATTCTGCTGCAGATCCTGTACATGTGAATGGACCCTAAAAGTATATACGTATATAGTTTTTATCATTTATTATTTTTTTATCATTATTTAAACCAGTGAGATCTCTTCCTATTTCTTTAGACGTCTCTGCATCCTGAAAGGAATCTATCCTCATGAACCCAAACACAAGAAAAAAGTCAACAAGGGATCTACAGCGCCCCGGACCTTTTATCTATTGAAGGACATCAAGTTTCTTCTGCATGAACCTATTGTGGGAAAGTTCAGAGAGTACAAGGTATGTCTTCCAGTCTGTTAGGCTTTCACAGTCCAGCGATTTCACTGACTGTATTACTATAGAGAACTGCACAACACAGATTCTAAACTTTTATTTAAAAAAAACAAAGTCTGCTTTCCTCTAGCGTGTTGGCTGTGCTATTTGTTGCCAAACATGTAACTAACTTATCTGATAACATAAAGCTGAGCTATGTAATGCTGACAATCTACCTATAAAAGTCCGCTGTAGCTAAAGTTGGTGGTAGGCTGGATTCACACTACATTGTGCATCCGTTTCGATCCGTTTTTCCATTGACTTCCATTGTAAAAAAAAAAAACGGATCAAAACGGATCCGCTTTTTTTAACGCACACAAAAGTAGTGTCAGCTACGTTTTTGCATCCGTCAAAAAAAAACAAAAACGCTGCGTATCGTTACGTGTGAAGCTACCCTTATTACTTGTCAACCACCACATTTGTCATGTGTATGGTGACGTGAAAGTATAAGGCTGGGTTCACACTGCGTTTTTGCAATCCGTTTTTTGCAAACGTCGTGTGAACCCAACCTTAGACGGAATGACCAGCAGTTTGAGCAAGCAGATCAATGCCCGCGTACAGGGACTATTAAATGCCAACAGAATTTAAGCCCCCATTGACTTCTATAGGATTCCTCTTGCAGAATCCGTCCAAAGAATTGACATGTCAGTTCTTTGGCCCTGTTCACACTGAGCAAGAACGGCGAATTCCGCGGCGGAGCTCTGCGACGCGGAATCCCGCCATGCTCAGTGTCCTGCTTTGAGTGAATGAGAGTGCGCCTCCGCTGCTGCTGCTCTCTGCTCAAAGAAGTGACATGTTATTTCTTTGAGCGAAGAGCAGAGGCAGCGGACGTGCCCTCTCATTCACTCAAAGCAGGACACAGAGCATGGCGGGATTCCGCGGCGGAGAGCTCCGCCGCAGAATTCCATCATTCTTGCTCAGTGTAAACTGGGCCTTTGGACGGGAAGCAGATCTGCGGCAGAAAATTCTGCTCTGAAATTCTGCAGTGTGAACAACAAAGCGGAAATCTCATTGAACACAATGGGACATTGCTCTGTTAATATTTTACAGGAGGAATTTCAAGCTGAAATAAGAGCGGATTCCTCCTCAATTCCTCACCTTTTCCTCAGTGTGCACATACTCTTACACAGAAATGTGCGGGCTACAGATTATTTTTTAACATGTTGAAAGACAGTGACCAGCTGGTGAGTGTGCTGATCACTGGCTTAATCACATGGGGAAATATCTGCCTGATTTGACATGTAATCTTTCTGTGTAGGGCCTTTACAGCAGGATAGGCACAGATTTAGGGTACAGATCATTTGGGCAAATATTTGGACTTTAGTAGATGTCTTACTGAGGAGCTCTTTAAATTGTTTACATGAAACACAAGAATTAGGGGCTGTCATTACAGTACCACGAAAATTCAAACACCTCCCCCGCTCCCGGCATCATATTGATACATCATGCGGCACAGGGAAAAAATCCACTACAGGGCTTCCATGTCTTTGTTGTCCGTGTTTTACAAAGCGTGAGAATAAGCCCCAAGTTTGTTACAGAGAGAGCACTTTCCTAATTTCTTGAGTTTTTCTCTATTTAAAAATTTTTATATTCAAAGTTTACCTATATTATGAAGATTATACTTTGTAGTTTGTGATGCATATTATGTTTCATGGGAACCAAAGGTTAAGATCCTTTTTAATTTTTACCCTTCTCTTCCTGTTAGGTATTTGTGCGTCGTCTGCGTAAAGCATATGGAAAACAGGAATGGGATTCTGTAGACCGGATTAGAGACAACAAACCAACATACAAACTTGACCACATTATCAAGGAGAGGTATGATCTTTGCTTCACTAGATATTAATGCCTGACATATAGGATGAATGGAGGGGAGTCTTACCTGTCTGATAACATATAGGCTGTTTATTCAGGATGAATTGGTCCCAGCCAATTGGCACACAGCAAACACATGTGATTTATTGCAAGTTACAACAATTTTTTAAACATAGATTTTAATTAAAGGTTTTTGTCACTTACAAATTAGAAACCATACATAATTTAGGACGTGAAGTGAAGAGCAGTGAAGTGACACATTTTTTTTTTCTTGTCTTGTTTTGGTGACATTACAGCCAAATATTAGTCACAGTATACTTCACGTTTTCTGTTATAAACTATAGTGTGTGTGCTTTGACTTAAGCCCCATGTTGTGGTTATATTTGCAGGTACCCCACCTTTATTGATGCTCTCCGTGACCTGGATGATGCTCTGTCGATGTGCTTTCTTTTTGCTACCTTTCGACGTACTGGAAAGTGTCACGTTCAGACCATACAGCTTTGCCGTCGCCTTAGTATAGAATTCCTTAATTATGTTGTGGCTTCTCGTTCTCTACGGAAGGTGAGTTTATTTTTAGAAAAGGTCATCTAGTGTTAGGGCCCTATTCCACAGTAACGATCATCGGCCGAATCGGCCCCATTTGGCCCCATTCGGCCGATTATCGTTCGGTGAAATAGTGAGAACGATCAGCCGATAATCGTGTCATTGGCTGATCGTTCATTTAGGGCCAGACCTAAAATCATCGTTCCCCCACCGCGCATCGCTACGGTTGAATAGCGGTGCGCGGCGGGCGACCGACGATTTCAGAAGCGCAGCATCATACATTACCTGCAGGTCTTCTTCTCTGCGCTGTCTTCCTCTCCGGGTCCCGATGTCTTTGCAGCCCTCGCTCAACGATCATCGGGCCGTGGAATAGGCCCAGTAAACGAGCGGCGATCTAGCAGATCGCCGCTCGTTTACATCGTTGATCGGGCCCTCCTCGGCCCGTGGAATAGGACCCTTAGATGTGAATCTACCTCTGCACTCTTCTAAATCTGTAGTCATCAGAAATTCTGCATGATTCTCCTGATATATTGTATGCTAAAGAAGTACTCCAGTGAAAATAGCTTTTAAATCAACTGGTGTCAAAAAATTAAACAGATTTGTGAATTCTCAAGCCTTCCAGTACTTATCAACTGCTGTATTTCCTGCAGGAAGTGGAGTTGTCTTCCAGACTGACACATGCTTGATGCTGCCACCTCTGTGTGAGACAGGAACTGTCCAGAGCAGTAGCAAATCCTCATAAAAAACCTCTTCTGCCCTGGACAGTTCCTGTCACAGACAGGTGTCAGCAGAGAGCACTGTGTCAGACTGGAGAGAATACCCCACTTCCTGCAGGACTTACAGCTGCTGATAAGTCCTGGAGAATTGAGAATTTTTAATAGAAGTAAATTACAAATCTCTGGCACCAGTTGATTTGAAAGATTATTTTTGTTTGCGAACTACCCCTTTAAGCCTCTGCCAGTCCACTTAAGTGGGCTGTGTAAACATGTGTTCTATGTATTTTTTAAAGGGATTGTCTGAGGGGGAGGATGTGGTGTTTAATTATTAAGCTATACTTACCTGTCCTGACGCCCTTCACTAATGGGGAATGGGGCTAACCCACATCCAAAACCTAGAGAGGTTGTCCATAAACATAAACTGCTTCTAATTACTGACTTCGGCTGTTCAGCTGAGGCCCGTCATTTAACCCTTTAAATGCTGCAATCGCTGAATTTACTGTAAATAGATAACTGACAAGTGCCGCACCTTTTAGGTGTCTGAAAGGCTCCTTCATAACTTGATTGTGGGTTGATCACTAGGTACTATGGCAGCTGGAGGCCTTATCTAGACCTCCGTACCTGCCGCAGTGGCTAATAGAATTTGCTTAGGCAGATTTTACTACCATGTTTTCCCGAAAATAAGACATTCTCCTAAAATAAGCGCCCCCCACGCCCACCAGTCCAACCTTTAGGGGGAATCAGAGTTTAAACCTTTTTTCTCTACAGATGTATGAGCTGAGAAAGCTTCCTCTACATTGAAAGCGCCCAACCATGTTTGTTCCTTAGGCAGTTTTCTGTTCCCCTGACCACATTGACAAGTCAAATTAGTCATCTTCATATTAGAAAAGGTTTTCTTGATTTTCCCGTCCTTTAAACTGGTAAAATTGATCCTGCAAAGTTTTACATTTATTTCAATAAAATGTATTTTAATTCATTTGCTGGAGAGAAGAAAATGGTTACATAGTCCTTCCCCCCCCCCCCCCCCATGCTTTTCTGGGAGGAGGATCAAGGCTGGATGTGTAAAACAAACACGTTGGAAATAAGTTATCAGATGAACTTGTTAAGAATAATAATAAATAGTTTTGGAAGAGCATTTACAGTGTAGTACCCAAATACGACCACTTGATGGCAGCAGTTCCAGAATTTACTTGATTTTGCTTTTGAGAGATGCACAGCACTATCGGGAACACCATCCTAACTACAGATGCACTATACAAAATGAGTGGGGTTTAAATTCACTTCATATTAGTATTTAAACTTTATATTTGCTGTGGCTGTGATGACGGAGTTATCATGGAGTAGAAAAACATAGCTACATTCGTCCAAAAACAGCGCCACACATGTCCTCAGTTTGTGCGTGGTATTGCAGCTCAGTACATTGAGGTGAATGCAGCTGAGTTGAGGAGCAGGTCTGGCTCTATATTCAGAGGGTTGACATAATAGCCCCAGTACAGTGAGGACATTCGCTGCAGAGCTGTGTGTCGCTTATTAGTTCTTTCTGTAACACTGAGTGTCTGCTTACATTTTCTCCTTAGGTTTTCTTGTCCATCAAAGGAATTTATTACCAGGCAGAAATCCTAGGACAGACAGTGACATGGATTACTCCATACGCTTTTTCCCATGATGTAAGTTATGAGTGTATTTCTTATCTTATGTGCTCCGTGTTTTATTAAATGTGCTCACTGCCAGGCCAAAGGATTGTGTTACACAGTGAAGAAGGCTGAACTGGAGCCAAAATAAATCTTTATTCTGGTAGAAATGAGCATATGTATTAGTCAGTATATTCGCTTTAAGCTTTTCACATAGATAGAACAGCGCCGATGCAGGGAAGCTGATTGCGACGCTGTTCTATTTCCAGGCACTGGCCCGGGTTGAAGCTCTGGAGGCGGGCCCGCCCGCCCCTCTATGACGTGGCTCCATTAGAATCCAGTGCTTCACCTCCGGCCGGTGCCCCGGAATAGAACAGCGCCATACGTGACTGGGAACCAAGCAGCGGTTCAAAAAAAAGGACTGTGGCACCGGCTTCCCTGTGCCTGCGCCGTTCTAACCATGTGCAAAGCTTAAAGCGAATGTACTGATGGTACATTCGCTTTAAACTAGTCCTATATCAAATCTCCTATCTCATAAAGTAATGGCATACCCTAGCAACATGCCATTACATTATCAGGGTTGTGGAGTGGGAATTGGAGCTGGGTTTGGCTGGAGTCTGACTGTTCTTTATTAATATATTTATGTTCTATCAGTATTAGGACCATAAAAACCCTTTCTCACATACATTTAGATACACAGGGTGAAGCAGGGCTCCAGATGGCGACTAAAATGGTCGCCAATGCGACTGACATCTTGCAAATGGCGCCCAGATTTATTAATCTGGGCGCCATTTGCGACTGTCCCCGGCGGCGCGCTGTCTCTTTAAGGACTTCCGCCTTCCACATGCTGCGCCGAATCACGTGGCGCCTCTGCGGCCGTCCGTCCAATGAATGACGGACGTGCTGGATGACGTGTGCCATTCATTGAACGGACGGCCGCAGAGGCGCCACACTCCTCCAGCGCCTCTCTCCCGCCTCTCCTCACCCGGCGGTCCAAGTTCACTCCAGCGGCACCAAGCTTAAATAGTGGGTGAGTACAACCGGAGGGACGGCACGGGTGGCGGCCGGCCAGTAATGTGTGTGGGGGGACCGCAGCCTGGGCGGGGGATTGGTAGTGTGTCTGTTGTGATGGCGGCCAGGTGCGGTAGTCAGTGCGTGTGGGGTGCGAGGGGGGGGGGGGGTATGTATAGACTGCACAGTACCACTTCCCTCAGTGTGTATGTATAGACTGCACAGTACCACTTCCCTCAGTGTCTGTATGTATAGACTGCACAGTACCACTTCCCTCAGTGTCTGTATGTATAGACTGCACAGTACCACTTCCCTCAGTGTCTGTATGTATAGACTGCACAGTACCACTTCCCTCAGTGTCTGTATGTATAGACTGCACAGTACCACTTCCCTCAGTGTCTGTATGTATAGACTGCACAGTACCACTTCCCTCAGTGTCTGTATGTATAGACTGCACAGTACCACTTCCCTCAGTGTCTGTATGTATATACACTGCACAGCACCACTTCCCTTAGTGTCTGTGTGTATGTATACACTGCACAGTACCACTTCCCATATACATTGCCACAGGGGCTATATGTCATCGGCTGCCGGGGGCTATATATATATATATAAACAAAAGAGGTCTTGCCCGTCTGGGCGCTTACTAACACACTGGTCACCTCTCTGGCACTTCACTCGGCAGTATTTCGGGGTGTGAACAGGCCCCAGCAGCGGCTGTACTCCCAGCTCTCAACAAACACACCAGGCAGGCTGTTTACTCCTGGCTGAGAGCTTCCCCTGCACACTGAGCACACCTTTTGCCTTCTCAGGCTGATTGGGATCAGAGCTCACCTGATCCCAAAACCCACACTGGATCGAGGGGGAGGGAATGGCAGATCCCACTACCAACCTATCCGCCATTCCAGTAAATCCGGCCCGGAAAATTAAATAATAACTCAGCAGCATATCACTGCTGAGCAATCGACCTCCTCCGGATTTACCATCTCACACTATGCATCAGCCTAGGTGAGATGTACATCCCCTCGAGCACTTTACCAGTGACATGTCTACAATATATATATATATATATATATATATATATATATATATATATATATATATATATATATAGCAGCTGGCTGAGGGAACACACCGGCAGCAGGGGGGTATATGGTTGTCAAGTTGCTAGTTTCCATGTTGAACGTTTTCAAACTAAGAAAAGAAAGAATCTAAAGGAGGAGGATGCTGCCGTGGCCTCTGCATACAGTAAGTCCCATTTAACATAACATTAATTTTACATGTTTTAAAATGTTGGCGACCAAATATTCTATTTGGCGCCTAAATTTTTCAGGTTAGGAGCCAATGGCTCCTAGGTAAATTTTTTAGTCTGGAGCCCTGCCTATTAGAGAAGGGTGGTTGGGGAAAAGTTTGTCTGTCACTATTTAGCAGTTTGTTTCTGAGCTGGAAGAGTCCATTGAGGGAGGGCTAGATCTCTTACTGGAGGCTGGATGACTGTATATGAGCAGCAGTGTAATATAAAGGTATCCTGTGTAGTATAAAGAAGAAGCCATATGTAGTGCAGCAGGAACCTATGTCCTCAGTGTGGTATTTTGTCTGTGTGTGGTTTTCTTCAGTGTTCTATGGCTGCAGAAGGCTGTGTGTGTGCTATGGCTGCAAAAGGCTGCCTGTGTGTTTGTGCTATGGCTGGAGAAGGCTGTGTGTGTTTTGAGAGAGAGAGGCAGAAATTAATGGGGTATTCTGTGAAACAGTGAAAAATCCAGGGGGGACAGGGGGTGGGAACATAATAAAGAAGTCCTATTTACCCGTTGCCTTGCCCCTCCCAGTGCAGCATCCCGGCTCATGGCCACTTTCCCCCTCTCTTGTCTCCAGATTGGGTGGGGTTTTAAACTCATTTCCATTGAAGTAAATGGAGCTTAGTGGCAAACCGCATCTGAACTGGAGACCAGAGAGGGGGAAAAGTGGCCATGTTTTTGTAGCGCTGGATAACCCCTTTAAGTTGGAAGGCGCTTTGAATACTCGCAGCGCAAAGAAGAATGTGCTGTGAGTATGTAAACCCATAGAAAATTACAGCATTGGGAATCGCAGTGGAACTTGCGGTATGAAATCCGCTGTGATCCGGTATGTGTGAATGCACTCTTAGTCTATGATCACACTCAGTATTTCTGTCAGTCTTTTTTAAACTAAAATCAGGAGTGCAACTGTGTTTTTAATCCACTCCTGGTTTTGGTTGATAAAAGACTGAGGGAAATGCTATGTGTGATTGTAGCCTATAGAAGTAATCAGGAAGAATACTGGGGGAGGGGGGGTGTAACCCCAACATCTTGTTCAATTACTGCAAAATAGACCACAACAGCCATGACTCCAAGTACAGGATGAAGCACTGAATGGAAGCAAGTGAAGGGAGGAAGACCCATCGCTCTCCCTCGATTTGGAAGAGAGAACCAGAACAACCAGTGAAAAATCTGTAGAGAAGGTAGAATAGAGAACATAGGGATAAAGGGCACAGGCTGCTAGACAGGACATTACTCAATACAAACACTGAGCTTTCCGAAGGCCACGGGAAGCCACTCAGCAAGAGGGTCACAGAAGGTTGGCACATCATGGGGAGTCTCGTAATACCATATAACTGGACCATGTTTGGTAGAAATGGTAGTGGGATTTACAAATTGACTTTAAATGGAGCATACCAGAGACAAAGAATGTCGTACAACTCCAGTACCCGCTCAGAGGATGACTGATCAGTGAGCAGGGCAGGTGAGGGTAGAGAGAAAGTGGCGCAGATCCACAGGATCCTAACAGTTTTAGGTCTGGGACTTTTTTTGAAAGGGTCAAGCATTTCCCGAGCAGAAGTGGACTACGATAAAATGGTGACTGCAAAGCCGTGCATGAAAGGGGTTATCCAGCGCTACAAAAACATGGCCTCCACGAACATGTGACTTCTCCTGCGTGTATCTGCATGTATGAGATCTATTGTAATGTGACTGTTCCTGTGTGTATGTACATGTACGGTGTCTGTAGTTATGTGACTGGGCGGAAGAGACATGTGACTGTTCCTGTGTGTATGTACATGTACGGTGTCTGTAGTTATGTGACTGGGCGGGATAAACATGTGGCTGAGCAGGATGATGCGCTGTGTGTTACACAGGGTTATCCCCGGTCAGGGAAAGCATCTCCTCCCGTGTGTCCTCGCACAAGTTCGGCTGAAGCATGGTGTGGCCCCCGCTGGGTTTTCCCGTAGACATTTCAGGAAGGACCTGCTATCTGTCCTTGATGTCTGCCCAGTGACTGTGACAGAGATCCGCCAGTACCTGCGAGACAACAACATCTCCTTCCATGATGGCTACAGCTGCCTGCATGTCCCCAGCCCCTTCACCCCCAACAAAGACAACCTGCTGTTCATTGACAAGACTACAGGGAGGTTTCTGTGCAAGGACACCCTGCTGGAGGGCACCTGGGAGGACTATAAGGACAGCATGGCTCTGCTCCATAAGGAGGGCTGCCCCTTCCTCAGTCCTGACACCATGAGCGGCTGCCTGGAGGACAGCGACTCGGAGGATAGAGAGAGGCAGCTAAACAACATGGAGGTCAGCCGCATCTGGAATAAGGCCGTCTGGTTCCACGATCTGGAGGAGGAGGAGGCGCAGCTGGTTAAAGCCATGTTTAGCATCTCTAAGATCACCAACAATACCCTGAAGAAGTTCGGCGTCAAGTGTTTCCAACCTACCAAAAGTTTAGTCTTCCCCTGGTACAACCCACGAGACCTTACCATGAAAGGGTTAAAGCTGTTGTCTGCCGTGTGCCAGGCGGACGTGGTGAGCTACATCGAAACTCTATATCCAAGGCCTTCTGACTACCATAACCTGTTGGGCATTACAGTGACGGGCAAGAAGGACACGGAGGTGGTGATCACCAGCCAAGAAGTGGATAGTTTAGCTGTACACCAGGCCACGGGGGTGACTACTGTATCACTGCCGCGTGGAATAACCTGTTTGCCCCCTGTCCTTTTGCCGTATCTTGAGCAGTTTAAGCGCATCACCTTGTGGCTTGGGGATGACCTGCGTGCATGGGAAGCCTCCAAACTCTTCTCTAGGAAACTTGGCATCAAGAGGTGCTCTCTAATCCGGCCTGGGGATAAACAGCCCAGCCCACTAAAAGCCTTAAATCTTGGCCTTAACTTGAATAAACTCCTCAAGGCGTCTCTGCCAGCCAGCCACAAGTCTATCATTTCATTCCGTCAGCTCCATAGTGATGTATTTAGCCAGCTGGAGAATATAGAGCAAGTAGCTGGGGTGAAATGGATGAGATTTCCTGAACTGAACAAACTTCTGAAGGGCCACAGGAAGGGAGAGCTGACCATATTCACAGGTAAATAAAGTTCACGATCCAAGGAAAGGAAAGAATTTGTCGAGACGTCATAGATAAATCTCATACCTTTCATGGTATAGTGGAACTATTTATTGCCAACCAGATTTCACGTTATACGGCAGAGTAAAAATATCCCTCAATGCATGCAAGAGTATGATGTGTGCAGTAATGTAAATGAACAATACATAGGCATACATGTCGCTATTTATGCTGGGAAACCATTAGTATAACAGTTTTCTATGCATCAATAGCAGATCTAGGCAATAATAAATTTCTCTCAGCACCCTACAGTGTTGATATATCGCCTTCATACTTCTAATTAATAAAGCAACCTATACACAGAAATATATTACCAATCACACTACTACATAAGTAATACCTCCACACCATGACTGCCATCACTTCCATTACAGACCCTGTAAGTGATTACAGTACAGTTACATCCAGTGATTCACAGGGGATGTCATTTCCAATCAGTATCGTTCTCCTTCCCTTTTCGTATCCATTCGGCCTAGACCACTATGATTTGTTTACAGCCATGATCTCAACAGAACATACATACATACATCTTATGGTGTGTTTAGACAGATTTTTTTGAAGCCAGAGCCAGTAACTATAAACAGAGAACAGGTCATAAAGAAAAGGATGTATTCCTGGCTTTGGCTTCAAAAATCTGTCAGATAAATCTCTGCGTAAACACACCATTAGACTCCAAAGTTTTTTTTGACATTTATAGCACCCAAACAATAGTAATGCCCCCCTTGGTGAGTACGTAAGTGGATTAGAGGGGGTCTAGATAAGTGCTCAATAAAGAGGGTAACTCTGTCAGTTAGAACTTGTTCTATGCCAAAATAAAGCGTTTTTCACCGAAATCCACTTGCCGATCAAGAGAGCACATATGGTAGGTAAGCTGTGTACGATCGCTATTTAGTGCAGCTGGGAGCTATATAGGCAGATTGTGCCGACACCTGCCCCAATCATGCGGACAGAACTGGGCTTTGTACAGTTGCTTCAGCTCAGTGAGTTCCGTGTATGAGCTGTCTTTTTCATGCCAAACTATGTCAACTGGGCAGAAGAGCAACGTTGGACCTATGCTCTTTCTTGGCTCCAGGGATTCATTAGCCTTGCATTCATTTTCCCTTTTCTTTCTTTTAGGCCCCACTGGTAGTGGAAAAACCACCTTCATCAGTGAATATGCCTTGGACCTAAGCATGCAAGGGGTTAACACTTTGTGGGGGAGCTTCGAACTTAACAACGTTCGCTTGGCCAAAATCATGCTGACCCAGTTCTCTCTGCTGCGTTTGGAGGAACAGCTCGACAAGTACGACGAGTGGGCAGATCGGTTTGAGGAGCTGCCACTTTACTTCATGACTTTCCATGGAGAACAAAATATAAAGTAAGTTAGTGGATGATGTATAGGAATCTATATTTATTACAGAGAGCACATCAATACCAATATATAATAACACAGCGTTGGCCATAGCAGCCAGTCATGTGTCCAACTTTTATTTTTCTAGCGCAAAAGCTAAAAATTAAAGCAGTGCATTGATTGCTGTAGGTAGTTTTTAACCCTTTCCTGCATTCCCATTTACATGGGGAGATATGGGGTGGGTTCAGGAGCTGAGCCTGCTTCTTATATGGCAGGTGTCAGCTGTATATTGTATCAGCAGCTGCTGGAATTGGATGTTATTCGGATCCTGGCAGTTTAACCCCGTTGCTTCTGTGGTCAGTAGATGGTTAGATGGCAGGTGCTGGTTCTGTCACGTCACCAGTCAGTATCTCCACAACTAAATGGTTGCTATGGCGGTCTTGTCTGGTCACCTGTTACACTTATGCAGAGTATGAGGCAAGAACGGTTGTACAATCCAATGCATGTATTCCAGAGTTCAAGAAAACGCATGTTTCTGGAGTGATGCAAACAAATATATACCTTATATTTTTGTGCTAATACAGTGGTACCTTGGTTTAAGAGTAACTTGGATTGAGAGCACTTTGCAAGAAGAGCTCAGTTTTTCAAACTCGTAACTTGGTTTAAGAGCATTGCTTTGGTTTAAGAGCTCCCTGTACTGGGTGGGAGTGGTGTGAGGAGGGGCATGGTCTGCATAGTGGGGTCTACAGCCCTGTACTCTGACCCAGGAAGTCTCTATCACCTTCCAAATCATAGCAGATCCACTTCAGGCTGGGGCTTGCATCAGGGGACAGGACTGTGGAGGTAATCTCTCCATAGTTGTAACCCTTCTCTCCCCAGACAGAGAGTCCTGCTATACTGTGCCCACATCTGCCATGCTCATTCCTTCATGCTCCCTGCAGTCTTGTGTTTGCCATCCCATTGGCTAAAGCTTTAGCTGTCCAGTCATGAGAATTGTAGTTTTCTAACAGCTGGAGGGCCTAAGTTTGACTAGTTCATTCCAAAGGTGTTTTGATTGAAACCTGGCTTGTAATAGGTGTTTAGGTTTGTTCTTTTTCTTCGCTCATGTTTGCTATAGTGCAGCTATATTGTCTCTAACAATACAGAAAATACTACTAAAAGGAAGTCTAGTTGGGTCAGTTTAGTCACAATGGGGGGCATTTAGTAAGGAATCTAATGTGTGCAACTATTCTAATGGAGATTGGTGTGTATTCTGTTCCAATCTCTTGTGACTGATTCAATAAAATGTAGCGCTGCCATAGTAAATGTATCTAAGTAAAAAGTTGCAAATATTAAGAAATTGCGCAGTTATATTAACCTGGTACTGACCAGACGTAAGCCTGCACCTGATTGTGCGACTATTTAAAAAGTCACAAATGATAAATTGGGCGCTTATCCCGGATTATCCAAACTTTTGGGTGAATACAGAAAACAGGCAGATTAAAAAAAAGTTCCATCTAAAAAATATTCGCCAGTCGAATACTGGTTCATAAATAGAACTTAGACCAAAAATGGATGAAAAATTGAATTATTCACCAAAAAATAGGCGAAAAACCCTTGATAAATTTCCCCAATGTCTTAATGCACAGTGTAGGTTTCCCTAGGTAACAATTTCTTTTTTTGTACCCCATGTAGGTCTGTGGTTGAGACCATGCAGCACGCAGTGTATATGTATGACATTAACCACGTTATCATTGATAATCTGCAGTTCATGATGGGCCAGGAACATCTCTTTTCAGATAAGTAAGAGCTTCGGTTTGGCACGATAATACTCATATGTGCTGTAGTTAAAAACTGATGGGTTAAAATAGTAAAATAAATATGTGCGTATGGTTTTTGCATATCCTATTTAATTTTTTTATTTTTTATTTTACACTCCGTTCCTCTGTTGTTCCTTGAATCGCTTAAATAAATGGTGTTTTGACACTTTGGTTTTTTTATATATTTGTCCCTTGACTGTTTAAAATTTTTTTTCTTTTTTTTTTTTTCATTTATCTTTAGATTTGCAGTGCAGGAGTACATCGTTGGGGCATTTAGAAAATTTGCTACTGAAAATGTCTGTCATGTAACTTTGGTCATTCATCCCAGGAAAGAAGATGATGATAAGGAATTGCAAACATCCTCTATTTTTGGTTCTGCAAAAGTAAGTGGGGAAAACACATTCTTGGCCAGAATAAAGGTAGTTAAAGGGGTACACTGGAGAAAAAAAAAATTCAAATCATCTGGTGTCAGAAAGTTTATATAGATTTGTAAATTTTTTCTATTTCAAAAATCTCCAGTCTTCTACTTCTTATCAGCTGCTGTATGTCCTTTTAGGAAGTGGTGTATTCTTTCAAGTCTAACAGCGTGTTCTATGGTGACATCTGTCTGTGACAGGAAGTGTCCAGTACAGCAGCAAATCCACATAGAAAACCTTTCCTGCTCTGGACAGTTTCTGACATGTGCAAAAAAAGGAGTCTGTGGAGCCTCTTTTGCTTAGTCTCAAAACACGGGATAGCCAGATATCCCAAGCCTGTTGCCACGGGGCGCCTCAATGATGGGGAGAACACCACACCACCCTTATAGGTAGCCCCTTAAGCCCCACTCTGTTGTGAGTATTGGAATATAAATAGGGAAATAACAGGGTGGCCCCTTTTGTGTCAAAGTCTAACTCAAGGTGCGAGTATTGTGACATGACAAGGGCTTGCCAAGGCTGGCATGCATCCACAGACAGCCGTTTCGGGGTATTTGCCCCTCGTCAGTGTGGAGTAGGATTCTGGCTAGTTGGGGCAATGACAAATCAACCAACAAAACACAGTAATCACTGAACTCAAGTAGATCAGTGAAAAAATTCCAATGAAGTACTCAATCAAGAGTCTCCACTGATGACCCTAAAATTTAAGTATGCAAAAAAGGAGTCCATGGAGCCTCGGCTGTGAGTCTCAAAACACAGGATAGCCAGATATCTCTAGCTTGTTGCCACGGGGTGCCTCCAGATGGGGAGAGCACCACACCACCCTTATACAAGTCTGTAAAACTTTAAAAACAGTTGATTTAAAAACTCTTCCCCCCCCCCCCCCCCAGGAAGAGTACCTTGTTAAAAAAAATAGTCGTAGTGAAAATAATATGCCAGTACCAACTTCTAGGAAATTTTAACTATCATAAAACCCCTTTTATAGTTCTAGTTTGAGAATTTTGTAAATTTGTTTTCTTTTTTTTCATGACGACAGGCCAGCCAAGAGGCAGATAATGTTCTTATACTCCAAGACAGGAAGCTTTCCTCTGGCCCAGGCAAGAGACACTTACAGGTGTCTAAAAACAGGTTTGATGGAGACGTTGGGGTATTTTCACTGGAATTCAGCAAGTCCACACTGACTTTTACTTGTTCGAAGAGCAAAGCAAAAGTGAAGAAACTAAACAAAGAGACTGAAACACCGGATACCCCGCCAGATACCACACCAGGCAAGGCAAAAGTGAAGAGACTGAACAAAGAAAATGAGACACCAGATCCTCTGCCAGATACCCCACCAGGCAAGGCAAAAGTGAAGAGACTGAACAAAGAAAATGAGACACCAGATCCTCTGCCGGATACCACACCAGGCAAGGCAAAAGTAAAGAGACTGAACAAAGAAAATGAGACACCAGATCCTCTGCCGGATACCCCACCAGGCAAGGCAAAAGTGAAGAGACTGAACAAAGAAAATGAGACACCAGATCCTCTGCCGGATACCACACCAGGCAAAGAAGAAATAAACCCAGGTCTGTGCTGCTAAACTGACATGGAACTTGCACAGCTCTTCATGGAGTTTGTTACTTGTGTGTCTACTAGACAAGGTGTTCTGAACATTTCAAATGGTTTTGAAAACAGATTCTTATATAAAACACAGTCATTGGTCCTGATTTCAGCATGGTTGTGTAAGCTTAAGTCCACGTATCTTTTCATGTTAAGTATGAAGCTAGTTTTGGTTTGGGTCTGAGTGTTTACACCCCATCAATTGCTACAAATAGACAGGTGAAGCCTTCATGTGGATGTGGAGTCATAGGCAAAGGACTTTTTGCTCAGGGCAATATCATACTTTCCCTACTGCCTTCCCCTGGCATAAAACAATAAACAAGCCATACTCGCCCCTCTGATTTCCCTGGACAATCTCGTTCTGTTCTTCAGCATTCGTTTGAGCCTTTTCAGTGCCAGTGGTGGTAAGCACAGAAATGGCAAACAGCATTAGAATGGTCACGGAGATAAAAGTCTGCATGCTGCTGTGGGGTATTGGCAGGCTATAGACAAGTAAATGTCATTCAATGGTCGCTTGGCTGTGGTGAAGGGGTGATCAGATATATAAAGCAAGCTTGTGGACTTGCCTGGTAGATACATAAGGCACGGCCGTAAGATGTGAGTAGGTTTGCAACACCGCTAAGTGACAGTAGGTGTTGCCAGTGTTAAGGCAATAACTGCTGCTGAAATAGGAACAGTCAGAAAAGGACTCTGTAGTATCATGGTAATGGCCCTCTCTACAGCCAATATACAACCATGTGGCAATAGGTGAATGCTCTGCATCCCTAAGTCAATAGGGACCAGTAGCAGGGACTCAATAGGATTTATTCACTCAGTGATGGATAGGTCTTGTAACAGGGCGATCCAAGAAATTTGTAGAGGTCGCTTCAGTGGTATTGGAGTAAGTCTGATGCCATGTAAGCAAGGTTCCCACCGCTTGTGAGTTTAGGTACCTTTAAGACCCTGTGAACCAAACATCCAGCAGCAGCACAGAGATAAAGGTTTCGATCACTCAGCAGTCGTCATGTGTGTGCAAAGGGCAGGAGCGACAGCCCAGGCAGAAGGGGGAAGGGGGGAGATGTTGTCTCTTGCTCAGCTAATTACTAGTGATAGCGTAGGATATATTATTAGCAAGATCATTCTTATATACTGTACCCAAGGCAAGGCTGCCTGATACATTCGCTGTATGCGGCAGCCTCTGGTGACCGCTGTCACTGCTCACTGGGCTAGGAGCAGAGTGAGCGGGGACAGTAATCACCACTTGCTGTCGAGAGGCTGTCGAAAATTAAATGTTCAAAAAACGATAGAGTGAGCATGCTCCAGCTGTGCTCATCTCTAATGTCAACATGTTTTCCCATAGTAAATAAGCGAGAAGGAATTTTGGGTGCAAAGGTTAACTAGGTCTTTAAATATATATATATATATTTTTTTTTTAATTGAACCCTTTTAAACTTCAGCAAACATCAGCCCAGCAAAAAAATAAATAAAAATTGGCAGATGCACTTGGTAAACAGCACTTAGTAATACAGAAGGCGAGATTCATTATAATGCCGGGAGCGCCGCAATTCTTTACGTCTTCGTGGCACTGACACAGCCGCACAAAACCAAACCTAATAACTGAATTTTGTATGGCCCAGATAATGTAATCATGTCAGAAGACTTGTTAAGGTCTGCACTCAGGAAGATTATTCATATAGGGGGAGATTTATCAAACTGGTGTGAGTGTACGTGCGGGTGGGAGCTGCGGAATCTGTGACTGGTTTTCAGTCACGATTCCGTAGTGTGCATGTACCCGAAAGTAGAATTGGCGCAATTGCCCCTAGCAACCAATGATATTTCAACTTTCATTCCTCACAGAGTCTTTGGAAAATGAAAGGTGGAATCTGATTGGTTGCTAGGGGCAACTGCGTCCGTTTCACTTTACACCATGTTTGATAAATCTCCCCCATAGTGTATGCATTGTGTAGGCCAAGGCCTCATGAATTTCGTCTTATTTCTACAATGAATAAATGAGTTTTGAGTGAAAGATTCCTAATTTTTCATTGTGTGTAATAGACTTATTTATCAGGAATGGTGAAAACCAGAATTACTTACGGTAATGATGTTTTCATAAGCCCATGACAGCACCCCTGGAGAGGACCTCCCACCGCTTGACAGGAAACCTGAGAAGATAAAAGCTGACACACCTCTCCACACCTTCGGTTCATATAAAAGTACTCCAGCGGAGCAAACATATCGTATGATAATTGATAGAAAAATAGAAGAAAAAAATAGAAAGAGAAATCCGTAAGGATAGGTAAGATTAATAGGGTGGGTATACTGGAGGGGTGCTGTCATGGGCTTATGAAAACATCATTACCGTAAGTAATTCTGGTTTTACCCAGATGCCCTATGACAGCACCCCTGGAGGATAAGCAAGTAAATATACGAATTAGGGTGGGACCACAGCAGAAAGAACCTTGCGCCCAAAGGAAAGGTCAGAAAGTGGATTCAGTTGGAGTCTGTAGTGACGAAGAAAAGTGTGAGGAGAAGACCATGTTGCGGCCCTACAGATCTGATCTAGAGAGGCGTCTGCTCTCTCTGCCCAAGATGTGGCTACTGCCCTAGTGGAATGTGCGGAAAAGTATGTAGGCGGGTCTTTCCCCTGAGAAGTGTAGGCTAGTGAAATCGTATCCTTAATCCACCTACTAATAGTAGGTTTGGAAGCTAAAGTCCCTCTGTTTTTACCTGAGAACTGAACTAGTAGGTTCTCTGATTTTCTAAAGTCCTTGGTAGACTCTAAGTAATGTATCAAGCATCTCCTGACATCTAAATTGTGAAAGTTCCTTTCTCCATCATTCTTGGGTCTGTCACAGAAAGACGGGAGAACAATATTCTGGTTTTTATGGAATTCAGATACCACCTTAGGAAGAAAGGATGGAAGGGTCTTCATTGTTACTCTATCCTCCAGGATAATGGTGTGAGGAGGAAAGGCTGATAATGCCTGGAGTTTACTAACTTTCCTAGCAGACGTAATAGCTAAAAGAAAGGTGAGTTTGAGAGATAGCATTTTTAGTGATAAAGACTCTAAAGGTTCAAACGGAGGTTTAGTTAAGGCCTCTAGGACCAGGTTTAGATCCCATGGGGGAATAGTGACTCTAACTGATGGATTTAACCTGAGCGCCCCTGTGATAAACCTTTTAATTAGTAGGTTATCTGCTAGTTTATGGTTTAGGAATGTACTTAGGGCTGAAATCTGAACCTTGAGGGTGCTAGGTTTTAAATTTTTATCCAGCCCTGTCTGCAGAAAGCTAAGAATTAATGGGATGTTAGGTTCCCCTAAAGGGTCTTGTTTTCCCTGAGAAAATTTTAGAAAGGCCCTCCATGTTCTTAAATAGATTGAAGCCGTGACTTCTTTTCTACTAGCTAGCATAGTATTTATGACATCGTCTGTGAGGCCCCTACCTCTGAGGATTAGCCTTTCAGCATCCATGCAGTCAAGTGCAAGTGTGGACAGGTCGGGTGCTGTACTGGGCCCTGGGAGAGAAGATCCTTCTCCGGGAGAATCCATGGTTGGGCGACTGACAGCCTTCTCAGCAGCGTGAACCAGGGTCTCTTTGGCCAAAACGGCCCCAGGGTGGGCTCTTCTGGGGCCTCCTATCCGCAGGACAGGAAACCTGAACTGAAGGTGTGGAGAGGTGTGTCAGCTTTTATCTTCTCAGGTTTCCTGTCAAGCGGTGGGAGGTCCTCTCCAGGGGTGCTGTCATGGGGCGTCTGGGTAAATCATTTTGTTTTTATAAAAGACATTTCACTTTTTTTTTTTAAATTTCTTCCACTGACTGGACTACCGCACATATCAGACTCAATCCCAATACCTACCGGCCTCTGTTGTTCAGATGAATAGTGATATAAACTATGTCTAACAATTATATAGGACATGCATGACGTGTCTGGTGCGCGCGGGGGGGGGGCTGCTAAAAGCCCTGCAGCCGTCTATCCGATTCACAAATAAGTATTTTAAGCTTTAGGATTAAACTTTCCAGTGTTCTGAGCCAAGATCCATGCAGAAAGCACAAAGAAGTTGAGATCCATCAGTAACACATGTTATAGTACTGTTGGTTTATTAAAAGAAGAAAAACAATGTGTGCATTACCCATTAAAACAATTAATACAATACCACTTATAAAAAGGCATCTTGCTTCCTGCACCTTTTGCAATCCTTTATTTGTATCACTCCATTAGCAGGTATTTTCTAAACCAGCAGGTCCATGACCTAGGCCGCAGCTTCTGCCCTGTTATTAGGCAGCCTGTCATGTTTGGGCTGGCAGGGGATGGGCTATAGTCACCTTCCCCGATACACCCCAACGGTCTCTGCTAAGAAGACGCCTGCTCAGCTAGTCACGGACCATGGTGGCAGTACAATTAGACCGCTAACTGGCTGAGATGGCATTTCTTGCACATTGACATGAAAGCAGGAAGAGCTGCACTGTTGGGATGATTATGGTGGACAAATAAATTTATATCATTATTATGCCAGCCCATTAGTTTGTGGCACTGGATAACCCCTTTAACTTTACAGAGCATTAGACAGGGGAATACAGCATAACCTATAGCTGGCTAGTTCATCTGCTCCCAATTGCTTTTTCTACTCCCACCATCTTGGCTGGGTGAGCGTGTCTCCTGAGGCTGTACACATATAGCGTATCATGCAAAAATAGCACTAGTTGATTGCTACGTGTGAACATGCGTAAACATACGTGCACACCCAGCCAAGGTGGTGGTAGTAGAAAAAGCAATTGGGGCAAAAGGTTAATAAGTAGAGATGTGCGAACCGGATGCGGGTCGTTCCGAACCCGAATGTTCGGCATTTGATCAGTGGTGGCTGCTGAACTTGGATAAATCTGGAAAACATGGATACAGCCAATGACTATATCCATGTTTTCCACATAGCCTTAGGGCTTTATCCAACTTCAGCAGCCACCGCTAATCAAATGCCGAAAGTTCGGGTTCGGATCGACTCGAGCATGCTCGAGGTTCGCTCATCTCTATTAATAAGCTGCTGCCTGACCCAGCTGCCAGTAGATTATTTCTGACTGAAACAATGGTTTAGGCACATTACAATACAACATTTCCAATCCCTTATTCCATTTTCCACCAGGAGACAATCCAGCTTTGACACCATATATAATATTTAAACTGCCCATACACATTACGGCCCTATTACCGCAAACAATTATCTTCTTGACTTGACCAATAATCGTTTGGTGTAAGGGACCATTTACACAGAAAGATTATCTGGCAGATTATCTGCCAAAGATTTGAAGCCAAAGCCAGGAACAGACTATAAACAAAGATCAGGTCATAAAGGAAAGCCTGAGATTTCTCTTTTCAAATCCATTCCTGGCTTTGGCTTCAAATCTTTTGCAGATAATATTTCTGTGTAAATAACCACAATCATCTGACATGGACAACAAGAGCGGTGGCAGCAGACCGCATCTGACTGTAACGGGCGGAGTCTCTCATCCTGCTCCCCGTGGGCCCCTCCCTGCTAGCTGTTTGTGCGTGTTTTGGCACAAGTAGTGAGTGCTGACCTGACAGGTCGGGGCTCGCTGCCCCCTCATTATTGTGCTGCGTCAAAGCTTTTAGACACCGGTTATAGATTGTAATTGATATTTGTTAGGGTCCGATTGCACAGATCGTTCGAATTTTTGCATTAAAGATCGCATATAAGTGATAATTGGTTTGTGGAAACACAGCAAACGATCAAGCAACGAGCAAGAAATCATTCATCGGGGTCTTTCACTACGTTCTCAAATCACCGTTGGTCGTTTGCTGAAAAGTCGCCGCTCGCTTCATCTAAACAGTCTTTTAAAGATTCACCCTATGCTGGGTTCACACTATGTATATTTGAGGCTGTATTTGTGAGGCTGTATAGCAACCAAAACCAGGAGTGGATTGAAAACACAGAAAGGCTCTGTTCACATAATGTTGTAATTGAGTGGATGGCCGCCATTTAATGGCAAATATTTGCTGTTATTTTAAAACAACGGCTGTTATATTGAAATAATGGCCGTTATTTAATGTTATATGGCGGCCATCCACTCAATTTCAACATTGTGTGAACAGAGCCTTTCTGTGTTTTCAATCCACTCCTGGTTTTGGTTGCTATGAGGACCTGACTTGAGGACCAAATACTGCCTGAAATATACGTAGTGTGAACCCAGCCTATGTGTGAGATGGACTTGTTCGCATAAGCAATTTATCGGTCCGTTTACACAGATTTATCTGACAGATTTTTTAAGCCAAAGCCAGGAACAGACTATAAACGGAGAACAGGTCGTAAAAGAGACTGAGATTTCTCCTCTTTTCAAATCCGTTCCTGGCTTTGACTTCACAAATCTGGCTGTGTAAACACACCATTAACTGTCTGCATGATACATAGAATAACAGATCAAACCTGTAAAATGACACATTGTATCCACTTCAGCTACTTGTTCACTATGACATGCAATTTTAACCATTTGGTGCCACCTGCCTATAATACAGCTTGTTCTTGCTTGAGAACCCCCATTACATCTCTCTGAAAGAGTGGCTTCTAATTTATTATAGTGTCTCCGGGTACAAAGCTTCACAGCGTCCTTGTTAGAATCAGTTACTACAATTAGGTTACAGTCACATTTCAGTCTTAGCAAATTATTGCTGAGAAAAAAAGAATATTTAGCAGTCCCAGTTAGTGAGTTACAGCTGGTGTCCTGGTTCCTTCACAATGTTCCATTACTGGCGCTGTAGCTGGTGGTCATTTCCTTGTAGAAGCCAAGTATGTATACCAGAAGAAGGCGACCATGTTTGCAAATAACACTCGGAACTGAAGAGAAAACGGGGGGGGGGGGGGGGGGGGGGGGGACACACACGAAACATGTTTATTCAACAATCAAATTTGTCTATATTTTGCGACACATAATAACAATCCACTGTATAGAGCATTAGGCCCGGAGCGTTGTTTCCATTACAACGGACCTGTTTTTTCTTTTAATTGCATCCTGGGATTGTAGAGATCCTCCACGCAGTACAAGGATGAGTTCACACACAATGGACCTTCGTTTTGTTTTTCTAAGAAGCCACTGCAGTTGGTACAGCTCAGGCAGACATGTCTATACAGCGTATTGGTATTGAGTATTCTTTGTCAGAATACACATGAAAACCACATAAAATAAGTGTCCCTTTTTTGGCAAGAATACACGTTATCATCTCAAAGGGTATGTGCACACTGAGTCATTTTGACAGAAACTCCGTCGCGGAATTCTCAGCTCGCGGACTGCGGCGCGCGCGTGTCCGCCTGTGTCATAGACTCCATTCTGTGCACGGGTGGATTCCACCCTCTGTCCAAAGAATGAACTTGACGGATGAAAGAATCTGCCAGTGCATAGAATGGAGTCTATGCCACGGGCAGAGACGCGTCCGTGAGCAGAGAATTCCGCAACAAGAGTTTCTGTCAAAACTACACAGTATGCACATACCCTAACTCTACAGCAGGAAAATAGGCATCACAGTCTAAAGGGGTATTCTGGTCAGGTAAAATACATGCTTAATCATCTTCCCCTCCTGGAGCTTAATAATTTGTTCCATACTTATTAGTCTCCTTCCCCCAGTTCTGGGCAGTTGCTGAAGATGCAGAAAACTGTGTGTAAACTGTTAAATCCATCTCCACTCTGATCTCCCTCTGACGGCTCATGTAAACAGCTCCCTGGCCAGGGCGGGTTAATCTGAGGTCAAATAATTTGTGATCTCACAGTGGTTAACACTCCTGGCATCACAAAGTGCAGAGACAGCTGGCCAGAGAGCAGTTTACATGAGCCACCTTGGAATGATTGGGGGCCCCATGAGCCACACATTGACTTAGGGCCCCATTGCACGGTGGCCGTCCAGGCCAGTGATTTGCTGAGCCACCCATCACTTCAGAGACCGGCTCTAAAGTTGTAAAGGCGGCTGCGGGGGTAGGTAATGTAAACAGTTTATTATTTCCTTTACAGATTCATCTGCCATTGGCCGCACCTCACTATTACACATAGTAATGCGCAAGCAGCGGCTGATTATTCTAGGTCCGGACCTAAATGATTGTTGTAATCGGCTGATAGTTGTCTTTATTACACGGAGCGATAATCTTCAAAATCGGCCTGATTCTGCAGATTATCGATCCGTGTAATAGGGCCCTAAGGGTGCCTTTACACAGAGAGATTATCTGACAGATCTTTGAAGCCAAAGCCAGGGATGGACTATAAACAGATCAGGTCATAAAGGAAAGACTGGGATCTATCCTCTTTAACTCCATTCTTGGCTTTGGCTTCAAGAATCTGTCAGATAAATCTCTGTGTAAATGCACCATAAGTCAATGTGTGGCAAAGTGGGACTCATCTACTACATTGTACTCATCTATTTGCATCGGCAGCTGGAGATATTTCAGAATATAATGTAGAAAGCGGTAACCTTCGTCATCAGTTACAGAACTTTTACTCTCCCATATTCAAGCTGTGAAAAGAAAAGCTCCATACAGAAACTGTACTGGATATAAGAATCAGGCACTTACTTGTACTGGAACATAGTTTACATTGATAAACTGAAATGGTGTCCAAACTTTCCAGTTCATCTTAAGTGCTGACCAGTAGCTCTCTTTCAGTGTCCGATTCAGTGACTTTAGGTTTTTGCCCTGACGGACAAAATAGTTACATACTGAATATAAAATATACAATCACAGGTCTATATAAGACAACTAAAATGCACCATAAAATTTGCTAGTCACATGAATACACAGTTCTCTTGCTCTTTGCAACTGTCATGTAAAACTTTAAGGGTGCGTTCACACGTACAGAATCCGGAGCAGATTTAATGCTGTAGATATCAATGTAACTAAATGACTGAACACAGCATCAAATCTGCTGCGGATCCCGCACGTGTGAACACACCCTAGAAGGGTATTCCACTCAAACTTTTCATAAGTCGCTGCTTATGGTGAGAGTAACAATTCATTCCATACTTATCTATTCAGTCTCCTTCCCCCAGTACTGAGCTGTTGCTTTCCGCTACAAAAAACTGGTGTGGAAGCTTTCTTCTCCTCCCCCCTCCCTTCTGAGACGGCCGATGTAAAAAAAGTCCCTATCTGCAACGTTGTAATGCTGGGAGGGTTAAAGTGAGGTCAAGTTGCAGATAAACTCATTGTGATTATCCTTCCCAGCATTACAAAGTTGCAGATAGGGACTTGTTTACATCAGCCATCTCAGAAGGGAGGGGGAGACTCATAAATGGTCACAACCTGATTTTTGTGCTTTCAGTAGAAAGCAGCAACGCAGAACTGGGGAAAGAAGACTAAATAGATAATACAAGTATGGAAGGAATATTTAGTCTCACCATGGGCAGCTATATTTGAAAAGTTATGGAAAAAAAAGGTGTTTCCTGAATAGGTGATGCACCACAGGCCAATATCATAAGGCAAAGACTTGTTTTATTGACCCATCACGTGTGCAATGTTTCAATTCCACCATGGAAATTTCTCAAACACCTGCAAGAGCTCTAAGCTACAGATTGGGCTATAAGCCTTCACAGTGTCATTCAATGGACATACTTGTATAACATACATGTCATATAGTAAAAAGACTTGTATGCTATATAGTATAATATGGTAGGTTATCAATAAACACTCCATTTGTAATACAAAGGTCTTAGTGGGGGATGAGCAAATATGGAAAAGTCAAGTAGGAAACACTCACTTCAAAAAAATTCATCACAATAAAGAAGAGAAGCAAGAAAGCAGGAGCAATGATCAACCGGTCAAGGAGAAGGCGACGTAGTCCGGCCAGAGGCAGAGAGGATGGGACCCACTGCTCCAGAAACAAGTAGAAATAGTGAGACAGCGGCCCAGTGAAGAAAAGCCTGTGGGAGAGAACAGATCATTTAGATCCAGGGGTAGGGAACCTTGGCTCTCCAGCTGTTGCAAAACTACAACTCCCATCATGTCTGGACAGCTAAAGGCTGTCCAGGCATGATGAGAGTTGTAGTTTTGCAACAGCTGGAGAGCCAAGGTTCCCTACCCCTGTTTTAGAAGAAAGGAAAATTAAAGTATTTTGGCAAATCAGAGACTTGTCAAAAGTTTTTATTGGTCTTTAAAATACCAGGGAGAAGTGCACAGTGAGATACTTCTCTCCCTGGCTCACTGCATGGATACTCAGGGGGAAATATATCCAACTGGTGTAGAGTAGAATTGTCTTAGTTGCCAGAAAATCCAGAATTATATCTTGTGCCAACAGTTATAATTGGTTAGGGTCTGAGAGACTTATCAAATTGGTGTAAAGGAGAATTGTCTTAGGGCCCATTTACACCGAAAGATTATCTGCCAAAGATTTAAAGCCAAATCCAGAAATGGATTTAAAAAGAGGAGAAATCTCAGACCTTTCTTTATGACCTGATGCCTGTTTATAGTCCATACCTCCCAACTTTGGCTGAGAGGAAAGAGGGACATGGACACGCCCCTAACCCCACCGAAAGACACACCCCTAAACCCCAAGACACGCCCCTAAATCAGTAATAAACGTAATGTTTTGGTGAGTCGATCGCCATTTTCAAAAATGGTGATTGGTGATGGTGATTGACTCGCCGAAACGTCACGTTTGTGACTGTTTGCTGTGCTGCACTATTTGTTAATGCTTTGCACGTTGATGGAATAAACACTTCTTTTGCAACATAGAAGTTGGAGTGCCGTGAAGTATCCGTATGGTATAGACATCTATCTCTGGTCAAGATTTAATTTGCTGGCACCAACATCATGGCTTGTGCTGCTGACATTTGTTATCTATCTATCTATCTATTCCCTATCTATCTGTCTATCTCCTATCTATCTATTTATCTATCATCTATCTCGGAGATAGAAAGGAGATAGATAGAAAGGAGATAGGAGATAGATAGAAAGGAGATAGATAGAAAGGAGATAGATAGATAGAAAGGAGATAGATAGATAGAAAGGAGATAGATAGATAGAAAGGAGATAGATAGATAGAAAGGAGATAGATAGATAGAAAGGAGATAGATAGATAGAAAGGAGATAGATAGATAGAAAGGAGATAGATAGATAGATAGATAGGAGATAGATAGATAGATAGATAGATAGATAGATAGATAGATAGATAGATAGAAGATAGATAGATAGAAAGGAGATAGATAGATAGAAAGGAGATAGATAGATAGAAAGGAGATAGATAGATAGAAAGGAGATAGATAGATAGAAAGGAGATAGATAGATAGAAAGGAGATAGATAGATAGAAGATAGATAGATAGAAGATAGATAGATAGAAGATAGATAGATAGAAGATAGATAGATAGATAGATAGATAGATAGATAGATAGATAGAAAGGAGATAGATAGATAGAAGATAGATAGATAGATAGATAGATAGATAGATAGATAGATAGAAGATAGATAGATAGATAGATAGAAAGGAGATAGATAGAAAGGAGATAGAAAGAAAAGAGATAGAAAGAAAGGAGATAGATAGGAGATAGAAAGAGAGAGCAGCAGGTTCAGGGGAACAAGCCCAGGGGCACTGAGTGCAGGGGAAGGAGGGGGGATAAGCACCATGTACAGCTGAGGGACACCTGACAGAACCCCCAGACACCCCCTCCCCGGAGCACTCACCACTGCTCTTCTCTCCCTGGTGATGCAGGTCATGTGTTCTGCCCCCTTCCTGGACCCCGGCAGCCTCCTCCTCCGGCACCAGCTCTCACTGCCAGGTATTGATACTGTATAGGGGGCGCACCACAGAGCTGTGATAATCCGGCCCTGGCAGGAGCTATGGGGGAGAGAGCGGCCTCTTGTGGCCGGAGGCAGAATGAAGCCTTCGGACACAAGAGTCTTTGCAGAGCAGGAAGCCGATGTCTCCTGCTCTGCCAGTGTAAGTGAGGTGCGGGGAGCGGCGGGACACATGGGGGCTGTACCGGGACGGAGGGACATGACCCCAAAATCGGGACTGTCCCTCCAGATCCGGGACAGTTGGGTGGTATGATAGTCTGTTCCTGGCTTTGGCTTCAAATCTTTGGCAGATAATCTGTCAGATAATCTTTCTGTGTAAATGGACCCTTAGTTGCCCCTAGCAACCAATCAGATTCCACTTTTCATTCCTCACAGAGTCTTTGAAAAATGAAAGGTGGAATCTGATTGGTTGCTAGGGGCAACTGAGACAATTCTACTTTACACCAGTTTCATAAATCTCCCCCTCAGACCCTAACCAATCATAACTTTGAGGTGTAACTGTATCATAACTGTTGGCACAAGGAATTATTCTGGATTTTAATTCTCCTAAAACTACTTGCGGCCACATTTATCAACTGCATCGCTGGCGTACGCCACAGAAAAGGGGCAGTTTTTTTTTGTGCAAGCAACATGGTTTGCACATAAACCTGCGCCTTTTCTTTGGTATACGCCTTGATAAGCTTGGCCTCCTTCTGCACCGGATTTATCAGGATATACACCTGCAAACATGTGTAAATCATGGCAGAGCAGGTATACATTTTTGTGCTCCCTAAGTGACAGGCGCAGGTATATGAGTATGCTAGTCTTGAGCTCACACTCACTATGGGTTTTTTTTTTTTAGCACCTTCTTCAGACACTCATTACCTTAAGAAATATGGCAGATACTCCACCACCTTCACAAGCTGAAGGGTTCACCAATATTAGTACATGTAAAACTGGATTTTTTTTCTCGAATTCCCTGTCACTACAGTGTAATGTTAGGCCACAGTCAATCCGCACATGTCACATTTTTGTTATATTTAGCGTATAGGTTCTTACCCATAGGCAGCAAATCTTAGTGGAGCGACCAGGTCGACATTTTTCACCGATGACTTACACTGGCGCCTCCTTTCAATGCTCTGTGATAAAAGATTCCCCAATGCAGACAGAATTGCGCTGAGAATAAAAAAATAAAACAAAAAAACAAAAAAAAACAACAAATCTTTCAATGTCTACTGCCACGCTACAAGTGTGTCCACACTCCATTTTGTCTATGGGCTATATAAAAAGCACAACTTAAAGGGCCACTCCGGAAAACTGGTTTCAAAAAGTTATATAGATTTGTAATTTACTATTTAAAAATCTTCAGTCTTCCCATACTTATCAGCTGCTTTATGTCCTGCAGGAAGTGGTGTGTTCTTTCTAGTTTGACACAGTGCTCTCTGCTGCCTCCTCTGTCCGTGACAGGAACTGTCCAGAGCAGGAGAGGGGTTTCTATGGGAATTTGCTACAACTCTGGACAGTTCCTGTCAGGGACAGAGGTGGCAGCAAAGAGCACTGTGTCAGACTGGAAATAATACACCACTTCATGCAGGACATACAGCAGCTGATAAGTATGGAAAGACTTAAGATTTTTAAATAGGAGTAAATTACAAATCTCTAAAACCAGTTGATTTGAAAGAAAAAGATTTTCGCTGGATAACCCCTTTTAAAGATTACCAAACCTTTAAAAAAAAATAAAAAAATTCAAATATCTTACATTTTTTAATCAGTTGGCGTCCAGGTGCTAAGACCAGGTCCAGGTGCCACCGATCACTAAAAGGAATGGGCAGCAATACTAGGCTGAACACTGACCATTCGTTTCTGCCTGTACCTGCTCAGAGAATCTATGGACTATGTATGTATGTATGTGAATCCATACATGTCATAACACTCACCAAGCATTAAAAGAGTACAAGTTATTTTGTCGTTCTTTGCTAGGTCTATAATTTTTTGGTGGTTTGACATCACATCCAACGATACGCTCCACTTGGTGAGTACATTTTTCCTACTACCAATTCTCCGGTTTTGTTTCTCATATTAGGGATCCTTGTTTTTCCACCTAGACTGGAAGATCCAGACTTTCATGCACGGCTTCACACTCACCATTTTACTGTAGTCCACTTCTGCTCCGGAAATGGTTAACCCTTGTAGACTGTTAGGATCCTGTGGATCTGCGCCACTTTCTCTCTACCCTCACCTGCCCTGCTCACTGATCAGTCATCCTCTGAGTGGGTACTGGAGTTGTACGACATTCTTTGTCTCCGGTTTTCTCCATTTTATAGTCCATTCGTGACTCCCACTACCATTTCTACCAAACATGGTGCAGTCAGGTGGTCATGCACAACAGAGCAAGTTTGTCAGCTCACCGCCATAATGCTGGTCTCTTTTGCACCATCAGCGTCCCAGGAAGGAGCACGTGGAGAATACTTGGGCCATATGCCGGCAAAGTAATGTGGAAAAAATGGAAATGGATCCCACAGCTCCGGTAAAATGTAGAAAATTTATTGAAACATAAATAAAAAATAAAGTGATAAAAATCACACCGACGCGTTTCAGGTATAACCCTTACTCATGGTGCTATGATTAAGAGTTTTACCCGAAACGCGTTGGAGTGATTTTTAAAACTTTGTTCTTTTTTTTATTTATGTTTCAATAAATTTTCTACATTTTACTGGAGCTGTGGGATCCATTTCCATTTTTTCCGCAGTCAGATGGTATTATGAGACTCCCCATGATGTGCCAACCTTCTGTGAAATGACCCTCTTGCTGAGTGGCTTCCCATTGCCTTTGCAAAGCTCAGTGTTTGTATTGAGTAATGTCCTGTCCAGCAGCCTGTGCCCTTTATCCCTATGTTCTCTATTCTACCTTCTCTACAGATTTTTCACTGGTTGTTCTGGTTCTCTCTTCCAAATCCAGGGAGAGCAATGGGTCTTCTTTAGAGATGAGCAAACCGGGTTCGGGTCCATCCGAACCCGAACGTTCGGTATTTGATTAGCGGGGGCTGCTGAACTTGGATAAAGCTCTAAGGTTGTCTGGAAAACATGGATACAGCCAATGACTATATCAATGTTTTCCACATAGCCTTAGGGCTTTATCCAAGTTCTGCAGCCACAGCTGATCAAATGCCGAAAGTTCGGGTTGACTCGAACCCGAACCTGGTTCGCTCATTGCTAGTCTTCTTCCCTTCATTCCTCCACTTGCTTCTATTCAGTGCTTCATCCTGTACTTGGAGTCATGGCTGTTGTGGTCTATTTGGCAGTAATTGAACCAGATGTTGGGGTTACACCCCCCTCCCCCAGTATTCTTCCTGATTATTTCTATAGGCTACAATCACACATAGAGCTTAGCAGTTGGGTCGGGGAACCTAATGATTAAACTTGGGTAGAGAGTTCCCACAGTCCTAGGCTTTTTAAGAATAAATAAACAAAGTGGAGGGACTGTGGTGAAAATGCTATAATACGTCTTATAGCATGTATTTATTCATATGTACATATGTACAATCACACATAGCATTTCCCTCAGTCTTTTATCAACCAAGACCCGGAGTGGATTGAAAACTCAATTCCACTCCTGATTTCAGGTTAAAAAAGACTGACAGAAATACTGTGTGTGAACATAGCCTGACAGTGCCTTCACATATAACAGATCACAGCGGATTTCATGCTGCAAGTTCCGCTGCGATTCCCAGTACTGTAATTTTCTATGGGTTTACATACTCACAGCACATTCTTCTTTCAAAGCTCCTTCTCACTTAAAGGGGTTATCCAGCACTACAAAAACATGGCCACTTTCCCCCCTCTCTTGACTCCAGTTCAGGTGCAGTTTGCAATTAAGCTCCATCCTTTGGGTTATTTAGTGAATAATTGTTTAGCGCCGCACTACCCCTTTAAGTGGGAAGGAGCTTTAAATACACAAGTACTTTAACCCATAAAAAAAAATGACATTACCGAAACGTGCAGCATTAAACCTGCTGTAATCTGGTACATGTTAAGGCACCCTAAAGTTGGGTTCACACGCACCGTATCCACAGCGGATTTCACACTGCGAGTTTGCAGATGCATCCGGGGCATGGACCAGGTAAAGTATCTCCCCGGCGGCAGCGGGTTAAGGGACTGGCATCTACATACTTGCAGCGGGATGACAATCCGGATGGGAGTGTAATCTCATTGAAAATGACAGGGATCGAATCCTCGGCGGATTTCACTGCAAACTCGCAGCGTGAAATCTGTTGCGATCTGGTACATGTGAAGGCACCCAACGGGTAACTTCATACGTACTGTATCGCAGCGGACTTGATCAAAATAACTGAACACAGCATCAAATCTGCTGCGGATCCTGTATGTGTGAAGGCTCCCTAAGGGTGCCTTCACACATACCGACTCGCAGCAAAAACTCGCTGCGAGTTTCTGCTACGAGACGAGGTCCTGGAAGGCCCCTATCGCTACATACAAGCAGTGGTCTGAAAGACCGCTGCGTGTATGTAATGCAGCCGCCCCCTTAACCCCTTCGGCTCCCGTCCCGATCCCGCACCGCTGTCTCCATACATTACCTGGCTCTGGCTGCACAGGGTCCCGCTCTGCCGCCCAGCCAATCAGTGGCTGCGGCTGGGCAACACACTGATTGGCTGGGCGGCAGAGCAAGACACCAGGACCCCGTGCAGCTAGAGCCAGGTAATGTATGGAGACAGCGGTGCGGGACCGGGATGGGAGCCGAAGGGGTTAAGGGGGCGGCTGCATTACATACACGCAGCGGTCTTTCAGACCACTGCTTGTATGTAGCGATAGGGGCCTTCCAGGACCTCGTCTCGTAGCAGAAACTCGCAGCGAGTTTTTCGCTGCGAGTCGGTATGTGTGAATGCACCCTAATGGAGTATTCTGGATTCTAATAATATTTTATACAGTGTTAAAAAATTTTTTTTATGAAAAACCTATACTCACCTATGACGCTCCCCTGCTGAACGCTACTTCTGAGACTCAACATAGCAGTGAAAGCCGTTCAGCCAATCGATGTCTATGTACTTCCTAAGCTTGTGAATATAATCATTTTTGGGTTATATCACTCCTAAAATCAGCCCTTTTTAGCGACAATGGATTCCCCATCACAGAGCGTTCTTGTACAAACATACAGAAATATCTGCAACAAATCTGCTCTTTGTGAACAGGGATCATAGTGACACCTTCATGGTCAGATGGAAATCTCTTACATCAGGGAGAGCAATGATTCCATAGACAATGACACTTCCACCAGTCACCACCAACATGCAGCTCCCATGTCAGCCATCACTACTAGATCAGAAGCAGGGATCACTAAAGACTGGAGCAGATCACTGGGAGGAGAACCTTAGAACTACATTTCCCAGCATGCCCCGCGGTGTCAGCTCCTGCAGTGCCCACCTTACCTGGTCAGAGCCTTAGTGAGCACAGGGCGGCTGTGCAGGAGCTGCAGGTAGGTCCGCAGTAGTGCAGTGTGTACAGGAACATGTTCAGACTCCGGGATAGGCTTGGAGACTAGCGGCATAGCTGCATTAACCACCTGCTCCTACTTGTCAAGGAGGCGGGAACAAGGAGAATCCTGACTCCGCCTATATAGGCCGCGCTGCCGCACAGTGTGAACGCTGTACAAGGAAGGTCACGTGGCCACGCTAGAGATCACCGTGCATCTATAATTATACATTTACAGGTCATCTCGCCGCTCCGTATGTTTTCGCATCTATTCCAGTGTCATAAACTAGTGACAGCCCCTAACAAACCGCTGCAGCGATTGGCTCCTGCTAGAGTAACTCAAGCCTGATTGGTAGGCTGGTATGCTATGGTGATTGGTTAGCGGCAGCATGCGCTCTCCTGTGATTGGTTATTGGTAGTTAAGGGCTTGGAAGGTGACAGGTTGAGCTGTGAGTGCTGGGCGGGGCTATAGTCCGGAGCTGGCGGGAGTTGGTAGGCGCGGGAAGTCCAGTCGTGAGCCGGGATGGTGCTGCAGAACAGCGGGAAGCTGAGAGGCGAGCCTCGGGGTGACGGGGAAGGCCAGCAGTGAGTAACCCGGATATCACTGTTACCAATAGCTCTGGTTTACTATCACTAAATGTATACAGTCTGCAGCTGGTGCAAAACTACAACTCCCATCATGCCTGGACAGCCAAAGGCTCTCCAGGCATCATGGGAGTTGTAGTCTTGCAACCGCTGGAGAGCCAAGGTTCCCTACAAAGGTTCTCCAGCCAAAGTTCTTTGTTTTTCTTTCAAATCAGCTGATATTGAACAGTTATATAGATTTGTCATTTACTTCTATTAAATTTCCAGGCTCCCAGTACTTATCAGCTGCTGTATGTCCTGCAGGAAGTAGCGTATTATTTCCAGTCTGACACACTGCTCTCTGCTGCCACCTCTGTCCATGTCAGGAACTGTCCAGAGCAGCAGCAAATCCCCATAGAAACCTTTCCTCCCTCCTCCTTATATTCCCACCAAACTTGAAAGGCGCTCAAATGTTACTTTTTAGACGCCTTCTGTCAGCTGCCCGTCTATTAGTACCTACTATGTGAATTTCTACGGAAGTGCCTTCCCTAAACATGTGGCTCTTAAAGGCCGACCAAATGTTCTGACTAGAAGAATTATCTCATTGGGAATCCAACACCCGATACAAATTCATGATCATTTGGTCGCCTTGGATCTCTTACCGAGAATCTATACTCCCAAAGTTACCTTAATCTTACTGATCGCTAAATCTTTATTTCTGGACTTTATCTGATTGCCTCAATATATAATAAAATATTACACTGATATTCGCAAAATGTATTCCTAACATATACCGATCTGTTCTGTATTTCTTTCCGTTACCTTTCAGTTAGCTGCTTTTAATCCAACATCTGTCCTGCGGTCCGTTCGGCAGGTGATGCAGTTATTGTCATAAAAATTACTTTTAAAATTGCAGCTCCGTGCCCTACAGGAGTATCTGTGCCCTAACTTTGCACCACCCATCCGTCCCTCCTCTCCACCCTCTTCATTGTTAGGAATACCACTGGAACATTTTCTACATGCTGAACATTGCACAGGTCCTTAACGATCCAGCCCATGTGCTGTGGTAACACAGATGGTGAATAATAGGCAATTCCTAATGATGAAGAGCATGGGGAGGAAGGGCGGAGGGGGTGGTGCAAAGTTAGGACACAGATACTCCCGTTTGGCACGGAGCTGCAATTTTAAAAGTAATTTTTTTATGACAATAACTGCATCACCTGCCGAACGGACCCCAGGACAGATCTTCGATTAAAACAGGTATCCAACGGTACAAGAGGTTTGGGGGGTCAGATTGTGGTTGCAGAGTCACTTTAATGTACCAAATTAATGCTTGTACAGTTATAACAAAAAACCTTTTTTTAAAAAAAAAAAAGAAAACCTTTCCTGCTCTCCAGACTGGAAGGAATACACCACTTCCTGCAGGACATATGGCAGCTGATAAGTACTGGAAGTCTTGAGGTTTTTTTTAAATAAAAGTAAATTACAAATATACGGCACCTGTTGATGTGAAAGAATTTTTTTTTTGTTGGAGTACTCTTTTAAAGAGCGTGCAGCCCTGCAGCCCACTATGCAGCTGATCAGATCTAATATTGCTGGCTACACCCCGACAACAAGTCTTTTGGAGAACTCCTTTAATTCTGGTCTTAGCCAATGGGGTAGCTTTAGCCTGTGCCATCCCCACACTGGACATCATGGCACTTTATTAAACCTGCGTCCTACTGGAAATGTGCAATGCAAGAAGGGGTTAATATCATGCAGTTGGTCCCACTTTGACCTCCATATGAATTGCATGTGACAATACCTGCTTGGTACTGTGATTTGGCTCCCCCCCCCCTTCAAGTAGTATATAGGGAATAGCTGCACATCAGCAAGTCTCTCATATTTTGTCACATTACTTAGATGTTTGCTATAGGTCTGTATCCAATAAAAAAGGTCTTTGTATACGGCATCATGTAGCAGGAGATCCGCACCTAGGTGACCGCGTTCAGATCCCTTCCTGCTGGTACCTGCCATTTTGCTGTACTCTGTATCACTATAGACCACGGATGTCAAACTCTGGACCCTCCAGCTGTTACAAAACTACAATTCCCATCATGCCTGGACAGCCAGAGCTTTAGCATGATGGGAATTGTAGTTTTGTAACATAGGCTGTAGGGCCTGAGTTTGACATTTGTGCTATAGACCATGCTGTTGAGTGCAGGAAGGGGCAAGCTGACTTCACTCTGGCTATTAAAGTGAATGAAGACGCTTTTTATTCTTTTGCTTTCAGAGATGATTTTTCATCAGGCTCAGCTGCTAAGAGACTGGAGCGCAGCCAGTGGACGGATAAGATTGATGCTCAGTATGGGTTTGAGAGGATTAAGGAGCCTGGAGAGAAAACAGGATGGCTGCTAAACATGCACCCGGTAAGTGCACAGAATTATAATACTCCACTCATTTACTATGGAATATCTGGGGCATGACAGACTAGGGAATAATCCGGGAACAGAGTAAAACCAGAGACCTGTTGGTGGTTGATGTACATTGATTATCGCCTTCTTTTTTTACTGTTGGACTGATGGGGGACTGCACTACACACCTGCCACCCACCCCTAGTACTGAAGCTATAGCTATTATCAATGATGCACCTCATTTCTTATGTATAGTGGCCCTTATTTAAAGGGAACCAATTTGGTTCCCTAGGGCACAGTATAAAGCTCCTGTGCAGCTTCTGGTACATACCAGCCGTGGCTGCAAAAGCATCTTTATACCGGAGAAAATTATGTTTATTTCCTGGGCGTGTGGCAGGGAGAGAGGCGGCTGGTAGTCATCTGGGTGGCTCTCCGCCCGTGTGTAGTCACTGCTCTCTTACTGTCATTGTGGTCGGTGGGGATGAGTGACAGGCAGAGAGGTGTGTTACTGGCACCTTTCCCTGTCAGTCATCCCCACCGAGCGTGCTGACAGGGAGAGAGTGGTTACTAGATATGAGCAGGGAGTCTCCCAGATGACTACTTGCCGTGCACCTGGGCAATAAACTTGGGCCCATACGTGCCGCATGCTGCACAGGAGCTTTATCGAGTGCTCAGGGGACCCATATCAGCCTAATTGGGCCGATTGGTTCTCTTTGAAATAATTACAGTAATAGTCTCCACAGAGCAACCAACATGAATATGAGGACATCAGTGACGAGACGAGACGAGTCTCAATTCATTCAGGATGGGAGGTTCTTTAAAACACAACAATCACTGAACTTTGAATATGCAAAAAAGGGGTCCAAGGCCTCAGTTACGAGTCTCAAAACACGGAAATAGCCAGATATTCCTCTCTCCAGAGAAGGAAGCCCATTGCCAAGGGGTGCCTCCTAGTGGGGAGAGCACCAAACCACCCTGATACGTAGTCCCACAGGTCCTCACTCTGTTGTGAGGTTTGGGACCTAAATAGGGAAACACCAGGGTGGCCCCTGTAAGTCAAAGTCTAACTCTGTGGCGAGTATAATGACATAAGACCAAGGCTAGGCATCCATCCACAGACTGCAGTTTCGGGGTATTTGCCCCTCGTCATTGTGGAGCAGGATTCTGGCTACTGGGGCAATGATAAACAGACCAACAAAACACAACAATCACTGAACTCAGGGAGAACAGTGAAAAATTCCAATGGAGTACTCATTTATGAGTCTCCATTGATTGTCCCATACAAAATTTGAATATGCTAAAAAGGGGTCCGTGGAGCCTCAATTACGAGTCTCAAAACACGGGAATAGCCAGATATCCCTCTCTCTAGAGGGCCACCCTGGTGTTTTCCTAATTAGGTCCCAAAGCTCGCAACAGAGTGAGGGCCTGAGGGACTACGTATCAGGGTGGTTTGGTGCTCTCCCCACTAGGAGGCACCCCTTGGCAATGGGCTTCCTTCTCTGGAGAGAGGGATATCTGGCTATTACCGTGTTGGGAGGTTCTTTACCCCTCACATCTAAGGGTGTTATTACACGGCCCGATAATTGTAAACGAGCGCCGATCTACTTGATCGGCGCTCGTTTACTGGGCCTATTACACGACCCAATTATCGTTTAACAAGGGCTGCAGGGACATCGTTACCAATGTCCTTGCAGCTCTTGCTTAACTTTATACATTACCTGTCCATGCTGCAGGGCTCTTCTTGCGGTCTTCTTCTCCCTGGGTCCCGCTCGCTCCAGCTTCAGAGCGGCCTGTCTCAGCTGACAGGCCGCTCAGCCAATCACTGGCCGCAGCGGCCCTGGCCTGTGATTGGCTGAGCGACCTGTCAGCTTAAACAGGTCGCTCCTGAAGCTGGAACGCGCGGGACCCAGGGAGAAGACCGCAAGAGGAACCCTGCAGCATGGGTAGGTAATGTAAATAGTCAGCTGCCGGCCGTACACCGCTATTACACGTATCGATCACGGTGTGCGCTCGACAATTATAAGTTGAAACCTATATCAACAATCAGCCGATGATCATTGTCATCTGCTGATCATTGTATTTATTACACGGAGCGATAATTGGCCGATTATCTTTACGTGTAATAGCACCCTAAGAGTTCTTGTAATGTGTCCAACCAGCAGTCGTCTAAATGTATAGATATCAGATTTTACACCATACAGCCACCATTACGTCATGCTGTAGATAATGTTCATTATTCCTTGTTTTATAAATGTTCTTGATTTTATTTTTAGACTGAAATTCTCGATGAAGACAAACGTCTTGTGAGTGCTGTAGACTATTACTTCATCCAGGAAGATGGGAGCAGGTTTAAGGTGAACAATACAGCAGCTTTTATTAACATGACGCACTCTGGCTTATATAGAAAGTACAACTTGATTGAAACTTAAAGGGAATCTGTCAGCTGTAATAACGTTCCGAACTGCTGATACAGTTAGATGCTGTTATGTTGAGGAGACACATGGTACCTTTCATATATCATTCTGTTCTTCCAGAAAATAGAAAAATGCTTTTATTCTCTGGTGCAAAGAGTCAGAGGCTTTTCCAATCCCTCCCATCTCCCCTCCCTGCTTGATTGACACCAGTGATGTCTGTGCAGCTCTTGCCCCTAGTGTAAAATAATAAACCTTATACATACCTCTCTGCGCTCCCCAGTGTTCTATTCTCCCTCCGTAGCCGCTACTGGAACTTCTGAGCTGGTCTTTGAAGTAAAAGACTGCTTGGCCAGTGATTGGCTGAGCGGCCTGTCACTTCAGAGACCAGCTCAGAAGTTCCAGCTGCTGGCAGTAGCAAGGAGAGCACCAGGTACACTTTAAGTAGAAGACAGATATATAGCAGAGCATAGCCTTGTGTATTATGTGTATAGTCCTTCTTATTGAAATGCCTTTTTTGTAATAGTGAATGTCACAAGTGAATGTCAAAATTAATTGTATCAATGTGTAAACCTACTCTGACTGATAAATCCTTTACATTATCTCTTTTGCTTTCCTGCAGGTTGCTTTACCGTTTAAGCCGTATTTCTATGTGGCTACAAAAAAGGTAAGTCATTAATTTGTACCGATAGGAATATATCTATAGGCTTCTCTTTGCCTGCAATGTTGTCTATCGGACTTTATTTTGTTGTTTTCCCAGGGGTGTGAAAGAGAGGTCTCCTCTTTTCTTTCTAAAAAGTTCCAAGGAAAAATAGCAAAGCTGGAGACTATACCCAAGGAAGATCTGGATTTGGTTAGTACCTAAAAGGCACCTGTCCCAAAATGCTGATTTCCTTGCTGAATGTTAGAAGAATCTGTCTGCCTTCATAGATGTTCATTTATTGGTGGCTATAGTGTGTGACCAGCGATAGGCTTACATGGTAACCAACCCAGAGGAGATCAAGAAGCATTGTTCCCCCTTGTTTCACTTGTTTCCTGTGCTTTATTTTAACAATAGGTATTCCTTCTATTGTATTGTAAAATAGTTTAAAGGGGTTGTCCGGCGATAAAAAATTATTCACAGAATAACACACATTACAAAGTTATACAACTTTGTAATGTATGTTATGTCTGTGAATGGCCCCCTTCCCCGTGTCCCACCACCCCCACCTGTGTACCCGGAAGTGTGGTGCGCTATACATTACCTGTCGCGTGCCGACCACGGTCTCCGATCGTCAGCAGTGACGTCTTCTTCGGGAGCTTGGCGGATCTTCCCGAGTGCCGGCCGCCCTCTGCAGCGTCATCCGAAGCTCAGCCGCGATTGGCTGAGCATAACTGTGCTCAGCCAATCGCGGCTGAGCAGCTGATGACGTGGCCGCGTCATCAGCCGCTCAGCCGCGATTGGCTGAGCACAGTTATGCTCAGCCAATCGCGGCTGAGCTTCGGATGACGCTGCAGAGGGTGGCCGGCACTCGGGAAGATCCGCCAAGCTCCCGAAGAAGACGTCACTGCTGACGATCGGAGACCGTGGACGACACGACATGCGGTGAGTATAATGCACCACACTTCCGGGTCTAGCGTGGGTGGGGGGAAACACGGGGAAGGGGGCCATTCACAGACATAACATACATTACAAAGTTGTATAACTTTGTAATGTGTGTTATTCTGTGAATAATTTTTTTTCGCCGGACAACCCCTTTAAGGGGAATCAATCACTAGATCATGGTTATGCAGCTATACATACATTGTTACAAACCCCCCCACCCACCCACACAGTTTCTGAACATATAATTGATCATATCTGCTTCCCTTATAGCCCATGAAAAAACAACTTTGAAAATTTCCTGAGCTATATTAATTAATTTCCCTTATGTAGTCATGTGGGTGGTCCTCAGCGGTGAAGTAGTCATAGCTGGTTGTGAAAAATCTTCTCTAATCACGTCCCTCTGGGAGTGTGGGAGCCTGCAACGTCACAGCGCTCTGGGGAAATTACAGAATTACAGGATGGCCAACATAAGAGTTGCTGAATTTTACATTCCTTTTTTTTTGCAGCCAAACCATTTGGTGGGACTAAAAAGAAACTATATCAAATTGGCTTTTCATTCCGTGGATGATTTAATAAAAGTTAGGAAGGAGATCTCGCCAGCAGTGCGAAAGAACAAGGAGCGGGATCATGCCACTGATACGTACACTGCTATGCTTTCCAGGTATTAGAAATTAATATTCTTGTACCCAAACTTGTTTAGAACTGGTTTGTGTTTGTGTCTTTATATTCTACATATATAGTGCATGTATTAAAACCCTAACAACTCCACAAGGTTAGCATTGCTCCAGCATGCTCTTAGTCTGAGCGTTCAGCTTGGCAGAAGAAGTTGGATGCAGCCTTAGGGAGTCCTGGAAAATATGAGTACAGCCTATGGCTATATCCATGTTTTCTAGGGCTCTATCCAACTTCAGCCACTGGTATTTAAATGCTGAACAATCGAACTCTATTCGAGCTTATCTCTATTCACAATGGTTGCGATTTGGCTTACTTCCAAGATGTGGACTCTCAGTAAGTGAGCGCCAGGGAGCAGAAGGCTTCAGCTGTCTTCTGCTTCCCCTTAAAGGAATATCCCCCTCAGACCTTGTTAGGGCATCAACCCCATGGAGATCTTGGAACAGTTCATAGATAAGGAGCTTAGCAAGTTTAGTATCCTGTGACCAACTATTTACTGACCCGGCTATTCACTCCCCACCTCATTGACGCTTCTGATTTACATCACATTATACCTTCTTTACATCATATTCAACTTAATATTCCTAGATCCTCTTATCTATAAATGTTATATAGAAATTGAGTTAGATCATGCCCGATGAAGAGGAGGTCTAGGTCGTGTCACAAGCTTGCTATATATCATGGTCATTTTTTTTTTTTTTTAGCTGGCAATCAAGTATATACTTCTAAAAACTTGTTTAATAATAATCGTTTGTTTCACACAATTTATTGCATTTTTTTAGTGCTTTGAGTGGGAATAACATGGCTCCTGAAGAGGAAGGTCCTTCTAAGAAAATATCTGATCAGATGGAAAATATAATTGATATGCGTGAATATGATGTTCCCTACCATGTGCGGCTTTCCATTGATCTTAAAATACATGTGGTATGTGCATTGTCTTTAGGTTTTTGTTTTTTTTTACTTTTAGCGGTGGAGTATTTTTCTTTTAAAAGAAACCAATCACATCAAAAACCCCTAAACGGCCCTAAAGCTAAGGAAACATGCTGGTACATCATGCAGCACGCTTGCCAAACATACCCCTGTACCCTGCGTCCCCTGCTTGATTAATTTTCAATCTAACTTTTATAAAGTCCCGCGCTGTATGCTAATTGCGGCCAAGTAGTAATCTGGGCGTATGTCTTCTTTATGTACTCAGCAGCGCTCCGACATCTTTATTACACGTGCATGCACATTACAGCGAAAGAAGAAAACGCTGCTGTATTGCACCTTTGTTATGTAGTACAGCAGCATCTTCTCCCACTGTACTACTTATTCTTTTTGCCATCAGGCCCACTGGTATAACATTCGATATCGTGGAAGCTCTGCACCTCCAGAGATCATAAGGCGTGACGATCTTGTGGAAAGACCAGTAAGTGATTGTCATTCTTAGTACTTACCTTCTCCCCGAACTCCATATAAGATACACAGATCTGTATTTTTACATTTTAATTTTTTGGGTCTAAATGTTACTTTAGGAAAATGCTAATCTTTTATGTCTTAATAGGATCCAGTGGTTTTAGCTTTTGACATTGAAACCACAAAGCTGCCGCTGAAGTTTCCAGATGCTGAAACAGACCAGATTATGATGATCTCCTACATGATCGATGGACAGGTTAGTCTAACTGCTGGAAAAATCCTAAGGCATTGTTCTGAAATCCCTGACCTCTAGAGCTGAGCCTGCTGTTATAATCCTATAAGGTTATTATCCGAAGGATCATTATTGGCACCATAAGTCACACTTGGGGGTACTTTCACATGGATTTGATGATGTGGCTTTACCCAATATAAATAAATGGATCAAGTCAGCAGCAGATTAAATACGTATGAGTGTACCCTAAAGAGGAACTTTTACTTCGTTTATTACAGGAGGCTCAACTTAATGCTTTTCCTGCAGTTGTATGACCCCTCTTAAGTTCTTACCGGTTCTGCTCGCTCTGTGGTGGATCACCCGCCACGGATTCCGCAGCTCGCGGACGCCCGTGCTTCTCCGCTGGTCCCATAGGTTTCAAAATATGGTTTGACAGATTACCCCAAAGAATGCGTGGGTTCATTCTTCAGGTGGACGGCGAAATCTGGCAAACCATATTATGAAGCCTATGGAAACAGCGGAGATACGAGTTCGGGGGTGAGCTGAAGGATCCGTGGCGGGTGATCCACCAGGATTCCGTAGTGTGCACATAACCTAATACTAACATCAGGAGTTTACAAGATTCCTGATGTTAGTATATATAGTGCTGATGTTATATAGTGCTGAGAAGCAGATGGCTCAGTGATAAGTTGTGGCCATGTCTGTTTTTCTCCCCATAGAATTACTTGATCTGTTTTTGTCCCCTTTTTTCTTTTCTTTTCTTTTTTTTTAACTTCCTTGGCCCTATGCTCCTTCCCCACTCAGATGGTTTTAATTGCTAAATGTATATAGGTTCAGCACCTAGCTTCCTTCAGTCTTTAGGCTGGAAGCACAGGGTGAGCTTTTTCGATCTGCTCTGTGGTGCAGCCCCATGCAGCGGCCAGGCAATGTCTTTTGGGTGGTGGGGCCCAGGAGGGCTATGTCTGGTCTTAGTGGTATGTATACTGGTATGTATACTGTAATTTCACTGTTGGCATTAATGTGCCATTAATATTAACTTTAGGGCTATCTAATCACAAATCGGGAGATTGTGTCTGAAGACATTGAAGATTTTGAGTTCACCCCGAAACCTGAATATGAGGGTCCCTTTTGTATTTTCAACGAGCCAGATGAGGTAAATATATTCTGAATTTACATGAAGCTTTTCGAGCGTTCAAGTGAACACAAACAAATTATTCATAACACTTCAACCACTGGCAGGTGAATTGACTATCCTATCCTATGGCTGCTCGATTTAGTGTGCCGTGTAAAGGCTCTGCAAACGGAGCATCGATCTCTGATCAGTGCTTGTTTGCTTCCTTGTGAGCCCCATGTTGGGCTGTGGAAATTTTTGTGTTTTGAGCAATGGGTGGAAACATAGGCTCCTGGCATTCATCTGTGTGTTACTGTGACATGTACCACCCACTTAATCTATGTTTTTTCTTAACTCTGTTTTTTTAAGTTACATACAGTATGAGACTAACTGGACACTGACAAAATACAGTGCAAAAAAATAAGCATGTACAAAACAAAGGCACCAGTACAAAAACTGCATGGAAAGTATGTAAATAATACATGTATCGAGGGACTAGGTCGTAATGCCTCAAAGGGGTTATTCAGCATTAGAAAAACGTGGTCACTTTCTTCCAGAGATAGCACCACTCTTGTCTCCAGTTTGGGTGCAGGTTTTGCAACTCAGTTCCATTGAAGTAAATGGAGCTTAATTGCAAACCACACATGAACTGGAGACGAGAGTGGTGCTGTCTCTGGAAGAAAGTGGCCATGTTTTCTCTCCTCACCTTCACGACGGCACCATGGGAGGATGGGTTGTACCCTAGGGACAGGAAAAAGCACAAGAGGTTAAAAGCCCCTCCCCTTCCTCCCAACACCAGTGCTTTTTCCTGTCCCATTAGGGCAGGCACGAGAGGGAGGGGATCCGCGTGAAGGCAAGGAGAGATCCCCTCTAAACTACTACTACTACTACTACTACTACTACTACTATTTTTCTACAAACCGATGGGGTCGATCGGGGCCTGTTGGCTTCCTTCCTCCCCAGTGGTCCGACAGTCAGCCTCAGGCTGGAGCAGCTCCGGCATTCCAGGGAACCTCGCGCCGTCTCCCGACAAGTCGAGCGGGACTCTCCGCTACAGAGGGTAAGTCGGACATCTATCAGGTGGCGCCGAACGCCGCGGGTAGTTGCCGCGGTGCTGGCGCCATACTGAATGACGCACTTCCGGTTGGCGTCGGCGCGCCGGAAGTGACGTCAAACGCAGCGCGTCCCGGAAGTCACAAGCCGAGGACCCGCACGCGTTATTCTAAAGACCGGCAAGAGGTGGATCGGACCTTCTCTGCTTCAGTGATGGATCCCTCCACATCTGACAAGACTGCTACTGCGGTAACAGTAAGTACTGGCTTATACCAGCCGCTTCCGTGTGCTAAACTCTGCAGTCAGCACGCTCCCAATGCAAGCTCTGCATAATAAGGGTTCTTTCTCTGGTTATATTACCTGTATATTCCACTGAAATGTTCCTATTTTTCACACTGCCGGTGTCTATCATTAAAAATATCACTGGGATTGGATTATATATACCTATAATATGTTAATTATTTATGGGTATAGTATCATATCTCTAGTCTGAAAGATATTATCCTTAGGAGACTAAAGATCCTACTCCTACTACCAAGAAGGAGAAACCTAGGATACCAGTTAGAAGATGCGTATCTTGCAATAGCAAATTACCCTTTAACTGCAAGAAAAACATCTGCTCCTCATGCATCGGAGACTTTATTAAACAAGACAGATCTTCCTTCCTTGAGGACATTAGGAAGATGATGAAAGATGAGATAGCCACTTCGATAGCTAATCTCCCTCCTCCTCTTCCTGCTCCACCTCCTACACCTCAGGGTCCTCCACCTACCCCTCCAGAACAACAGATCATAGTGCAGGAGGTACCTATAGTAGAGCCAGCTGTTAACTATCCGGCCTCCATATCAGCGGGGGGCTCTATCGCATCCACATCTGGGAAGCGTAAGAGACATTCTTCGGCATCTTCCTGTGAATCAGGACAGATCTCAGAAGACCTGGAAGTTAAAGAGGTAGAAACAGAACATAGAGAAGAAATAAAGAAATATTTATTTTCTTCAGACCATACCTCTGCCCTTCTCACAGCAGTCTGAGACGCTTTGGGCATGGAAGAGGTGCAGGAGGAAATAGCACCTAAGGATAAGATGTTCAGAGGCCTAAAAGCAAAGAAAAAATTAGTTTTTCCGGTCCATGAGACTCTTCAGTCTCTTATAACCGATGAATGGCTGGAACCAGGAAAAAGACTTCAGGTTCTGGGTGAAATTAAGAGGCGACTTCCCTTTGGGGAGGAAGATATAAAGAAGTGGGGAGAAATCCCAATAATTGATGCGCAGGTGGCAAAAACTACAAAAAAATCCATTTTGCCCTTCGAGGACTCTTCACAACTCAAAGAGCCTATGGATAGAAAGGCAGAGAGTCTCCTCAGACGCTCCTGGGAGACTGTGTCATATTCTCTAAAGAATAACATTGCTGCCACCTGTGCAGCCAGGGCTTTTCATGTTTGGATAGAGCAACTGGAGTGCCATTTAAATAGCAGGTGCTCAAGACAGAAGATAATAGACTCCTTACCACTGCTAAAGGATGCTACGGCCTTCCTGGCGGATTCCACAGCAGAATCCATTAGATTCGCTGCTAAGGATGGCGCTCTCACGAATGCTGCTAGACGAGTGTCTAAAAAATTGGACTGGGGATAATACCGCAAAATCTAACCTATGCGGTATTCCATTCGAAGGAGAGTATGTATTCGGAGCACCTCTCGATAAGATCATCGAGAAGACGGCGGATAAGAAGAAGGCTCTACCCGAAGAAAAGACACCAGTCAAAAAACAACAATATAAGCGCCCTAAAATTCAAGAGAACTATCGAGGCAAGGGGAAGACGGGCCGCTGGAGCTATTCGAAAGGAGGCAAAGGGAGAAATATTTTTTTCAACCCCAAAGCCTCCCAGGACAAACAGTGACGTTTTGTCCTGTAGGGGGAAGACTGCAGGACTTTTCAGGAGTGTGGGCCTCTATTACCGAGAACACCTGGGTAATAGATATCATCAGGAAGGGATATCAAATAGAATTCACTCATTTCCCCCCCCCCCCCATATCCAGGCAGTCTTCAAGTCCCCTACAAACAGAGCTGGAGAAGAGTGTACAAAGGTTACATCTTATGGAAGTCCTCTCTCCAGTACCGTTAAAAGAAAGATCGGGTCATAACTCGAATCTCTTTCTTGTAAAAAAACCAAATGGCTCCTTTCGACTAATTATAAATTTGAAACCCCTAAATCAATTTGTAAAGTATGCAAAGTTCAAGATGGAGTCAATAAAGTCTACCACCCCTCTAATAGCGTCAAATGCGTGGATGGCCTCCATAGACCTCCAGGACGCGTATTACCACGTCCCAATTCGCCCTCAGTCTCAGAAATTTCTGAGATTCGCAATACAAATCAAGAAAAGGATATACCACTACCAGTTCAAGGCTCTCCCGTTCGGGATCTCGTCTGCTCCACGTATATTCACCAACGTGATGTCAGAAGTGGTCTCTTTCCTACACTTACAGGGAGTAAATATAGTGGCATACCTGGACGACCTTCTGATAATTGAAGACTCTCAGAAGAAACTCCATCAGGATCTACAAACAACCAGCAACCTTCTATCCTCATTGGGTTGGATCGTCAAGGAGTCCAAATCGAACTTAACCCCATCTCCCAGAAAAGTGTTCTTGGGAATCCTTCTGGACTCCAACCTACAGATGTCCTTTCTCCCAGAGGAAAAAATTGTAAAACTCCTCACGAAGATCAGGAAGTTCAAGAATACCTCTGTCCTCGGTGAGGGAAGCCATGTCAGTGCTGGGATCAATGACATCATGCATACCAGCGGTTCCATGGAGCCAAGCTCATTCACGAGTCCTACAGGCTCAGATTTTAAGAGTATGGAATAAAAAAACCATCCGGGCTGGACAAAAAGATAATCATTTCTCCACAGGTAAAAAAATCACTACACTGGTGGCTGAATCGGGCAAATTTAGAAAAAGGGGTACAGTGGAATCCTCATCCCCCAAGACAATTCTAAAAACACGCAAGCCAGATAGGTTGGGGAGCCCAATCAGGGACTCACTTCGTCCAGGGAGTCTGGAATCCAGACGAAAGGAAGGACTCCTCAAACCTCAGGGAACTGAAGGCGGTTCAGAACTCCCTTCTGGCAACTCAGGACATCCTAGACGGAGTACACGTTCACATACTCTCAGACAATGTAACGACAGTAGCCCACTTAAGACACCAGGGGAGTGCGAAACACAACCGCCTGTGGTTGATCTCCCAACAGATTTTCTCCTGGGCAGAGTCACATCTACTGTCCATATCCGCAACTCACCTAAAAGGGACAGAAAACACCGAGGCGGATTTTCTAAGCCGCAACCAGATACATCCGGGAGAGTGGTGTCTAAAAGAACAAGTTTTCCATCAACTAGTGGATCGCTGGGGCCTCCCCGAAATCGATCTATTTGCCACAAGGAAAAACAGGAAGGTAAAGAACTTTTACTCCCTGAATCCAACCGACTGTCCTACAGCGATAGACGCTCTAACTCAGACCTGGGAAACAAGGTTAGCGTACGCATTCCCTTCGATACCGCTGATACCAAGGGTACTACAGAAAGTCAGAGAGCAAAAGTCAAAGGTCATCCTCATCGTCCCGTATTGGCCAAAAAGAAGCTGGTTTGGACTTCTAAAGAACTTGACACTGGAGGATCCAGTTCTTCTCCCACATCAGACAGACCTTCTATTCCAGGGCCCGATATTCCATCCAGATCCGGCGAAACTACACCTCTCAGCGTGGATCCTGAGCGGGAAATGTTAAAAAGTCAAGGACTTTCAGAAAGTGTAATATCAACATTAATGAAAAGCAGGAAAAAAGTAACAACTTCCATCTACTTAAAGGTTTGGAAAGTTTTTTCTTCCTGGTGCGGAAGTCCTCCACCCTTTCCGGCAGAACCAAACATATCGCAGATATTAGACTTCTTCTTACAGGCTGGACTATCCAAAGGTCTCAAACCAGCTACTTTTAAAAGATCTCTGCTCTATCAGCTATATACGACACTAATCTAGCAGACCATCGATGGATAAAAAGGTTTATCAGAGCAGCATCTACAATTAATCCCAGGACTCGGATTTCTCACCCGGCATGGGATTTAAATGTGGTCTTAGAGGGCCTGACAAAGTATATCTTTGAGCCCATTTCAGAAATCAACAATAGACTCCTCTCTTACAAGACAGTCTTCCTGGTGGCCATTTGCTCCGCAAGAAGGGTTAGTGAGATTCAAGCCCTCACTCTCCCTAAACCCTACTGTACTATATCTGAGGATCGTATAGTATTAAGAACAGACCCTTCATTCCTTCCAAAAGTAGTGACTGAGTTTCATAAATCCCAGGACATTGTCCTGCCTTCCTTTTGTCCAGACCCCAAAAATGATCTGGAAAAGAAATTCCATACCCTGGATGTGAGAAGAGCAGTACTCCAGTACATTGAAACTACAGCACCGTGGAGAATAGACCAAAGCTTATTTATACAATTTCAAGGCAAAAATAAGGGCAAGAAAGTATCAAAAAGTACCATCGCCAGATGGATAAGGAATGCTATAGCAGAAGCTTACAAAGCTCAAAACCTTCCATCTCCAATCAATATCAGGGCACACTCTACAAGAGCAATCTCCACTACTTGGGCAGAGAGCCTCTGCCTCACTAGAACAGATCTGCAGGGCAGCGACTTGGTCGTCTCCCCATGCATTCATCAAACATTACAGACTACTATTGCAGTCAAGTGAAGACCTGACCTTCGGCAGGAAAGCTCTTCAGGCTGTGGTCCCTCCCTTCAGGCATTGGTCCCTCCCTAAGATTAATGGTTGGTATAACTCCTATGGTGCCGTCGTGAAGGTGAGGAGAGAAAATAGGATTAGTCCTTACCGGTAAGCCGGTTTCTTCGAACCTTCACGACGGCACCAATATCCCTCCCTAGTATTGTATTAAATATGATACTCACGTGGTGCTAAATGACTGTTATAAAGGCACTGGTGTTGGGAGGAAGGGGAGGGGCTTTTAACCTCTCGTGCTTTTTCCTGTCCCTAGGGTACAACCCATCCTCCCATGGTGCCGTCGTGAAGGTTCGAAGAAACCGGCTTACCGGTAAGGACTAATCCTATTTTTCTAATGTTGGATAACCCCTTTAGGATAAAAGAAAAAAAACATCCTCAACAGGTTTAAAAAAAAAAATACATTTAATAGGCACTTTTAACACAGTTAATTATGTATGTGAATCGGAGTGAAAAGGCAGTGGTAGTCAACAGAAAAAAAAGTTTTATCTTCTCCTTTTTAGGCCCATCTAATTCAGCGCTGGTTTGAGCACCTTCAGGAAACAAAGCCAAATATAATTGTGACGTACAATGGAGACTTTTTTGACTGGTAAATCATTTTTGTATTCTTAATCTATTATTGAATCTGAGCCTGTGGGTGTTCTATGAGGACTGACCGTTGTCCTCTGTTTCAGGCCCTTTGTGGAAACCCGCGCCACCGTTCATGGGATGAGCATGTTACAAGAGATTGGCTTTCAGAAAGATAATCAAGGAGAGTACAAGTCTCCTCCTTGTATCCATATGGATTGTCTCAGGTACATCACAATAAAGTTTTCTTAATACCGCTTAGGCTTTATTTACATCTTTGTATGGAGTATATATCAGCTAAAGCTCCCAACATATGCATTAACAGGCTGTGAAAACTACCATAGTCATACATTATTATGGCATCCATTAACTTAACGGAAAAGAACTTAAAGAAGTCCAGCAAAATTTTTTATTAAGGTATTGTATTGCCCCCCAAAAGCTATAGAAATCGCCAGAATACACTTATTACAGGGAATGCACATAAAGTGCTTTTTTCCCTGCACTTACTACTGCATCAAGGCTTCACTTCCTGGATAACATGGTGATGTCACGACCTGACTCCCAGAGCTGTGCGGCTGTGGCTGCTGGAGAGGGTGATGGCAGAGGGATGCTCAGTGTCCCTCCAGTGCCCTGTGTACCTCAGTGTCCCCTGCCATCATCTTCTCCAGCAGCCACAGCCCGCACAGCTCTGGGAGTTGGGTTGTGACATCACCATGTTATCCAGGAAGTGAAGCCTTGATTCAGTAGTAAGTGCAGGGAAAAAAGCTTTTTATAAGCATTTCCCATATAAAGTGTATATTGAGGATTTGTATAACTTTTGGGGGGCAATACAATACTTTAACCCCTTGCCTCTAAAGCCTGTTTTGGCCTTAATGACCAGGCTCATTTTTTCAAAATCTGACCTGTCTCACTTTATGCGCTTATAGCTCAGTGATGCTTTAACGTATGCTACGACTCTGAGATTGTTTTTTCGTCACATATGACACTTTATATTAGTAGCAAAATTTGGTCACTACTTTGTGTATTTTTTTGTGAAAAACATCAAAGTATCATGAAAAAATTGGAAATTTTGCATTTTATGAACTTCTGAAATTCTCTGTTTCTAAAAAAGGAAGTCATAGCACATAAATTAGTTGCTAAATTACATTACCAATATGTCCTCTTTATTCTCGCATAATTTGGGAAACATATTTTACTTTTTTAGGGTGTTATGGGGCTTAGAAATTTATTAGCAAATTATCACATTTTGTGAAAATTTCCAAAACTGATTTTTTTTTTTTTTTGACACCAGTTATTTTTTTAAATGGATTTAGAAGGCTTGTATACTGAAAACCCCCATAAGTGACCCCATTTTGGAAACTAGACACCTTAAAGAATTAATCTAGGGGTATAATGAGCATTTTAACCCTACAGGGGCTGGAGGAAAGTATTCACAATTAGGCCGTAAAAAAATCGAAAATTTAAATTTTCAAATAATATATACGTTTAGATTAAAGTTTCTCATTTTCAAAAGGAATGCCAAAGCATGCCAAAATTTGTAACGCAGGTTCTCCTGAATACAACTGTACCCCATATGTCGGTATAAACCACTGTATGGGCACACAGCCGGTCTCAGAAGGGAAGGAGCGCCAATTAGCTTTTTTAATGCAGATTTTGCTGAAGAAGTTTCTGAGCGCCAGGTGCGTTTGCAGAGCCCCTGTAGTGCCAGCGGAGTAAAATCCCGCCATATGTCACCCCATTTTGGAAAGTACACCCCTCAAAGAATTCATCTTGGGGTGTGGTGACCATTTTGACCCCACAGGTATTAGAGGAAAGTATTCAAAATAAGACAGTAAAATTGAAAAACTAGAATTTTTCCAATAATATGTTCATTTAGTTTGAAATTTCTCAATTTCACTAGGAACAGGGAAGAAGCTGCATGCCCAAATCTGTAACGCAGGTTCTCCTGAGTAGAACGGTACCCCATATGTGGGCATAAACCACTCTATGGGCACACAGCGGGGCTCAGAAGGGAAGGAGCGCCAATTAGCATTTTCAGTGCAGATTTTGCTGAAGAAGTTTCTGAGCGCCAGGTGCGTTTGCAGAGCCCCTGTAGTGCCAGTGGAGTAAAATCCCGCCATAAGTCACCCCATTTTGGAAAGTACACCCCTCAAAGAATTCATCTTGGGGTGTGGTGACCATTTTGACCCCACAGGTATTAGAGGAAAGTATTCAAAAGTAAACAGTAAAAATGAAAAACTCGAATTTTTCCAATAATATGTTCCTTTAGTTGGAAATTTCTAAATTTCACGAGGAACAGGAGAGAAAATGTACCCCAAAATCTGTAACGCAGGTTCTCCTGAGTAGAACCGTACCTCATATGTGGGCATAAACCCCTGTATGGGCACACAGAGGGGCTCAGAAGGAAGGGAGCGCCAATTTGCTGGAGCAAAACCGCAGCTAGAAACAGTTATTAGAATAGCGCAGTTACTAAAATACAATAAAAAAATTAGATTACAGGTAATGTGGGGTGGTTACGGGTAATCTGGGGTGGTTACGGCCAACGTGGGGTGGTTACGGACAATCTGGGTTGGTTACGGATAAACTGAAGTGCTTATATGTAATTTGGGTTAATTACGGCAATCTGGCGGGGGTCTTTGGCAATTTGGGGTGGTCAGTGGCAACGTGCGGCGGTCAGGTGTAATCTGACGTGATTACGGGCAACCTGGGGCGGTTACGGGCAACGTGCGGCGGTTACGGGCAACGTGGCGTGGTTACGGGTAATCTGGCGTGATTACAGGCAACCTGGGGAGGTTATGGGCAACGCGCGGTGGTTACGGGTAATCTGGGGGGGTTAGGGGTAATTTGGGAGTAAACTGCAATTATTACTATAATAAAAAGTGTGTTTTATTTTTTTTGTATGTTTGTCACTTTTTGTACTTTATACATTCATTTTCACTGTATTACTATAATTACTGTGATATTTTCTATCACAGTAATCATAGTTCAGTGACAGAGACCAAATTGGTCTCTGTCACTTTAAATTTTCAGAGCTGGCTGCTTCTGGCGCGCATGCGCACATCAGAAGCAGTCAGGACGTTGAGGAGGAAGAAGCTCTGTGGATCCGGTGTGTATATGGGGAAGGGCGGGTGACTGGGGGACGGGGGGTGACTGGGGGGGGTGGGGGGCGACACACTGACACTTTTTATCCCCTGTCACCAATGATTTATGGTGACAGGGGATATAAAGTGCCGGCAGCACTGGGAACAGGCGATCAGCGGTATATAGTATATACCGCCGATCGCCTGTTCCGGGACCCCACAGGGGGGTCCCCGATCACTGCCCCATGCTCTCCGCTACCTCCGGTGGCGGAGAGCATGGGGCTTTGATCATTTTTTCATTTCCATCCCTGCGAACAAACATCGTTTGTTCGCAGGGATGGGGGCGGCCATCTTGGATTTGATGGCTGCCCGGGGAGGGAGCGGGTTAGTGATCGGGGCACTAGGGGGGCTGATCTGGGGTCTGATTATTACATTTTCATCTGAAAGCTGTCGGCAGCGCCGATACCGGAGATTGCCGTTATAACGTTGATAGCGGCGATATTCGGTATCGGCGGCAGGGGAAGGGGGGCCGGGGGACACAGTGACAGTGGCGGCGGGAGGACGCAACGTGCTGCAGCCTCCTCCCGCCGCCCGATCGGCGGCAAACATGACATCTCCCACATAGACGCTGCGGTCGCATCGACCGCGGCGTTTATGGGGTTAACTGCCCGGGGGGAGCGCGGCTCCCCTCCGGGCAGAGGCAGCGGGAGGGTGTGGTGTGATACTGCCTCCTCCCGCTGCCCGATCTCACTTACCGACAGCGGGGGGAGGTAGGAACAACATGACGTTTGGGGAACGTCATGTTGCATTAACTACCTACTTTACATGACGTTCCCCAAACGTCATTTTGCGGCAAGGGGTTAATAAAAATTTTCACTCGACTTCTCCTTTTAACCTCTTAAGGACGCATGACGTACCGGTACGTCATGTGCCCGTAACAGGTGTTCAGAGCGGGGTCGCGCGGCGACCCTGCTCTGAACCGCCACGGTTCCGGGTGCCCCTTGTAGCCCGGGACCGCGGGTATTATCGGGCACGGTCCGATCGCTGTGCCCGCTAATACAGTAATCAGATGCAGCTGTCAAACATGACAGCTGCATCCGATTACTGGACGCAGTACATCACTGGTGTCTAGTGGAGGAGATCTCCGTTACTGCTGCCAGCCGGGGACCGCTCCAAGATGGCGCCGTCCCCGGCTCGGCACTCGTTTGTTTTTGGCTGCAGCAGCCGAAGGCAAACTAGTGCCGATCTCATTGATCTTTGCTGTATAACTATACAGCAAAGATCTCAATGAGAGATCAAAGGGTGTATACTAGAAGTCCCCTAGGGGGGCTTCTAGTATATGTGTAAAAAAAAAAAAAGTATTGTTATAAGTAAAAAGCCCCCTCCCCTAATAAAAGTCTGAATCACCCCCCTTTTCCCAGGTTTTAAATACAAGTAAATAAATAAACATGTTTGCTATCGCCGCGTGCGTAATCGCCCGAACTATTTATCACATTCCTGATCTCGCACGGTAAACGGCGTTAGCGCCAAAAAATGCCAAAGTGCAACATTGCACATTTTTGGTCGCATCAAATCCAGAAAAAATGTAATAAGTGATCAAAAAGTCGTATATGCGCAATCAAGGTACCGATAGAAAGAACACATCATGGCGCAAAAAAAGACACCTCACACTGCCCCATAGACCAAAGGATAAAAGTGCTTTAAGCCTGGGAATGGAGCGATTTTAAGGAACGTGTATTTGTTAACAATGGTTTGAATTTTTTACCGGCCATCAGATACAAGAAAATTTATGCATGTTGTATATCATTTTAATCGTAACGACTTGAGGAACATGCATAACAAGTCAGTTTTACCCCAGGGAGAATGGCGTAAAAACACATTCCTCCCAAATAAAAGAAATGCGTTTTTTTTTTTTTCAATTTCACCACACTTTGAATTTTTTTCTGGTTTCGCAGTGTACTTTATGCAAAAATTCAGCCTGTCATTGCAAAGTACAATTAGTGATGCAAAAAATAAGGGCTCATGTGGGTTTCTAGGTGGAAAAATGCAAGTGCTATGACCTTTTAAACACAAGGAGGAAAAACCGAAAACGCAAAAACGAAAATTGGCCCCGTCCTTAAAGGGTTAAAGGAGAAGTCCAGCCATTGCAAAAATCTTGCTGGCTGCAGGGGAGAACATGTACCAATCAGTCACTTGCTTTCCTCTCCCTGTACCCATGATGCACCGCATGACAGACTCCAGGACCCCCCGCTGGAAGGCATTTTCCCCCAAGTTTTGATGACTCTTTGAAATGCTCATCCCAGCTGATTGACAGCCACTCAGCCAATCAGTGACTGCAGCTGCACCCCGCCCCAATCACTGGCTGAGTGGGCTGTCTATCATCCGGGTTGTGAGTGACGTCGACTCTGCAGGGGTCCCGGAGGTGACTTTGGATAGTTTATGTTCCCGTCCCTGCAGTTTGAAAAAAATTGCCTCAGGGCACTAAAATAAACTTTATAAGCTGTATGGGAAATAAAATATTGTATTTCTTTATTATTTTTCATTGTAGATGGGTAAAGAGAGATAGTTACCTCCCTGTTGGCAGCCATAACCTGAAGGCAGCTGCCAAAGCCAAGTTAGGTTATGACCCAGTAGAGCTGGACCCCGAGGAGATGTGTCGTATGGCTACAGAAGAACCACAGGTAAAAATTATACCGTTACTATCTTTTTTTTTTTTTTTTTTTTTTTTTCTTTTTGTTAAAGGGGTACTCCAGTGGGGGGGCACTTTTGTGCTGGGACTGGGGAGGAGGTGGCCGAGGGAAAAGACGTCCACTCACCTCCCCGGTTCCAGCGGCGGGTCCCGCGGCACTCCAGTTCCCAGACGCTTCCGGGTGTCTGACGCGGGCCCGAGACGCGACGTCTCAGGTTCGCTCAGCCACTCAGTGAAGGAGGCGGGATCCGTTTCAAGTCCGCTCAGATCCCGCATCCTTCACTGAGTGGCTGAGTGGACCCGAGACGTCGCCGCTGGAAACAGGGAGGTGAGTGGACGTCTTTTCCCTCGGCCACCTCCTCCCCAGTCCCAGCACAAAAGTGCCCCCCCGCTGGAGTACCCCTTTAAGGAAGCCGCAGCAGACGAAAGGACCAGTAGTAGTAGTAATCATTGCATTCAACGCCTTGTGATTCTCTGATTCAGCCATGTAAACCTGACACTGTGCTTGATTTGTAGGTGCTGGCTACATACTCAGTATCTGATGCTGTTGCTACTTATTACATGTACATGAAGTACGTCCATCCATTTATCTTTGCTCTCTGCACCATTATCCCTATGGAGCCGGATGAGGTAATACATTATATTGTGCACGGTACTACTATATTACTACTATATTACTATTACTTACATATTTCTCTTATTGGTATGATTACACCTAGGTGTTAAGGAAAGGCTCTGGGACACTGTGTGAGGCATTGCTGATGGTCCAGGCTTATCATGCCAATATAGTCTTTCCTAACAAGCAAGAAGCTGTGTTCAATAAGCTGACCAATGACGGCCATGTATTGGACTCGGAGACGTATGTGGGAGGTCACGTGGAAGCTTTGGAGTCGGGGGTCTTCCGCAGTGACATTCCTTGCCGTTTCAAAATGGTAAGTTTCTTGTGATTATGTCAAAGCAACCTGCGTACATAAGAGGGTCGTGTTCTAGTCCAAACTGCATTAGGGAACTGGTCAGACGTACACAAGGAAGCTTGTTTTTATAAATGTGGTTTAAAAATTGGTCAACTTGCAGGCTAAGGCTGGGTTCACACCCAAAACTTTTTTTTTTTTTTTTTTTTAATGTACTCAAAAGTAAGGTCATCTAAGTTTTTGTGTATGTTAAAAAAAAAATCGATGCACTTTGATCCCCCTTTTTATATATATATAATATATATATATATGTATATGTATATGTATATATATGTATGTATATATATATATATATATATATATATATATATATATATATATATATATATATATAGTGGAAGTCAATGGAAAAATGGATGCAAAAACACTATTACACGTGCCGATGGGGGCCCGATAATAACTGTAAACGAGCGCCGATCTGCTAAATCGGTGCTCGTTTACTGGGCCTATTACACGGCCCAATAATGGTTTAAAAAGGGCTACATTGTTACCGATGTCCTTGCAGCCCTTGCTTAAAGGACACCTGTCACCCCCGTGCCGGGGTGACAGGCTCCCGACCCCCCTATACTTTCGTGATCCCGCCGGGTCCCGCTTCCTGAGCCGGCCGGGTCCCGGAGATATCAGCTCCCGAAGGCCGGCGCGCGCTGAGAGATGAATCCGATGCCCAAAAAGAATGACGGAGCATCGAACTCCCCATTCATTCTCTATGGGCGTCTGACTCAGCTGATATCTCCGGGACCCGGCCGGCTCAGGAAGCGGGACCTGGCGGGATCACATAAGTATAGGGGGATCTAACAGGGGGTCGGGAGCCTATCACCCCGGCACTGGGGGTGACAGGTCCTCTTTAAACACTATACATTACCTATCCATGCTGCAGGGCTTCTCTTGCAGTCTTATTCTCCCTGGGTCCTGCACGCTGCAGCTCCAGAGTGGCCTGTCTGAGCCACAGCGCTCCCGGCCATTGATTGGCTGAGCAGCCTGTCAGCTCAGACAGCCCACTCTGAAGCTGCAGGACCCAGGGAGAAGAAGACCGCAAGAGGAGCCCTGCAGCATGGATAGAGTTTGGAAATCATCAACCGCGCACCGCTATTACATGTAGCGATGCGCGGTCGGCACCTGACAATTATAGGTCCAAACCTTTATCAACGATCAGCCGATAATCGTTGTCATCAGTTGATTGTTGTGTTTATTACACGGAGCGATAATTGGCCGGATAGGGCTGATTCGGCCGATTATCGTTCTGTGTAATAGGGCCCTTAGTGTGAACCTAGCCTAAGGGTCCATTTACAGAGAAAGATTATTTGGCAGATTATCTGCCAAAGCCAGGAATGTATTTGAAAAGAGGAGAAATTTCAGGCTTTCCTTTATGACATGATCTCTTCCTATAGTCTGTTCCTGGCTTTGGCTTCAAATCTTTGTCAGATAATCTTTCTGTGTAAATTGACCCCTAGTTGGTCATTGTGGAAGGATGACAAGCAGAGCATGGCGGATCCCTTACTTGTTCCTACCTTTCAGAATCCTGCTGCCTTTGACTTCCTGCTGCAGCGTGTTGAAATGACGCTCCGCCATGCTGTAGAAGAGGAGGAGAAAATCCCATTGGAGGAAGTCACCAACTTCCAAGAGGTGCCCATTTCTGAATATTGGGGTGTAAGGGTGTGCAGAGATAATTTGAAGGGGTGGTGTAACATCTGTCATGTTTTTAGGTTTGTGATGAGATTAAAAGAAAGTTGAATTCTCTGAAAGAGGTGCCCAATAGGATTGAGTGTCCGCTCATTTACCATCTGGATGTGGGTGCCATGTATCCCAATATCATCCTCACAAATCGTCTGCAGGTCAGTAAGTAACATGAATACATCAGTGAGGTTTATAAAGCCTTGTTGTTTGTTTTCTCTTGCACTAAAATACTTTAAATCCCCCGTTTTGTTTCTCTAGCCTTCCGCCATGGTCGATGAAGTGACTTGTGCAGCCTGTGACTTCAACAAGCCAGGAGCCACATGCCAACGCAAAATGACATGGCAATGGAGGGGAGAATTTAGTAAGTGTATTTCCTTATAGTAAAAGGGTACTCCAGAGAATTTTTTTTTCTTTCAAATCAACTGGTGACAAAGTGCCAGAGATTTAATTTACTTCTATAAAAAAACCTTCCAGTACTTATCAGCTGCTGTATGTCCTGCAGAGAGCCGTACTTTACCTTACGTGCACAGTCTATTTTGTGCACCCCTTGTTCACTGAATAGCGGCCACACAAAAGACATGTCAGTTTTCTGTGCGGCCGCATTGAATCCCGGCCATAGTGTATACAGTGTGTATACCAGTGTATAGATGGACAATAGATAAACAATGATTGCAGCTCAGCCTCCCCCTCCCTGAGGATTTGCCTCTAACTTAGTCAGTGTATGCCCACACTTTTCCCATTTATGTTAAGGGGGCTTGCTGGTAAACGCTGGCAAGGAAAGATGACCGCACCCACACCCATAATATACAAAATAAGGGGAAAAAAAAGTCTAAAAAAAACTAAGTGTATGTATGTATATATATGTATGTGTGTATATATATATATATATATATATATATATATATATATATATATAAAAAATATATTTATTTAGTATTACAAAACGTTCATTATGCTTGCCCTTTTCCCAGATATTAAACTCTTGGTAATTTTGTTAGTTCCAGTAATATTTTAATTCAGCTGTCAAGAACGTCTTGTGTTAATGAAGATTCCGTTTGGCTTTTTATTGCCGCCTTTAACAGAAGCAATTATTGGTGTCTGCAGGAGATGTAACAGACTCCAACTGGCCGCTCGAGAATTGGATTTCAGCTGTTTATCACATTATAAATTAAATCTACAAGATAGTGCTGACATCTTTAGTCCTTACTGCTTTCAGCTTTTCTAAATTGAGGGCTTTTTTATATATAACCTTAGAAAAAGCTTTATTTCATTATATAATTTTATATCACTATAATCTTTATTTAGCACCAATATATTTCATTTATTGTGTGGGGCTTATAGAAACCAAATTACAGTTACAGGGGGGTTATTCTCACCTCAGCTTGTTTCCACCTATCCATAGGATAGGGAGTAACAAGCTGATCGCTGAGCTTTTTCTCTACCAGGAGCCCCACCAATCCTGAGAACAGTGACACAATTGTTGATGCCACAATGTCTGCACTGTGTTCATCCTCTGAGTCATTCAGAAACGTTCAGCAGCCCCATAGAGAATGAATGGAGTGCAGACCACAATGGTTGTGCAGGTGCAGTGAGTGCTCCATTCACTTTGGGGGGTGATTGTGTCAGCATACCCTTGATCGGTGAGAGTTCTCGCAGTTGGACGCTAAATGCACAGCATACACGTAAAGCTGTGGATGGGAACACCCCTTTAAAGGGGCACTCCAGTGATTAAAAACTTCTGATATATTTGCTGAACTTCCATACAACTTTAAACATTCTATTCTTACCTCACCATGCTCACCTGATGCCCTGTGGTGTCTTCAGGTCCCCCGATTAAACAGTCCCACCACTTCTGGGAGACAGACATGTCTCTGCAGGGACATCCTGCTCAGCCAATCACTGATTGAGATGGGACTACGTCGCAGCCAGTGATTGGCTGAGCAGACTTTTGCTGCCAAAGCAAATTCGTATCTGAGGTGGTGAAAGGATCCCTCAGCAGGGCAGTCGAATGACACATCTGAATTGAGATCTGAATTTTGTAGATTTGCGAAATCAGATTAAAAGCCACTCGGGAGATTCGTACTGTTAAAGAGTTGTTCTCATTTTGTGCACAGTGCCAGCCAGTCGCAGTGAGTATCACCGTATACAGCAACAACTAGAATCTGAGAAGTTTCCCCCACTCTTCCCTGGCCAACCACCAAGAGCATTTCATGAACTGACACGAGAAGAACAGGCCAAATATGAGAAGAAGCGTCTGGCAGGTAAGCAAAATGTTATAAAAAAAAAAGTGCTGCGTGCTGAGACCCCCCAACTATAGCTATGGAAAATGGGGGTGGGGGGGTAACTGCTTTATATTGTCTTGGTACAAAGATATATTTTTTACTCTTTAATACCTGTGTATACTTGCCATTCAAATTAAAATTGTCCACAAATTCCCTTCTTTAGATTATTGCAGAAAAGCTTACAAAAAGATTCACGTCACAAGACTAGAAGACCGTGTTACTACCATATGCCAGCGTGAGAATTCTTTCTATGTGGATACTGTGCGAGCGTTCAGAGATCGTAGATATGAGTTTAAGGGTCTGCACAAGGTACGATTTTGTTTGCATGCAAAGTAAAGTATTGGGCACCAATGAATTTATTGTTCTTCAATCACTTATTTTTCACCCAACCGCACAAGCTGTCCTGCTTTCATCGTAGGTAATGAGCATGGCATTAAGGTGCATTGAACTGTCTTGATCCACTGCCAGCAGATGTTGGTGGCAAATAGGGGTCGGGAATGATAGAAAATCATTGCCTGGCCTTTTTGTTCTGGGAGAGATAAGCTGCAGCCAGACTGCTCTGGCCGCGGCTTAACCCCCCTCTCCCTTCTTCCACATAGAGCACACAGGTTGGCTTGACCGCGCTGATTTTTCCTGTGTATGGGAAAAATTGTATCGGGAGATAAAACTGGTGGCTGAACTGTTCGGCCATCAGTTATTGAGGGTATATGGCCACCTTTTAGACTATTTAGCTGTAGATAAACAAAACAAAAATTATCATTGCTGTATACAATATATTTAGCTAAAATTTACTGTAAAGTTTCTTTAGCCCAGCAGGAAACCTGATATGCATTGAAGTATTCCTTATTTTAGAGTACCAGACAATGCTGGGAATGTATATAAAATGAACTTGAAAAGTAGCTCAGGCCTAGAATTGTAGCCCCTAAAAAGATTCCTTATTGTGTTGCGATTGTGTTATAGGATTATATGAGTGTATAGCCCTAATTTGAGGACTATCCTGCTTTTGCTCACAATAAACTGCTTCCCATCCTTTTTTCAGGTTTGGAAGAAGAAGCTGTCTGCAGCCTGTGAGAGTTCAGATGCCGCTGAGATAAAGCGATGCAAGAACATGGAGATCTTATATGAATCCCTGCAGCTGGCTCACAAGTGCATCCTGAACTCCTTCTATGGATATGTAATGCGCAAGGGGTATGACCACAGTTTTCACACAAAAGAACAATTGTAGACTCTTCTAATCGTGTGTATTTTCTTATCCACATTGTAACTACTGTCCCAAGGAACCTCCGCTCTTCCTTGTATCTCAGAAGTATGGTAGTTGGTGAAAAACCTGTTATGGTTCTCGGCTTTCGAGCAGCCTGAATTGTAACCTTACAGATCACTGCAGAACAGTGTACTGTTTGAGAATGAATGCGTTATTTTATTTAGATTGTCTAAATAGTATTTATAGAATAAATGAGCAAAATAGGCAGCCATAATATTCAGCCACATTTTAGTCGGCTGTTTCTTAGTTATTGTCAGAATCTTAAAGCAAATGTACCATTACTACGTTTGTGTTTGTTTCTTGTTTTTTTTTAATCGAGGCCCGATTCCCACGTACGCTGCCGTTCTATTCCCGAGCACCAGCCAGCCCGCCTCCAGTGCTTCAGCCCTGGTTGGTGCCCAGGAATAGAACGTTCTATCCATACGCAAAACTGATGGTACATTTGCTTTAAACCTAAGATCATGGCCATAATTTATGTGAATTTCTGTGCCTTATCATGGCTCCACCTCCCAGCCTTACCATGCTTCTAAAGACCCCCACAAATATCATCTTATGTCCCTATGATAATGGTTTGGGTCATTAGACTTAAGGTGGAAATAAGGAAATAAATGTGGAAATAAGGTCTTAGGCTGCATTCACACTTCCGTCTATTTTGCGGACTTACGGACGGTGAATGGCTGTCCTGGATTGTTTCCCCGCTGCCGGCATGATGTTGATACATCATACCAGGTTGGGAAACAATCAAAGACAGCCATTCACAGTCCATAAGTCCGCAAGATACAGGGACATGCGAATGCGGCCTTACACTTGTGAAACTAACCCTATTCAATTATCATACTAAATCCATGTTTTAGGGTCTGTATTACAACCACAGTGTCAAGAACCTACACAGTTCTATGTCTTGGAGTTGTGAATTGTAAGTTTAGCAGAACCACAGGGATTTGAAGTATCACAATATGGGTCTGAAATGCAGCGTGTTACCACCTTCTGTTTTTCAATTGGGTCCAGTTGCTTATTAGTATTGCATAATTCTTTATTATTGATTCCAGAGCTCGCTGGTATTCGATGGAGATGGCTGGTATTGTATGTTATACCGGAGCCAACATTATCACACAAGCAAGAGAGCTGATTGAACAGATAGGGTGAGTAATGAGACACGTGTAAGTTTAACCCCATCTGCACTGGTCTGTTGCTGAAATTATATTAAATCCTTTTATGAAGTTTGGTGTTGATCCCTCACTATCTTTAATAGATCATTAACCTACAATACAAATTCGCCTTCAAAAGCATTTATTGAGATAAAATCATCTTATATACCTGGTGCCCTCATGGCTGTATACTATGTTTTCCCAGCATATTTAGGGGTGCTGAGACTGAATATCATTTCCATACATGAGGATGTGGGTATCATGATGATTATTATTTTTTTGTTTGTTACTTTTATAGTAGGCAGCCAGTAAGAATGTCTTTATTCATTGCATGACGTCTCTCTTTTTCATAGGAGGCCTCTGGAATTGGACACTGATGGAATATGGTGTGTTCTTCCAAATAGTTTTCCTGAGAACTTTGTAATCAAATCCAACAATGCCAAAAAGCCAAAAGTCACCATATCCTATCCAGGCGCAATGCTCAATATCTTGGTGAAGGTGAGAGAGTGTTATTGTGAAACAGTATTGTTTGGCTTCACACTAGACCTAAAGAAATGTTATCTGTATCTGGTATTTCTTCTTTGTTGTGTTTTTTAAAGCCACTCTGTACCCACAATCTGTCCGTCCCCCCCCCCCCCCCCCCCCCCCCCCCCCAAACCGCTTGTACCTTCGGATAGCTGCTTTTAATCCAAGATCTGTCTCGGGGTCCGTTCGGCAGGGGATGTAGTTATTGTCATAAAAACAACTTTTAATCCTGCAGCGCTGTGTCTAACAGCCGGGGCTTACATTTGTATATGCATTAGGCTGGCACACCCTCTCTGTCCTTCCTCCCCACCCTCCTCATCATTAGGAATGATCCAGGAACATTTACTGGTGTTTGATCTTTGCACAGGTGTATTAGCGATCCAGCCCATGTTCATTATACACCCAGGTGGGGAATAGGAAACAATCTGCCTGGAGCATTCCTAATGATGAGGAGGGTGGGGAGAAAGGACAGAGAGGGTGTGCCAGCCTAATGCACATACAAATGTAAGCCCCGACCGTTAGACACAGCGCTGCAGGATTAAAAGTTGTTTTTATGACAATAACCTCATCACCTGCTGAATGGACCCCAGGACAGATCTTGGATTAAAAGTAGCTATCTGAAGGTACAAGTGGTTTGGGGGGTTCAGATTGTGGGTACAGAGTCGCTTTATGTTATAATAAACAGCAGAAGATGAGGCAGCACTCACCAATGAAGCTTGTGGTCTTTATTGTAGCATAAATATACACCGATCAAAACATACGTGGTAGACACAATGGATGTGGCAGCAACAGCCGCATCATGCTCTACAGCGCTTCCCCTCACCCTATTGAAACATCATTGCTTATGTTTAATGCTACAATAAAGACCACAAGCTTTATTGGTGAGTGCCGCCTCATCTGCTGTTAATTATGCTACAACCTGTATCCTACTAAGGCAGAGCACTAGTCGAGTGAGCTGGCCGCTAATTGTTGTAGGAGGAGTAGATACATGCTACATTGTGTTAAGGCTGTGCAAGGACTCGCTTCTACTGTTGTATTTTTAAGTTATATTGTAAAATACAAAATGAGGTTTCTGTCTGCTGGAACTGGTACTGCAGGAATATTGTAGGACTGTAATACTTGCACTAAAATGTTATGTTTGCAATTCTTTAGCTGGCAGAGTATGTTAGAATCTCCATCTGATTGTCTTATTTTTCTGCAACTCCTCAGGAAGGCTTTACAAACCATCAGTACCAGGAGCTTGTCGACCCGTCAACACTAACCTATGTAACACGCTCTGAAAATAGTATCTTCTTTGAAGTGGATGGGCCGTACCTTGCTATGATCCTTCCAGCATCTAAGGAAGAAGGGAAGAAGTTGAAAAAAAGGTTGGTAACCTAAACTTTTCATTGGTTAAAGGCTTGCCTCGGTTAAAGAGAAGACATGGCCGCACATGCACGTGGCTCACGCTGACCGTCCACTTCTCTGCACTATTTAATACTAACATCAAAGTGTATAAGCCCACACACTGCTTGAAATTTCCTAATTTGTGTGGGTCCCTAACTTAAAATGTCGCCGTACTGCATGGCGACCACCATCTCCACAACAACAGTGCCCGAGAAGGGAGCAACCCTGCAGTCTAGTATAGGGGACATATGTTTGGCTGTGTACTGATGTCCTAGCTTAAAAAAAAAGTGCTCATTCAGTTTGTTTTGCATATGACCTGAGCAAATAAGGCTGGGTTCACACTGCGTTTTTGCAAAAAACAAATGCATTTGTGTGCATCCGTTTTAATCCCTTTTTCCATTGACTTCCATTATAAAGATAACAGATCAAAAAGCATCCGTTTTTTTTTTTTACGTACACAAGAATGTCAGCTACATTTTTGTGTACGTTAAAAAGGTGCGTTTTAATCCTTTATTTTTATAATGGAAGTCAATAGAAAAACGGATGCACACAAATGCATCCATTTTTCCATCAGTTTTTTTGCAAAAAAGGATGAAAAAAACTGATTGCAAAAACACCGTGCAAACCCAGTCTAAGCAAAACAATTGGTTGTCTAAAATGTAAAACTATTCCATAGAAAGCTATCTCTCAATGTGTACTGGTCGCAGGTTGTGGATGGCTAAGTTACCTCCCGAAATAATAGGGAAGAGTTTGCGCACATCTCTCTACCATCCCAAATGATATCCACCTTGATTTTAGAGTGTAATAGAAGCGATACAATGCACATAGTTTAAAGTGTCACTGTGCCACTTTAAATCTTTTTTGCAGAAATCAATAGTACAGTCGATTTTAAGAAACTTTGTAATTGGGTTTATTAGCCGAAAAATGCTTTTTTATCATGAAAAAGCAGTTTGATACTCTCCCCCTGTCTTCATGGTTCTCTTATGGAGAGGGGAGGGGTTAAGGGACATGAGGCACCAAAACAGGACATAACCAGGCTATCTCCTCTGAAGTCAGCACTGACTTCTAAATACCGGCTTTCACACAAGTCCCGCTGTGTAATCCTTTGTTGTCTGCTGGCGACTAATTTCCCTCCTCCCCGCTTTCCCTCTCCATAGGTTACACAGGGCTCCACTGATGTTAAAGAGTTGAGATTTCCTGATAATGAGCAGTGGATGAGAGAGAGGAGGGAGGGGGGGAACCTGGGGAAAGTCTTTTTGAATGGAGATATGTCATATTTGCCTAATAAACCCATTTACAGCATTTCCTAAAATCGCCTGTACTAAAAAAAAAAAAAAATACATCAGTGACACTTTAACCCCTTAGTGACCGCCGCACGCATATTCACGGCGGCCACTAATGGGCTTTATTCCGATGCGTACGCCTTTTAACGGTGGGCGCATCGGAATAAATTACCGCCCGGCGGCGGCTGCAGGACGGGTGATCAGCGGTCAGTGTGACCGCTGTTACCCTCCTTTAACTGCCCGGAGCGGAGGATTCTCCGCTCCGGGCAGTTTAACCCGTTAAATGCCGCTGTCAAAGCGTGACAGCAGCATCTAACGGGTCCCGGTGGATCCCGGACGGGGTCCCGATGTCTCCATGGTGATCCCGGGGTCCTAATGAAGGTCCCTGGGGTCACCATGGAGATGCCTGATCCTGACAGGGGTGGCTGTGGCTATTGCCTGTCAGCATGAGGCATGATACAATACATTGCAGTACATCAGGTACTGCAATGTCTTGTATCAGTGATCAAAGTATTTTACACTAGTGTACAGTAATGTACACTAGTGTAAAAGTGAAAAAAAAAGTGTGCACCAAACACAACACAGCCCCCCCCAGCCCCCCCAATAATAAAGATGCATTACATTCCCTATACCCAATAAAACGTGACATAAAAGTGATCAAAAACACAAATCATATACATATTTGGTATCATTACGTCTGTAACGACCCAATCTATAAAACGATATCAATAATTATATTGCACGACACACGCTGTAAAAAAAACAGTACCAGAATAGCTGTATTTTATCAATCCACTTTAGAAAATACGTCATAAAAGAGATCAAAAAGTCATATACATATAAAACTTGGTATCAATAGAAACTACAGATCTTCCCGCAAAAAATAAGCCCAAAACCAGCTCTGTCTCGCAAAAGATGAGAACGCTATGGATCTTGCAATGCGGCGACAGTTTTTGTGGGTTTTTGCTAGGAAGATAGTTTCTATTGTGCCAAAGTGATAATAGTTAAAAAAAACCTTTACAAATGTGGTATCGCCGTAACCGTACAGACCCAGAGAATACATGTATTATGTTATTAGTGACCGCCGATACGGATTTTTACGGCGATCACTATGGCGATCAATAGGCTCTATTCTGCTGCCATCAGCTCTTTATGGCGATGGTGCAGAATAGTGCAGCAGCACCGGTAATGCCCGCAGCCCCCCCCCCCCCCTCTCAGGGCCAGTCCCCTCACCGGCGATCGCCGTTATTACCAGTATAACGGCAGCCACCGGTAACAAGACATTGCCAGCGCAGCTGAATACTTTCATCTCTTTTCACCGTGAATCCACAGTGAGAGGAGATGAGAACATGTCCCCCTGGTCACTGACCCTCCCCTCCCAGGGCGGCCATCTGATCCAAGATGGCCGCCGCCATCTCTGTGAACAGACTCTGTTCACAGTGATGGATTCCTAAAAATGATCAAAGCTTCATTCTCTCCACCACCGGAGGTGGCGGAGAGCATGGGGCAATGATCGGTGACCACCCGGTGTGGTCCCAGTACAAGTGATCAGCGGTATATACTATATACCACTGATCGCTTGTTCCAAATGGTGCCGGCACTTTTTTACGCCTGTCACCAAAGTCAAGTGCCCTGGATTACTTGTAACCACCCCGGATTGCCCGTCACCACCCACATATTGCCCGTCACCACCCACATATTGCCTGTAACTAAAATGACACTCCTTCTCTTCTGAGCCCTGCTGTGTGCCCATACAGTGGTTTATGCCCACATATGGGGTACTATTGTACTCAGGAGAACCTGCGTTACAAATGTTGGGTTGCTTTTTCTCCCCTGTTCCTAGTGAAATTGAGAAATTTCAAACCAAACAAACATGTTGTTGGAAAAATTCTATTTTTTTTTTTCATTTTTACGGTCTAGTTTTGAATACTTTCCTCAAATACCTGTGGGGTCAAAATGCTCACCACACCCCAAGATGAATTCCTTGAGGGGTGTACTTTCCAAAATGGGGTGACTTTTGGGGGGGTTCTATTCTGCTGACACTACAGGGGCTCTGCAAACGCACCTAGCGCTCAGAAACTTCTTCAGCAAATCTGAACTGGAAATGCTAATAGGCGCTCCTTCCCTTCTGAGCCCCGCTGTGTGCCCATACAGTGGTTTACGCCCACATATGGGGTACCGTTGTACTCAGGAGAACCTGCGTTACAAAATTTGGGGTGCATTTTCTCTCATGTTTATTATGAAAATGAGATACTTTAATCTTAACAAATTATATTATTGGAAAATTTCTATTTTCCATTTTTTTCCGGCCTAATTGTGAATACTTTCCTCCAGCCACTGTAGGGTTAAAATGCTCATTATACCCCTAGATTAATTCTTTAAGGTGTCTAGTTTCCAAAATGGGGTCATTTATGGGGGTTTCCAGCATACAAGCCTCCTAAATCTACTTAAAAAATGAACTGGTCCCTAAAAAAAATCAGTTTTGGAAATTCTCAGAATCTCAGAATCGCTAGCATACGTTAAAGCATCACTGAGCTATAAGCACATAAAGTGAGACAGGTCAGATTTTGAAAAATGAGCCTGGTCATTAAGGCCCAAACAGGCTTGGTCCCTAAGGGGTTAAGGTCATCAGTGTGTTTATACTCTAGCTAATGTATTCTAATGCAACTTAACAAGAGTAAGAAAATTACCCAAGCGTGTGAATATTGTTGGTGTTTGTGCCCAGATTAGTCGTACACTTGGCCTTTAGGTGCGCTTGTCTTGTGAATGACTACTCCCATTCTCCTCTCTCCTAAGGTATGCTGTGTTTAATGAGGACGGCTCCCTTGCTGAGCTTAAAGGATTTGAAGTAAAGAGAAGAGGAGAATTACAGCTGATCAAGATATTCCAGTCTTCTGTCTTTGAGGCTTTCCTGAAGGGAAGTACATTGGAGGAAGTCTATGCCTCTGTAGCCAAAGTGGCAGATTACTGGCTGGATGTGCTCTACAGCAAGGTGATTACACATGGCAGATTGTAGAACTATTAGAGGTTTGGAAACGCTAAATTGTTTACTGCATTTGTAGCAGAAAATATCAGAGGCATTGTACCCTGTTAGCTCAGTGGTAGCTTTGGCATTCATATATCCCTAATGTTGGCAAGCAGTATTAAATTCTGAGTGAGCCTAGTTATGGAATGTACTACTGTAGTGATATATATGTATATTAAAGGGGTACTCCCAATGGAAAATCTTTCAAATCTAAAGTTATACAGATTTGTTATTTATTTTAAAAATCTCAAGTCTTCCAGTATTTATTAGCTGCTGTTTGTCCTGCAGGAAGAGGTGTATTCTTTCCAGTCTGACACAGTGCTCTCTGCTGCCACCTCTGTCCATGTAAGAAACTTTCCAGAGCAGGAGAGGTTTTCTATGGGGATTTGCTGCTGCTCTTGACCGTTCCTGTCACAGAGGTGGCAGCAGAGAGCACTGTGTCAGATTGGAAAGAATACACCCCTTCCTGCAGGACATACAGCAGATAATAAGTACTGGAAGCTTCAAGATTTTTATGTCGAAGTAAATTACAAATGTATAACTTTTTGAGACGAGTTGACTTGAAAGAAAAAAAAATCGCCAAAGTACCCCTTTAATCTATATCTATATATCTGTATATGTATGTATAATAAATTTGTTGTTGTTGTTTAAAAAATGTCCTTTTTTTCCTGCTTAATAATTTGGCTTTATCATTTCTCTTCAGGCTGCCAATATGCCAGATTCTGAGCTGTTTGAGTTAATCTCTGAAAACCGTTCCATGTCTAGACGACTTGAGGATTATGGGGAGCAAAAATCTACATCTATTAGCACTGCCAAACGGCTGGCTGAGTTTCTGGGTGATCAGATGGTTAAAGATGCCGGACTTAGTTGCCGATATGTTATATCTCGTAAGCCTGAGGGATCCCCGGTTACAGAGAGGTGAGAGCCAGTGAAAGACAAAAGAAGTGGCCTCCGGAGTTCTGACCACTGACCGTTCTCATGAGACCTATGGTTGGGCTGGGACTTGCTGCCGAAATAAAGTCTGTATTATGGTAGTGTGAACCAACCTAAGCGGTTTAAACTTAGAGTGATATATTAGGTGGTACATTGTGGTTGAATAGACTCTTTTTTTGAGTTTTAAGTATAGGTCCACAGACCATGTTTTTTTTTTTTTTTATTTAATTTCAGAGCTATTCCTCTGGCAATTTTTCAAGCAGAGTTGGGAGTGAAGAGACATTATCTACGCAAGTGGCTGAAAAACCCGTCTCTACAAGATTTAGACATACGCTCGGTTAGTTACAAATCTATTTTTTTTTTGTGTGTTTTATTTTACCCGACAACTTATTGTGCTGTATCACTTTCCTCTAGATTCTAGACTGGGATTACTACATAGAGCGTCTGGGCAGTGCAATTCAAAAAATTATTACAATTCCAGCAGCATTACAGCAGGTAAGAATATGATACACCCTGTATAAAATATTGAGCTTAATATGCTAAAAGCCCACATTGCTCCATAACAGGTTGCAGTTCTGTGTGAGGTAAGTACATCAGCAGCATGAACGTCTCTTGATACTTTGTAACATTTATCAGTGTGGAGTTCAGGTTATGTAGCTCAAAGAGCTACCAAGACTGCATCTGTTTGTTTTTTTTTGTTTGTTTGTTTTTACAAAATTTTTTCATATTGAGGCTACGCGCACACTGAGCAAAAGTGGCGGAATGCCGCCAGCCTCCCTGTCGTAATGACAGTCTATGGGAGGCTCGCGTGCATTCTCTCTGTGGAAAAAGGCGCCCAGGAGGCTGGCGGAATTTCGCCATTTTTGCTCAGTGTGCGTGTAGCCTTAAACATACAAAACTAGCTCACAAACAGGGGCTGTGATGTAGGAATGTACAACATCAGACCGCATCTGTTTTTATCCACTTTCTTCATGCATATATCAGTGTTGCCAGTTTCATTGCCGATCACACGAGCAGTGAGTACTTACCTTCCAGACTGCTCTGTGATCCAGTGTCTTCCCAAAATAATGTTATTTATAAGAGATGAGCGAACCTCGAGCATGCTTGAGTCCATCCGAACCCGAGCGTTCAGCATTTGATTAGCGGTGGCTGCTGAACTTGGATAAAGCCCTAAGGTTATGTGGAAAACATGGATATAGTCATTGGCTGTATCCATGTTTCCCAGACAACCTTAGAGCTTTATCCAACTTCAGCAGCCACTGCTGATCAAATGCCGAATGATCGGGTTCGGATGGACTCGAGCATGCTCCAGGTTCACTCATCTCTATTCTTTATTCCTGGATTGTAAGTGTGGCAGAGGTGTGTCTGTGACACTGTCAGAGCCTGCCCCCTTCCATTCTTCTGGAGGCGGGTGGTGGTAAGAAGATACTGCCTCGTCCGGAGAACAGGGCAGGCAGAGGCTGTGTGGGACAGGTGTTGACAGTGTCACAGAAACACCTCTGTGACGCCATCAGTCTGGGGATTAAAAAAAAAGAGGATTTTTGTACTCACCGTAAAATCCCTTTCTTGTGGCTTCATTGGGGGACACAGCACCTGTGGGTATAGGCTACTGCCACTAGGAGGCGACACTAGACAGAAGAAGAAGTGACTCCGCCTGGCAGGCTATACCCCTCCTACAGACACCAGGCTAACTCAGTTTAGTCACAAGCAGTAGGAAAAGTAAAGAAAACAACCTCAAAATAATAGGGTGGGAGCTGTGTCCCCCAATGAAGCCACAAGAAAGGGATTTTACGGTGAGTACAAAAATCCTCTTTTCTTGTGCCTGTCATTGGGGGACACAGCACCTGTGGGACGTACAAAAGCAGTCCCAGAGGGTGGGGAAATCAGATGACAATCCCCATGCGGCCTGCCTAACACACGGCAGCCTGCAGAACCTTGTGGCCCAGACTGGCGTCAGAGGAAGCCAGGATATGGACCTGATAAAACTTTGTAAAAATGTGAACTGAAGATCAGGTGGCGGCCTTGCAGACCTGGGACACCGAGGCCTGATGGCGAACCGCCCAAGAGGCCCCCACAGCCCGAGCAGAAAAAAGCGGTGACCCGCACCGCCACGAACACGGTAGGCTTCTGCGATGGCCGTCCTGATCCAACGCCTAATGGTGGTCTTGGAGGCAGCCAGCCCCTTGCGCGGACCCGACGAGACCACGAACAGGAAATCCGAGTGGCGGGAAGGAAGCAGTGACTGACAAGTAGATCCGTATGGCCCGGACAAGGTCCAAACAATGCAGGAACCGTTCCCTAGGATGGGAGGGCGCAGGGCAAAAAGAGGGGAGAAAGATGTCCTCATTAAGGTGGAATGCAGACACGACCTTCGGCAGGAAGGAAGGAGGAGGGCGAAGCACAACCTTGTCCTTGTGACGGACCAGATAAGGGGAGCGACAAGAGAGCGCTGCCAGTTCAGACAACCTATGGATGGACGTAAACGCCACCAAGAATGCAACCTTCCAAGAAAGGAAACAAAGAGACACCTCCCGTAGAGGCTCAAAGGGAGGACCTTGCAGAACCTCGAGGACTAAATTAAGGTCCCAGGGCTCTACAGGCTGTTGAAAAGGGGGGGGCCAAATGGACCACCCCCTGAGAAAAGTCTTCACCTGAGGGCGGAAATCAAGAGAACGCAAGGTGGAAAGACTGAGGCCTTTGTCCAAACTGGATTGCAAAAAAAGAAAGAATCTTTGTCGCGGAACACACCAAGGGGTGAAAATTATTCTGTGCACACCAAGAAAAGAAGGCCTTCCATACGCGATGGTAGTTCCGACCCGACTGAGGCTTGCGGGCCTTAAGCATGGTTTGGATGACTGGCTCCGAAAACCCCCGAAATCTCAATACCACGGCTTCAACAGCCACGCCGTAAAACTCAGCTGAGGTAAATTAGGGTGGAATATTGGCCCTTGTGAAAGGAGGTCAGTCCACAGGGGAAGACGCCAGGGGGCGTCGGTGAGGAGGTGCACTACGCCGATGCACGAGGACCGGCGCAGCCAGTCTGGAGCGACAAGAATGGCAGGAAAGCTGAGTGCCTTGATGCGCTTCAGGACTCGTGGGAGAATGGGCAGAGGAGGAAAAGCGTAAACCAGGGAGAACTGCTCCCATGGGGTCACCAAGGCGTCCACCGAGAACGCGCGAGGATCCCGGGCTCGAGTCACATAGGTGGGGAGTTTGTGGTTCAGCCTGGAGGCGAAGAGATCCACGTCTGGGAATCCCCACCGCCGGCAGATTTAAAGAAACACCCCGGGATGAAGAGCCCATTCGCCGTGATCCAGTCTTTCGCGGCTGAGATAGTCCGCCGCCCAATTGTACACCCCGGGAACGTGGACTGCCGAGAGAGCTGGAACAAAAACGCTCCGCCCAACGGAGAATGCGAGCGGCCTCGGTCATGACAGAGCGGCTCCTGGTACCGTCTTGACGGTTCAGATAAGCAACGGCGGTGACGTTGTCGGTCTGAACACGGACCGGGAAACCCCTCAGGAGATCGGTCCACTAAGACAGGGCGAGGAAGATGGCCCGGAGCTCCAGGATATTGATGTGAAGCCGAGCCTTCATCGGTGACCAAGAGCCCTGAGCCGTGTGGCTCGCGAAAACAGCCCCCCCACCCGGACAGGCTGGCATCCATAGAGATGACCAGCCAATTGAGGGGGAGAAAGGACCACCGGAGACGTCAACCACCAAAAAAGCTCCCTGCGAACAGCAGGCGACAGGAGGATCTCCTTGTGGAGAGACAGAGGGGGCCTGGCCCACTGAAAAAGAATCGCTCGCTGCAGAGGGCGCGAATGAAACTGAGCGAAGGGTATCGCCTCGAAAGGGGAGACCATCTTGCCCAGGACTCACGTGCAAAGGCGAATGGAACAGGCAACCTTGTTGGGAGGAAGGAGAACGCGTGCCGTCTCTGTGTTGAATAGCATCCAGAGAAACTCCATAGAGCGGGTGGAAAGTAGGGAAAATTGTTGGCAATTGATCACCGAACCGAAATTGGTCAGGAGATCAAGTGTGATCTGGAGACTGGACAGAGTGTCCTGTTTGGAGCGGCCCTTTACAAAGAGGTCGTCCAGGTAGGGCAAGATAGCCACCCCCTTTGACCGAAGCAGAGGCCTCAAGGTGCAAGGATCTTGGTAAAGACTTGAAGTGCCGTGGCTAGCCCAAAGGGCAGGGCAACGAATTGGAAATGTCGAGAACAGACGGTGAAACGTAGGAAACGTTGATGACTGGCTGCGATGGGAACATGCAGATAGGCGTCGCGGATGTCTATAGACGCAAGAAATTCGTCCTGCTCTAGAGACGCGACCACTAATCACAAGGATTCCATGCGGAACTGCCGAAGGCGAACAAACCTGTTCAGCCGCTTCAAATTCAGGATAGGACGGACCGAACTGTCCTTTTTGGGGACTGTGAACAGATTGGAAAAGAATCCCTGTAAGCGCTCAGAGGGAGGGACTGTGACCACAACTCCTTGAGCTAGGAGATTCTGAACCGCCTGAAAAAGCTCGGAAAGCTTTGCCGAAGAGCGTTGGAGATTTGATGGAAAAACGTGAGGCGGCGGAAAGAACCCGAACTCGAATTTGTATCCTGAAGACATTACCTCCCGAACCCACACATCGGACATATGAGCCAAATCTCCTTGAAGGAGAGCAGAAGACCCCCTACTTGAGGGAGAGACCTGAGTGGGGAAGGACCTTCAGGAAGAAGACTTGGGGGCAGGACCCTTAGAAGGGCGAGAACAGGGCTTCAATCCAGCTGCTCACCAAAAAGTCTGTTTCCTGCAAAGGGAAGAGAAGTCAGAGCCTCCTTGGAGGCGGCGTCAGCTGACCAGGATTTTAGCCAGACCGAGCGTCGGATGGCTAGAGAGTTTGCCAGGGCGCAAGCAGAAAAACGAGCGGCTTCCTGAGAAGCGTCACACAAGTATTTGGACGCATGCAGAATCTGCGAGCCCAGAGACAGGAGATCCTCGCGTGGAGTGTACAGGGAGAGGTCAGGACTAACTGCCTGACCCAAGAGGAACAAGCCTTGCTGACCCAGGATGCAGCAAGGGTAGGACGCCGGTCCGAACCAGCTGCAATAAAGACCGACTTCGAAAAAGTGTCGATTTCCTTGTCCACTGGGTCAGTGAGTGAAGCACCATCTGCCAGAGGCAGAGTAGTAGACTTGGAAAGTCGTGAAACCGGAGGGTCCACAGATGGGGGCACCGTCCATGTAGAGACCAAGTCAGGGGAGAAGGGAAACAAAGCCTCGGCACGCTTAGAGGATGGAATCCGCCGGTCAGGGTGATTCCACTCCTTGGCTAGAAGATCCTCAAATCCTTATGACCAGGAAAAACCAAGGGTTGTCGCTTATGAAGGACTGAAGGAGACTTCACTCTTGGATGTAGAAGGGGGCTCTTCATCAATATGCAAGGTGTCCCGCACTGCACGGATCAAGGCTTGCACTGCAGAGGCCAGCTGATCCTCCCTGTCAGACTCTGAAGCAAAGTCAGAGGGGTCCCCCGAGGTGGCGGAGAGGGGTCGCTGGGAAGCAGAACCGCCTGCAGTGGATCTGTCGGAGAAGGGTCTGAGGAACACCTAGAGGGTGACCGTGAGACAGAGTCTTGGTCTCTTATGGGATCGTCCTCTGGAAGGGAAGTCAGGAGATACCCTGGAGGACCCCGCTGCTGGGGGCACCTGGGAGGGCAACCGCTCAATGGCATGAATCATGACCTGAGACAGCTAGAGAGGTCACCGATCGCCTGGGACAGGGACCTAGCCAACTCAGGAGAGGCTAAATCTGAACCTGGAGGGGGGGGGCCTCCTGGGAGTTGGCACCAGGGTTAAGGCACAGCAGGCAGAGGAAACTTCTTAATGCAACGAACACATGCAAAGTGTGTCGTCACAGCCGCGGGAGCGAGCTGCCTAGGGGGGTCGTCCCGGGGACCAGACATAGTAGCTAGGGCTGTTAGCCTGGGGAGTGGGGGAGGGGGATATCACCCACTGGGTGAACCTACCCGACCCTGGAACTGCTGCCGTGCTGGATGCTGGACTGGATTCTAGCTGCTGCACGCTGGTGCTGCTGTTGCACAGGGAGTTGTAGCTGCTGTACTGGAGCTGCTGTTGCACAGGGAGTTGTAGCTGCTGTACTGGAGCTGCTGTTGCATAGGGAGTTGTAGCTGCTGTAGTGGAGCTGAAGCTGCTGCTGCTGCTTGGGAGCTGTGGGGCTGACAGTCTGTGATAGCAGCAGGAGACCACAAGCTGCTTGGCTGCAGGGGAGAGGAGGAGGAAGGGAGGGGGCACAGGGAGGAGAAGGTGGGGGCTACACCAATAGGAACTGGGCAGGCGGGCGGGCGCTCCGCCCCCGTGACGTCACGGCTGTGCGCCGATGCGGCCTAGCTCCGGGAGAAGCCGGGGCCTAAATTTATGGAGCAGGCCGGCGGCGGCAGGACGCCGGCGCGGAGCGCTAGAAGACGCAGTCGCCCAGCTAGCCCCGGCAGCTGCTGCCAGTGCCCTAGTGCCACCCCCGGCAGAGACACCACGACCAGGGGGGGAAGTAAGTCAGAGACCCCCCCGGAGACCCCTGTGCTGTGAGGCGGGGGGAGGAAGGGAATCCACCCTGACTAAACCTCTGACAGCAATGTCCCTAAGGACACTGCGCAGGACGACACCCCAGGAGAGATAGAGACCCCAGGAGGGAAGAGGGTCCCTAAAGAACGCTAGGCAGGACAATCCCCCCAAGAGGGAAGGGGGGGGGGGGGGAAGACCCCAAAGAGAAGACTTGGGGCAGGTGGGACAGAGGAGATACTCACCTGTCCGGCGGCTTCAGGTGCGCGCAGGGTCACCCCTTCGGTCACCTCGCACCTGGGTGGGGTACCGGCATCATGCCGCAGGGAGCGGCGGTGGGGGACAGGTGACCGGCGCAGGGAAATAAAAACTTTCCGTGCACCCTCAGAGGGAAGCTACGTCTGGTGTGGCAGCCCACGCCGACGGTCCCCCTGATAACCTAGAAAGAAAGAGAAAGAAATAAAACTAAAATAATAAAGAGGTGCATGGCACCTGTGTCTACCTCCTACGGACACTAGACTAAAACTGAGTTAGCCTGGTGTCTGTAGGAGGGGTATAGCCTGCCAGGCGGAGTCACTTCTTCTTCTGTCTAGTGTCGCCTCCTAGTGGCAGTAGCCTATACCCACAGGTGCTGTGTCCCCCAATGACAGGCACAAGAAAAACATTTTTTAAGGAAGGTGGCAGATCACCGAGCAGAACAGAAGATTCACATTCACTGTAACTAACCAGAAACCTAAAAAGTCTGTCTTGTGTGTGTTTTAGGTGAAGAATCCAGTCCCACGTGTAAGGCACCCAGATTGGCTACATAAGAAGTTGCTTGAGAAAAATGATGTGTACAAACAGAAAAGAATTAATGAACTCTTCACCAGTGCAGGAAAAAAACAAGTGAGTGTCAGGATTGGTTAGAAAGTGTTTGTACTTTTATGAGACCTTCATCCTTCTCCCTCTGGACTGGTTTCTGCTTTGTCCAGCAGGTGGCGCTGTTTGTTCTGTTGATATCTCAGTGTTTTATAATGGTCTTGGTAATAAGAATCAATATTGTGGTTACATCTCATGTTAATAAAAACTAAATAAGCCAAGGAAAACCGTCTACAGAACTGAATGGTGCCTGGATTTTACTGGAAAATGTAACTAATCCGTACTTGGAAGTGGTAAAAGCCCGGCTAGCGTTCAGTCTGTGGCCGGATATAGTTCATTATTAATTAGTCCTTTGCTTGCTGTGCTGTTACTTTTATTCCTATTTTAACATTGTTGTTGTTAATTGTTGGCAATTACAGCTGTGGTATTTAAGCTGAATACTTGGACAGGCTTTTATGGCATAAGATCTCTGCTAATGTGGTTCTTATCTTAGAGGAAACGAGGTCTACTATTAAGTAAATATTTTATCAACCCTCTGTGACCCATACTTGCTAGAGTAATTGTAAGCAGATGGATTGTCGTGTCATTGAGGGTGTTGTGGGCATGCTTTATGCCAGGGAGGAAGAGGAAGCTGTGATCACTTATTGTGAGTGTTCCAGCTGTATAAAAGAAGTTTTACATTTGGACTAAGGTTTCCTGGTTGGGTGACAAGTAACCGTCATGTTGCACAGGATTTTTTTCCTTGGTGACTGAACTCAGACTGGGAATCGTAGTAAAGCACCAGCTATAATTGTAATCATGTCTGTGATAAGGACAAAACTGCTACAAAACAGGAAAGCTCATAGTTGAGAGTGAAAACTTTTCCCAGTAGTGACATAAAAAATTATTTTAAATTTTGATGTTAAAGCGAATTTGTCCAGCTGGAGACATTCCCCCACCCCCTTATCTCACCGGTACTTTTGTTGTCTTGCATAATTCATTCCTGGGGCCAGTGTTCAGGCTAAAAACAACTTATGTGTCAATGGGGTGGGCCTAGAGCATCCGTGCCCTAGGCCTGCAACATCCCGCTTCCCGCCTTCTGTTACCACGCCCCTGGTTGGGATCTGCAAGTCCGGCGAAAATTTTTATGAAAGTATTGTATTGCTGCCCAAAAGTTTTACAAATCACCAATGTACAGTTATTGCGGGAAATGCTTATAAAGTGCTTTTTTCCCTGCACTTACTACTGCATCAAGTCTTCACTTTCTGGATAAAATGGTGATGTCACGGCTCTCAGAGCTGTGCAGGCTGTGACTGCTGGAGAGGATGATGGCAGTGGGACGCTGAGGGACACAGGGCCCTGAAGGGACACTGAGCATCCCTCTGCCATCATCCTCTCCAGCAGCCACAGCCCGCACAGCTCTGGAAGTCGGGTTGTTACATCACCATGTTATCCAGGAAGTGAGATCCCCATGTTATCCAGGAAGTGACATCCCCATGTTATCCAGGAAGTGACATCCCCATGTTATCCAGGAAGTGACATCCCCATGTTATCCAGGAAGTGAGATCCCCATGTTATCCAGGAAGTGAGATCCCCATGTTATCCAGGAAGTGAGATCCCCATGTTATCCAGGAAGTGACATCCCCATGTTATCCAGGAAGTGACATCACCATTTTATGCAGAAAGTGAAGCCTTGATGCAGTAATAAGTGCAAGGAAAAAAGCACTTTATAAGCATTTCCCGTAATAAGTGTATAATGGTGATTTGTATAACTTTTGGGAGGCATTACAATACTTTCAAAAACATTTTTGCCAGACTTCTCCCTTAAGCAGGCTTAGGGCATGGATGTTCTAGGCCCCTACCTCATTGATAGCATGCCGCCGGAATAGAATTTCTTTACAGACACCGGGACCAGGCAAGGATTAAGCAAAACAGAATCGTTCTGACGGTTTGGAGGGCTGTGTCTGGCTGTACAGATTCGCTCTAACATCAGTGTACTTGAAATAAGTACCGTACAAATGATGTTACTGATTCTATGTTATAGTGGTGTGTAGACCTTAGACATTTTGATGACTTGAAATTATTACCCTGTTTAAGGTTAAACCCAAGTAAGTGTGAATTTTAGAATATGAGCAGCTGCACAAATATGGTATGTTGCTGTAGTATAGTATGTTACTGTAGTTTATATGTTGCCTTCATGATTTAGGTTACCGCTCAACTGCAGCAGGCAGATTCCTCACAGACTGCAGATATTGAGGACTTTGGAGCAGGGAAACGTCTGCAACCTGCTATTCCTATAAGCACAAAGAGAAAACGTGTACCAACAGCTGAGGAAAGTCAAGGCGACTCACAGGATGTCGCTCTTACACAGTCTTGGAGGGAAGTCTTGGGTCCACCACCTCCTCTCGGCACCACAAAGGTAAGCCTGGCTTTTGGATTTAATGGATTTCCATGGAGGTCTAATCTTAAACTAGCTTCTAGTTTACACCCCCTTCATTTGTTCCATTGTTGTTTTTGTCCTCCATAGGAAGAGAGGCTTCTATGGTTGCGTTATCACAAGAAAAAGTGGGAGATCCAGGCACGTCAGCGCAAAGAACGACAGAAGAAACGGAGATTGGATGATGGAGATGCAGTTCCTGGAGCAGGTGGCGGTGTAGTTCGTGAAACCCAAGCAGCTGGGTTAGGCAGTTTCCTGCGTCGAACGGCTCGCAGCATCCTTGACATGCCTTGGCAGATTGTGCAGGTTAGGTTATCACTATGACAAGGTCTGCCGCAAGACCTATGAACTGTATACTAAGTGCTTTTAACTTTTACAGATTGGGGAAAGCAGTCAACCAGGTATCTTCCGCCTATGGGCAGTAATTGGCAGCGACTTGCACTGCATCAAGCTCAACATCCCTCGTCTCTTCTATGTCAACCAGAGAGTGCCCAAAACGGAGGAAGGAGTGGTCTACAAAAAGGTTGGGGCTGTTCTACGGTTCCAGATTTATGGTACCACTGTGTCATTTTCTGTTATTTTTTAGATGATGAGCCAGGTATCAAGTGCAAGTGAGTAAGTTATCCCAAGATTAAAACGTATCACCTTGAGCGCTGTCCTCTGCTGTCTGTGGCATTTTCATAGCCAGAGAATGGAATGGGATTCCAGCGATTCAACCCCCACCAGTCAGGTACTTACCCCTTAGGCTGGGTTCAGGCTAGGTTTTTGTTTTTTTTTTCCATCTGTTTTTTTTTTTGTGCATGCTAAAAAAGAACTGTAGCATTTTGATCCGTTTTTTTTTTTATAATGGAAGTCAATGGAAAAAGGAATCAAAACGGATGCACACAAATGCATCCATTTTTCCATCCGTTTTTTGTAAAGAAAAAAAAGGGAAAAAATGTAGTGGTGACCCAGCCTTTATAGAAAGACTAAGTTTTAATCTTGAGATAACCTCATTAATATTGGAGGTGGTATTTTCTGGTGCATATTGCTGAAGCCACAAAAAGAGACCACATTTATACATATTATACAGTTAATTCATCAATTATAACATAGAAGTTTGTGAATGAGCAGTATGAGTGCATAGTATTCATAACTATTGCTTCAGGCTCTGAGGCGTTCCTCTCTTGTTCACCCATTTTAAGTTTTAAGACCTGCGCTCTCCATTCTACAGGTAAACAGGATTTTGCCTCGCTCCAACCCAGTATATAATTTATATGAGTATTCTGTCCCAGAGGACATGTACCAGGAGCACATCAATGAGATTAATGCAGATCTGTCTGCACCGGACATCGAAGGAGTGTACGAAACACAGGTAGGTAGCTACAGATATCTATTCCGAGGTAAAATTTTAGCTGTTTGCAGTGTCATATGTAAATGCTTACATGTGTCTTAAATGTACCTGGTATGCATGGGTCCCACCTCCAGGACTCCTACCAATCGGGTATCCTGTGGCTATGCCCAACATAACAGTACCCCTTGAAAAGTGAAAACCAAATTTGTAGCCTAACAATTAATACAGCTCAGTATTTATATTTTATTTTTATTCTTAATTTCTGCCTTAGGTTCCCCTTCTACTGCGGGCAGTGATCCAACTTGGCTGTGTGTGCATGGTAAACAAACAGATGGTTCGCCACTTGTCCGGCAGGGAGGCAGACACTTTTGAATTGGACCATTTAGAAATGAAGTCTTTAGCCCAGTACAGCTACTTGGAGCCAGGTACCATGCATGAAAATGTGCACATTTTTCCATCCAGACAAAACCATTACTTTTAGCCTAGATAGTTATCATAATTCCCATGGACCAATTTAATTTGTGTGTGTTCGCAGGTAGTATCCGACACATTTACTTGTACCACAATTGTCAGGGGAACAAGGCTTTGTTTGGTCTGTTTATACCATCACAGAGAAAGTCTGCCGTGTTTGTGGTTGACACAGTAAGTTTTTGGGTTTTAAGATTTCTTAAATGTTGCGGTTTAGTGTCTTGTAAACTCCTGTCGCAAAGATCTCATGCGTTGCGTCCCTTACTATGACTGATATAGGTTCGCAGTAACCAGATGCCAAACCTCAGCAGTATGTATACCAGTGAACACACTGCGATGCAAGAAAAGGTTGACATTGAGCTTTTGCCTCCTGAGAAACATGTGTTTGAAGTTCGAGCAGAGACTGATTTAAAAACTGTATATCGAGCCATTCAAAGGCTACTACTGAGTTACAAGGTAAGTTACATAGACATATTAGATCAGAGTAAGCAGCCAGTAACACCTAACCAGAGGATAATGTCTGTGAATTCATTGTTTTCTGTAGGATGAGAGACGTGGCCCGACTTTGATTGCATTGCAGTCTAACTGGTCCCCTAAGAGGTTAACAAGTGGGATGCCTGTCCTAGAGGAATTCCCTCTAGTCCCTGTACGCGTCACAGACGATATTAGCTATAATGTTCTGGACTGGCAGCGTCATGGAGCCCGCCGTATGATTCGTCACTATCTTAATTTGGACAGCTGTCTTTCTCAGGCGTTTGAGATGGCCAGGTAACGTGTTCAAGCTGAACGCCTCTTTACAGATGATGATATGCTGTAAGTGTAAGGTTATTCGTAATTGTCAGGGACATTTTATAAGTAAAGGACACAAGTTTTATAACAAGGAACACTAAAGTGCCACTGTCACTTCACAAAACTTTCAACATGTCATAGAGACATGTCAAAAGTTTTCATCAGTCCAGGTCTGGGTGTTCAGACCCGTACCATTTGGAAGAACGTCGGGAGAAGACACGCTGCAGTGCGTCATATCCCGGCTATATCTCCCGATCGGTGTGGGTTTGAACACTCAGGCTATGACACATCAAAAGTTTTGTGAAGTGACAGTATTACTTTTACATTTGCTTCCCTTAGGTAGCACTAACAGTGGGTGGGATGAACCTCTGTCCCACCTGTCTCTCAAAAGCCAGAGACTTGTAAGATGGGGGGGGGGGGGGGCACATAGGAGGGAAGCCATGATGGCAGAAGGCAAACTTCTACATTATTCCTTTAAAAGCCTAGGCCACAGTTTTGCAAACTGTGATTGTATATGGGTATTTTAAATATTTTTTCCCTGTGTTTTGTAGGTACTTCCACCTTCCTGTTGGCAACTTGCCTGATGATGTATCCACATTTGGGTCAGACCTGTTCTTTGCAAGGCATCTTCGGCGACACAATCACCTCTTTTGGCTGTCTCCAAGTTCCCGACCTGATCTCGGAGGCAAAGAAGCAGATGATAACCGATTAGTTATGGAGTTTGATGAGAGGGCGTCTGTGGAAATCAACAACCCTGGCTGTTACAATACTGGTAGGATAATTCAGCTGTGTAACTCTCCAGGGTCTGGTCTACAAACAAGTACCAACAACAATGAGGCCTGTATTTAAAACCCCAAGGAAGGGGAACCTGCTGCCCTACAGCTGCTGCAAAACTACAATTCCCATCATGCCTGAATAGCTTAAAGAAGCAGTTCACTTTTTTTTTTTTTTTTTTTTTTGCCCCCCGGGTAGCCGCTGTCAAGTATACTTACAGCAGATGATCGGTGTTCCGTTCCCGTCGGTCAGTTCCGTCCCGCGGTGCCGTTCACATCGGGCGCGCGCTCACTTCCGCCAGCTGCTGCGAGTCCTCTTCTCTGACCAGTGATTATACGCCGGAAGTCACTCGCTTCCATGCATTCTTTATGGAAGCACGTGACTTCCGGCGTTCAAATGACAAGGGAGAGAAGAGGAGTCACAGCGCCAGCGGAAGTGAGCGCGCGCCCGATGTGAACGGCACCGCGGGACGGAACTGACCAACGGGAACGGGACACCGATCATCTGCTGTAAGTATACTTGACAGCGGCTACCCGGGGGGGGGGGCGGAAAAAAAAAAAAGTGAACTCCTTCTTTAAGCTTTGTCTGTCCAGGTATGATTAGGATTGGAACGGTAGTTTTGCAACAGCTAAAGGGCTGCTGGTTCCCTTGTCTACCATTTCTGTGGTAAAACTTCAGTCTTTAGTTTTATGAATTGTGTAATTAGTGACAATTCATTCTACTATACAAGACATGAAACCTTTCATCAATAAGCCATTATGACATGTGTATGATTTCTTATATATTTTCCCTTTCTCAGTGTGTGTAGAGCTCGACATTCAGAGCCTGGCTGTAAATAGTATCCTGCAGTCCCACCACATTAATGACCTGGAAGGGGCTGGCAGCATCGGCATCAGTTTTGATGTGTTACAGCAAGCATCCCTCGAGGACATGGTTACTGGGAATCAGGCCAGCTCTGTGGCCAGTTATGATGAGACTGCCCTTTGCTCAAACACTTTCAGGTATGGCGTTAAATATGGAGTTGCAATTGTAACAGCACTAAAAAAAAAAAAACACATATCCCCTATTGAGTGTAGAGTAACTCCCTGATCGCACTGGGTGTTAAGATGATGCAACAGATTTGCAGTCATTTTTTAATTCTATTGAGCGGAGATGATTGTTTTGTCCACTTTTAGGATTTTGAAGAGTATGGTGGTAGGCTGGGTGAAGGAAATTACTCAGTACCACAATGTCTATGCAGACAACCAAGTTATGCACTTCTACCGGTGGCTGCGGAGCCCATCTTCTCTGCTTTATGACCCTGCTCTTCATCGAACGCTCCACAACATGATGAAAAAGCTATTTCTGCAGTGAGTAAAATAAAGATCTTAGACATGAGGAAGTAAAATGATAGTTAATGATATATACAGTGATTTATTTTTTTTCTTTTTTGTTTTCTCTTCTGCTTTTGACCAATATTAAACTGTTAAACATTCCCTATATAGTTCTTAGTTGTGATAGGAATCTGTATTTTTCCATGATTTATTTGGAACTGGAAGGGGGCGGCTTTGTTATATAATATATATAATTTTAATTTTATTTTTTAAAGATATATATATTTTTTTAAAGATATATATATATATATATATATATATATATATATATATATATATATATATATATATATATATATATATATATATATATATATATATATATTTTTTTTTTTTTTTTTTTTTTACTACACTGTCACACCACGGGGCTATTACAGTAATTATTAGATTGCTGAAACTCATCAATGCTATTGCATAGCATTGATCAATGTTATCTAAGCTATTCTCATAGTCTGCCTGAGGCAAACACAACGAGAAGATCACACTGCACAGATGTAAGTATTATACCTCCATCTGTCAGGGCAAACAATCAGCACTGCGTGGGTGCCGACACCTAAACACCATGATCTGCAGCATTTACGTGCTTAATGGACGGCAGCCCAATAGCTACTGCCCATCAATAACTTGAAGGTCCCTGCTTCTGATAGCAGCTGGTCCTCACCTTCTGTGAAGTGATCTCGGCTCTTGAGCTTACTTTATAGAACCGCTGGACTTAATACATACATTCAAGTCATGAGTTAAACATCAGGTTTCCATGATTTCATGTGGACATTTCTCTGAAGTCTTCAGATCACACAAAGACATATTGGCTTCTATCACTATGTGCATTTTTTTTCTTCAAACCACAAGAGATTTTGCTCTGGTCTAGCCCATGTATAATACATATAACGGAATGCTTTCAGCTGCTAGATGTACATGTATTGGTTAATCACACAATACTGTTCTATTCTCTGAAATAGATTGGTAGCTGAATTTAAACGGCTTGGCTCCTCTGTTGTCTATGCTAACTTTAATCGCATCATCCTCTGCACAAAGAAGCGCCGAGTCGAAGATGCCATTGCTTATGTGGAATACATTACCCAGAGGTAAGTACTTTAAGTCTTGAACAAGTTCAGGGCCTTGTTATCGGTGACGTCATTCTAACAATCTCTCTTCCAGTATTCACTCCAAGGAGATATTTCACTCTCTTACAATCTCCTTTTCACGATGTTGGGAGTTTTTGCTTTGGATGGACCCTGCAAACTATGGCGGGATCAAGGGAAAGTTACCTTCTAGTGTGCACTACGGAGAGGTTAGACAAAGACTTGATTCCTTTCTTCCTTTCTACTTGGGCTGTACATGATAATGAATATGGCTTCACCTTTGTCAGAGTGGAAAGAAGAAGAAATCTGAGGATGATGAAGGGGATGAAAGTGAAGAGGATGATGAAGATGAAACAGATGGTCACTCAGACAGTGAACAGCCAGAGGATCAGGTGGAAGAAAGTTTAGAGAACAACTGGAACATAGTGCAGTATTTACCCCAGGCGGCGTCATGTCAGAGCTATTTCCTTATGATTGTCTCCGGTTAGTGTTTAAATCAGAAAATAAATAAATAAATGTATTGAATTATTTCATATTCAATGTTTTACGCGCTCTTCACATATTTTCTTACAGCGTACATTGTGGCTGTTTATCATAGTATGCAAGAAGAGTTGAGACGTAATGCTCCTGGCAGCACCCCAATAAAACGACGGCAGAACAGCCAAGTATCACAAGAGACAGTGGGTGAAGCTGGAGCCATGCCTGGTAAACACCTCAATGATCTAATATACATTGCACATTCAATGCTTTCCTTCACACTATTGACACCTATATAGTAATTCAGAGTGAGAAAGAGACTATCTTGTTTAACCACTTAGTGACCACCGAAAAGGCTTTTTTACAGCGGTCACTAATGGATCTTCTTCTCATCCCATTGGCTTATTACATCCCGATATATTTTTACATTAGAATAAGTGTTTGCCTCACTCCCATGCCGGCATTGTGGGGCATTAGCTGTCAGTATGACAGCTGATCTCCTGCTGTAACTACCTGGAGTGGTAGTTTAACCCATAATATTCCGCTGTCAAATCCTGACGGCAGCATGTAATGGGTTCCAATCATGTAAGCCAGTTATACTTAAAGGGAACCAATCGTGTTAAAAATGGCTATTAAGCTAGGGAAATGTGCTGATACATCACTCGGGCCACTTCCCATACATGTCCCTATAGCCTCCGTCCCTGCAAAGTAAAACTTATAAACATACTTTAACAAATTGGCGCACCGTATGGTAATGACCCCAAGTACTCATCTGGGCGGTGGGCTGTTTGAATGTAGTCACATCCCCTGGGTGATTAGGCGAAGTAATCACTCCCCTTTGGGCGTGAGGGACGTTATTCAAACTCCAGTGTAGCCGTGACATCATCCAGAGCGCACGGCGGCACACCAACGTTCTCATCACACCGCCTACAGCACAGAACGGGACATTTCACTGCAGTTTGAGAAACGCCCCTCACGTCCAGAGGGGTGTGATTAGATCGCTGAAACGCCCAGCGGACGTGACTACCTTCAAATTTTTTACGTTATTGGTTCTCTTTAAACAAACTATACATGTTTGGTATCACCACGTCCGTACATCCCAAGCTATAAAACTATAATATAATCCTTTTAATCAAAAGTGAAGGAGTAGTTTTTACTTGAATGTGAGAAAGAAAAAAAAAATTGACAAACATTTTGATTTTGCGCTGGTCCGGCCAAGTAATAAACCATAGTATAATAGTAAATAATATAGAGAGAAACAAAATCTAATATCACATGTATCACTGCAAGTTTAGGACCGGCTTATTTTGATCTCTGGTTTTCCTCCCTCTAGGACTCATCACCTTTTCTCAGGATTATGTGGCCAATGAGCTTACACAAAACTTCTTCACAATCACACAGAAGATACAGAAAAAAGTGACTGGCACACGCCACGTGACAGAGCCCTCTGAAATGTTCCCCGTTTTACCCGGATCCCATCTACCCCTCAATAATCCGGCCTTGGAGTTTATCAAATATGTTTGTCAGGTAAGATTGTGATGCTAATAGTTTTGCGTTGATGTGTATTGAAGGCAAAGCGTTTGCACAAAAACTTGCACCTTGTTGCTGAGTCGGCTTCATGCCTGCACAGGAAGCATGGCTGCCACCTACACCTGTAGTGTAAATCCAGTATGGAGCTGGCATAGATTTAGTGAGAAGCCTGTGTCTTAGTAATTCTCGTGTTGGTGAGAGGGAAGTAATTCTGCACCCACCCCCATCATTCATACACAATTCTTTTTGCTTATTTATAATGTTCTTTCCCCAAAGATAGTTTCATGTAAGTAAACATCAGCTTTTAATGTACATTTAACATTTTTGGTTGGTTTATTTATTCATATTCGAATAATAACCTTTCGATAAAATGCCACGTATAGTTTCAACCTGTATAGCAGGAACTTGGTCTAAATGGGGTCTATGAGTATCAGGGGTTAATGTGTCCTGGCAGCTTGCCATTACAGATAATATACAGAAATGGTTTTGTAGTAGCCAGTGTTCTGTAATTATTTACCCACCTTCCTCTTGTGGTTTTAGGTTTATGTCTGTACACATACACATAAACCTAATTTAAAATGTATTATGCTGATGATGTTAATGTGCAAAGAATTTAAAGTAATAAAAAAAGTGCTTTCATTCTTGAAAGTACACCGCATGTTCATAAATCTCTCCTAGTGTCTCGAAGGACCAGTAGGGGGTTCTAATTCATTGGAATGGGGTCAGTACCATGTGATTTAGAGATGTCAAAAGTTATTGATCACAGTGGGTGTCACTGCTGTGACCCACTGTGATCACAAGATATAGCCGGGGAGAGACTGCTGCAGCGTGATGCAGTCCCTGGCCACACATTTTCTCTGGCCACCGATCCACTCCCTGGCCGCGCATTCCGACAATATTTTTAAATTTTCGATAACATGTCAAAATTTATTTGAAGGGAATGTGGCTAAATTAGTTTGGTTGAATCAGAATTCTGGGTAATTTTGTCTGAATTACTTTACCTTTTTTTTTTCTTTTTCTTTTAAGGTTCTCTCTCTGGATACGAACATAACCAACCAGGTCAACAAATTGAAGCGAGATCTCTTGCGCCTCATCGATGTTGGAGAATTCTCAGAAGATGCTGTGTTTCGGGATCCATGCCGCTCCTATATACTTCCTGAAATCATCTGCAGAAGCTGTAATTTCTGCAGAGACTTGGATTTATGCAAGGATCCTTCTCTCAGTCAGGTTTGTCTTTATCTCTAATGGCCATGAATTTTTTTTTTTAATTATTTATGTTTTATAGCCCAATTTTTTATTTATCACCATAACAGGATGGCTCTGTGCTGCCTCAGTGGGTTTGTTCAAACTGCCAGGCGGAGTATGACACGGACAGCATAGAGATGTCCTTAGTGGAGGCTCTGCAGAAGAAAATGATGGCTTTTATGCTGCAGGATTTGGTAAGACTTGCAGAGATCATAGTATGTTTTTGTGTCCATACTAGTGTATTATTCTAACTATAGTTTCATGTGTTTCCAGATATGTTTAAAGTGTAAAGGAGTGAAAGAAGCAAATATGCCGGTGTACTGTACCTGTGCAGGAGACTTTGGATTAACGATTTCAGTGAAGGTACACAAATATAAGTATATCATAATGATAATAATTTGAATATTTATTTTTATGAGACTTTTTTAATTATTGAAAGCCCTTTTCAAAAAATGTACAGTTTACAAAACAAAACCCTCCCATCCACCCGCCTCCCTATAACCCCTAACAGACAAAAAAAAATTGAAAACTTTTCCTATGGAGGTAATAAGAATTCGTACCTAGCTTAAAAAGATAGACAGGAGGCTAACAGGTAGCATACACACCTACCTATATCCCTCATACAGCAAATTCAAGTATCCTTTACACACAAAAAGAAGAATATCAAGAAGTCAAGAAGATTACAAACTTGCACAGGTAAATATCCAAGAACCCAAATCTATCTTCCATATAGATCAGTAAATTACATGGCCCCGTCTCTAGAATGCCCTCTTCTACCCTGCCCCCTAACAACGTTAGCATTTTGATCCGTCAACAAGAGACCTTTTTCTTGTTGACGGACCATAGTAATCCACTGAATAAACCTAGATGGTATTCCTGGTGTATCAATCCAAGGACCCCAGATAGTCTCAACACTTTTCGTTTCTTACATACCCCCCTTCTCCAGGCGAATAATAGCATTTATGCTAGCTATCAGTTCAGTAATAGTAGACGCAGTCACCTGGGTCCAGTACCTAGCAAGTTCTGTTCCTCTGGGTTCCTCATCTGTAGTTATTAAGCCCAATATGCATTTTAGTGGCTCTGTCCCGCCAGTAACACTTTAGCTCTACACAGCTCCTCCTTAATGTATTGTGTGTGAATTTGACTATTTTTTGAATTGCAGGCTCTTATGGAGCAGGTAGATGCATTCCGGAATATTGCTCAACATTACCAGATGCCTCATCTTTTGGAAACGATCAACTGGCTTGTCCAACAGAATTCTCACCTGACCCTGTGACTCCATGCAACGTTATAGGCCCCACTCTGTTGGAGGGAAGCCTGGTCAGCATCTGACCCCACTACTTATTTGCTTTGTATAATTTGTAACTTTATAATAAATATTGTTTGAAAATAGACTGATATTTGACTTCACTCCTTTTCTGGAATGCTATTAGATTAGTAAAGGCCTGTTCATATAAAGTTAATCCATATGATCTGGTATGGTTAGGCTTAGTTCACATCTGTGTCTAAACATCTCTGTATTCAGTATTTTTTGTCTTGTTAGAATCCAGCAAAATGATGGACACCAACACAAAAACCCATTTAAGTCAGTGGGACTAGCTATTAAGGTTGATGGGTTTTCCATCAATATTTTATTAATCCTGATGGTAAAAAGGCAAAATCTCTAAGGGAGTTGCCAACATCTTGGTAAGTTTTTGGTAAGTTAGTTTTTACTTTGTTGCATTTTCAATCTTGCCATTTTTTTCCTAATATGACAACAGGAAGTAGTCGTGTTGCTTGTAACATTTGACTTGGCTTTAAACCAGCTAATAGTCAAACCCACTTTTTTCATTAAAAGAGTTGTCCAGTCATTGGTGATGTATAAACATGCTGGGGGGGGGAAATAACAAGTGGGTATACTTACCTATCCTGATCCTTCATTGCTGCCTGGTGTCTGCCTCCACTCTCTTCTTCAAAATGCCCACTGATGTGCCTATAGAGAGGAACACTCTGTATAGATCTCTGTATGCTGAGTAGCGTGCAGGTAGTTCCTGTCAGGGGAGGTTTTGAAGAGGACTGCAGGAGATGCTGGGCACCCTAGAAATTAGTGGTGTGAGACAGGTAAGTATACATATTTTGTTATGTTCACCCAGCAGCATGTTCAACACCTTTCCCCAGTATGATTTTTGGCAAATTTGTAACTCCTTACATTTAAGGAGACATTACTCCTATATTTTTCCACATAATGAGCTATATGAAGGAATCATTTTTGCCGGACAAAGACATGTCTAATGACAGAGGTTTCCCAGGACTGTATCCAGCTTATCTAGGCACCTGGGGTGGAGCAGCACTGAGTGGAATGGACTTAAAAAGCAGCAGGCTGATAAGTAAATTTGCTCACCTCTACTTATAGTGATCAATGCTATGCTTCTGTATAGCACTGATAAGTCAGTTCGTTGCTCTGCTGATTGAATCCTCCTCAGGCAGACTTAATCGGCATAGACAGATATTGCCACAGAAGGTAAGTGTTACCCTCCGGCACCCATAGCAACTAAATGGCACTCCCTGTTTTGCTGTGAGGATGCCGATAGGAGTCCTGACAGGTCTCATACCTGTCAGGTCACTCTGTGCATGCTGCGATCAATATTGATTGCAGCATGCACAGGGTTAAATTCCCGGGATTGGACTGAACTCCACTACCAGTGATTGCAAACAGGTGTCAGCTGTAACATACAGCTGACGCCCACTGGATATAGCACAGGTTCAGCTCCTGAGTAGAGATGAGTTTCCAATCCTGGGAAACTTCTCCCAGTTCCCAAGGATGGGATCCAGCTTTTCACTGGCCCCCGGAGTAGAGCGGCAGGGAACGGAGCAGCACTTAAAGGCCGTTGGCTTGATGAGCGGATCGCTGATCAAACACAATTTGCATCATTTAGATGAGCCATTTGCTCATTTCTACACCTGAGCATGCGCTATATGCAACATCTGCAAGCCGGCCATAAAAAGGCGTATTGGTGGTCGTTAAAAGGTTAATTATTATGAATGACTGGACAACCCCTTTAAATAAAGACAGGAGTATTGATTCACTGTGCATCGGCAGTCTGTAAGTAGCAGGGTTTTTTAAGACATTTTCACAAGTCTTCCTCAATGTCTTTTGTGCTGTTTTCTTGCTAATAGAAAATCCGACCTGTTCTGCAACTCTGCTGACATTTAACAGAAGAGAATAGAAGAACATCAACTTTTCATGGAAACTGTCCGCTGAACGTTACAAACTGCTGATGCTGTTAGGTCAAGGAGACACGTGATTCATATATCTGTCTGTACTTACAGAACGTGGAACAACGTTTTTTTTCTATGTTCTGGAAGCACAGGGAATAAAAGCATGTTTCTAAATTCTGGAAGCACACCTGCATATATAAAGGTAACTTGTGACTTCTTCACTTAACAGCTATCTAACAGTGTCAGTAGTTAACGTGAATTGCAATGGACAGATTCACACAGGATGGATCTGTAGCAGATTTCACGCTGCAAGTTCGCTGTGAAATCTGATGCGGATCCCAAACTGTCATTTTCGATGAGATTACATACTCGCAGCCGGATTGTCACCCACTGTGAGTATGTAAAGCCGGCCCCCTTAGGTCGCCGCTGCCCAGAGCATATTTTACCTGGTCCATGCTCTGGCTGCATCTGAGGCTCCATGTCCCCATAGGTCAGCCAATCAGTGCACAGCCCCACCGCAGTTACTGATTGGCTAGACGGGACCTCTGGGAGCCAGGAACCTCAGATGCAGCCAGGGCAGCGGTGGGTAAGGGGGCTGGCGTTTACATACTTACAGTGGTACTGAGAGTTAGGGGCCTAGTCCACGGAGTGATAATTAGGCGATTATCGCTCCGTGGAATAGAGACAATGATCAGCTGATGATCGTGTCATTGACTGTTTGTTTATTTCGGTTTAAACCTAAAATAATCAGGCACTGACCGCGCATCGCTGCGTGGAATAGCGATGCACGGCGGGCGACTGACTATCTCGCATGCACAATACATTACCTCCACATGTTGCAGGGCTTCTCCTGCGCTCCTTCTTTCTCCTGGTCCCGCACGCAGCAGCAGCTTCAGTGTGGCCTGTCTTAGCTGACAGACCGCTTGGCCAATCGCTGGCCAGGACCGCCGCGGACAGTGATTGGCTGAGCGGTCTGTCAGTTCAGACAGGCCGCACCGAAGATGCTGCTGCACGCGGGACTGGGTGGAAGAAGGAGCGCAGGAGAAGCTCTGCAACATGCTAGGTAATGTATGGTGTTTAAACTATCGGTAACTATGTCCCTGCAGCCCTCGCTAAACAATTATCGGGCCGTGGAATAAGCCCAGTAAACGAGCGCCGATCTAGCAGATCAGTGCTCGTTTACATTATTGATCGGGCCCCCATTGGCCCGTGGAATAGGACCCTTACTGCTGTGTCGGGTGACCAACCAGCGGCAAAACTAGAAGACCGAGGGTATACAGGAAAAACAGGCTTGTGGGTTGGCACTGACAAAATACCACAAGCCTTTTTGCTGGACTGGATAATGGGTTTATTTGGATCACACAGTTACAAACTATCTTTCTTATAGGGTGCAGGGGTCAATTCAAGTAACTATGCAGCAAAGAAATATCCTATATTTTATCAAGTGAAACCATGCCCTTATTGTAATCTGGGTGGGGAAAAAATTTTTATACAGTGTGTGTGTGTGTATATGTATATATATTATACATATCTGTCTGTGTATATATATTTTTTTGTTCAATCAGAGCTGTATATAGTATACCTAAAAAACTGTTCAGTTACACTAGCTAAAACTTTTTGCAGCCTCCGTTCGTCATGGAGCGGCAGATAGCAGGGAGCAATAGCCTGCATTCCGCTGCACGGTAAAGATGATACGGTGGATTTAGTTGTAGTGTTCAAAAGCTCATTTGCCTCTGGATATGACCAGTTACCTGGCTACATACAATGTACACCACGCTTGAGGTGTGGTGTCACGTTACCCAGCTAATTCTTTAGACTTACAACAGACATCAGTTGATTCTTGGTGAGAGTATACAGCAGGTTCCTTCTGTTTCCAGCCTGACCAGCAGTTCCAGACTTACTATGGGGGTTATGGTAAGCAAGAGAAGACCGAAGAAAGACAATGGACGTGAAAGTGTCAAGGTAAAATAATGTCGTGGCACGTGCTCCTGTGAACTTGAACCATTGTTAAACAATGTGCTTGATTCATTGGCTTGATTTTCATTATAAGGGGTTTTCTGGGACTTTAATATACTACCACAGCATATTGGCTTTTGTGGGTCTTGTGTATATACATAGACTTTTTGTGTGTTCAGACTGGGTCACATGACTAATTTCTTTACGATGTCATGTTTGCTCTTGTCTTCCTGCTTCCATTGAATGTGATGTCATAGGAGTCCTCAGATGGGTGGGGCAGGTTTCTCTCCTATGGGCTAAATGGAATTCCACATTCATTTTAGCCCTGCCCCTGAAGGCGGAGCTAACTGAAACCCAGAGGAAGCTGCAGCAGAAAGAGCCGTGTATTATACTGAGACCCGGGGCTGATAACTATTTGTACAATCCCTACCAAGGACAACATTGTGTTGGTGTGGGTTAACTCGCACTTCAACACAATGTCATGTTGGACTTTAGATTGTGAGCCCCATTGAGGGCACAGACTAATGTGAATGATGAGTCTCTGCCCTTGTCTGCAATTATGGAGAGACTACTCGTGAGTATTAGATGTCACCATTCTATTTACTGTTCAGGTAAAAAGGAGATCCAGCAGCCTAGCTTTCTTTTTATGGAAAGCATAGTTGAGAAATTTTATATAAATACAGAACCAAAGTCACATATCATTAAGAGATGATATAAAAGAGTCCATGAAAGGTGATTAAACAGCAACTGATCACGATTCAGACTAGAGTGGGCAGAGTAGATGCATGCAATTGCTTTTCTTGCATCTTAATATGCATGGTTCACATTTTACTAACCCATTCTATTCACTTATGAGCAAGGAAGGCAACAGGCTTTCTAGTAGTGATAAGGGTTGAGCAGATCTGTCAAAACGTTTGGGGTCAGCAACATTATCTGAACTTGAATGCTTGGCGCCTAGGGGCTTACATCAGCAATAGATAAAGTCCAAAAATATAGCGGTACATCCAATAATGAATAACGTGAAATTTATTTGCTCAAAGAAAATGCAGCTGCTGGGTCGAAACCCAGCTGGGTCGAAACGTTGCCATGGTGTAAGTTGCTTGAATAAACTTCCACCAATTCTTCACTATTGGATGCTGTCGGAACAATTCTTCTAGGATAAAAATCTTCTGTCTGCATACAATAAAACAGGACTCTTAAATTTGGCAAAATGCAGGTGAAATTGTTGCACTGAGGTTTTCGTTCAAATATTTTGAAGAAAAGAGTGCTACTACCTTTAACATAAACTAGGGACCCACTAACTTCTCTTCTGAATGTCCCAACCACAACCATGAACAAGTATGCATCCAGGCTGCTCCTCCATATCTTAACAGCAGCAAAATGTTAATTAGCTTGGTACTAGAAACAAACTCTTATCCCATCGTTGGTTAAGCTGGTCTATCGGACCCAGGAGGTCAGGTGGATGAAGTTCACAGGAAAATAGGGTGGAGAAATGGAGAAATTCCACAAAATATGCACTCTCTATGATACCTATTATGATATGACCTATTCTGCTACTTCACTGCCTTAGCCCCATGTGTATGATAAGTAGAGATGAGGGAACCTGGAGCATGCTCGAGTCGATCCGAACCGGAGCTTTAAGCATTTGATTAGCGGTGGCTGCTGAACTTGGATAAAGCCCTAAGGCTACGTGGAAAACATGGATATAGTCATTGGCTGTATCCATGTTTTCCAGACAACCTTAGAGCTTTATCCAAGTTCAGCAGCCACCACTAGTCAAATGCCGAACGTTCGGGTTCGGATCGAACCCGAACCCGGTTTGCTCATCTCTAATGATTCTCACTTTCCCCCTTTTTCCCCATGTGGTCTGGTCCTGTCTCGGTCTTTTCTTTTTTGAATGACGTTTACCATTGTTCCTTACTGACCAGTTACAGAGTTAGTATTGCATTTCTTTGCTTACTTGACTCGCTTTATGCCTTGCCCCAGTTTTTTCTGGGGCAGTTTTTCCTGAGGCAATGTTTATAGTGAACGTTGCACTTGATCAGCACTATTGTGTATTTTGTTTGTATTCTTCCTGCTTGGACTGAAACATTGTGTTTTCTATGTTTTATACTGGAATATTTATAAATTAACAATTAATAAGAAAAAAAACACATAAGCTGGGAATATCTTTAACTTTGAATTTGGTATATTATTCCAGAAGGATATACTGGGAGTGCCGAAAAACAGTGAAAGCGTTATAAAATCAGTTGTTGCCAATAAATCCATCTTGCAAAATTGGATAACTTTTCTCCAACACAAAACATGATTATAACTAGAGATGAGTGAATCGCCTGCCTAAACGAAGTGCATCGCTTCATTTGATCGGGAAGCAGCTTATCAGCCTGCTGCCTATCAACTCTGTTTTGCTGCCTGCTCCTTCACCCCAGGTGTTGGAAAAAGCTGGATCCTGTCCTGGGAAACTGAAAGATCCAGCTTTTCCCAACACCTGGAGAAGCGGCAGGCTAATAAGCTGCTGCCAATCAAACAAAGCGCTTTGCTTCATTTAGACGCGTGATTCGTTGATCTTTAATCATAACTTTTTGCTTTTAACAGTACAATTCTTCAGCATATTGTCAGAACTCTACTGCGGATTTAACCCAGATGTGGAATATGATCGAAAAGTTGCCTCCAGTTGAAATACCACCTGATAAGTCCCCCCATTATGTGCCTTCTGGCTGGATTCCTATAAGGGTTTTTGTATCATCCACATTTGATGATTTCTACTCAGAGAGAGAAGTGCTCATAAAGCAGGTAAATGGACAGTACTGATCTTAGAATAGTTAAAGCAATAAATTAGGTTTACTTCTAAGGTTTGTTCACAACATTACAGGTGTTTCCGGAACTAAGAGAGTGGTGTGAAGCCCGCAGTATGTGCTTGGTTGAATGTGATTTAAGATGGGGAATCCCTAAGGACACACCTTCAGGCAAGATTTTTGCCACCTGTCTTGGTGAACTTGATCGGTGTCACCAGGACACCTTTGGTATGCCCTTCATGGTGGTGCTTCTAGGTGAACGGTAAGTACTTTTTCCAACCACTTAACTGCCTTCATGTCCAACAATATATAAAAGTTTTATCAACTGTCTTTGTGTGGTGTCCCACCACAGTCGTTTCGTGTTTCTTACACTTGTCACAAAAGCTTTTTCTCTAGGTTAAGTGGTGATGAAGGTATTCTAGAGTTTCACCACAAGATGTCAGTGTTTTATATGTAAGCTCTTATGTATTGCACAGCTGAAGAAAACAAAGGGTTTCTGTTTCTTATGTATTATGTGCTTTTATTGTCCAATGAGAGATGCTCTTTTTTCTAGCCTATCACTCTTCTTCTTTTCCTTGAACACATTCCTTTCTACCACTCACAGGGTAGATAACACATCCCCTGTAGGAAGTTATTTGGTGGGAGTAGGTGTAGCATCAGTCTTATCCAGATTCTCATGGGAGGACACAGAGCAGACGTCCCAGCTGTAGCCAAGCCAGGGCATGGCTCTGCCAGGACCCTTGTCCGGGACAAGTCTAGACAGTGTGGTCTAGTTAGTGAGTTGGTAAGACACGTGTGCAGATGCAACTAGAGAAAACCAGTTCTTTCAGTTCTTATATCATATCTACTATGCAGTGCTAGGCACTACAAGAGGGAGAAAAGTCGGCGATCAACCTAGCCCACACTGTGAAACAGTCTTAAAGTGCAGGGCAGTATCCTACAACACAAGAGCAACTAGCCTGGATAGAACAAACTTATCAGAAGTTCTGCATATTCTATCTCGCAGTGCAAGTAAACCAGGAAACCTCGGACACTTAGCTTCACCCAGGTAACCAAGGCTGGGGCTTGTATCACCCTATTAGGACACTGTAGGGCAGAAAGTGGTCAAACTATAGTCTATACACTGGTACAAGTATCTCTCTCACTCTCAAGTATTCTTCTAAAGTTCCGGCAGAGCACAGTACTACATTCGGTTAGGACTCCCTTGACAAACTACTCTCCTCTATGCTACTCCACTCTACTCTACAAACTTTCAAGCACCACTACAACTACCTCTATTCTCCTTTACGTTTTCAAGCATTTCCTAAGAGCCCAAGAAACCCATCACAGCCCGGTAGTTCACGACCATTTTGAGGATACAAACCGGCCATACACAAAGCAGGTACCAACATCACACCTGTATGCTGGACTAGCACTGGCGTCACGACAATCACCATCACTGGCCGAGTACTACACCACGTTTGCATAAATAGTCAAGTATCAAGACTGATAGCACTCTGCATTGTGTAAGTAGTCTTATTGTGTTTTTTATGTTTTTTAAGTGCTGGTTGGATACCAGCTGCAGATGAAGTACCTCAAGAAATAGTTGACTTCTATAATTGGATCAATGGCATGTCCGTCACAGGAACAGAAATATTACATGGAGCGTATAGAAACTGCAATCCCAACACTGCATTTTGCATTCGAGATCCATCTTTTCTGCACCAGTTGCCCCAGGAAGAGCTTCCACGATATCAAGACAAAGATCATAAGGCTTTGTTTATGCAGACTCTCAAGGAAGAAGTGAGTCAACGCTTTCCTGAAGATCAAATTCTACACTATGGGTGCCAAATACTTCCCCCTGATTCCTCTTCTGGATCAGGAAAGGTGAGCAAAGTGTCTTATTGTATTTAGTGATATGGTCTGCAATATGCAGGATGTTTAGTCACAAAGGTTCTATGAGGCCAGCTGTTTAGAAAAGAGTAACAGAATTATTTGGATTACGAACATAATTTGTTCCGGGAACTTGCTTCTGATCCCAATCACTCATATTGAAACAAATTTTTTCATTCATTTTCAAGAATTAACTGTAGTGCAGACAATTGCTTCAACAACTCAAAAATAATATTTTTTTTATTTTCCGCTTGTAGGAGATGCAGACCCAACCCCAACCTAGTACATACAGTGAACTCGTATTACAAAGTTCTGCCTGTGTACCAAGTTACAATTTTTTAACCCCTTGCCGCATGAGGGCATAACTATATGTCCTCATGCAGGTGGAGGCGTTCAGAGAGGCACTCTGAACCGCCGCGGTCCTGGATGCAATCTGCAGCCCGGGACCGGGGCAATTAGCGGGCACGGTCCAATCGCCGTGCCCGCTAATTAGCCTTTTAAATGCAGCTGTGAAAGTTGATAGCTGCGTTTAAAATGATGCTTTTCCCCTTCCCTGATGATCAACCCCCCCGCGCGCGACGTGGTCGCGGAGGAGCGATCCCCGCATCCTCACCCGGCCGGGGTCTGCGCCGTAATGACGCTGATCCCTCTTCGGCATTCGCTGCAGCCAAAAGCAATAAAATGCCTATCTCATTGATCTATGCAGTATATCTATACTACATAGATCTCAATGAGAGATCAGAGCAGTGACACTAGAAGTCCCCCAGGGGAAATAAATAAATAAATAAATAAATATTGTTGGTATCGCCGTGTGTGCCCGAACTATTTAATCTATTTAATTCCGGATCTCTCTTGGTAAATGGCGTAAGCACGAAAAAAATCCAAAGTGCAAAATTGCTCATTTTTGGTCGCATCAAATCCAGAAAAATTGTAATAAAAATCGATCAAAAAGTCGCAAATGTGCAAGGAAACGATAGAAAGTACAGATCATGGCACAAAAAATGACACCTCACACAGCCCCATAGACCAGTGATGGCTAACCTTGACACTCCAGTTGTTGCAAAACTACAATTCCCATCATACCTGAACAAGTTATGGCTTTGGCTGCCCAGGCATGATAGGAGTTGTAGTTTTGCAAGAGCTGGAGTGTCAAGGTTAGCCATTGTTATAGACCAAAGGATAAAAGCGCTATAAGCATGGTAATAGAGCGATTTTAAGGAACATTTATTTTTCAAAAAAAAGTTAGAAATTTTTAAAAGAAATCAAATAAAATAAAAGTTACACAAGTTACATATTTTTGTAATCGTAACAACTTGAGGAACATTGATAGCATGTCAGTTTTACCCCAGAGCAAACGGCGTAAACTACAAACCTCCCAAATTGAAAAAAAAACAAAAACAATTTTTTTTAATTTCACCACACATTTAATTTTTTTTCTGATTTTGCAGCGTACTTTTTTTTTTTTTTTTTTTTTATCTTCCAAATGATTTTATTTTCGAAAAACAAATCATCATATACATTGTACACATTAAAAAAGAGAAACTACAAAAACATTCCAATTACCTTCCCTCCCCAATAACCCAACCCGCCCCCTCCCCAAGCAAGGGACACAAGCAAGGGTCCAAACAAAAAAAAACCCCAAAAAAACAGAAATTTTTTTTTTTTTAAATCAATATTAAATAATTTATAAGAAAAAAAAAAAACTAATTACTGACATAATAAATCAATTAAATAACTAAATATATGAGTGGAATAAATATGTTGTGTTATATGTTATAATTTTACTGTATCCATGGGGCCCATATATTCTGATATCTCCTAATGCCCAAATGCTTTTTGCTATAATGCACCTCCTCATATAAACGTACCTTTTCTACCATATTTACCCATTGGGTTTTACTCGGGGGTTTTTGGTTAATCCATTCTCAGAGGATCGCCAGTCTAGCCAGGAAAAGCAGTTTTGCTATTAGCTCAGTGTTAGTCTTAACATGTAGTGTACAACCTGAGATCAAGGTCAAGGCATTATAGGGTACCATCAAACCTTTTGTCGTTTCCCATATACTCACCGCCTCTCTCCAGAATCGCTGTATCACATTACACCTCCAAAACATATGAATATGGTCTGCACCTTGCGTTTTGCATCTTGGGCAGAGATCATTCGCGCCCCTTCTCATCTTAGCCACCACACTAGGGGGATAATGTAGTCTATTCACAATTTTGCAGTGTACTTAATGCAAAAATCCAGCCTGTCATTGCAAAGTACAATTAGTGGCGCAAAAAATAAGGGCTCATGTGGGTCTGTAGGTTAAAAAAAGACAAGTGCTATGGACTTTTAAACCCATGGAGGAAAAAATGAAAGCACAAAAACGAAAATTAGCCCGGTCTTGAAGGGGATAAAGATGAGCTAACTAGTCACGGCTGGCGGGAAACCTCTTCGGTAATCACGCCTCCCTGCCAGTGTCGGTGCTCTGTGACGCAGTGACGCTGCAGAATCCTGTAGGCAGACGCTCCCAGGGAGGCGTGATTACCGAAGATATTTCCCGTCCGACGTGACTAGTTAGCTGCTGAGGATTTCCCTGATACCTTCATAGGTAGCATTTACATACGGCGGGGGACATTAACAAGGTGAATTTTTGGGCCATATGAGTAACGCTAACAGTGATTACTTTTATGGCTGGAGACAGCGCTGGAAGCTATATAATACTGCATGTATAGCTGCATATGTGGTTTCTGCATGATTGGTTCCCTTTGACAGACAGTTCTTTTCTATTTCATATAAACTGCACAGTGGTGGACATACCTGACATGGGTAGTTTAGTGCAGTATTCCTACTTTCAATTACGTAAGATTTTGTGCTGCTACAGCTAACTTAAAGTGACACTCTCACCCCCTTTTTGCATTCTGCCTTCTCTCTACAGGTGTAATAGGTAAGTTTAGCAGTTTTCATATCTTATTTTATATCATACGTCATTCTGCTTGTTCACATGAAAAGTGATCTTTTATCAACTGCAGATTGAGTTAAGTGGGCGGGGCTTCACGGTAACAGCGCCACTTAGCCCCACTGTGACGTCATCAGCACATAGGCCCTGCTCCCTCAACACCTATTGGTATGGGCTGACCTAGAGGGGGTGGGGCCTAGACCTTTACGCCAGCCTGTTCCAATGGTTGGCAAGGGGACAGGGCCTATGTACCAAGGGCCAACAGTGGGGCTGTGGGCAGGGCTAAGTGACGCTCTTGCCGTGAAGGCACGCCCACTAAGCACAATCTGCAGTTGATAAAAGATGACTTTTTACTTGAACAAGCACCATGACGTAGGATATAAAATAAGGAATGAAAACTGCTAAATTTACCCTTTTACACCTGTGTAGAGAAGTCAGAATGCCAAAAAGGGGGGTGACAGTGTAACTGTCGTCTTAACTTTCAAAGTCTAAATCAACAGCTGTTGTGATATAAAGCAAGTTTGCAATATGCGTTCCTTTTTTTTCCCCAATCATACTATAAAATAAAGCTGTACTTACCAGAAATCCAGGTCCAGTCTCTTGAAGCTTTTTTAGTCTTGTACTGGTTGAAAAAAAGAGACTAAACACATAGGGGGAGATTTATGAAAGGGTGTAATATACACCTGGTGTAAACTGCCCACAGCAACCAATCACAGCTCAGCTTTCAGCTCTGGTAAAATGAAAGCTGAGCTGTGATTGGTTGCTGTGGGCAGTAAACATCAGGTGTATACTTACACCCTTTCATAAATTTCCCCCAAAAAGTCCTGGCCAGTACAGAGTGTTACGGCTCAATGTGTCACATGACTGCCTTCTCTGTGAGCGCAGATGACCTGGGAAACACAGGACTTCCTCTATTTAGACTCTATGGGGAGGGTGGGGGGGGGGGTTAAGGAGTCACAGAAAGTTCTGTGTTTTCCACAATAACTAAAAAGAAAATAATAATGAATGTAAATTGCAAACTTGCTTTATATCACATATCCTGCTGATATAGATTTTGAAAGTTATAACAAAAGTGACACTTTAAGAATATGCATTGAAATAATAGATTGTGATATATTTATCTTATGCATTTAGGTAAAACTGGGATTTTCCTCCAAATTCTCGTCATGGATACTAGAGTTTTTTAAAAAGAGAATTCTTCAAACATTCGAAGAGTATTCAGCCAGTATATCACAGAAGAGAGAGATTTCCTGGTAAGATGCTGGAGTATACATAAATACCTGAAACTGCACTGGTAAGCAGGGCTGTATTTACCACTAGGCACCCATGTTCTGGTGCCTAGGCCAGCACAAGGAAGAAAGGGGACGAGAACCACTTTTTTTTTTTAGTCTCCCGACTCCCATTCAGACTTGCAAGTAAATCTGATGACTTTTCAAAGGGATATGGTGGTATTGGTCAGGTCTGGTATGGCGGTGTTATCCAGTCACAGTATGGTGATACTGGTCAGGTCTGGCATGGTGGTGTTGTCCAGTAACAGTATGGTGGTATTGGTCAGGTCTGGTATGGCGGTGTTATCCAGTCACAGTACAGTGGTATTGGTCAGGTCTGGTGGTGGTAGTCACAGTATGGTGGTATTGGTCAGGTCTGGTATGACAGTGTTATCCAGTCACAGTATGGCGGTATTGGTCAGGTCTGGTATGGCGGTGTTCTCCAGTCACAGTATGGCGGTATTGGTCAGGTCTGGTGGTGTTATCCAGTCACAGTATGGCGGTATTGGTCTGGTCTGGTGTGGCGGTGTTATCCAGTCACAGTATGGCGGTATTGGCCAGGTCCGGTGTGGCTGTGGTAAATGTGACGCCAGGAGCTATTACCTACCAATCTACCAATCCTGTGGTGAGAATTCCCTCAGACAATATGCAGACGGCTCTAATCATTGATTCAATGTAGAAATTTGTTTGTTTTAAGCACTTAACTATGAAAAACGCGATTCAGACAATGTTTCTACATGTAGAGAAATGCACATGGCCGAAACCAGGCTCCTATTTCTTCCTCAGTAGTCATGTGCTGTTACCAGGATTATTGGCCATACGCCTATTGGTTACCACATGAGGGTCTGGTTTCGGCTGCATGTGGTGACGTAGAGTAAACATGGGAACGCGGCCTTAGACTGATCAGATATCAATACGATGATCAGAAACTAGAAAATCTAATTGGTGAGTGAAGATGGGGCGTCTCCAGGTTTAGTGCCCAGGGCAGAAGCAGCTGGTAATACGGCCCTGCTGGTAAGACGCAGCCTCTCTAGCTACTTTTCCATCAGACTTTGCAAAAGCGGCTATATTTCATTTACAGTACTGCTCATAGTGTATTTCTTCACAGGGAAGACACAGAGTTAGCCCAACATCACATCTTTCTTCATCAAAAACAGCAGCTGTTTCTTGGCCGAGATCATGAGGTTCAGAGGATCCTAGAGTTCTTAAACATGGATCAATCTGATCCCACGGTGTTGGAAAATAAAGATACTGCTGAATGGAGGATCCCTATGTATCAGGTCATCTCTGAGCCGGGACGAGGCAAGTCCTCTTTATTAGCTGCTTGCATATCTAAAGTACAGCAGGTGAGAGACTTTTACTCTTTCTGTCGATAAAGTTGCAGGCAGGTTTCCTAAAACATTTATGGTAAGGCATCTACCTCTGGTTGTTTACACAGCTTCCTGGTAGCAGGGTCTTCTACCATTTTGTTGGCTGCAGTCCTTCATCTGTTCAACTTTCTAATATGGTGATGCGTCTCAGCTGCCACCTCATGCCGAGTGGACCAGGTAGGTTTTATTTATGCAAGCCAATGAGACAAATTTTCCTAACTCTGTGAAGAGTGACAGGCACAGACTGATTATAACTGTGTTATCCCATTATCGGCTCCTTTTTTTACCTTTTTTTTTTTTTTTTTGTTTAGTGCTAAAAGGACTAGTTTTTAAATTCTAGAATTTCTGTCGTAATGTGAATTGTCAACCAAAAATGAGAGCTTGATTTGTCCTGAAACTGTATGTTTAGTGATCAGGGGTGGATTAAATGTACCCTGAGCCCCAGGGATGTCCACGCACCCTGGGCCCAGTAGCGGTCTTGGGCACCAAGCATGCCGCGCAATTGCGTGGGGCCCACGACATTCAGGGGGAGCCCACTCTGGTGCCTAACACCGCTGCCCCACTCCTGTGATCTTAACTGTAACTACCTGCGCTCGTAGTTACTTGCAGCAGCAGCGGTAGCCATTGGCTCCCTCCCTGTCAGTCACTATTGTGGCCGCAGGAAGTGTTTTCCCTGCGGTCACAAGAGGCCGATCTGTGTCCCTGGTGCCGGCGCTCTAGAGGAGTCACTGGATGCAACTGAACTCTGTGATAGGAATCGTGGTGTGGTGGTATTATGTAATGCCATCATTGGTGATCTTTCTGTTTTGTTCAGAGCAGTTTTGAGGCAATATGCAATCACTGTATGGTGGTAGGAGGGTTATAGGAGAACTACAGGGGGGGGAGCCCATGTCAAGGGGGAGGGGCCCCAAACATGACTTCACTTGGGGCCCTAGAAATGCCAAGACCGCCCCTGCCTGGGCCAATGTGTTGTCACCCCTTAGGGCCCCCTTAGATATCCAACAGATTTTTGAAGCCAAAGCCAGGAATGGACTATAAACAGAGAACAAGTCATAAAGGAAAGACTGAGATTTCTCCTCTTTTCAAATCCATTCCTGGCTTTGGTTGTAGAAATTTGTCAGATATCTGTTGGGGTAATATGGCACTTAGTCAGTGCCCCCCTATGTCCTTAGCCCCTGTTTAGTCACCCTTTAGTTCATATCCCCCAGTTTACCCCCCCCTCTAATCCATGGATTCCTGTGTAGTCACCCCCTTAGTCCATGGTCCCCTGCGTAGTTACTCCTTAGTCCATGGTCCCCTGCGTAGTTACTCCTTAGTCCATGGTCCCCTGCGTAGTTACTCCTTAGTCCATGGTTCCCTGTGCAGCTCAATTCAGACAAACCGCCACATTATAATCTGCCAATGATAGTGAAAACGTATTGTCTTTTTCTTAAAAGCTTTGCTGTTTGAGCCTTAGATCCATATGGCTTAGGAAGGAAGTAGATGTCTTCACAGCTTCCTCCTATTTGCCATATCAGCTGTCAGCTATTTTTCATAAGTTTCCTTTTTAAGGCATATGATACTTTTTGTGCAATAACCGTAGAATTTTGAGCAGCCCATAAAGAGTACCACCTGCTCCAAAAAATTGGGCAGATGATAAATTTCCCCCAATGTCTACATGAAAATAATGCATTACAGTGACCTCGGTAGTGCAGCCTCAGGCGGCTGCTGTTCATTGAAATGTTTTATCTTGTGGTTTTCAGAGCGAGAGGATGTTCTTATGAAGCTAAGAAATTGTTGGAGGAATGAAGAGATGCGAGATATATTGCAGCAAGTCTTGCAGACATCTGCCGAGCACTCTGACATGACCACTTACATATTTATTGATGCCATAAACCAGGTGAAATAAATGTTTCCATGACTTGCTCGCACCTAGACAGTACACCTGTATACGATCATACACCTGTAGAGCTATTACGTTATGTAATCGGTTTTTAGGCTCCACTGCAATGAGGCTTTGATAAAATGGTAAACTTTTTCATCCAAGTCTTTGATGCCTTGAAAGACATTCATTGGGGGGGGGGGGGGGGGGGGGGGGGGGGACAATAAAAAAAAAAGTATGACTTTTTTTTAAACAAAATGATTTTACTTTTTTTTGTTTTCCAATTAATAATAATTAAACAATTCATCATAAATAAAAGTCTACATAAAAGAAAACAAAAAATAGCAAGGGGGCTGGCATGTGCGGTTAGATCCTTTTTAACCCCTTCAGGACAAGGCTAATTTTTATTTTTGTTCTTTCGTTTTTTTTTTTGTGTTTATTTTTTGCACCGATAATTGTACTTTTCAATGGCAGACTTAATGTTTCCATAAAATATGCTGCGAAACCAGAAAAAAATTATTTACGCAGTGAAATGAATATTAAACCCGTCAAATAAAATAAATTGTGTTTTGTGTTTACACCGTTCATCCTATGGTAAAACTGACATGTTATCTATGTTCCTCAAGTCGGTACAATTACAACAATATGTAAGTATAACTTTTATTTTATTTGATGACTTTAAAAAAAATTAAAACTTAAAAAAAAAAAAAAAGAAATGTTCTTTAAAATTGGTCTATTCCCAGGCTTATAACGCTTTTATCCTTTGGTCTATGGGGCTGTGTGAGGTGTAATTTTTTGCGCCATGATCTGTACTTTCTATCTGTATCTTGCTTGCGTATATATGCGACTTTTTGATAACTTTTTATAAATTTTTTTTTATTTGATGAAACAAAAATTTCAGCACTTTAGCGGGTTTTTGCGCTTACGCCATTTGCCGTGCGAGATCAGGAATGTGATAATTTATTAGTTCGGGCGATTACGCACGCAGCGATTCCATATATGTTTATTTTTATTTATAAAATGGAAAAAGGGGGGTGATTTAAATATTTAGATCAGTGTATATATCCAGATATATAGATCAGTGTAGTACTGTATACATAATACAGCACCGATCTATTAGATCAGTGCTGTATTATTCTGGTCTGCTGCAGGCCAGATCTATCGATTACTGAGCCAGGATCAGGGTCATTCCAACGCTGAGGCCCGGCCAGGTAAGTTGAACTGATCGTCCCTCTGCGTGGCATGAGCCCCACTTGGAGCAATCATTTTTCTGTCTTAAATTTTGACTATAAATAAAAGTCTGTTACACACAATGAAAAATCAGGAATCTTTTCATTGAAAACTCCTTTATCCATTGTAGTGAAATACAGGAAACAGGTTGAAATTCAGGAAATTTTGGCGCACACCAGGTTAAAAAGTAGCACACCTGCAGCATTTTATAACATGTGTACACTAATAATCTGCATGGTAGTGTGATATCTCATAAAACTGAGGAGAAAGCAGATCAAAACTTTTTTTTCCCCTTCCAGGCAGTGTTGGACAGGCCCACCAGAAGACCGGAGGATCATCCGTTGGGCCCCCAGCTTTAGAACCTGCACAAACACTGATTGACCTGTTATTTCTCACTGGTTCTTCATTGGTGGGCCCCCAGGATAATTTCCTCTGGTGGGCCCCAGATACCCCAGCCAGACACTGCTTCCAATGATTATTTCTACCTAGATAACATGTATGGCTACCTCTTTTCAAATTTTAATAACCTTTTTTTTTTTTTTTTTTTTTTTTTTTTTTAAAGCTTTCATTTCCATCTGATGTCAATGACCTGTTCTCTTGGCTGAGCACCGAAGGGTTTCTTCCTCTTTCTTACAAGTGTGTCATCAGCTGCACCCCCACCTCAGCACTCGGCAGCATGCCATCATCTAATTGTCTGGAACTGGATCTTCTATCTCTGGAGTCAGCTCAGTGCCTTGCAGTCTTATACCTATCTCGCTTTTCTAAGGTAACAGCACTGGTATAATATATATACGTATACATTAGACAGTGACTATGGCAATATTAGGAGTGACCATTAGATACAAGCCTGTCAAGTGTTTATCGAATGTTATAGGTGTTGTAGTAGATGTCACTCTGCTTGTGGCAAGTCCAATGTAGAATATCTATGCAAGAAATCCAGACACTCACCAATGTAGTTTAAATTTATTCACATTCCATTGTTACAAGTCAGAACACGTTTCGGCGATACAGCTCTGTTCATAAAGGCTGCTTATCCAAAATGAAATTTATTTGACTTGTTGTAAGACTGGAATGTGAATAAATCATTAAACTGCATTGGTGAGTGCCGGATTTCTTGCATAGAAATTTATGGCATTTAGTATATTCCAACTATATGTTATTATTCATAGAACATATTAAAGGACAACTCCGGTGTTAAAAAAACAAAACACAGACACACATACTTTATACTCGCCATCCCTCCAGTGACAATCGTCACTTGAATCTTCCGCGGGCTGTCACCTCATCAGTTCCGGTTGGCGTCTTCGGATCTCCCTCACTTCCAGGTTCCAGTGAGGTGAATGGGAGAAAAAAGTCTGCTGGTACGCGTGCACACTGGCAGCCTTTCCATTGGCTGGAACACATCACATAGCTTTCCGCTGGAAACCATGTGATGCACCTAGCCAATGAAAAGGCTGCTGGCGCGCAAGTGCACTGGAAGACGTCAAAGAGGAAGACCAGGCCTGCCCCGCACCTGCCCCCCCCCCCCCCCCCCCCCCACACACACACACACACTGTGATGACATCAACACAAGATGGTACCGGGAGAAGAGGACAGTTATTAGGTATATATGCTTTCTTTCACATCGGGGGGGGGGGGGGGGGAAGTTACATTTTATAGCATCTGCTAAATGAATCGTTCATATTAGATCCATTGCATCGTCCTGGCTGATGAAGTTGCTCGCATACTTTATAACAGATTCCTTATGCGGTCTACATTTTCGTATTTGCCTCATACAGATATTGAGCACCGAGCAGCTTCATGAACTTCTTCAAAAATCCTCCTCTACAAACCCTCTGTGGATATCGCTTGCCTGTGAGGAGCTCCGTGTGTATGGAGTGTTTGAGATGCTTACTAAAAAAATTATAGAATTACCTGACACTCTGCAAGGTCTGCTGGAAAGTATCATTAAGAGACTGGTGCAGGACGATGACAGCGATCAATTAAAAAAGGTGACCCGGATTAGTGGAAGTTTTAGTAAATAATAGGTTTTGCTAATTTTTCAAATGTGTTTGTAACAGTTGAACATTATGGTTTTTTTTTTAGCTACTTTGTTTACTGCATTGCTGCCAGGAAGGTATAGCTGAGCAAGATTTGCGGGGAGCCATGTCTTCTCTAGAAGGTGTCTCAGAAATACCCACCATGCACTGGGCCTCACTTCGCAGAACTTTGAGCTGTCTTCTTCGAGTAGGCCGGGACCATAAAGGAAAAGACATGCTCAGTTTCTTTCATGGCAGTGTAGCAAAGGTAACCTTGGCTGTTTTGTGGCTAGTTGGATATGCTGTCATTTGAATTTGCAATGTGAACTTTTTTCCATATGATACTTATTATTGCATCTATATATTTGAACTGAAGATTTGTCTGTAGGATAGTGTAAGTTATGCACAATAAATAGGCTGTGGAAATTGATTTGTTTGTTAGCTTAAATGGTAGCTTAAGCTACGACTTAGATGAGAAGTCTGGGGCAATAGAAAATATTCATTACATACAGGAGGCTAGGGTAACGTTATAAAGAACCTATACTTACCCATCCCAGTTCCCCTGCAGCGCTGCGTTCTGCTCCTGGCCCCCCGCCAGGATTCTCCATATCTTCCCCCACTATGTATTGATCCGACTGACGAATGCCAACTGGCTGAGCGGGTTATCTCCCACCCTTTCCAGCCGGTTCATGATGTACCAAGAAAAGGAGAGAAGATGACATCTACCATGGTCCTGGAGCCTGGTGATGCAGCATTGCAAGGGCATGGGGGCCAGGAAGTATAGGTTCTTTATTATGTTTCCCTGCCCGCAGTGTAATAATTAGTTTGGCCAGACTTCTCCTCATTACTTTCATGCTGCCTGAACCATGAAAGAATTTTGGTGCCCCCTAGAATATTAGCCTTTAATACTTCTACCTGTTTTCCCAAAGCATTATAATGTAATATTGGACTGGGGATTCCAATGTGTGTTTGACAATTCAATGAATATTGAAATAATTTTTACTTTAAATATGAAGATGATTTTATCTTGCATCTGCTTTGTCATTAATGTCCATTTGTTATTTTTTCTTTTAGGCAGTGGATGAGTGCTTGCTAAGTCCTGACAACTCTCGCCATACATATTTAGTGAGTCTGGCCGATTACTATGAGTACAACTGCACAGACAATGACACAGTAGTAAACCATCTGCCACGATTGCTGCAAGAAGCCGCGTTGAACAGTCGCCTGGTTAATTTCTTGAGAACGGATCCTCTTGCTCGTTCCATACAAGCTCACACTAGAACGCAGTACTTAAAGGTAATCACCCCAAGACTTTGACAATCAGGCTTGCGTATAAAAAAGTTATTTGATGGACAAATCTCATAAGTTGTCATGTGTAATTATTTTTCCATGTATGTGTTCTTTAGGGTCTACGTTGTACTATTATGTGCAGGGATGGCTTCCCCAGGTCGCAAGGTATGATCTGTGGCATGTGTTCAATGAAAACTGGAGCATTTGGTCAGGTAAATACAGTTTTGTTTTTTTGTTTTTTAACATAGTCTATTAGTTTTCCACCATATGATGATCCAGGGTTTCATGTTTAAAATCCACCATTAATGGAGTGCTGTAATTTTATAATTCCTTTCTCCTTTCTTTTTTTTTTCTATTTTTTTTTCTTTTTCTCTCCTCTCTTGTTCTTACTTTCTTTTTACTATTTTTCTTTTTATTTTTTTGTTCCTTCTTTTTTCTCTTTGTCTCTTTATTACATCTTCCACTTTCTTTTCTCTTTCTTTGTGGAAAAATATTCAGTATAACTTGTCATTTATTGGTTGAAATCTCTGATCCTTCCATGTTTAGGAGTCTAGTGAGTGATCCTATATTGATTCACGCTGCACACCCGACTCCTTAACCCTTTAAGGACGGGGCCAATTTTCAATTTTGTGTTTTTGGTTTTTCCTCCTTGTGTTTAAAAGGCCATAGCACTTGCATTTTTCCACCTAGAAACCCACATGAGCCCTTATTTTTTGCGTCACTAATTGTACTTTGCAATGACAGGCTGAATTTTTGCATAAATAACACTGCGAAACCAGAAAAAAATTCAAAGTGTGGTGAAATTGTAAAATGATATATAATATGTATAACTTTTCTTGTATCTGATGGCCGGTAGAAAATTCAAACCATTGTTAACAAATATACGTTCCTTAAAATCGCTCTATTCCCAGGCTTATAGCGCTTTTATCCTTTGGTCTATGGGGCTGTGTCAGGTGTCATTTTTGCGCCATGATGTGATCTTTCTATCGGTACCTTGATTGCCCATATACGACTTTTTGATCGCTTTTTATTACATTTTTTTCTGGATTTGATGCAACCAAAAATGAGCAATTTTGCACTTTGGGATTTTTTTGCGCTTACACCATTTACCGTGCGAGATCAGGAATGTGATTAATTAATAGTTCGGGCGATTACGCACGTGGCGATAGCAAACATGTTTATATATTTATTTACTTTTATTTAAAACCAGGGAAAAGGGGGAAGATTATGACTTTTATTAGGGGAGGGGGCTTTTTACTTATAAAAATACTTTCTTCTTTTTTTTTTACACATATACAAGAAGCCCCCCTGGGGTTAGGGTTATTCATCCTGGGGTTAGGGTTATTCTCCCTGGGGGATTTGTAGTATATACACTTTGATCTCTCATCGAGTATTAGTTATACAGCAAAGATCAATGAGATCGGCACTCGTTTGCTTTCGGCTGCTGCAGCCGAAAACAAACGAGTGCCGAGCCGGGGACGGCGCCATCTTGGACAACGTCCCGGAGGAGCGATCTCCCCCACTAGACACCAGGGAAGTGCTGCATCCGGTAATCGGATGCAGCTGTCATGTTTGACAGCTACATCTGATTACTGTTCTAGCGCGCACGGGGATCGGACCATGCCCACTAATACCCGCGGTCCCGGGCTACAAGGGGCACCCGGAACCGCGGCAGTTCAGAGAGGGGTTGCCGCGCGGCCCCGCTCTGAACACCTCTTACGGGCACATGACGTACCGGTACGTCAGGCGTCCTTAAGACGTTAACGTGTCACTGTCGTGAAATTTTGTTTTGCAGAAATCAATAGTACAGGCGATTTTAAGAAACTTTGTAATTGGATTTATTAGCCAAAAAATGCATTTTTAACATGAAAAAGCAGTTTGAAGCTCTCCTCCCTGTCTTCATTGTTCTCCTATGGAGAGAGCTAAATAAAAGACCAAAACAGGACAACAAAGAGTTAATCTACAAATACCTCACCCTTTATCTCCTCTGACAGTCAGCACTGACCTCTCTGAGCTCTGATTACAGCGGTCACCCAGCTCTGTGCATGTAATCCTCTGTTATCTGCTTTCGGCTGTCGGCTAACTACCTCCTTCCTCCAGCCCCCTCCCCTCTCTATAGAATAGACTGGGTTGTGTCTGATGCAACAAGTCACAATTTCCTGATTTTTTTGCAGTGGATGAAAAAGAGGAAGGAGGGGGGGACCTGGGAAAAGGCTTTTTAAATGAAGATAATGGCATATTTGGCTAATAAACCCAATTACAAAGTTTTTTTAAAATCGCCTGGACTATTGATTTCTGCAAAAAAAAAAAAAAAATACGACAGTGACTCTTTAAGGCTATTGTTTACACAAAGTTTTTTCAGCTCCGTTTAAAATGATGTCCGTCATTTTGAGTCTAAAATGATGGGTGTGTAGTAAAAACGGTGAAAGAACAGTGAAAAAAGAAAAACTGTGTGAACAACAAAAAAATAACGCTGTTGTTTGCAATAGACGTCCGAAAATAATTGACAAGATCATTATTTTGACGTCCGCACAGATAACGCCCGTTATTTTATACACTGTGTGCATTGGAGGTCCTTCATTTCATTGACTTCAAAGCATTTCAGTCAGTTTAATTGCAGCAATTAAATGGAAAATGCGGACGTCATTTCTCTTTTTTTTTACATTGTGTGAACATGGCCTAACACAGGATGATCAAGGATTTCAATGAGTTTCTTTCACGTTATACTAAAGCTTTTTCCTGCTCTGAAACATAAAAGATTAGAGAACATAACATAATATTGATACACTAGAGAGCATTTTCATGGTATTCCCCCCTTAAGAGCCAGTTCACACTAAGGGTCCTATTAGGCTGGGTTCACACTGCGTTTTTGCAATCCGTTTTTTTTTATCCGTTTTGCAAAAAAACTGATGCATTTGTGTACATCCGTTTTGATCCGTTTATCCATTGACTTCCATTGTAAAAAAAAAACGGATCAAAACGGATCCGTTTTTTGTTGCCGGACGTAACGTAGCTGACACTTTTTTGTGTACGTTAAAAAAAACTGATCAGTTTTGATCCGCTTTTTTTACAATTGAATTCAATGGAAAAACGGATCAAAACGGATGCACACAAATGCATCCGTTTTTTATCAGTTTTTTGCAAAAAACGGATTAAAAAAACGGATTGCAAAAACGCAGTGTGAACCCAGCCTTACACTGAGAGATTTTTAACGACTAACGATAAACGATCGTTAACTTGAAATCATTCACCACATTACACAGAACAATAATCATTAGTTACGATCGTTACTATGATCGTTACTATGATTGTTTATTCCTTCTGATTCCAGAAACACAATGAACAATGTGCAATTACACTGAAAGCTTAGTGAAAAAACTCAGAACTTGAACGAACGTGAAATTACAGCGAACGATTAACGAAAATTTTACGTTCAGATCTAAATCAACGATCAACGACATACGAACGATTTTTCGATCGTTGCCTGCAATTACACAGAGCAATTATTGTTTAAATTCAAACGATTTAACGTTTTTTTTACACGATAATCGTCCCGTGTAATAGGGGCCCTAAGTTCGGCGGAATTCCACGGTGGACATGTCAATTCTTTGAGCGGAGGAGCGCGAGCCCTCCCATAGACACACTGTTGGACACTGAGGCAGGCGGGATTCCGTGGCGGAGCTTCCGCCAATTTTACTCAGTGTGAACTGGCCTTTAGATTCAGTAAACTTTAGATGCCAAGAAGATCTATTTGTATGCCTGTGCCTGTCCGTGTAGATTACAAATCTTATCTATCCTTTTTATGAACAGCTGTTTATGAATAAGCAGAGCTGTGTCCTGTGTGGAGCACATGTCGCTATCATGGGGAGAGAGGCCTTCTTGTGTCCTCAGCATTACAGGTACCGATTGAGACGGCAGCATTACAATAGTTTGTATTCATGTAAGATCCTAACCAATCTTCTCTTATTCCAGGGTTGGCAGAACTGAATGTCTAGTCTGCAAATCGCCTATCTTGGGGCATCCACCACCATCTCCTGCTCTTCTCTGTCAAGTCTGTGGCTTCCACGAAACATGCGTCGCTTTAAAAATATAACACAGATTTATTTTATTTCTCTTTTGTTTTAATTGAAGTCACATTTATTTAAATAGGGCAGCCTAATAGTAATTAAAGGGTTAGTAATAGTGCAGTATAAAGGTGCTCAGGCAGGTGGTAAATAGAAAAAAAAACATTTACTTGCCTTCTTTGGTCCACTGTCTCCATCGTTGTTATGGAGCCCTAGTCCTGCTGTGCAGTGCTTCCAGATGCTGAGTCGGCAAATACATATGAGCTGCGCGGCAAGACTGGGGCTCCATGAAAACATTTATGCGTTTTTCTTCTATTTACCACCTGCCTGAGCACCCTTTTACAAAAAAATTACTACCTGGAAAATCTCTTTAATGGAAACTTAAAGGGGTATTCTGGCCAAGGGGTGTTTTTTTTTACTATATGGTCAGGCATGGACTGTTTGAACATCATAAAATAAACTTACCTCCCTGGTTCCAGTGCTATCGCTTTCACAATCCTGCCACTCCTTCCATTTGTTCAGCTGTTTCCAGGTGCTGGGGCCGTGACGTTGCAGGCCCGCCCAGACAATCATTGGCTGCAGAGCTCTTAGCTGCTGATTGGCTGTGGGGGCCTGCAACGACATGGCATTAGCCCTGGAAGCGGTTGAACAAGGGGACGAAGTGGAAGTGGAAGAAATGTGACAGCAATAGCACTGGAACCAGGGAGGTAAGTTTACTTTATAATGTTCAAACAGCCCATGCCTGGCCATATAGTTAAAACACCCCTTGCCTGGGATACTACTTTAATGTAATAGTACAATAGGGGTCTGTTAGCAGCTTTAGCTCCAAGTTAGGTGCCAGTTCTGACAAAAACCAGGGCCGTAAAATATTCAAATACTGTCCAAGTTTAATGCACTAAGGCCAGTTTCACACACAGGAGTTTTTTTTTTTAAACTGCCACTGTAGTTTTTGTGCCAAAGCCAGATTAAAAAGGAATGGGAAATATAAAGAAATGGCTTCTACTTCTGCTTCCTACTGGATCCACATCTGGCCTTGGCTCAAAAACTGAAGTGGCAGTTTTCCAAAAATGAACTGATGCATGTGAAACTATCTTAACCCCTTAAGGGTAGCTTAACACGTACCGTATCGCTGCGTTTTTAACGCTGCGTGTTTGGTGCGATTTTTACATGCGAGTTTTGATTTTCACATGATTTTCATGTGAAAATCAAAACTCGCATGTAAAAATCGCACTAAACACGCAGCGATAAAAATGCAGCGATAAATACGCATCGTTAAAAACGCAGCGATAAGGTACATGTGAAGGCACGACCCCCTGTTAGACCCCCTTATACTTACCTCATCGCGCCGGGTCCCGCTTCCTGAGCCGGTCGGGTGACTGAGATTTCTGCGCCCGAAGCCCGGCGCGCGCTCACTGGAGAGTCCGATGCCCATAGAGAATGACGGAGCATCGGACTCCCCATTCATTCTCTATGAGCATCTGACTCTCCTGTCTGAACGACCGCAGCAAGTATGTAATTCTACCGCCCTTAACCCCTTCTGCTCCCGCCCGGCTCCCCCGCTGTCTGTATACATTACCTCTCCTCGCTGCACAGGTCCGGCGTCCTGCTCTCCCGTCCGGCCAATCAGTGTGTTGCCCAGCCACAGCCACTGATTGGCCGGACGGGAGAGCAGGACGCCGGATCCGTGCAGCGAGGACAGGTAATGTATGCTTACAGCGGGGGAGCCGGGCGGGAGCAGAAGGGGTTAAGGGCGGTAGAATTACATACTCGCTGCAGTCGTTCAGACCGCAGCGAGTATATAGTGTGTGGGAACTGCCAGGACCTGCCGGACTCGCAGCGAGTCCGTTTGTGTGAATATACCCTTATAGCGCTTTTATGCTTTGGTCTAATGGGGCTGTGTGATATGTCATTTTTGGCGCCATGATGTGTACTTTCTGATGCTAGGATGCTAGGGTAATAAAATAACTAAAGATTCTGAGATTGATGTATTCTTGCTGCCTCGAGTGTCACCGCTCTGGTCCTCCCTGCTGCTTTTGGTTAGATAGTAGACATTTATTTGCTAATCGTTGCCAGATCTAGCTTATTTTATTTATAATTGCTTATTTGAATATTTTACACCCCCTGGTTTCTGTCAGAACTGTTGCCTAATTTAAGGCATTGCTTGATTACATATCCAGGGGTTATCCAGTATTAAAAAAAAACATGTGAACACTTTCTTCCAGAGACTCTTGTCTCCAGTTTGGGTGAAGTTTTGCACCCAAAAGTTTAACACTGGATAACCCCTTTAATATTGCCCTGTTAATTATTCCACCCCGGATTTCTCCAGCACTTTTAACACCATACAGCCAGGACTACTGAGAGAGAAGCTGGCCTTTGTTGGGGTGGACCTCAGTTTGTGAGAGTCCGGGATGGTGTGTCAGACACTGTGATCTGTAATACGGGGGCACCTCAGGGTACAATTCTTGCTCCTTTCCTCTTCACGCTATACACTGCAGACTTTAGGTACAACTCATCTACGTGCTACCTACAGAAGTATTCTGATGACTGCACTATTAGGACTCATCACAGATGAAGATGACAGGGAATACAGAGAGGTGAACAGGGATTTTGTTAATTGGTGCCAGCGGAACCACCAATGCTGGGAAGACCAAGGAAATAGTAGTGGATTTCCGCAAGCGCAAATTTCCTCCAAAACCAGTGAACATCCAGCGGACGGACACTGAGTCAACACCTATAAGTATCTGGATGTTCTCCTCAATAATCTGGACTGGGCTGACCACATGGATGCACTGTACAGAAATAAAATAAAAATAAAATATATGATTAATTTAGTTGAATTGCTAAGCCTTTCGGTAAATGAGCATTGACCGCATACAGTCTGCATTAGGAACGAATTGGTACTGGATGAATGAATATCAATGATAACTGAATTATCTTATTCCATGTACAGTATTTCCAGGATATCGCCACATTTGCTGGATCTCCTCTTAGTTTTTAAAAGAATATGACATCATTGTGCTATTAATAGTTCAATAGCTGAGATCACACCAATGCAATAAAGACATCACCTGTCTAGTATAAGCAATGTTATATTAGTTTTCATTTCAAATAATATCCCCCAAGGAGCCAAAAGAGTCAGTTTTTCTTCTACCCGATCATCTATTAAGAAAGGGCTAACCATTAACTATAAGAACTATATAGCTGATGTGACATCACTGGGGAATTGTTCCAGAGCAGTACAGCATGAGACAACCGTGGGCAGCAGTGGGGTGTGAGACGATAGACAGGAACAGAACGCATGGTTTGCGGTAGTAAATGGCTGTTGGTTGCCAGAGATCACAGAGCAGGTAATCTGAATGAAGGATCAAGTCACGTCTAAGGGCCGTATTATTCAGCTCGATAAGCAGTATAAATAAGCGTTTATTATGCTACTTTATAATCGTGCAGTAAGGGCTGTGTGTGTGTGTGTGTATTATATATATATATCATTAGTAGAGATGAGCGAACCTCAAGCATGCTCGAATTCATCCGAACCCGATCGTTCTGCATTTGATTAGCGGTGGCTGCTGAACTTGGATAAAGCCCTAAGGCTATGTGGAAATCATGCATATAGTCATTGGCTGTATCCATGTTTTCCAGACAACCTTAGAGCTTTATCCAAGTTCAGCAGCCCCAGCTAATCAAATGCCGAACGTTCAGGTTCGGATGGACTCCAGCATGCAGGGCCGGCCTTGGGGTAGATGGTGCCCTGTGCAAAACTTTCTTTTGGCGCCCCCCCCCCCCACACACACACACACCTGTTGATACCCCCGAATAGTGACATAGACTAAATCTTACAGCCTCCCACCCCTCCAGACATCTCCCACAATAAAACCACAAACAAGATGGGAGGCTGTAGTATTTAGATTTGATAGACTAAATCCTACTACAACGAGCGCCACCACCGACTGTTATACGTGTGACCTTTTCATCACTTTTAGAATTTTTTTCTGGGATGTGATTTGGCCTTTTTTGCGATTACACCATTTACCATGCAAGATCAGGAATGTGATCATTTTATAGTTCAGACAATAACACTTCAGATATCAGGGTATGCAAGGGTAGTAGTTATGCACGGTTTAAAGGGGTTATCCAGCACTTCAAAAATATGGCCACTTTTCCCCCTCTCTTTTCTCCAGTTCAGGTGTGGTTTGCAATTAAGCTCCATTTACTTCAATGGAAATCTGTTTGAAACCCCACCCAATATGGAGACAAGAGAGGGGGGAAAAGTGACCACATTTTTGTAGCGCTGGAGAATCCCTTTAAGCTATGAGGGTATGCTGGGGCAGTAGTTATGCAGTGTTTCAGCTGTTGGAGATAGATAGATAGATAGATAGGAGATAGATAGATAGATAGATAGATAGATAGATAGATAGATGGGAGATCATAGATAGATAGATAGATAGATAGATAATTATAGTGGAGGAAGGAGAGAGATCTCCACACCCTGCAATGGTGGGAAGCCTGGCTGCTGACCTGCATTATAAGTGTGACCATGGCTGTAAGGAGGTGCATTATAATACAGGTGTCTGGTCATGTGACTCCCTGTGCTTGGGGGGAGGGGTCACCTGCAGCCAGGTTATAGGCATGGTGTGATTACAGAGCAGCTAATCCATTATAATCCAATCACAGATAATTTATAGGAGAGCGTAATAATGGAGCCCGTCCCTGCCTCATGGCGCCCCAAGCTGATGACAGGTTTCCTTAAAGGGGTTATTCCAAGACAGCAAATGATCTCATCTCCTATCGATCTATATACGGATAAGCATACACCAGCAGCACTCCATTCTTTATAAAGAAATGAACGTAGATAGATAGATAGATAGATAGATTGATAGATAGGAGATAGATAGATAGATAGGAGATGGATAGATAGATGATAGATAGATAGATAGATATGCAGAGAATCCACAGCATTCCAGCGTAGTGAAAAAGCTCAATAAGCTGTGTTTATTCAGTCAATTCATAGTGCAACACTCCAAACGCAACGTTTCAGTGACTCTCTGTCACCATTTTCAAGCATGACCGAGTCACTGAAACGTTGCGTTTGGAGTGTTGCACTATGAATTGACTGAATAAACACAGCTTATTGAGCTTTATCACTACGCTGGAGTGCTGTGGATTCTCTGCATATATACTCACTACGATCTTTGGTCTGGATCAAGATCCGCTGGCACCACCATTACCACATTAAAGCAGTGCTGCTTCTTCTCTTTTGCTAGATAGATAGATAGATAGGACATGGATAGATAGATAGATAGATAGATATGCAAAAAAGGGGTCCGTGGAGCCTCAGTTACGAGTCTCAAAACACGGGAATAGCCAGATATCCCTCTCTCCAGAGAAGGAAGCCCATTGCCAAGGGGTGCCTCCTAGTGGGGAGAGCACCAAACCACCCTGTTACGTAGTCCCTTAGGTCCTCACTCTGTTGCGAGCTTTAGGACCTAAATAGGGAAACACCAGGGTGGCCCCTGTGAGTCAAAGTCTAACTCTGTGGCGAGTATAACGACATAAGACAAGGGTTACCAAGGCTAGGCATCCATCCACAGACTGCAGTTTCGGGGTATTTACCCCTCGTCTGTGTGGAGCAGGATTCTGGCTACTGGGGCAATGATAAATAGACCAACAAAACACAACAATCACTGAACTCAGGGAGAACAGTGAAAAATTCCAATGGAGTACTCATTTACGAGTCTCCATTGATTGTCCCATACAAAATTTAAATATGCAAAAAAGGGGTCCGTGGAGCCTCAGTTACGAGTCTCAAAACACGGGAATAGCCAGATATCCCTCTCTCCAGAGAAGGAAGCCCATTGCCAAGGGGTGCCTCCTAGTGGGGAGAGCACCAAACCACCCTGTTACGTAGTCCCTCAGGACCTCACTCTGTTGCGAGCTTTAGGACCTAAATAGGGAAACACCAGGGTGGCCCCTGTGAGTCAAAGTCTAACTCTGTGGCGAGTATAACGACATAAGACGAGGGTTACCAAGGCTAGGCATCCATCCACAGACTGCAGTTTCGGGGTATTTGCCCCTCGTCAGTGTGGAGCAGGATTCTGGCTACTGGGGCGGTTTGGTGCTCTCCCCACTAGGAGGCACCCCTTGGCAATGGGCTTCCTTCTCTGGAGAGAGGGATATCTGGCTATTCCCGTGTTTTGAGACTCGTAACTGAGGCTCTACGGACCCCTTTTTTGCATATTTAAATTTTGTATGGGACAATCAATGGAGACTCGTAAATGAGTACTCCATTGGAATTTTTCACTGTTCTCCCTGAGTTCAGTGATTGTTGTGTTTTATAGATAGATGGATAGGACATAGATAGATGGATAGGACATAGATAGATGGATAGGAGATAGATAGATGGATAGGAGATAGATAGATAGAACATAGATAGATGATAGATAGATGGGAGATAGATAGATGGGAGATAGATAGATGGGAGATAGATAGGAGGGAGGATAAAGAGTTAGACAGAGGGGAGAGAAGAATCATCAGACTTACAGCAGGGGCAGAGTATTCTGGATGCTGCATGAATTGCTGAGGAGAAGAGAGGAGGCACATGGCTGGGCAGAGGTCACAGGTCAGCACACTGCCCGGCCGGAAAGCATGGCCTGTGCTAGAGAGATTAGCTGCCACACAAACAGCTGATGACCTGTCCAGCAAACAGTTCAGCAGGCTGCATTGTGGCTAGAAGAGGGTCAGTATCCCACCCGCGGTGGGCGCCAGGGGGCGTGGCTTACCGGGACGAACCCGGAACATTAATCTGCCAGGTCCCTGGCCCCTCTGTCTTCAGGAGCGCCCCAAACCAACCCCTATGCAAGGAGGGCAGGCGGCCAGCTAGGGGGGCGCTCTGACAGACAGAACATATCTCTGCCAGACCAGTTAGGTGTGCAGCTGATTGTCTGCCAGAGCGCCCCCCAGCTGGCCAGGAGTGATGCGCCCTGTGCAACCGCACAGGTCGCACACCCCTAAGGCCGGCCCTGCCAGCATGCTTGAGGTTTGCTCATCTCTAATCATTAGCAATGTCCATGCAGCTTTTGCCTTAAGTGTAAATTAATAAACTTTGTACGTACCTCTCACCGCTAGTTATTAGCAGCTCCCCGTGGACGCTACTGGAACTTTTGCGGCGGTCTGTGAAGTGGAACTTAAAGGGAATCTGTCACAAGGTTTATTTTGCCTTAAATGAGGGCAGCATAAACTAGTGATAAATGCTAAACAGATCGGTGGATTACTGACATCATTCGGTTCAGCCGTTCTCCTGATATGCAGGAGAATAGGATTCTTGTAACACCCCTCCCCCCCCTGGAGCTTTTTTAATGAGCTCCCCTCATCAGGCAGTTGGCATTGGAATTAGTTGGGTTAGTCCAGTGCAGCTGTGGTCGGAGTAACATCATTAACAGAAGGGACCACAAGCTCTGTGAGGAACTGTGAGGAGATTCTTAGGAGCCGGCAGATGGGAGTTATGAAGCTATAAAACTTACTTATTCTTATTATTGACCAGAGAGGAAGCCTGATCATCTTTACTCCTTAGGTACTGTCTTATACTGAGGGATAATTTCTCAAAGTGCCCTTAGTTCTTCTGGGATCCAAAATGTTGTAGTTTATGGCTCAGCCCAGGTAACCCTAAAGGACTCTCATCCCACTGGATGCGACCCATCTCTGGCAGTCGGCCATGTAGAGAGATGTTTAACACAAAGAAACAGTTCAAGTTATATACTTTTTATGCAAGGAAAAAAAATCACTGTGTCACCTCACGGCCCTAACTCCCTGTTGTCTAATTGTCTGTGCACCTCATCACCATCAAGGGCTTCTCCATGAACACCTCAGGCAGCAGTAATAGAGAAGCCCCAGGGGGAACTACAAGTACCATCATCACCAAAGGCCTAGGTGCAGTCTCCATCTTTACCCTCTGTGGCAGAATTTACCTCAGGAAGAGGGAGATGAAAATGAACGATTTCTCGCTCGTCGCTTGATCGTTCGCTGTGTTTACACGGAACAATTATCGCTCAAATGCGATCGTTATTGTGCGAATTCGAACGATAATCGTTCCGGGTAAACGTAGCATTAGGGCAGGATAAACCTACTGAATTAATGTACCATCGGCCATGATTGCAATCATGGCTGACAAAGTATGTTACATAACAGCCATTGAAAATCGCAGTGTGAACACGACTCTAGAAAAGAGCACATTTTCCATCTGGATTGATGACCACAAATATTACCTCATCAGCTGAGAGAAAAAAATCTCTCTCTATATCTCAGGGTTTTACTTACTAAATCTGAGGTGGACATTCCCTCTTACTGCAATATCTACACCAGCAGTTCCCTACACAACCCCCACTGGTACACACAATGCTCTCTTATAAAACACGATATACAGTAAGGAAACCTGGTGCTGCTCAATGCCTGATGTGAGCAGTTTCTGACAACCAGAGCGCCCCCTACAGCGGTAACAGCGCAAGTGCCCCATTGTCCCCTCACAGTGTATATATACGGAGCGCTGCAGTCACGTGGTGTCCTGACGTCACGGCATTCAAGTAGTTGGGCGCGCTCCTGGCTGAGCGGAGACATGGCTGAGGGGACTAGTGACGTGTGCGGCGAGCTGAAGGACGGGCCGGCCCTGTTCATGTGCAGCAGCTGTGGGAAGCCGCTGGCGGACTCCGGAGACTGGGTGGGGGAGGCGGAAGGCGGTGACATCATCCTGGTGAAAGGTGCGGAAACGTGTGAGTGTACCGGGAATGTACCGTGCAGCGTCCGCTCCTCTGTCCCCAAAACTACAACTCCCAGAATGCCCCGACAGCGGAAGTCTATGAAGAAATGCTGGGAGTTGTAGTTCAGCTACAGCAGGAGATTCTCTATGCTATTCCTTTCAGTTGGCTCTTCTTCCTGGTTGGTCCTGGCCAACTATTGAAGTTTGTAGGGATTATTGGGGCGTGGCCTATTATGTGAGGGGGTGTGGTTTGCCATGGGGGCGGGTTTAATCAAATATAATTTGTTATCTGAGCATTGTTTATATTGTATTATGCTGCTATTAAAGTGACATACTTACCAGCCCCAGAAGCGGAATAACACGTTGTGCCCAGACAAACCCTTTAAGATTTCCTGTACATACAGACTTTATAGAGTTAGAAGGTTGCTACCCACAGTAATTGCAAATATTTCCCAGACCCCATGATTCTGCCATATAATAATGACCCCCCTTACCACAATATTTCAGGCTGTAGACCATACTCCAGAATACAGACCCCAATACTCAGGCTGCAGACCATACTCCAGAATACAGACCCCCAATAATCAGGCTGCAGACCATACTCCAGAATACAGACCCCCAATAATCAGGCTGCAGACCATACTCCAGAATACAGACCCCCAATAATTAGGCTGCAGACCATACTCCATAATACAGACCCCAATACTCAGGCTGCAGACCATACTCCAGAATACAGACCCCCAATAATCAGGCTGCAGACCATACTCCAGAATACAGACCCCAATAATCAGGCTGCAGACCATACTCCAGAATACAGACCCCAATAATCAGGCTGCAGACCATACTCCAGAATACAGACCCCAATAATCAGGCTGCAGACCATACTCCAGAATACAGACCCCAATACTCAGGCTGCAGACCATACTCCAGAATACAGACCCCCCAATAATCCGGCTGCAGACCATACTCCAGAATACAGACCCCAATAATCAGGCTGCAGACCATACTCCAGAATACAGACCCCCCAATAATCCGGCTGCAGACCATACTCCAGAATACAGACCCCCAATAATCCGGCTGCAGACCATACTCCAGAATACAGACCCCCAATAATCCGGCTGCAGACCATACTCCATAATACAGACCCCAATACTCAGGCTGCAGACCATACTCCATAATACAGACCCCAATACTCAGGCTGCAGACCATACTCCATAATACAGACCCCAATAATCAGGCTGCAGACCATACTCCATAATACAGACCCCAATATTCCCAATACTAGTCACTCTATTTATAACAAACACACAGGGCCTGATCTGGAGATCACAGGTCTCAGTGGACAGAACCTCCACAAGCTGATAAGTTAGTGAGCAGGGGATATGTTATTTTAACTCAGAATATCCCTTTAGGTGACCATGCCTTAAATTGATCACTTTTGTATAGCAAAACTCTTTAGGGGCCATTTATTTGCTCTTACGACACTTTGCCCAGTGTTGGAGTCTGGAGAAGAGGTTATATTGTTAGTTGATATCTGAAAAGCATTGTCTAAGTAATACAAGAAAAATAATATATAATGATATAGCTTGTTTTGTATGGGCTGTAGGTGGCATTGTTGTTGCTGTTGTGTTGTTTTGCCATAAAAATTGCAACAAAAACAACTCAATAGGTGAAAACCTTCAGGGAACTTATAAAAGTGCAATTTTTTTTATTTATTTATTTATTTTGCAGCCGTTACAACAAATGTGAAAATTGATGCGTGCAAAGCACTTTCCTCATATGAGCTGGATGCTTTCAGGTATGTATTGTGCTGATCCTGTGCCATGTTAAAGGGGAACTATCGGCAGGTTAGACTAATCTAACCTGCGGCTAGCCCCCTATTGCTTACTGAGGGCTGAGATGGAAGGTGTGTGTCTTACCTTCCTCCTGGGCGCTGTTTCTGTGCTGTTAGCAGTGTAATCCTTGATCTGGAGCACCGTTAGAATCACTGCCCCATCCCCATCACGTGAGCCGGTCCAGGGCAGTACTCCTACCAAGGATCAAGGATTGCACTGCTAACAGCACAGAAACAGCGCCCAGGAGGAAGGTAAGACACATACCTTCTTCCCCAGCGCCCAGTACGCAATAGGGACATAGCAGGTTAGATTTGTCAAATCTGCTTATAGATTCCTTCCTCCGTCCAAAGAATGTTCAAGTCCATTCTTTGGACAGATTAAGGAATCCGCCCGTGCATAGAATGGAGTCTATGACACAGGCGGAGACTCGCGTGCCCGCTGCAGTCCGCGAGCGGACGCGAGCTGGGAATTCCGCGACTGAGGTTCTGTCTGAATTCCTCAGTGTGCACATACCCTTAAAGTGTCCCATAGATTACTATGTTACATATTGGAGACTTGTTGGATCTCATTTTGCCTTCAGTGAATGAGAAAATTATTTTTTTTTGTATGCACTTCTTTTTTTATATTAAAGTTGGGACCGGCTATAAAGGGATGTGACATCTATCTGACATCTGTGTTTTTTTACAGATCCGTTCAACAACTTGAGCAAAATTGAATGTTTAGGTTTTCAGTGCCATTAGACTTTTGTCGACCTGCTTTAAGGGGTATTCTGCTGAAAAATACCTTTTGATATGTTGCTGCCCATGGGGATTACATTATAAACGGCAGTCATTTTGCAGCGGAATACCCTTTTAAGGTCAGTGAGAAATGCTTGTTTTATAGTTATAAAAGGACAAAGCTGGCCAAAGTTGATTTGTAAATGTGTCTCTCCTTTATTAGCACTGTGCAGGTTCTGTATTGTGAAGGCTGTTCCAATGTTATTGGAGCATTGTATTTGGCCACACCGCAAAGCTTGGACTACAAGCGTGATTTGTTCAGCTTAAACACAAGTGCTATTAATTGGTAAGAAGAATCTATATTTCTACAATTGTTTATAAGTTAAAGCAAATGTACCTTCAGTTATATTCACTTGAAGTGTTGCATATCAATAGAACAGCGGCCCAATGCCTGCTCCGGTCTATTACTGGTCACCGGCCTGGACTGGAGTTGGGCCGGCCTGTCCCCAGTAGGAGGAAACTCCCGGCACTCTGTACCGTGGCTCCATTGATTCTACCACTCAGGCAGATCTGGAGGAGCAAACGAGTGCCGACCTGTCAGATCATTGCTCGCTTGCTCCCCGTTTCCTGCTCACTGTCGGCGCTATTACACGCTGCGGGAGCCCATAGGGGATACCGGCAGTCTGCTGCCGCTGCTCCTATTGCACGGAGCGGTGGCCAGCAGACCGTCACTATTCTATTTTTTTTTTTCCAATATGATGAAAGACAACAATCAGCCGACATTGTGCATTTTGGCTGATCGTTGCCTTTTAACAGGAGCTATTCCACCAAGCGATTATTGGCCAAATACAGCCGATGATTGCTTGGTTTAATAGGGCCTTTGCAGTCTGTGTGGGCAATAAGTAAAAAGTTATCGAAAAAAAACTACTGACTCTGCCAACAGGGTTGGTGCAATTACTGTATGGGCCTTGGACAACATAGCATTAGTCTGTGTTCCATAGAAAGGACTGGGCAGGACAGGATGGCATGCAGTGCATTCACAGTACACCACATTTTAATTGTAAGCTACGTTGATATTCTCTCAGGGCCATGTTAAGATTGGCATTGGCCTCTTGGCAAACAATAGGCATCTTCTTCCTATATCTTGAACATTAACCATTAAATACATTTTGAAACACTTCTGATCGTTGGTGGGCATTGGGTTTCAGGCCATCTTACCCTCTCCCTGCCACCCAGCGCTAAAATCCATACCCCTTGTGATGTAGAAGTTACTTACTACATATGAAGGTGTAGGGATTTCGTCCGCTCAACCCTCTTCTGATCTCGGATGCCGGCAGGATGAGGGACAGCTGGAATCCCTACAGCTTCACATGAGATAAGTATTGTCAACCTCTCTTTAGAAGATGCCCTAACTTTGTCCTTCTACTTTGGGAGTGAAAAAAAAAGGTGCATCTTATAAAAGAAAAAAATACGGTAATATATCTAGTGGATTTTTTATTAGCTTTGCAGTAAAGGTACACTACTAAAGCAACAATACTCTTTTTATTTCAGTTATTACTTTGGTAAGGCTCCCAAAAGAAAAATACAAACAGAGCCGAGGATGCTGCCAACAGTTACCTTAATGGAAACACAACTGGAAAAGGTACAATCTCAGTTCTACTGCTGTCTGCTGAGTCTGACCAGAATGTGCGTATCTAAGGGTACTATTACACAAAGCCATTATTGGCCGTACTTGGCTGATTTCTGGCCGTTCTGACTGATAATCGTTTCGTGTAATAGGTCATGTTTTAAATCAACGATCAGTGGACATGCACGTCAGCTGATCGTTGATTTAAAGCATTACCTAAAATCTCAATAACAATAGCAACGGTCTGCTGGCCGTCGCAACATGTAATAGGAATGGCTAGACACACACAGCAGTACAGGACATATAGTATCACACTATACTGTATGGGCCGATTACACAGGACGATTATCGTGCAAAAAATTGTTAAATCGTTCAAATTTAACTGATAATCGTTCTGTGTAATTGCAGGCAACGATCAAAAAATTGTTCGTATGTCGTTGATTTAGATCTGGACCTAAAATTATCGTTAATCGTTCGCAGTAATTCCACATTTGTTCGCTCATGTTCCGCATTTTTTTCACTAATCGTTCAGTGTAATAGCACATTGTCCATTGTTTAGCTGGGATCAGAAGGAATAAACGATCGTAATAACGATTGTAACTAGCAATTATCGTTTTGTGTAATTTGGTGAACGATTTCAGGTTAACTATAAACAATCTAGTTTGTGATCATTTATCATTAGTCGTTAATCGTTAAAAAGCGCTCCATGTAATAGAACCCTAAGGAGGAGATACTAGACAACCAGTGCATGCACTTCAGTAATACTGAATAAAATGGCCACTCTTTGTGGTCAATCATCTAGTTATTTACCTCTGCCGCATGTCCTGACTGTAGTATTGTATATCGAGTCTGGTCTCAGTTAGGATGGCTGAGAAAGGACCATTGTATGTTGAAAATGTTGTATACTGAGGCCATCTTAAGTTGACAGACCACTCTATATACATTTTTTTTATTATGAAAGCCCCCTGAGACCCATCTAAAATGTATAACCAGAATAACTTCTTACTGTTGTGCCACTAAAGCATAGTGACTCCTAAATACTTTTCTTTTTCTTCACATTGTAGTGCAAAACAATGTTTGGCATCTGTGAGAAAACAGTCGCAGAAATGGAAAAAAAGCTTCTTCAGTCTAATGATTTTTAGGAATGCTGTTTGCCAGTGTTTATATGTATATGGTATAGTTATAATAGCTTTTATTTATGTACAAATCCCTGTAATCCACATGTATATACATTCACCTCCATTCAATAAATAGTCAACACAAAATATAAAAAAATCACTGATGGATGTCAAGATTTTTGTATTGTCTTATCTGAATCCCTTGAAAATCCAGAATGTATGTAATTTACTCACACTGAAAGTGCAATTCTTTAACCCCTTAAGGACAGAGCCAATTTTCGTTTTTACGTTTTCGTTTTTTCCTCCTTGTGTTTAAAAGACCATAGCACTTGCATTTTTCCACCTAGAAACCCACATGAGCCCTTATTTTTTGCGTCACTAATTGTACTTTGCAATGACAGGCTGAATTTTTGCATAAAGTACACTGCGAAACCAGAAAAAAATTTAAAGTGTGGTGAAATTGAACAAAAAAACCGCATTTCTTTTATTTGGGGGGTATTTGTTTTTACGCCTTTCGCCCTGGGGTAAAACTGACTTGTTATGCATGTTCCTCAAGTCGTTACGATTACAACAATATATAACATGTATAACTTTTATATGACGAGATGGCCTGTAAAAAATTTAAACCATTGTTAACAAATATATGTTCCTAAATATATCGCTCCATTCCCAGGCTTATAACTCTTTTATCCTTTGATCTATGGGGCTCTGTCAGGTGTCAATTTTTTGCGTCATGATATGTTCTTTCTATCGGTACCTTGATTGCACATATGTGACTTTTTAATCTCTTTTTATTATATTTTTTCTGGATTTGATGCGACCAAAAATGCGCAATTTTGCACTTTGGGATTTTTTGGCGCTTACGCCGTTTACCGTGCGAGATCATGAAACCAGAAGGCCCACTTAACACATATACTTAATGTAAACATCATACTAAATAAAACACGACTAATTGCTTTGGTGAAACAGGCCACGGTGTTTTATTATGGCTTACTTTATTAAAACCAACCATTAAATATTATTTATTAATAAATATTCATAAATATAATAACTTCAAGACCAAAATAAAAACCAGTCCACAGAGATTACTTCTGTGACCACATCTTCTAATAAAACACAGTGACAATTTTTTATGGGGATAACTTGAGGGCCGGGGGGGGGGGCGGGGCGCTGTTACTGGTGAGGTAATTAATTGAGCCTCTTGTCACAGAGCGCTGATTTATATACAGGCTCCTTCCCGCTCAGTGCTGCGTCCAATCAGCGCTGCCCGGCTGTCACCGTGGTATATGTGTATATGATATATTACAGCCAGAAATTGTAACGTGTCACATTTTTGTACTTTTTCCTTCTTTCTATTTTTTTTTTTTTATAAATGTATGTTTTCTCATTACATGTTTTTTTTAAATTTTAGACCCTTCTGCGCAGCTTTGTTATGCAATGTACTAATGTCACCGGGCGAGAAACTGCAGCTTTATCTCCATCTACAATAATGCTCTCAATGTAATTTCAGTGAGTAATATTCTGTTTGTACACGCCCAGTACTATTACAGGTCATATATGTAATAGAATACAAGAACTCTACTGAACTCTCTCATACTGACCTTGAGCTGTATTGTCTTCTCATTGTCTTCATCCATCATATACGCACATGGAGCTCAGTAATAACTCCTAATTTAGGATGTATCATCAAGCATCTATGTAATAAGAGTCTAATGAAATAAGAGAGATTAAAGCTATCAGAAAGAAAAAAAGCACAGGACTTGGAGTAATGTGGAAATTGACTAGTTAAATTAAATTAAGAATGGAAAATTAGAAGGAAAAGGAGAATGAACAGAGAAATAATGGCTTATGACAGAATGACCCATTAGGAGCCAGTACGGCAAGGAGGTGCAGCTTTGTGTCAGTGACAATCTCCACTTACAACTGGACATTTTGGGAGCAATGCAAAAAGAGGAGACGACCCCTTTATCAAAAGTTAAAATGAAAATGTATTCTGTTGATGGAATCTACCCCAACGTTCTATGCTTGCTTACCCAGCCCCTTCTGATACCTTTGGGGAACATAATGCCCAAGAGCGTTTCCCCCTTCTTTATTGTCGTACATGTTGAGAGTGGCTCCTCTTGCCTTCTCTGTTCTGATAAAATTTCAGCACATCGAAATGAACTCCAATTGCATGGGCTGCCTCTATTGTAAGTAAGAGTAGGTTCCCATCACTATTCATCAATATGCTGCTATCCCCCTGAGTATTTTGTGCCGTCTCCCATCTTTCTAGCTGCTGACATTCCTGAGTAACAAGTTTTCTAAAAGCCTGTCTATATCCAAGATGGTGCTGGCCAGGAAACTACATTTTCCGAGCATTCAGTGCATCTTTCTGATTGGTATGTTTGCATACCCGCCCCCTTAGTTTTCTTTCCTACCCACTGCTGGTCATTAATACCTTGCACAGTAAACACACTGTGAAAGAGAGCAGACCAATCCCTGACAATGCTAATTAGTAAAATCATTATAAAATACAGTATTATAAGCCTTCAAACACCTCCTGGCAAAACTCATGCAATACTCCTGCAACACCTCCTGGCAATACTCCTGCAACACTCCCTGGCATTACTCATGCAATACTCCTGCAACACCTCCTGGCAATACTTATGAAATACTTGGTATTACTGCTGCAACACCTCCTGGCAATACTCCTGCAACACTTTCTGGCAATAAATAAACAAAACACCACCTCCCATTACTCCTTCAACACTGAAGAAACTTGTTGACAATAAATGACTGGGTATTTCCAGAGTGAGCCGCACAGAGAAGGAGACTGAGTTCAACTTACTGGAGGCAGGCACACTGGAGGTAATGTCAGTGGATCAGGGTTATAATCGCTAACCCGGCCTATTGAACAGAGGGAGGACATGTAATTCCGTCATGGACAATGGGGGCAAGGAGCGAGTCGAAGAGGACTCTAATTTTTTGCATCCAAAAAACATGTCAACCTATCAATTCATTGGGCAGACAGCAGTATGAGCTTAAGAATATCATTAAAGGACAACTCCGTCGGGACCGCCCAAAAAAAACAAAACACAGACACCATTCTCACCATCCCTCCGGTGACGATCGCCACTCCATTCGCCCGCCGTCCAGCGATGTCTCTTGCTTCCGGGTCCATGAGAGAGAAAAGGCTGCCAGTGCGCTTGCGCACCGGCAGCCTTTTCATTGGCTGGAGCACATCACATGGCTTCCAGCAAGCTCAGCCAATCAGGGCTGAGCAAGCTGGAAGCCATGTGATGCGCTTCAGCCAATGAAAAGGCTGCTGGTGCGCATGTGCACCAGCAGCCTTTTCTCTCCCATTCACTCTCAATGAAGACGCCGAGGAGGAAGAAGACCCGGACCCGAGGAGGAAGAATACCTCTTTAACCTCTTAAGGACCCATGTCGTACCGATACGTCATGGATCACTGTCACTTAAGGACCCATGACGTACCGGTACGCGGGTCCTTTAAGAGGGCGCCGCGGACCGGCCGCATGTGATCGGGAGAGATGGCCTGCAGAAATACACTGCAGGCCATCTCTCCCTGTCGGCATGGGGGGTTGTTAACCCCCCCCCCCCCCCCCATGCCGACGATCGCCGCTATTGGCTTATCAGTTCAGATCAGCCAATAGCGGCGATCGGAACCTTTCCGGGTCATCGGTGACCCGATGACCCGGAAAAAATGGCGGTCGGTGCCATCCGAGGACGGCACCGACCGCCATTACTGTAAAAAGTAATGGTGGCCAGGTGCCACCGGCCCGATCGCCGTTCACGGCGATCAAAGTCCCCAAAAGTTATAAATACCTGCTCCGGACCCCTCAGCTAGGTAGCTGAGGGGTCCAGAGCAAGTATTGGTACATTACTCACCTGTCCCGGGGTCCTGATCGGCGTCTTCCGGGTTCGCGGCGTCCTCGTGGTCTCGTTCGGGTCTTCGGCTTCTTCCGTGACGTCACGTTCGGCTATTTTCGGCTCCAGCGTCGGGTTTTCGGGATTTTCCGCTCTGCTGCCCTCTAGCGGCTGATATGTGTAATACACTTATCAGCAGCTACAGGGATGTTCAGTATGTAATAAAGTTTTTTTTTTTTTTTTTTCTATTTTCCGCACCCTATCGCCGCTGAGTGTTGATCAGCATCGCACGAAAGTGCGCTGCTAATCAGCAACTCCTCCTTTTTGGCGTAGGGTGTTTTTTTTTCTCTATCCTACTGCCACGGTCTGCTGATAAGTGCCGCACATAAGTGCGGCATTTATCAGCAACACCATTTTTGGCGTAGTTTTTTTTTTTTTTTATACTTACTGTAAAAAAAACACGTAAAAAACACTACATTACACCACACTACACTACATTGAATAAAGTTTGACACTACACCACTACATACCCCATATACTAGTCCCCGTATAAAGATGACCCCCAGGGTGTTTTCGGCGTCAGAGGGATACGTTATTATTGCCTCCGACACCGAAACAGCCAGTGAGGATAAATGGGGGGATCCTTCGTTCCTCCATTCATCCTCATCCTCCAATGACATGTCTGGGGGGTAGCGTAGTGTATGCTGCCTCCCAGACACGTCTTTTCCGCCAGTACCATCCCAATAAGAGATCACGGTATGGGGTAAAATTCTACAAACTCTGTGAGCGTACCTCAGGGTACTCTTACAGATTTAGGGTAGGTGCACACTGCGCAATGGCGAAGGATAACTTTTTGTGCATTCCGCAGCTGGCACCCACCGGCGGACTGATGCGGGCGTGCGTCTCCGCCCGTGTCATAGACTCCATGTTATGCACAGGCGGATTCCATCGTCCGTCCAAAGAATGAATATGTTGGACAGAGAGCGGAATCTGCCCGTGCATAGAATGGAGTCTATGATACGGACGGAGACGCACGCCTGCATCAGTCCGCCGGTGGGTGCCAACTGCGGAATGCACGAAGGGTTATCCTTCGCCATTCCGCAGTGTGCACGTACCCTTAGAGTGTATGAAGGAAGGGACACCCGAATCCAGCCCCCAGATGCCCCCTCCCCCCCCATCCTCGGTACAAGTGGGAAGATCGTCCGGGAACTGATCTTCCCACTGCTGGATAAAGGTCACCACCTGTACGGGGATAACTTTTATACCAGCACCCCCTTCTTCCGCTCCCTCGCTGCCCGAGCTACTGTAGCTTGCGGCACGATCCGAACATATCAGAAGTAGTAATAGAGCCCTAATATTTAGCAGCCATGGAGCGGACCCAGCGCTTCTGGATATGAAAGACCCCGTATCGCACCAGGGCAACATTTTCCAGGTGACGTCCCCCACACTGGAGAACAGGAGACCCCAGAAGAAGTGCAGAGTGTGGGGTAACAGGGGGATCAGGAAGGACACCATTTTCCAGTGTGACACCTGTCCTGATCACCCCGGCCTCTGCATACAGGATCGCTTCAAGGCGCAAGACACGTCATTGGGGTTCTACATTATCTAAATTCTGTCCCTTATTCCTATTTCAGGGGTCACGTTGATCCAGGGATTATTCTGATCGCCATTATGGAGTCAGGGAGGAATTTTTTCCCAGTGATGAGGCTACTGTTGTGTGCCTCATGAGGGTTTTTTGCCTTCCTCTGGATCAACACAGGTTGAGTTTGATGGACACCTGTCATTTCCAACCTTATAAACTAATAATTGGCCTAATACCCCCAAATAAATTAGAATTGTCCCTTTTCCCCAGCTAAATAGGTATGGCCGCCATTCCCATTAGAGGAGGCCATGATGCAATTATAAACCCTCTGTGCTGCCAGGGCAGTAGAAACCCCCCACAAGTGACCCCATTCTGGAAACTACACCCCATAAGGAATCTAACAAGGGGGGCAGCAGGGATATGGCCCCCTGGTGACGGCCACATTTGGGACGTGAAAATGAAAAAAATGGTATTTTTTACTTTCACGGCACATGTTCTACACATGTGCCCGTCACCAGTGGGGTCCATATGCTCACTGCACCCCTCGTTAGATTCCTTATGGGGTGTAATTTCCAGAATGGGGTCACTTGTCGGGGGTTTCTACTGTCCTGGCAGCACAGGAGCTTTGTAATTGCGACGTGGCCTCCATCCTCCATTCCAGCCTCTAAATGGCGCTCTGTCCCTTTGGTGGCTTGCCCTGTGCCCATATAGCCCATCATGCCCACATGTGGGGTATTTTCGTACTCAGGGGAAATTACCCTACACGTTTTGTGTTCATTTTCTTTTTTTAACCCCTTGTGGAAATAGAAAAAAATCAAGGCTAGACCAAGATTTAGTGTAATTTTTTTAAATTTTTTACTCTAAATCATTAATCTTGTCATGATTTTTTCATTTTCACAAGGGGCTAAAAGGTAAAAAAAAACACTAAATGTGTAGCGCAATTTCTCCTGAGTACGGAAATACCCCACATGTGGACATAAAGCGCCATGCGGGTGCAGGGTAAGCCTCCAAAGGGAAGGAGCGCCATTTGGTTTTTTGAGGCTGGATTGGATTTCGAGGGGCCATGTTGCATTTAAAAGGCCATTGTGTTGCCAAGACAGTCGAAACCCCCCACAAGTGACCCCATTATGGAAACTACACCCCTCAAGGAATGTAACAAGGGGTGTAGTGAGCATATGGACCCCACTGGTGATGGGCACAAATGTGGAACAATGTGGCGTGAAAATGAAATATTACATTTTTTACACTATACTGTTGGTCTAGCCTTGAATTTATCATTTTCACAAGGGGTTAAAAGAGGAAAAAAAACACAAAATGTGTAGAGCAATTTCCCCCGAGTCCGTAAATACCCCACATGTGGACATAAAGAGCCATGTGGGCGCAGGGCAAGCCTCCGAAGGGAAGGAGCGCCATTTGGATTTTGGAGGTTGGATTTGGCTAGAATGGATTATGAACGCCATGTCGCATTTACAGAGCCCTCGTGCTGCCAAAACACTGGAAACCCCCCACAAGTGACCCCATTCTGGAAACTGCACCCCTCAAGGAATCTAACAAGGGGTGTAGTGAGCAAATGGGCCCCTTGATGACGGGCACATTTGTGCCGTGAAAGTAAAAAAATAAAATTTTTCACTTTCACGTCACATTGTTCCACATTTGTGCCCGTCACCAGTGGGGTCCATATGCTCACTGCCCCCCTTGTTAGATTCCTTGAGGGGTGTAGTTTCCAGAATGGGGTCACTTGTGGGGGGTTTCCAGTGTTTTGGCAGCACGAGGGCTCTGTAAATGCGATGTGGCCCTTGAAATCCATTCCAGTGAAATCCAGCTTCCAAACGCTCCTTCCCTTTGGAGGCTCGTCCTGCGCCTGCTTGGCACTTTATGTCCACATGTGGGGTATTTCTGTACTCGGGAGAAACTGCGCTACACTTTTTGTGTCTTTTTTTTCCTTTTATCCCTTTGTGAAAATGAAAAATTGAAGGCTAGAACAACGTTTTAGTGTAAAAAATACTTTTGTCTTTTTTTCACGCCACATTGTTCGAAAGATCTGTGAAGCACCTGTGGGGTCCAAATGCTCAACGCACCCCTTGTTACATTCCTTGAGGGGTTTAGTTTTCTAAATGGTGTCCCTTTAGGGGTGTTTCTTATGTTTTGGCACCCCAGAGCCTCTGCCAACCTGAAGTGGTACAGTCAGAAATGACCAAATATAATGGAGCCATTGAAATTCACTAGGCGCTCCTTTGTATCTGAGGCTTGTGGTTGCGTCAAATAGCGCAATAGGGCCACATATGGGGTATTTCTATAAATTGCAGAAACGGGGCAATAATTATTGGGGTGCATTTCTCTGGTAATAGGGTCATAATTATGAAAAATATTGGATTACAATAAAATCTCTGCACAGAAAATTAAAATTTTCAAATTTCTTACACACTTAGCTTTTATTTCTGTGACTCCCCTAAAGGGTTAAAAAACTTTCTGGATGTGATTTTGCAGAGTTTGGGGGGTGCAGTTTCTGAAATGGGGTGCTTCGTGGGGCTTTCTAACACACAGTCCCCTCAAATACACTTTAAACCTGAACAGGTCCCTAAAAATATCTGATTTTGAAATTTTACAGAAAATTTGGAAATTTGCTGCTAATGTTTTACGCTTTCTATTGTTTTAAAAAAAATGAAAGATAGTTTAATAATTGCCGCCAACATAAAATAGACATGTTGCTAATGCTATTTAATATATAATTTATGTGATATAACCATTTTCTGTATAAGCAGAAAAGTTTTAAAGTTGGAAAAATGCATTTTTTCACAATTTTTCACGCTATTTTGTTTTTTTCATAAAGATTTGTTATAAGTATCGACTCCAATTTACTAGAAATGTACAATATGTCACGAGAAAACAATCTCAGAATCAGTCGGATAGGTAAAAGCATCCCGAAGTTATTAATGAATAAAGTGACACTGGTCATATTCATAAAATTTACTCCGGTCCTTAAGGCCATTTCAGGCCCGGTCCTTAAGGGGTTAAGGAAACTAATACTGGCATGGGCTACAGGAGGAGGCATTATTACCATTTGGGGCACTATGGTTGGGCAGCTTGTTTTGTGAACAGCCTGGGGCCAATGGTACAGTTCGTCCGCCCCTTGTCTAGCATGACCATTAAATTCAGAGACAGATAATGTAAATTCGAAACAAACATAGATGTGGCAAGTACATTTAGAGACAATATGCAACACGGGTAAGCATTATATAGTATATAGAACTACACAAGCAACACTGAGATGGCTAACCAATGTATTACAACATATAGTAGACAGACACTACATAATTAACAGTCTGTATTTACAATAATTTGTGATTGAACCCTAAAGCCTTGTTCATACAGTGCAGCTTAGGTATTATTTTTATTCTTTAACATTTTCAAATATACAAGACTGTGAACATTGAAGTAATGTAGCCATAGTGAGTGTGTATTGAGGAATCAGAATACATTGTGGTTTAACCTTTGCCACTCATGGTCGGTGGTATAGTATAAGCAGGTAAAGGTGATGGTCTATGAAACACCAAAAACAAACAGAGTAGTTATTCGGTTTTAGATCCATAGCTGCTCCTGATAAAGTTTTTGTACCAAAGGCTGTATTCCAGTTTTCCAGGCGGTCCTCTGGCTCTATTCACCCTCTCCACGGAGCGGGCAGTCAGAAGCCGAGAGTTCAGGTTCATACGAACCCGAACCTCGGCAGGTTCGCTCATCTCTACTGTCAATCGCTTCTGCAGACCGTGCTGACAGGCAGAAAGCCGTGACTAGTTATGGCCGGATATTGCCCAGATTTCCACCTCTCAAAACACAGCACATATGGTAGGGAAGCTGCGTACAATGGTATTTAGTGCAGCTGGAAGCTATATCAGCACGATTATGCTGATTGGTTCCCTTTAATTCTGTTTTCACACAGGGCAGTTTTTGTGCCAAAGTCAGAAGTGGATTCAAATGGGATGGCAAATATAAGGGAGGACTTGTACTTCTCTTTTCTGTTAAATCCACTTCTGGTTTTGGCACAAGAACTGCAGTGGCTTTTCCCCCCCAAAAAACGGCCATGTATGAAACCAGCAGGCATTAGGCCACCCCTGCTGAGATACACTCCATAGCATTCAGAATTCTGGTGCTCTTCAGCTACTTTGGACATTTCCAATCTTAGACATTTATTGTGCACACCTCTAGGACCTTCATCTATTGGGAGAATGGGAACCTGCTGGCCCCCCTTTTGCTGATTTACTGTCTTGTGTATATGCCATAAGTACTGGGCATAGGACTTCCCATTAAAGGGCTTGTATAGTTGAAAAAACAACAACAACACAAATGCCCTATTAGGAAACTTTTGTTTAAAGGGGTTCTCCAAGGTTTTTCAATAAACTAGCCTTGCACTGACTTCTGTGGGTGTTGAATGTTGTACACACAATTCTATTTTTTATTTAGAGCACTTATTGTGTTCTCAGGCTCAGTCATGTGATCACTCTCCCTGTGTTTTCTTTACTTCCTGTGATGTCACGTTCTCTGTCTGTTTCCTGTTCCTGCCAGTGAGGGGACAGTGAGTCATCAGGTGGGTGGGGTTATGCATCCACATTGATTAAGCCCCACTCCTGTAGGAGGAGCTAACATCTGAGCCCAGTATAAACTGCAGCAGTAAGAGCAGCATGACATAGAGGTGGGTGGATGGAGATGTGGTGGTTGGCACAGAGGTTAGCCATGTTGTGGATGGCACAGAGGTTAGCCATGTTGGGGGGGGGCACAAAGGTTAGCAATGTTGTGAGTGGCAAAGAGGTTAGCCATGTTGGGGGGGGGGCACAGATGTTATCCATGTTATGGGTGGCACAGATGTTAGCCACACCTCCCAAGCACAGATGTTAGCCACACCTCCGAACCGGGACGGTCCCGATTTGGGGTTTATGTCCCGGGATGGTTCCCCTGTGTCCCGCCGCCCCCCTGTGTCCCGCACGCATCACTGAAACCATCTGACAGTGTGAGCGGCTCCTGGGGCTGCTGACAGTGTCAGATGGCTTCAGGGACGCGGTTTGCATAATCAGGGAGCTTGTGGAGCAGACAGCCGGCCTCACACACAGCTCAGCTGCTGCCCCGGAAGCTCTCTGCTCCAGCCCTGCACGGTACCTGCTTTCCTCTTCTCTCCTGTTATCTCCTGTCTGCTGCCTTGGCTGCTGCTGGAGACGTCACAGGTCGGAGAGAAGAGGAAAGCAGATACCGCGGGGCTGGAGCTGCGGGGGCAGGGAGCTGTGTGTCAGGCTGCCTGCTCCTCTCCTGCAGTGTCCCTGACCTGTGACCAGCTGGGAGAAGACAGACAGCCGTCTGGGATCTGACTGCTCCTGACTAGGTGAGTATATGTAGTTTTTATTATTTTCTGTCAGGGATGGGTCTGCAGTGGGATTACTACATTGGGATGAACTGGGATTACTACATTGGGATTACTACAATAGGATTAACTGGGGGAGGGGGGTTACTACAATAGGATTAACTGGGGAGGGGGATTACTACAATAGGATTAACTGGGGGAGGGGGGTTACTACAATAGGATTAACTGGGGAGGGGGATTACTACAATAGGATTAACTGGGGAGGGGGATTACTACAATAGGATTAACTGGGGGAGGGGGGTTACTACAATAGGATTAACTAGGGGAGGGGGGTTACTACAATAGGATTAACTGGGGGAGGGGGATTACTACAATAGGATTAACTGGGGAGGAGGATTACTACAATAGGATTAACTGGGGAGGGGGGTTACTACAATAGGATTAACTGGGGAGAGGGATTACTACCATAGGATTAACTGGGGAGGGGGGTTACTACAATAGGATTAACTGGGGAGGGGGATTACTACAATAGGATTAACTGGGGAGGGGGATTACTACCATAGGATTAACTGGGGAGGAGGATTACTACAATAGGATTTGCAAAAGAACACTGCAGAGACACCATCACATGTCTCGACGTCAGTGAACTAGCCAGACCTTCCCTCCGGGAAGGAACAACCAAGCCAAAGCGTTCTCCAGTCAAGGAAACCACCTCAGCAAGGTATCCATCCACAGACAGCCGTTTCGGGGTTTTTGCCCCTCATCAGTGTGGAGTAGGTTTCTGGCTAGTGGGAGCAATGACTAGTAAGTGCATGCAAAAGGACGCTGGTTGACCTCAGGGAGATCAACCAAAACACCGCAGAGACACCATCACGTGTCTCAACGTCAGTGTATTCTAGAACATTGCCCCCTGGGAAATCGAATATGCAAAAGAACACTGCAGAGACACCATCACATGTCTCGACGTCAGTGAACTAGCCAGACCTTCCCTCCGGGAAGGAACAACCAAGCCAAAGCGTTCTCCAGTCAAGGAAACCACCTCAGCAAGGTATCCATCCACAGACAGCCGTTTCGGGGTTTTTGCCCCTCATCAGTGTGGAGTAGGTTTCTGGCTAGTGGGAGCAATGACTAGTAAGTGCATGCAAAAGGACGCTGGTTGACCTCAGGGAGATCAACCAAAACACCGCAGAGACACCATCACGTGTCTCAACGTCAGTGTATTCTAGAACATTGCCCCCTGGGAAATCGAATATGCAAAAGAACACTGCAGAGACACCATCACATGTCTCGACGTCAGTGAACTAGCCAGACCTTCCCTCCGGGAAGGAACAACCAAGCCAAAGCGTTCTCCAGTCAAGGAAACCACCTCAGCAAGGTATCCATCCACAGACAGCCGTTTCGGGGTTTTTGCCCCTCATCAGTGTGGAGTAGGTTTCTGGCTAGTGGGAGCAATGACTAGTAAGTGCATGCAAAAGGACGCTGGTTGACCTCAGGGAGATCAACCAAAACACCGCAGAGACACCATCACGTGTCTCAACGTCAGTGTATTCTAGAACATTGCCCCCTGGGAAATCGAATATGCAAAAGAACACTGCAGAGACACCATCACATGTCTCGACGTCAGTGAACTAGCCAGACCTTCCCTCCGGGAAGGAACAACCAAGCCAAAGCGTTCTCCAGTCAAGGAAACCACCTCAGCAAGGTATCCATCCACAGACAGCCGTTTCGGGGTTTTTGCCCCTCATCAGTGTGGAGTAGGTTTCTGGCTAGTGGGAGCAATGACTAGTAAGTGCATGCAAAAGGACGCTGGTTGACCTCAGGGAGATCAACCAAAACACCGCAGAGACACCATCACGTGTCTCAACGTCAGTGTATTCTAGAACATTGCCCCCTGGGAAATCGAATATGCAAAAGAACACTGCAGAGACACCATCACATGTCTCGACGTCAGTGAACTAGCCAGACCTTCCCTCCGGGAAGGAACAACCAAGCCAAAGCGTTCTCCAGTCAAGGAAACCACCTCAGCAAGGTATCCATCCACAGACAGCCGTTTCGGGGTTTTTGCCCCTCATCAGTGTGGAGTAGGTTTCTGGCTAGTGGGAGCAATGACTAGTAAGTGCATGCAAAAGGACGCTGGTTGACCTCAGGGAGATCAACCAAAACACCGCAGAGACACCATCACGTGTCTCAACGTCAGTGTATTCTAGAACATTGCCCCCTGGGAAATCGAATATGCAAAAGAACACTGCAGAGACACCATCACATGTCTCGACGTCAGTGAACTAGCCAGACCTTCCCTCCGGGAAGGAACAACCAAGCCAAAGCGTTCTCCAGTCAAGGAAACCACCTCAGCAAGGTATCCATCCACAGACAGCCGTTTCGGGGTTTTTGCCCCTCATCAGTGTGGAGTAGGTTTCTGGCTAGTGGGAGCAATGACTAGTAAGTGCATGCAAAAGGACGCTGGTTGACCTCAGGGAGATCAACCAAAACACCGCAGAGACACCATCACGTGTCTCAACGTCAGTGTATTCTAGAACATTGCCCCCTGGGAAATCGAATATGCAAAAGAACACTGCAGAGACACCATCACATGTCTCGACGTCAGTGAACTAGCCAGACCTTCCCTCCGGGAAGGAACAACCAAGCCAAAGCGTTCTCCAGTCAAGGAAACCACCTCAGCAAGGTATCCATCCACAGACAGCCGTTTCGGGGTTTTTGCCCCTCATCAGTGTGGAGTAGGTTTCTGGCTAGTGGGAGCAATGACTAGTAAGTGCATGCAAATGGACGCTGGTTGACCTCAGGGAGATCAACCAAAACACCGCAGAGACACCATCACGTGTCTCAACGTCAGTGTATTCTAGAACATTGCCCCCTGGGAAATCGAATATGCAAAAGAACACTGCAGAGACACCATCACATGTCTCGACGTCAGTGAACTAGCCAGACCTTCCCTCCGGGAAGGAACAACCAAGCCAAAGCGTTCTCCAGTCAAGGAAACCACCTCAGCAAGGTATCCATCCACAGACAGCCGTTTCGGGGTTTTTGCCCCTCATCAGTGTGGAGTAGGTTTCTGGCTAGTGGGAGCAATGACTAGTAAGTGCATGCAAAAGGACGCTGGTTGACCTCAGGGAGATCAACCAAAACACCGCAGAGACACCATCACGTGTCTCAACGTCAGTGTATTCTAGAACATTGCCCCCTGGGAAATCGAATATGCAAAAGAACACTGCAGAGACACCATCACATGTCTCGACGTCAGTGAACTAGCCAGACCTTCCCTCCGGGAAGGAACAACCAAGCCAAAGCGTTCTCCAGTCAAGGAAACCACCTCAGCAAGGTATCCATCCACAGACAGCCGTTTCGGGGTTTTTGCCCCTCATCAGTGTGGAGTAGGTTTCTGGCTAGTGGGAGCAATGACTAGTAAGTGCATGCAAAAGGACGCTGGTTGACCTCAGGGAGATCAACCAAAACACCGCAGAGACACCATCACGTGTCTCAACGTCAGTGTATTCTAGAACATTGCCCCCTGGGAAATCGAATATGCAAAAGAACACTGCAGAGACACCATCACATGTCTCGACGTCAGTGAACTAGCCAGACCTTCCCTCCGGGAAGGAACAACCAAGCCAAAGCGTTCTCCAGTCAAGGAAACCACCTCAGCAAGGTATCCATCCACAGACAGCCGTTTCGGGGTTTTTGCCCCTCATCAGTGTGGAGTAGGTTTCTGGCTAGTGGGAGCAATGACTAGTAAGTGCATGCAAAAGGACGCTGGTTGACCTCAGGGAGATCAACCAAAACACCGCAGAGACACCATCACGTGTCTCAACGTCAGTGTATTCTAGAACATTGCCCCCTGGGAAATCGAATATGCAAAAGAACACTGCAGAGACACCATCACATGTCTCGACGTCAGTGAACTAGCCAGACCTTCCCTCCGGGAAGGAACAACCAAGCCAAAGCGTTCTCCAGTCAAGGAAACCACCTCAGCAAGGTATCCATCCACAGACAGCCGTTTCGGGGTTTTTGCCCCTCATCAGTGTGGAGTAGGTTTCTGGCTAGTGGGAGCAATGACTAGTAAGTGCATGCAAAAGGACGCTGGTTGACCTCAGGGAGATCAACCAAAACACCGCAGAGACACCATCACGTGTCTCAACGTCAGTGTATTCTAGAACATTGCCCCCTGGGAAATCGAATATGCAAAAGAACACTGCAGAGACACCATCACATGTCTCGACGTCAGTGAACTAGCCAGACCTTCCCTCCGGGAAGGAACAACCAAGCCAAAGCGTTCTCCAGTCAAGGAAACCACCTCAGCAAGGTATCCATCCACAGACAGCCGTTTCGGGGTTTTTGCCCCTCATCAGTGTGGAGTAGGTTTCTGGCTAGTGGGAGCAATGACTAGTAAGTGCATGCAAAAGGACGCTGGTTGACCTCAGGGAGATCAACCAAAACACCGCAGAGACACCATCACGTGTCTCAACGTCAGTGTATTCTAGAACATTGCCCCTAGGAAATCGAATATGCAAAAGAACACTGCAGAGACACCATCACATGTCTCGACGTCAGTGAACTAGCCAGACCTTCCCTCCGGGAAGGAACAACCAAGCCAAAGCGTTCTCCAGTCAAGGAAACCACCTCAGCAAGGTATCCATCCACAGACAGCCGTTTCGGGGTTTTTGCCCCTCATCAGTGTGGAGTAGGTTTCTGGCTAGTGGGAGCAATGACTAGTAAGTGCATGCAAAAGGACGCTGGTTGACCTCAGGGAGATCAACCAAAACACCGCAGAGACACCATCACGTGTCTCAACGTCAGTGTATTCTAGAACATTGCCCCCTGGGAAATCGAATATGCAAAAGAACACTGCAGAGACACCATCACATGTCTCGACGTCAGTGAACTAGCCAGACCTTCCCTCCGGGAAGGAACAACCAAGCCAAAGCGTTCTCCAGTCAAGGAAACCACCTCAGCAAGGTATCCATCCACAGACAGCCGTTTCGGGGTTTTTGCCCCTCATCAGTGTGGAGTAGGTTTCTGGCTAGTGGGAGCAATGACTAGTAAGTGCATGCAAAAGGACGCTGGTTGACCTCAGGGAGATCAACCAAAACACCGCAGAGACACCATCACGTGTCTCAACGTCAGTGTATTCTAGAACATTGCCCCCTGGGAAATCGAATATGCAAAAGAACACTGCAGAGACACCATCACATGTCTCGACGTCAGTGAACTAGCCAGACCTTCCCTCCGGGAAGGAACAACCAAGCCAAAGCGTTCTCCAGTCAAGGAAACCACCTCAGCAAGGTATCCATCCACAGACAGCCGTTTCGGGGTTTTTGCCCCTCATCAGTGTGGAGTAGGTTTCTGGCTAGTGGGAGCAATGACTAGTAAGTGCATGCAAAAGGACGCTGGTTGACCTCAGGGAGATCAACCAAAACACCGCAGAGACACCATCACGTGTCTCAACGTCAGTGTATTCTAGAACATTGCCCCCTGGGAAATCGAATATGCAAAAGAACACTGCAGAGACACCATCACATGTCTCGACGTCAGTGAACTAGCCAGACCTTCCCTCCGGGAAGGAACAACCAAGCCAAAGCGTTCTCCAGTCAAGGAAACCACCTCAGCAAGGTATCCATCCACAGACAGCCGTTTCGGGGTTTTTGCCCCTCATCAGTGTGGAGTAGGTTTCTGGCTAGTGGGAGCAATGACTAGTAATTACTAGTCATTACTAGTCATTACTAGTCAATGACTTACTAGTCATTGCTCCCACTAGCCAGAAACCTACTCCACACTGATGAGGGGCAAAAACCCCGAAACGGCTGTCTGTGGATGGATACCTTGCTGAGGTGGTTTCCTTGACTGGAGAACGCTTTGGCTTGGTTGTTCCTTCCCGGAGGGAAGGTCTGGCTAGTTCACTGACGTCGAGACATGTGATGGTGTCTCTGCAGTGTTCTTTTGCATATTCGATTTCCCAGGGGGCAATGTTCTAGAATACACTGACGTTGAGACACGTGATGGTGTCTCTGCGGTGTTTTGGTTGATCTCCCTGAGGTCAACCAGCGTCCTTTTACTACAATAGGATTAACTGGGGAGGGGGATTACTACAATAGGATTAACTGGGGAGGGGGATTACTACCATAGGATTAACTGGTGAGGGGGATTACTACAATAGGATTAACTGGGGAGGGGGATTACTACAATAGGATTAACTGGGGAGGAGGATTACTACAATAGGATTAACTGGGGAGGGGATTACTACAGTGTGATTAACTGGGGAGGGGGGTTACTACAGTGGGATTAACTGAGGGAGGGGGGTTACTACAGTGTCCTAGGGGGAGGTGGGTTACTATATTGTGTTCTATGGGGAGATGGGGGTTACTACAATGAGATATGGAGGCACAGAGGGGTCTACCATATGGGGGCACAGAGGGGTCTGTACCATATGGGGCACAGAGAGTTACTGTGAAGCAGATGAGGATGATACTGGAGACAGGAGCCTAAAATGTTTGTCTCGCAGATGGCCGGAGAGGTTTTCAAGATGGCCGTGCATGATGGCGAAGAAACACAAAAGTGATCAACAAGAGAAGACGTCCCCTGTGAGTCACTGAATAACTGCACTATAATCACCTATAAGGTCTGCAGGGGTACGGTCTAATCTACCGCTATATGGTCAGTGCTGAGGGAGAGAACTGCTCAGTGTATAGTGGATGTTATGCAGTAATAGTATGGGGGGGATAAGTCACTATGTGGTGAAGATCTGGTGGGAATATTTGTTTCCTATATAATGGTAACAGGTAATGCAGGCGTGGCTATGGGGGCGTGGCCATAGGGGCGTGGCACATTGCCGTGACTGTTCCTCTTTCCTCCGAGCAAAAGTTGGGAGGTATGATGTTAGCCATGTTGTGGGCACAGAGGGTAGCCATGTTGGGGGCACAGAGGGTAGCACAGAGGGCACAGAGGGTAGCCATGTTGGGGGCACAGAGGTTAGCCATGTTGTTGGGGGCACTGAGTTTAGCCATGTTGTGGGGGGCACAGAGGTTAGCCATGTTTTGGGGGGGCACAGAGGTTAGCCATGTTGTGGGGGGCACAGAGTTTATCCATGTTGTGGGTGGCACAGAGGTTATCTATGTTGTGGGTGGCACAGAGGTTATCTATGTTGTGGATGGCACAGAGGTTAGCCATGTAACTTTGTTGTGTTGTAGTCCTGGGATAACAGCTGCATGTATGCCCCCCTATGTTTGCATGCATTGTATCACACTCTCCAAAACATTGTGAGACCCATTGGGGGGCAGGGACCAATATGAGCGACTACAATCTCTGTACAGCACTGCAGAAGAGGTTGGAGCTATATAAATAAAGAAGCAATATTGTTGTTGTTATTATTGTACTGTAAAGATCTACAGTGTTAGGGCAGTGGTGCGGCTGTCTGTAATATACAGAGTGGAGATGCTACTACACCTCATGTCAGTCACCATCCAGGACTTCAACTCCTAATGTGTGCTGGGGTTTGTAGTCCTACAACAGATAAAATATTCAAAAAAACTAGTTTATTGATAATATGAGTAATTGGCAGACACTGAGCCACCATGCTGCTCAAAGGGCACTTCTAGGAAGACATTTCCCTGCCTATGGGTAGAGTGGGTGGGGCTAGATTCAGAGAGGAAGGGGTGGAGCTACAGGCTTGCAGAGCTGTAATGTCACTGCTGACTCCTGTGACCTGGAAGTTTTTTAAGTAAACAGACACATATCCAAAAAGCAGCAACAGAAGGAGGATGCCCAGGGACACAGGTGAAAAATGTTGGAGAAAACAACTAGAGTTGATTGAACCTCGGAAAATCCTAGCTTCGATCTAACTCGAACATACTCGAACCTTCTGCATTAGATTGCTGATGCCTTCCCGGTCTGTGGGGAAGGAGGAGACTCCGCGGGTATGGCCTGGAATTTCGGGATTCAGGCTATTAGCTAGGCTAATTCCAGGCGGTACCCGAGCACTCTCCTCCTTCCCCACGGACCGGTAAGGCATCAGCAATCTAATGCGGAAGGTTCGGGTATGTTCGAGTTCGATCGAACCTAGGATTTTCCAAGGTTCGATCAACTCTAGAAACAACTAAACATCTTACACATCATGCATGTCGGCTGATCGTTGCCTTTTATTACACATAACGATTATCGGCCGTAATGGCCGAAGGGGACAAATTAAAAATTATTCCCTTTTCCAATAAGAAAAAAAAAATGTTGGACAACCTCTTTAATGTAGAATATTCCTAGTACAATTTTTTTTTGTAGCTTTAAAGAGAAAATCTTGTTCTGGACAACCATCATTCATTACAAGGACAGTGCGTTATTTTCAATGAGAGCTATGTAATGCCTCATATCTCCTACCCTAGTGCTGTTTAATGTAAATAACCGAGATGTAACTTCTATATAGTGATTAGCACATCCTAGCAAGTTACTTATCCACAACACAAGGTCTTGTACACAGATGTCAGGTAACACTTGCCAACAAGAAAACAATTCACGACCATGAAACAATAAAAAGGCATTTATACATCTTATATCTCCATTAGCAGTAGTGTTCTAGCAGTATCATACATGGGGTGGGGTGTCATTGTAACACTTCATTGTTTTTAATATAGATCCAAGGCACATTTACGTAAACCATTCTGTCCATCTATACCACTGTACTTGTTTTGCTCCCCAGGGCTCTATGAATTCTTCGGGTCAATTTGTACACTCTCTATAATCAGCTGGTGTCTTTCTAGAAATCGGACAGCACAGCTCGGCTTCATCTAGAAGATATTACTTGTGCTTAGAATTTCATTATGGGCACTCTAAGACCACAAGCAACTTGATAATTGATTTAAGGACAGTTCTCAGCACTTACAACATCTCCTGATAATATTCCTATGAGGCCACCTAATATACGAGGCTTCCATTTCTCATGTAAGATGAGACGAAAGGAGATGTTGAGCAGTAAGTGGATTACAAAGTAATGGAGGTAAATCTGAGACCACAGGTCCTGATCTTTACAATTACTGTTAAATCTTGTTATCTACTGAGAACCATCATTACTTATGACTTCCCTGCTCGTGAATCTCCAAAGAATGAGTGTCCTGGACTCTCAAACGGTAAGAAAAAAACAGAGGTCCCGAAACAAGGAAGATTGATTGACTGAGGAGAAAAGAGGTAAGAAAGTAGTAAGTAATGAATAGATGGATAAGAGCATTACCGGTCATGTAAGAAAGTTGAATCCAAGAAGCAAGTAAATTAGTAAAGGGATGAATAAAACATTTAAAATGGAATCTGTAAGGGCTGACGTACAGTATGGAAATACAATGTGAGATACACGTACAAATAAAATCACCAGGTGTTACATTACAGTAAGCATGATTAAGGGTCTGAACAAAGAGTGTGACGTCCGTCGGTTAACGCTGGTGGTCCAATGTTGAGTGTCAGGTCCTTGATTCCTTTGACTTAGGTCCAGTTTATCTGAAGCTGAGAGCCTTTAAATAACGTCCATCCTAAACACTTATCCTACAGCTTTCCATCCAATGGACAGCGCCAGTAATTGTTACGTTCCTGAGTCTTTTATCACACATAAAAAGTGTTAGACTTTTAAAGAGAGTTTGAGTTTCTCTGTATAATCTCAGCTTCCCGGTGGGGATTCTGTCCCATGACTCCATGATTGTTCTTGCTGCCTCTCTTGATCTGTGTCAGTCTTAGAAGGACTATGGTCTTTAAATGGAGGATCGTGATTGGTGCAGAGGGATTCAGAAGTAGCGGGTGAGTCCTGGGGAGAGCTAACCGTGGTAATTGTTGCAGTATTCGTCTCTTCCAGTTTCCAAACCTTTAATAAATGAAATATAGTTAATGCTATGTGTGAAGGCACCCTAAAGGGGTTATCCAGCGCTACAAAAACATGGCCACTTTTCCCCCTACTGTTGTCTCCAGTTCAGGTGCGGTTTGCAATTAAGCTCCATTTACTTCAATGGAACTGAGTTTCAAAACCCCACCCAAACTGGAGACAACAGTAGAGGGAAAGTGGCCATGTTTTTGTAGCGCTGGATAACCCCTTTAAGCAGGTGGCAAACACCAGGGAACACACAGCAGCGCAGCCACACAGTGATGGCGAGAGCACCTGCACTATGTCAGTGTCACTGTGTGTAATCTGTTGTGTTGCACTGGGGCTTTACAAAAGACTTCAAAGCTGGGAGCTGAAAGAGTGGTTTGGGTTCCAAAGCAAAATTTCCTTGAAAATGTTGTCTGACTGAAATAAATTGTTCATGTTCAGAGCAGTTTGAGAAACAAGGTACCACTGTAGTTATAACCTGTATTCATAAGCAAACCCCATTAACCCCTTAAGGACTGGGCCAATTGTAACTTTTGCGTTTTCGTTTTTTCCTTCTTGCCTTATAAGACCCATAACACTTTTATTTTTCCACCTACAGGGCCATGTGAGGTCTTGTTTTTTTTCAGGAACAGGTGTACTTTGTAATAGCATCTTTTAATCTGCCATAAAATTAATGATGGAACCCCCAAGTTATCATATATGGGGTGAATTTTTTTTTTTTTTTTTTTTTTTTTTGGGGGGGGGGTTTCTATGTTTACGTAATGCACTCAAGGGTAAGACTGACATTTTTTCTTTATTCTATAGGTCAGTCTGAACACAGCGATATGCATGTTTTTTAGGTTTTCTAATGTTTTACTATTTTTATTAGCAATAAAACTTATTTTTTTGCAAATAGGTATATTTAAAATGGCCCTATTGTGACTCCCATAGCGTTTTATTTTTTTTACTTACGTGGTTGTATGGGCATCATTTTTGAGCCATGATTCTTATTAGTAACATTTTTTTTTATAGATCAGACGTATTGATCGCTTTTTATTTATTTTTTATTATATAAAATGTAATTTAAAAAAAAAAGCAATCTGCGTTTTTTCACCGCTTTTTGTTCACGCCATTCACCATGTGGAAACAATATTGTTATATTTTAATAGATTGGACGATTACGCACGCTACGGTATATTATGTTAATAATATATTATATTATGTTAATAAGCTTTATGTTATAATATGTTAATAAGCTTTATTATTTTTATGTGTTTTATGTAAAAAAAAAAGGGAAGGTGGGGTGATTTTCACTTTTATTGGGGGACGGGCTTTGGAACATTTTTTAAAACTTTTATAGTTTTTTTTTTTTACACTTTGAGGCTATGTTCACACTACGTAAAACTACGGCCATAGTTCTCGCCGCAGAATTACGGCCGTAGTTTTGAGGGGTGGAACATAGCCTTATTTTCAAAGGGATCCCGGCCGGAGCGTACACACATCGTATGCGCTCGGGCCGGGATCCCATGCGGCGTCGGAAAAAACTGACGTGTCAGTCTTCTGTGGCCGGAATTCAGTGAATTCCGGCCGCAGAAAGACCTGTCAGTTCACGCAGTGAAGCAAGCGGCTCCAGCCGCTTGCTTTACTGTGGACTATGGGAAGCTCTGATGCGGGCGGGCGCGCGCTGATGCGCTCGCATCAGAGCTCCGCGGCCGAAAAAATCTCCGGAATGATCCGGGCTGAGACTGGCCGTACATACATACATTGGATTACATGCACTGATCACTGCTATGCCATAGCATAACAGGGCTTAGTGTTATCTGTGATCTTCTGATCAGAGCCTGCCTTAGTGCAGTAGTAAGTGCAGGGGGAAAAGAAAAAAATCAACTGTGCATTTCACGTAATATGTGTATATTGGTGATTTGGATAACTTTTGGGGGGCAATACAAAACTTTAATTATAATTGTCACCAGACTTTTCCTTTAAGTACTTAAATGATTCATTTAACCAGTGTCTTTTTGACTGTATCTAGGGGCTTTAAGTCATTTGGTATAGTGCTGCCTTACGGAATCCAGAAAATTTTAGTGAGTCAATTTTAGTTTTTTGAGGCATTATATGGCAGAAAAATGTTGTTGACGAAACATAGCTTTAATACCAACCCCACTGGTCTGCCACTTTTACTTCTGCATTCAATTTCCAGTGTATTCTACAAGCAAAGACAATTCTTAACTATAAACTGATGGAACATTGTAAAAGATTGAAAAAAGGGTTTTTTGTACTTAGAAAGCGCTGCCTATATTAGGCTGCGTTCACACTACGTATATTTCAGTCAGTATTGCAACCAAAACCAGGAGTGGATTAAAAACACAGGATCTGTTACACAATGTTGAAATTGAGTGGATGGCCGCCATTTAATGGCAAATAACTGCCATTATTTCAATATAACAGCTGTTGTTCTAAAATAACAGCAAATTTTTGCCATTAAATGACGGCCATCCACTCAATTGCAACATTGTGTGAACAGATCCTTTCTGTGTTTTTAATCCACTCCTGATTTTGGTTGCAATACTGACTGAAATATACTGACTGAAATATACATATACTGACTGAAATATACGTAGTGTGAACGCAGCCTTATATTGTTTGCACAACACAATATAGATGTTAATTTAGGTTGATGGAGCTTCATGTCAGATAACTGTTACTTGTAATCAGTAAATTGGAGATAATCTGTGTAAAAATGTGGCTGATCGCGCTCCTGTGTGAGTGCAGCAACTAGAGGAATAGATTACTCTGCTAGATGGATACCCTGTCTAGCCGGATGAAACAAACAGTTGTATTAGAAGACACTAATGTCTCTCTATGTTTGCTGGCCCTCTTCCTATGTTATGTGATGGTATATATGCAAGTGGACTGTCAAGCAATGCGAGCAGGGGGGTCGCGTTCCGGCCAGTAACGCTCCTCTCTCCCACTGCAGAACTTTGAACAGAGTCCTTCAGATTCCAGCGTGACGTCACGTCTCTTAAGGAAGCCTTCCTTAGGAGACGTGACCTCTAGTTGCTGCACTCACACAGGAGCGTGATCAGCCACATTTTTACACAGATTTTGAAAGATTTCCAGACAAATTCTGATTGCATTCACTATGTTTAAGAAAAGACCATAGTATTCTGCATGCTCAGTTATTATATCTTTACCTTGTCGTATTTCCTGATACTGTAAACGTGGTCTTTGTTCATAAAGGTCAGCAATATCCAGTCACAAAATACGGATCCCTAAAAGGACAAAGAAACACGCAAAGGCCTCATTCACAAGTCTGCTTTTGGCTACTATAATGCCTAATATACTATGTGTAAAGGAGGCCTAATAAGTGTAACTACTTTAAAGCTGCTGTAAGCCTTGCGTTTTTAGACAACTGTTGGCCACATTTAAGAAACATAGAAGATTGTCGGCAGAAAAACCCACTGGGTCGATCTATTCTACCCTTATATTGTTCCCTTTTATATTATCTTAGGATAGATATATGTTTATCCTGGACAGGTTTAAATCCACTTACTGTCAATGTGCCAACCACATCTGCTGGAAGTAGTATTTACTACTCTTTCAGTAATTTTTATGCCACTTGATTTTAAATCAGTTAATTTGATTAAATCAGTTAATTTTGGCATTGGTAAAGGGTGGACCTCTCAGTGACAAAAATTTTTCATATACATTAGCTAAAGATTAGACTTAGGGCCCTATCATATGGTGCAATAAACGGATGAATCCGGCCGATTTGGCCAATTATCGCTCTGTCTAATAGAAACAATGATTGATTGTTTCTTTAGGTCCAGACCTAAAATCATTGTCCGCCAACCGTGCATTGCTGCATGTAGTAGTGATGTGGAGCCAATGAATAAATAAACTGTTCATACATTACCTCTCCACGCTCCCGGTCTCCTCTTGCCTTCTGGTCTCCTACCGACACCGTGCACTACAGTTTCTCTGAGCTGACAGGCCGGTCACGACTAGTGATGAACGGCCAGTCCGCTCGGAAAAGCTGCAGCACACAGTGCCAAGAAGAGACCAGAAAGCTGGAGGAGACCAGGAGTGTGGAGAGGTAATGTATGAACAGTGTAGGGCTAAACAAGCCGTGTAATATACTCAGTAAACGAGCGCTGATCTAGCATATCGGCACTTGTTTACATTATTGATCGGGCTGCCATCAGGCTATCTAATAGGACCCTAAGGGCCGTATTACACCGCCCAATTTTCTATGTAAGCGAGTGCCGATCTGCTAGATCAGCGATCTCTTACTGAGCCTATTACACAACTTAATGATCATGCAGCAAGGGCTGTATATATATATATATATATATATATATATATATATATTGATAGAAAATTGTAACATTTTCTTCATGCTCTCCGCTGTTCTTCTGCCTGTGTACCGCTCACTTCAGCCGCCGCTTACACTTCTAAAGCCGTCTCTGCACTAACCAGGCCACTTAACCAACAACTGTCCGAGATGGGACAGCCCACTGGCAGTGATTAAGTGAGTGGCCTGTCCCTGCACAGATGGATTAGGAAGTATCAGTGCCCACTACGGAGGCACAAGGACTTGAGAGTATACCTTGTTTTTTATTATTATTATTATTATTATTATTATTATTATTATTATTATTATTATTATTATTATTTTTATTATTATGTTCCCCCACCCAACTGTTGGCCTTCCTGTTTTGAATTTCACAGGACTTCTTCTTTAAAGTGGCACTATCAGCAGGTTCTTCCCAGAGAACACACTGATATGCCGCAGAAACTCAGTCATTTAGGATTATATTGCTATGAATAACATTCCTATTCTCCTCCACATTCTTTATGAATTCCCTAATTGCTCTTATGCAGATCTGTTGCCTAAGAGCATTTGGGGCGTCACCCTCCCGCCCAGAGCACCACCGCGTCCCGCTCAATCCGCTCCCTACTGTTCTGCCTACTATGCATATTCATTTATGCATAGTGGGCTCTATGTGCCACACAGGAAAGATGTCCATCGGAGACGGGCTGCTTCCTGCGCATGCGCAATTCATTCGCACCAGGCACACTCTCATCATCCACACCATGCACTCTCCCATCATCCACACTCCCATCATCCACACCATACATACTCCCATCATCTACACCATACACACTCCCATCATCCACGCCATGCACACTCCCATCATCCACGCCATGCACACTCCCATCATCCACGCCATGCACACTCCCATCATCCACGCCATGCACACTCCCATCATCCACACCATGCACACTCCCATCATCCACACCATACACACTCCCATCATCCACACCATACACACTCCCATCATCCACACCATGCACACTTCCATCATCCACACCATACATACTCCCATCATCCACGCCATGCACATTCCCATCATCCACGCCATGCACACTCCCATCATCCACGCCATGCACACTCCCATCATCCACGCCATGCACACTCCCATCATCCACACCATGCACACTCCCATCATCCACACCATACACACTCCCATCATCCACACCATCCATACTCCCATCATCCACACCATACACACTCCCATCATCCACACCATGCACACTGCCATCATCCACACCATGCACACTCCCATCATCCACGCCATGCACATTCCCATCATCCACGCCATGCACACTCCCATCATCCACGCCATGCACACTCCCATCATCCACGCCATGCACACTCCCATCATCCACACCATGCACACTCCCATCATCCACACCATGCACACTCCCATCATCCACACCATGCACATTCCCATCATCCACACCATGCATACACCCATCATCCACACCATGCATACACCCATCATCCACGCCATGCACACTCCCATCATCCACACCATGCACACTCCCATCATCCACGCCATGCATACGCCCATCATCCATGCCATGCACACTCCCATCATCCATGCCATGCACACTCCCATCATCCACACCATACACACTCCCATCATCCACACCATACACACTCCCATCATCCACACCATACACACTCCCATCATCCACACCATGCACACTTCCATCATCCACACCATACATACTCCCATCATCCACGCCATGCACATTCCCATCATCCACGCCATGCACACTCCCATCATCCACGCCATGCACACTCCCATCATCCACGCCATGCACACTCCCATCATCCACACCATGCACACTCCCATCATCCACACCATACACACTCCCATCATCCACACCATGCACACTGCCATCATCCACACCATGCACACTCCCATCATCCACGCCATGCACATTCCCATCATCCACGCCATGCACACTCCCATCATCCACGCCATGCACACTCCCATCATCCACGCCATGCACACTCCCATCATCCACACCATGCACACTCCCATCATCCACACCATGCACACTCCCATCATCCACACCATGCACATTCCCATCATCCACACCATGCATACACCCATCATCCACGCCATGCACACACACATTTGCAAAAAAAACAATCAAATTAATTCAAATCGCACACATTCACAGACGAACACAGACTTATACTTACATTTTGAGTGACCTTTAGGAGGATCAGCGGCGGCCCGGATGAATCGCGCATGCGCAGGAAGCAGCCCATCTCAGACGGGACATCTTCCCTGCGCAGCCGCGGGACATAGAGCCCACTATGCATATATGAACCTGCTGATAGTGACGCTTTAATGTCCCCATTGACTTCAAACCAAATGGCATAAGCTGGCATCGGTTAGGCTCCATTACATCAGATAACAAGTAACAGGGGGAACAGCATTGCCTGCTATACTATTATACCCAATTGAACAAAAAAGGGACAGCCTGGCATCCTCCTGGTTTACCATAAAAGCTAGTTAGGATTTATAAGGGTCTGTTTTGCTTTTTTGCTTTTGATCAGTTAATAACCAATAGAACTGTTAGAAACAAAAGCCCAGTGGGAAAAAGAAAAAAATTATCCTCTTCATTCATATACCATCAGTTTTATGCAATAAATGCATGCAACACAAGTAATATCTACTTACAACACCAATGGAAGTCAGGGCTGTGGCCAGGTTAATGATGGTCGGGATAAGACTAAACTTGCCTGCCTGTGTGAGGAAAAATAGTTTACAAAAAGTAAACGACCAGTGGTAGTAACAATAAGGCCAGGGCTACCCAGCAAAATGTGCCAGGAGGTTAGTGCTGGAAAAGTCAGGTGCAGCTTGTGACCTGTAACTGAAGAGTCATATTTTGCGTCATTGTCATGTCATGACAATCAAGGGGAACTCCAGCCAATTTTTTTTCTTTCAAATCAACTGATGTCAGAGAATTATCCAGTACTTATCAGCTGCTGTATGTCCTGCAGGAAGTAGTGTATTCCTCTCTGCTGTCACCTCTGTGACAGGAACTACATACAGCAGCTGATGTGTATTGGAAGACTTGAGATTTTTAAATAGTAAATTACAAATCTGTAAACTTTCTGACACTATTCAACTTCACTGGAGTAGTACTTTAAATACAATGCATGACCAAATTCACTGTGTAACTTTAGTCTAAAATAATGTCATACATCGGCTGTTTGCAAGTCATAAAAGTAGGCCCAAAATTGTGTACACACACACATATATTATTATACTATATTAAATTTGTTATCTTGACTATGGTTATATAGGGATAGATCTTATAGGGAACAGAGACATGCTCCCTCTATTCCAACGATCTATCGTTCACAATAAAACATTGGTGCATTCTTCAGAAATCATACTTTAAAGTAGAAGTCCGGTGAAAGTATTGTATTGTCCCCCAAAAGTTCTACAAATCACCAATATACACTTATTACGGGAAATGCTTATAAAGTGGCTCCTGGAGAGGATGATGGCAGAGGGATGCTCAGTGTCCCTCCAGTGCCCTCCTGCCATCATCCTCTCCAGCAGCCACAGCCCGCACAGTTCTGGGAGTCGGGTCGTGACATCACCATGTTATCCAGGAAGTGACATCACCATGTTATCCAGGAAGTAAAATCACCATGTTATCCAGGAAGTGAAGCCTTGATGCAGTAGTAAGTGCAGGGAAAAAAGCATTTTATGTGTATTTCCTGTAATAAGTGTATATTGGGGTTTTTATATAACTTTGGGGGACAATACAATACTTTAATAAAAATTTTCCTTTAGGAATGAACTAGGGATGAGCTTTAGGTCACTGGGGCAAATTCCTGTTTGGGTTTTCCCTGTTGCTGGGTTTGACTGATATATCTCTCTCTATATACCTAAACAGAGAATGACCTGTTAATCCAGTCCAGCAGAGCAAGGAGAAACCACTGGGGAGCCTCTGTGTGACTTGAAGCTTTGTTCCTAGCTGTTATAATTATTATGAAACACTGCAGCATTTCTCCATAAACCATAGCTTGTTGGGACACTGAGCATCCTCTGCCATCATCCTCTCCAGCAGCCACAGCCCGCACAGCTCTGGGAGTCGGTCGTGACATCACCATTTTATCCAGGAAGTGACATCACCATGTTATACAGGAAGTGACATCACCATGTTATACAGGAAGTGAAGCCTTGATGCAGTAGTAAGTGCAGGGAAAAAAGCACTTTATAAGCATTTCCCGTAATAAGTGTATATTGGGGATTTGGATAATTTTGGGGGGTCAATACGGTACTTAAATAAATATTTTCGCCGGACTTCTGTGAAATTACCTGTCCGTGCACAATGACATCAATCCGGATTCCATAAACTTTTATAAGTATACGAGCCTCTGTACCATTCTTGTCGTAATATTTGGCAAACCTAAGAGTAACAAAATGACAGAATTTCGGATGAAAAGAAACAGAAAACAATTCACTTGGTCATTCTCTTATTTAAGTCCAGACAAGTACTTTTTTGTTTTAAGGGCAGGGACACGGGGGGGGGGGGGGGGGGCACAAAATAACCAGTGCTTACTTACCTCTCTCTGTGCCTCCCATCCGCCGTGTGACTGCCCTCAGGACCCCTGACGTCCCAGCTGATGGACTGGCCGCTCATCCAATCGGTGACTGCAGCGGTGTCACGTCTGAGTAGCCAGTGAAACAACAGGGTCGTGATGTTGGGGGTCCCAGAGTAGTGATTCAGCACTGAAGAGGTAGTTGAGAGAGAGTTTTTATGTCCGTCCCCCCCGCCCCTTCCTTTGGGAAAAAAAAAGGTACTTGGCTAGACTTCTCCTTTAAAGGAGTTTTCTGAATAAAACTTAGGTCAAACGATTAAAACCAGAGGTTAGACCCCCCGCAATCTCTTTCATGTCCTCTATTCTGTGGATAGGGGGACAAGGAAGTTTAAATCGGAAAACCCCTTTAACTACAATTGCATATTTTTTTATATGAATTTTTTACATGCAAAAAAGCGCAGTGTCACCCCCAAAAATCTTGTTCCCATTGACTTCAATGGGAGAGGGGAATATGTGCCGTCATTAAGTCATTGGGTTCTTCAGGGCAGTACCACTCAATGCCCCCTCCCCCATGCTGCCTGTGGTTCAGAGAGAGAAATGCGTGTAATGCTGCTTTCAGCACTGGGGTCCTAGATTTGAATATGACTAATGGCAACATCTACGTAGATTTTCTATGTTTTTCCCTATTTCTGTGGGTTTCTTCCAGTTTCTTCCAACACTCCAAAAATATACTGAGGGCTGGTAAATGAATTTATACCAAAAAGGCCTAGGCTCTGTTTTCTAGAGTGGCATAACAGCTACATAGCCTTCTCCTAATGGAAGCACGCCCTTATCCTGACAGGCCCCACTGACTTATAACCTTATAATAGGGTCCGGCAGGGAGTCTGCCATTTTACCAGGAAGAATGGCGCTGCATGCTGCTCTATTTCCATCTGTGATAGACACACTAAACAGAGCATTTGGCCCATACGTAAACCTAGCATTAGCTGGTCAGCATTCTTTTTCAGTGAATACTAAAGTGACATTTGTTCAAATATTCATCACTCATTTGCCTAAATGAGTTGCTTTTCCTGCTAAAAAGCCATGACCATTATAAACCAGTATAGAAGTCCACACACAAACAATCCTCTTGTGTCTCTCCTCTTCCTGTCCCAATGTCTGTTACTTCTATTATAATCAGTTCACTGTGCTTTCTATACCCTCCCTCACTCCTTTGTTATATAAGGACTATGTACACACCATTGTTTTCTCACCTGTAATGGCAGAACTATAAACACTCACCTGTAGTTATAGCCAGTGGAAATATTGTTCTGTAGGTCAAGGCGTCGGAAGGAATACTGTGGTTGACATTTTGAGGGATGTAAATCCAAATTACAGTTCCAGTTAATGATGACACCAATGATTCCTCCCTTTAAAAAAAAAATGGACAGTTGTTCAGTATAAACTAAACCATCAAGGACGGCAGCCATTACAAGGGTAACTGAAAGTTTATAAAATATTAAACTAGCGGCAGGAAATAATATCTAATAAAACAATCACCTGTGAAATCTCCTACCCCCCCCCCCCCCCCCCCAGCACCAATACACTGATGGTGCCCGCTTTTGTTTAATTTCTGGGAGCGATGATGCCATTCACCCATGTGACCGCTGCAGCCAATCACTGGCCTCAGAGATGATCTTAGTATGTACAGCAAGCTACCGCGCAGGCCAATGATTGTCTGCAGCAATGATGTGGAGGTACAGGCGTCATTGCTGCAACTCTGTAAACAAGAGCCAGAGCAACCAAGAATAAAACAAGAGAGTATAGTGAAACCTTGCATTATGAGCATAATTCGTTCCGGCTTGTAATCCAAATCACTCATATATCAAAGCAAATTTTCCCATAAGAGATAATTGAGAGGCACTTCCAAAGTGGCTGCAAAAAGTGGCAGGGTAGGCAGTTGCTATGGGGCCGTGCAGGAGGGGGGCCCTGGGGGAGAAGGTAAGAGTGTGTGCTTCTGCTTAACCCCTTATGTACTGCAGTTTGTAAGTGACCCAGTGTTTGCTTACATGCTGCAACACAAAAAAGGGTTAACAAGCAGAAGACAAGAACACCTGCTGTGATAACCCCTTACCTCTATTCTGCAGCTATGCCATCAAGTAGGAAAATGAGCAGGGTTCACTGCAGAGATCAGGGGTTATCAGTGCACATGCAGTAAAGCAGATATAACCTTGTCTTCTGAACATTGGGTCACTTACACACTGCAGTACATAAGGGGTTAAGTAGAAGGTAGTCTGCTCTGGCACCTATATATTTAACCATAAGGGCTTCTAATGGGCCCTTCTAGGTAAAAACAGTGGACTGACAGAGCAAGCAGGCTGTCTGCTCTGCCAGTCACTCTTGTGGCTGCAGCCAGGATTTTGCCTTTGGCCACAAGAGATTTTATTTTTTGGCCACATCATGTACAGAGCATATTGGGTGAGTGGCCTGTCAGCTCAGACAGGCCGCTCTAAAGCTGAAGAGCACAGAACCCGGGGAGAAGCAGAGCGCAGGAGGAGCCCTGGACCATGGATAGGTAATGTATGCACTCTGCAAATCCTCAGCCACCAGCCGGGCACCGCTATTACATGTAGCGATGCGCGGTCGTTTCCCGACAATTATAGGTCCAAACTTATCGTTGTCATTGGCTGATCGTTGTGTTTATTACACGGAACGATAATCAGCCGGATAGGGCCGTTTCGGCCGATTATCGTTCTGTGTTATAGGGCCCTTGGTCATGCTCTTCCAACCAATGTCAGATATTTATAGCTATGTGACATGTTGTCCTGTTTTACTGGAAGATCCAATCCACACAGGGAAGATAATAAGTATGTATGTATGTGATCTGCAAGGATGGATTCAGAACTAGACTGGTTGAGAGAGTCTCCCACATGGATACAGGCATAACGGGGTAACTAAGCCAGCTCCGAGCCAGCATAGGTTTCACTGCGTACACACCCGTCAGGCTCTGGTGTGCACATGGATTTATACAGAGGCATTGCATCTCTACATAAAATATGCACAAGCCAAAAAGACAGAAATGGCTGCACATCGCACCCATGGTTGACACGAAAGCTTGTTCAGCTACATTTAAAAACCAACATTAGAAGTTAATATATAATTTGATCAAACCATATTGCCTCATGTACCAACGTGCAGGTTTCTGAGGTCTCAGGGAACTGCACGTTGGTACATGAGGCAATATGGTTTGATAAAATTATATACTAACTTCTGATTGTTTTTTAAATGTAGCTGGACAAGCTTTCGTGTCAACCATGGGTGCGATGTGCAGCCATTTCAGTCTTTTTGGCTTGTGCACCTCTACATAAATCCTGTGAGCCTCTGTGCTGTGGGGACATTTTTAAGCTAAAAAGGCTGAACTTAATAAACGTCCTCCTATATCTCTATACATCTACATGGTTCACCCCAGACCATTATGGAGGGGTTAACATAAAGGAATAGGCAGCTGGCAGGCGGCAGGGGAAGGGTTACGTGATCTGTGTTAGCCAATTACTATCCTACCTTCTTTGAGGGAAAATTGACTAAGGAGTGACCAAGGATAGACTGGTACCTGAGAGAAGGTACCATTCCATGGATACCGGCTTTTCCTAGGTGGAATAGTTAGGGCATTAGGTTTGAATGTAGGTATCTTGGGGTACGATGTTTTGTTGGTATGTGCACTCTTCCAGCTTACTCAGTTCTTTGCGGCGGCTCTATTCATTCCTATGGAGGTGACGGAGAGAGCCGAGTAAGTGCTTTTCCAGCTTACTCAGCTCTCTCTGGCACCTACTGTGCATTGGAACAAATAGAGCCGTGGGTCACATGCCCGTGATCTCTTGTTAATTTTTCTTGGAATACCCTTATAAGGTCTAAGCTTAGAAAAGCTGGACTTTATGTATTTATGGTCAATTAATAAATAAATAAAAATATTGATTGATTCAAACGTATAAAATATAGGTCGTGGCCTAAAAGTTTTATTCGTCAAGGTCTGGGTGTTGTGTTTTTATTTATAGTAAGAAGTATGCTTTATTCCTTCATTATATCTATATACACCTGCCAGACCACTTATTTTAGAGCAGAGTGGTGGCTGGTAACCTAGACAACAATATGTCAACAATGAGAGGGAAAGGGAGGTCGGCACTTTTTTTTCCATTGGGGACCAAACAATCTGACTTCCAGCCGCCAAATTTCCATAAAAGTGGATGTAGGCTTTAAAAGAGGCTTTTCCTTCATGAATGGCAAATCCAATCAGGTGTCAGATTGTTGCCTAACTATAACCAGCTGGAATCTCACTAAAATCTAAATAGATTATCTAAATTATATTCTACTCTCTTTTATTGATCCTTTTTTTTTTTGCATTTTACCATCACAAATCTGAGCTGACCTTATATGCTATTTCTGTGAAGTTAACCCCAGCTTCTTTTATGATGAAGTCCATGGTGAAAATTGGACATGAATGAGAGCGGACAGGGTGGTAAGTACAATTCTTCAAGGCATTGCTCCCCTCAATGTTACCCCTATAAGACAAAAATAGATCAGAAGGTCAAAGAGTTTCCATGCTCACAACTAACCCTTTAAATATAAAAGCAATAACTTAATGTATCTTTTTATCAGATAATTATCAGCTCCTTACAACATTGACTAAAGTTACAGACCCAAATCTTAAAGGGAAACTAACAGCAGGGTAGAAGACATATCTAGTGTTGAGCAGAGAGGCTGAACTGTTCAGGTTCGGCAATGTTCTCCAAGCCTGAGCACTCTGCATTTGACACCCTGTGACAGCAGAAATTGGATGCTGCGCTAGGAAGTCCTTGAATATATGGATAAAGGGGAGGGGACTCGGGAACAGGGCAGAGAACGTCCATTGTCTCTCCAGCATTACAAAAGCTGAAGAGGAGGGATGCTTAACCTTCTTTTGTCGTTGCCACCACTTACAAGCCACTCGGGGGGGGGGGGGCACTATCTGTTACATAGCATTCTCCATGCCCTGGTGACCTCAGCATGCTGCCATTGCCAGGTGTGGACACAGCTGTAATGTCACCTGACACATCACATTTTTTGTGTGAATCAGTGTTAGGACCAGTGTTAGGTATACTTTGGTGTCTGGTCACAGGGGGCATAATTACTACTGTATGATGAGGCTGAGGGGGCATTAATATTATGTGGAGGCACAGAGGGTATTATTACTATATGGGGGCACAGGACGCATTATCACTATTATCACACGAGATAAGTGACCTTACAGTAAGGAGACCTATGGCTTTATCACTGTTTTCCAGGCAGCCCTAGGGCGGCATCCATCTTCTCCAGGCTAAGGCCTTATTCATACGTCCCACAAAGTTGTCAGTGATTGCGGATCCGCAATTACGGATAAACTTATTGCCCATTGATTTCTGTTGGGCTATTCACACAGTCTTTTCTACTGCAGATTCGCAATTGCGATACGGATTACCAATAGAAGTCTATGGGAGTCCTGTTTTTTGCAGACATCACGGATGTCAAATCGAACTAGTTAAATTATTTTTTACCAGTTCAACATTTTTGCTGATACCGATGCAATTACGGACTGTATTTCACAGATCACAAAGTAAAAATAGCAGACCTTTATGCAGGCCAAGAAAATCACTGAAAATGTAAGTTTGCTCATCTCTAATTACTATACAGAGGCAAAGGAGGCATTATTAATGTATGGAGGCACAGGGTGCATTATTAATATACGGAGGCACAGGGGGCATTATTAATGTATGGAGGCACAGGGGGCATTATTAATATACGGAGGCACAGGAGGCATTATTAATGTATGGAGGCACAGGGTGCATTATTAATATACGGAGGCACAGGGGGCATTATTAATGTATGGAGGCACAGGGGGCATTATTAATGTATGGAGGCACAGGGGGCATTATTAATGTATGGAGGCACAGGGGGCATTATTAATGTATGGAGGCACAGGGGGCATTACTAATGTATGGAGGCACAGGGTGCATTATTAATATACGGAGACACAGGGGGCATTATTACTGTATGGAGGCACAGGGGGCATTATTACTGTATGGAGGCACAGGGGGCATTATTAATGTATGGAGGCACAGGGGGCATTACTAATGTATGGAGGCACAGGGTGCATTATTAATATACGGAGACACAGGGGGCATTATTACTGTATGGAGGCACAGGGGGCATTATTACTGTATGGAGGCACAGGGGGCATTATTAATGTATGGAGGCAAAGTGGGCACTATTAATGTATGGAGTTATTATTACCAAACGGGAAAAAGATGGACTTTTTAGTGTATGGAGGAATAGGGAGCATTATTACTACATGGGTGAGCACAAGAAGCTTTATTGTTATATCGGGCACAGGGGCCATTATTACTATATGAAACACAGGGGGAATTATTACTATATGGGGCACAGGAGGCATTATTACTGTATGGGGACATAGTACAGTGGGCATTACTAATGAATATTAGTGCTGCTGGGACAATATTTGTAAATGGGATCATAGTTGGGGCAATTGAAGGAATTATTTGGCCCTTGCATAGTGCTATTAGTAAGCACAGGACTTTTTAAATTAAGTACAGATATCATAGGTTTTTAGTTTGTCCACTATATCTATGGTGTAACTTTTGGCAAGTTCTGGCATGAGTTGAGTTAACTCTACTGTAGGTGCCTTGCAACTTCTCACTAAGCCCTGACAACTTTTCCGGAAAGTCGGCATAGGCAGCAATGTGAGCAAACAGCCTTCTCAATTCCCCCGAGTGTTTATGCAGTTAGTGGCAGTTATGTATACATGTGTATAATTGTACAAAAAAGGGCACTGTCACTGAAAAAAAAAAACAGATCCGCTTGTGACTACATATATCTACTTCAGCTTGCAGCTGTAGCCTATATATATATATATATATATCTATATATATATATATACATATAATTTCCATACTTATTGTGGAAAGCCTAGAATTTTACCAACAAGTAAGAGATTGTTGTCTGAAATTCCAATTAGGAGCCATCCTGACTAGTCTTCATAAATATTCCTACACGATGTAATGTGTTACGGTAAAAGGCTAAAGGCTATTTGTTTCTCCTGCATAGCTAATTCTAGCAGTAATCGGGAACACTTGAAGTCTCAAGTGATTTAACACTAAACGCATTGTCTAAAGCTCAACAACACAATTATTTTAAGCGTACATTAAGAACATTGGAATCACCTCTCTGAGCAATCTAAGCAGCCTGGACTTCATTTCTGCAGACTTTTTGGACAAGGTTTTGTGAGCTTGAAAACTATTGATTAAATTATCTTACTTGGAGAATCCGAACTGAGGGAAATGGATGTTGTTCTTGATGAGGATGGTGAAGCTTGGGACAAACTCATGCAATGACTCACTAGAAACAACGAGACAATGGGCATAAATGGAGGCAATGGATGGAAATGGGAAGAAAAGATAAAAAGACAACACAGAAATTACAAGTAATAGTCCTCTGAGAATAGCATATGTTTCCTGGATATTAGCATTATTTCTGAGCTCTCCTAAGGGAAAATGAGGCATTGTATTTCCTGGCACTGTGCAATTTATCTTAAGAGGGTGGAGCGTTATAAGATATAGAGAAAAGATACAATATAAATGAAATAAAGCGGTAAACTTTAAAAAAACGTTGTTAGCTTCCCTAATATAAGAGTTATACTTGTGGTGCTATTCATTCAAATCGCTAATGTATTCTCCCCCCAACATGGAGATTGACTTGAAGCACTAACAAAAGCACTTGGATGGATCTATTTGTGGAATTATACAACCTTGCACTTCTCCAGACCATGTAACCACCTAATATGTTTCTATGGTGCACGGGGTGCTGAGGATAGAGATAATGGGGGGGATTTAAATTAGGCCCGCACCCTTTTCTCTGGCCAAATAGATTCACGCCTCTTTAGTGAATGCGGCCGGCTGTGCGCCCGCGCGCATAAATCATTATAAATGAGGTGCAGGAGGAGGCCACGCCTCCTCCCCACCCATCTGTGCCCACAAGCCCCTCCTGCCTGCCCATTGGGCGAGCGGGGGATATAGAAGGCGTACACCAGGGAAAAGAGGCAAATTTGTGCCTTCTCCCTGGTGTATGCCCATGCCGTAAGTGTCATAAATGTCCCTTATTATTTTTACCTTGATCTTTAGTGTTGTTTTTGGGAGTTTTCTAGTTTAGTCGATATGCTAATGAGGTGATGTGGTGCACTGGGGGGTGGGGGGGGGAGGCCACCACCTTCAGTTCACCAATCTGCCCCTGGCCAGCCCATCCCTGTTTGTTTTTTTTGTAAATCAAAGTTTATTAAGAAGAGTTTTACTAATATGACAAAAAAGAAAAGGACAGTGCAAAAGGGACACAATCACCGCTGTAGCTGCATATAAACAATACAACATAAGGAGATGTCATGTTGCAAACTCTGAGGAAATCGCCATGTTGCCAAGTAAAGGAGACACACTGATGTATAACACAATAAAACATAGGTTACAGCCCATCCCTGTTAATGAATATTCATCCAGAATTGATGAGTGCCAAAGTGATGTCACTGCAGAGCGCTGTATCCCAGCCATAGGCTGTATCCCAGTTTTCCAGGCGGTCTTCCCGCTTTATCCACCCTCTCCACGGAGGTTTAAGACGGCGGGAATCATTGCCGAGAGTCCGGGTTCGTACGAACCCGAACCTTGGCAGGTTCGGACCATCCCTTACAGAATCCGCTGTTGGAGGTGAAACCTTCTTTTCTCTAGACATAGAGGATGCCCCCTTGTCATGGTTACAGGCCTAGATGTAAAAACATCACTAGATAGATCTCTGTATTGTCCACTCATATATTTGTCCACTGTAATCAGGACGTCTGTAAGACGTCTTTTTAATAAACTAAACATGCTCCATTGAAGTCAATAGGAAATTAGCCGGCAGTGCACACACTGTATAGAATAACAGCTCTAATTGATTACGACCATCAAAATAATAAACATGCTCATTAGTTACCACCTGATTTAGCGAAAAACAGGTGTTTTCCTTCTACCTGTTGCCACCTGTTGCCACTATCATATTCTCCATATTATTTTAACAAATCCAGTATGTGAGAATATACCCCAAAAGCCCATTTCATGTGATCAATGCAGCAGTGGCTAGGTCCATACATGGCTGAAAATCTCTAATGCCAAATGGCTAAGTGGACCTGCCATGTCACGTCCCAAGTGCCGTCTCAAGACCAGGAAGTGGCTGGATACCGGGACTGGAGCAGCAGTAAGCAGGCGACGGCGCAGGAGCCGGGGTGGTAAGTGTATGCTATCTTTTTTACTCACCCCCTCCCCGGATGTTTTGAAAAAAGGAGTACCAGACTATTTTCTCCTTTGGTCTAATTTTTTTTTTGGGACAAACATCATTAAATGTCAAATAATGGGCATTGTGTGCATAATAAATAATAGCTGTTATTTGCCGTTAAATGATGTCAGTCTAATAAAAACCATGCACACAACAGAACTATAGGAGCCCAAGCTCAGGGCAAATGCACAGACTATGGAAGCCACAGTCGTGTGCACTGGCCCATGGAATAGAATGGGTCCTATACCATCTGCAGTTGCAGATACAATACAGACCGTTTTCTACAGCTGCGTGATTGCGGCCTTACAGCTAAAACTTAGCTGTAAGACAACGTAATAATTGGGAGGTAAAAACAGTAACACTTAAAAGCAATACATTCTCATACATTGTAACATTACGTTAACAAACTGTAAGTCTCTATGAACATTCTGTTATGCGACACGTATGTATATATTATAAGACATGTTACCAACCTGGTCACAGCTTCTTCTTCCAGTGGACACCATGCAAAGATCTCACAGGTTTTAAGCGATCCCCGAGTAGCACTGACGCAGCGCCCGGTCTGCACTCCTATAGAAGAACAGGTTACCAATAAGCTTCCTTTGTATGTTCCCAAATTGTAATCTCACTACAATAGATAGTGATGATGTCTGCTGTGCGTAAAGACTTGTTAAATACCAAGGCCTAGATATGTCTTCACATTACATGTTGGAATGCCACAGTCCAAGGGGAAACCTTTTTTCCCCCTTATTTTGGACATATATTTTTCTTTCATTTTGTGGCATTAAACTAAAAGGATACATTGTATTTTTAAATTTTTTTAAACATCATAGGAACATTTTGACTGTTGAGGGTCTGATATTCCCGTTGATCAAAACATTTGACATGTCATGTTTTAGGCTCTGTTCACACACTGTAAAATAACGGGTGCTATTTTAATTTGAAGTGTAACTGTCATTTAAAATATTTAGCAAAAATCATTGGTACAAGGGATTTTGTAGAAATTCTGTAATAGATTTTATTAGGCAAAAAAAACCTTTCTGTACTCAAAAAGCTGTTTTGCAGCCCCCCACCCCCTTCCCCTCACTTCTTATCTATGCATTATCAGGCAAAGCGGTCTTCATTACAGAGGATCAAAGGGAAGATGGGTTTGCTATGTCCTTTATAACCTTATGGAGGAGCTGAGGGGGATGAGTAAGCAGGAAGAGCAGACAAGCAGCTGTATGGTTTGGAGACTAGACACATAAAAAGCTGGATTCACAGGTCAGAAAGCTCAGTGCTAGTCTAGAGACTTGGTGAGGTAAGATTGCAGTATGTTGTGCTGTGCAGGGCTGCCTTTTCTCCTCTCCATGCTAACTGATCCCCCTTAATCCCTCCCCTCTCCATAGACCATAATTGACACAGAAAACCTGCTTCTTCTAAAGTGAGGGGAGAAGGTAGGAAACAGCTTTTTCAGTAATGAAGGAAACTCTTTTGCTTAATAAAACCTATTACAGAGTTTCTTAAAATCACTTGTACTAGTGATACTTATTTATTTCTGCAAAGTGACATTTAAATGACAGTTATGCTTTAAAATAACGGTTGTTGTTTTCAGTCTTCAATTATTTCCATTTAAATATAAGGAAACAACAGCTGTTGGTTCACACAATGCATAAAATAACCGTCAAATAACCATCACTAAGCAAACAGCGGACACTTTTTTTAAAAAATCCGTCAGGGGGAAAATGATAAGGATCAACTCCTTACCTCTCCCCATGCCTGCAAATCGCCATGCCAGAAGGTCCGGGATCCCTGGGACATCACAACTTGGGGGAAAATGCCCGACCTGGCTGATGGACAGCCAACTCAGTCAATCAGTGACTGGAGCGGCGTCCCACCCCAGTCACTGACTGGATAAGCGGGCTGTCAATCTGCCGGGACAGGACGTTGGCTGAGAAGATGATCCCGGAGGCGATGGACAGACACAGGTATGGGTGAGTAGTAGTGGTTATTATGTTCCTCCCCTGACCCTGCCTCTTCCAAAAATAGTTGCAGCCCTGGACCTCTCCTTTAAAGTGTTCATCAACCAAGATAACTGACTTGCTTATCTTATTCTGCATTCTTTATGGCAATTACTTTTTTTTCTTCATCTTTACTGCTTTTGCTCAATGAAGATTTTTTTTTTATGTTCCTACGATTATTGCAACAAGAAAATATGAAGGTTTTTAACCATGTGAAGATTTTTATGTATCGATAATAAAGTTTTGCAAGTTTTAGGAGCTGTGGAATCACTCCTTTTTTCTGCTTATTGCACGGGTGACGGCACGAATAACCTTTTCCACGTGGCCCATCCGAGAGAACCACATATAGCCAAACATAAGACTGCTTAGGGGTGAGCTGATTATTCTTTGTTTCTGAGTAAACAGTGAATCTGAGGCATACAGCATTAACCCTTCCATTACTCTTCTCTTTTAAACTCCTTCATTACCCCAGACCAACAGGGATACAGTCATTAACCCTTCACTGCCCTAGACCACCAGGAATGCAGAACATACTCCCCTCCGCTAGATGCTACCCTGTTTTCTCAAAAACAAGACATCCTCCAAAAATAAGGCATAGGATTTACAGAATAGCTTAAAATAAGGCATCCCCCTTAAAATAAGGCATCCCCCTTAAAATATGGCATCTCCCTAAAGTAAGACCCCCGCCACCATGCTGCTTAGGGCGTGGGTTGTCTGGTTATGCTGGTTTGTGATGACTACTATACACTATATAATAAATGGGTTTTTTTTTTTTAATTTTTTGTTCAACAATAAGTGTGACTTATTCTTCAAGGAAAAATAAGGCATCCCCTGAAAATAAGACATCTTTGAGAGCAAAAATTAAAAGAGCATCTTTGAGAGCAAAAATTAATATAAGACACTGTCCATTTTGGGGAAAACGAGTATGTGGCCCTGCATATCTAACAGTGTTATATCTAATTATAAGTGTTCTGTACATTAATATATATTCATAGATGGAACAGAGCCCAGGTCTCTTACTACCCTACTTAACAAGGTTTAGCATTGGTAGTGATGAAGCAGAGACATGAACTAAGGTTTCATGGGGTAGGGGGCCCAAGCTGAACGTTTTCACTAGGGACCACTATCCCTTATCTACGTCCCTAGTGCAGCTCTATCTGCACTATAGTAAACCATGCCTGTAGTAGAGCATTAAGTAACTTACCATTGCCAAGCACATGCACCTCTCCATATTTGCAGTCTTCAGCCGAGACACACCGGGCATCAATCACACTCTTACTCTGAAAAGAAATGGTTAATTGATATTGACCAGAATTAGTTGGCATCGATCTGCATTGACTACATGAAAAGTACAAGAGGCAAATCTGCCCCTTGTATTCTAGTAACTAACAAGTCTCTCAATTGGAAAATTTGGTGAAATAACCCAGGCCCGCAAAAAACCAAAGCAGCATAGTATAGATTCCACAGATTGGGACATTGTCATGGTTTCACGAGGACCCTGTTGACACATACTCGATTACTATATTGGATTGGTATAAAAAATCCATTTTATTTATCAGTTACACATATATTACTAATAGGATGCAATGTCAAAAAGTTTAGAACTTCTTCACAAAAGTAAGCGGCTCAATGGACGATGGAACGCAGAGCTGATGCATAAAATCACATAGCGTGTGTGAATGTGGCCGTAGTTATAAATAGCAGACCCCATTCCTCTATAAAGAGGCTAACGTCCATATGGGAATATCTACAGGGACAATCCGTGCAGTTATTCACTACACCCATGAAGATTGACATTTCTAAACTCACAGAGACACATTCATAAAACCTTTCTTTTTGTTGATTGTTATGTTTTTTTGTGTGTAAATTGTGTAGTTATTTTTAGATGTCCCTCAATACAAATACAATGGACGTGTATGTGGCCTAAATACCGAGTACAACATTTTTGAGGTGTAAAACGCAAGGGCTCTGGCCACATGCAAATTGGGAGGGTTGGTGCAGAGGTAGAATTTTTTATTTTGCATTATTCGTTTTGCTATTTTTATGCTTTTTTTATGGTTTTTTTTTTTTTAACAAAATGTTGCCCAGGCATTGTAATTTCTATTACACCAAACCAAAATAAAAAAAAAACTGGCAAAACATATACTGCAGAACTAGTTACACCTGTATGAACAGGCTCCTTTATGGAATTTATTTCCACTCTCTCCTTCTTTTATGACTGGGGCCACCCTTATGACTCCTTCAGGTCCCGTCTATTCATTTCCTAGCTGCACAAGTACATTCATTAAATGAAACCAAATCATCCTCATCATCCTGAGCTTAAGCACTGACATTTTCATGGACAGTTTGAACTAGATGAGACACCTCCTGTAATCCATGGTATATATTCGCTGCCCATCCTGCATGACCTTCTTAGTTATTTGTTGCATGGCTCTATTGTAGGCAATATGGGATCTCTAAACAATATACAAGCTGGGGTCCTGGGTTCAAATCCAACCAAGGGCAACATCTGCAAAGAGTTTGTATGTTCTCTCCGTGTTTGTGTGGGTTTCCTCCGGGTACTCCGGTTTCCTCCCACACCCAAAACATACAGATAGGTGAATTTAGATGAGAAAGTGCTGCGGAATCTGTGTGCACTATAAGAATAAATAAATAAATTTAAAAAAATCATATATCCAGCAATGTAACCTGTGCTCTCACCTCAGGGCAGGTTCCCAGGGTCTGGAGTTTGGTGCTTTCGGTCCTGGTTATGATGGTGAATATGCTGCCACCCTGATACAGAAGGAAGGGATTGAGAAGGCTTTATCACTTGAAGTTTAGGATTTTCCTGACTCCATGCTTAGATGGATCATTATTTTCTATAACTTCACATTAATCATGAACATCTCCTCTTTCATTCGCTTGGTCATGCTCATAACTCCTTGCCGTCACTTCTTTCATCCCCTCCATCCATTATTATTATTATTCTACATCCGCTTATTATAAAGTTTCCGTCATCCAGCTACCTGTCATTCCCTAATACCCCACAGCCACAATCGCCATAACCATTGTACCCTTGTACCTTCACCCTGACAAGTACACAATAATTCATCCACATCTTTCTTGCACAGATGCCTTCCATAAGATTGGTTCTCTATTCATAGTATATAAACTTTCTTTAATGCTATCTGTTACATGTAAAGTATTAGACACACATTTGTGTATATCTGATGTATTCTTCGGAGCGATATAATATTTCCTGTCTGATCATACATGAAATATTCTCTTTTAATATAAATTAATATGTATAATTATTTCTATATTACTAAATCTAACATTGTAATGTCTTCCATTTCTCTCTACCCCTTACCTCTGGAGGCTTCACATACTCAGCAACATCCCAGATCTTCTTCGTTCCTCTAGGAGCGTTGGACATAGAGACCCCTTTGACCTTAGTGATGACTGCGCTCTCTGGACCGGTCTCCCGAGCCTGATAGCCTTTCTGGACCACAAACACATACCTGTCAATAAAGCAGAAGTGATCAGTAGACTTCTGGATCAGGAGATAGCGAGATGTTGTTGTAATGTATATATTGGCGCTATATATTTGCTGTGTGTGTTCTCATCATGGCCTCACCAGGCAAAATAAACAATGATCAGAACTTGCAGTAGTCTGTAGATGGTTCCGAGATGACGATTCTTGACCACAATTACTTTTGGGGTCTCGTACTCCCATAGTTGACCGAACCATGTCAGGGAGCGGGTTCGGCAGCCAGTCATCGGCCAATGTCCTGTCCACGGGCACAAATTGGCACGTGGTCTCAATAAACTCCTTTTTTGTAGCTGTAATGCCAGAATCTTCAAAGTATGCTGTGATAAATGAAAGTATAACATCCAGATCTGCAGAAATGTTGCTTGTGCATTGTCCTCTTGCTTCTCCTTAGAATGTATGCAAAGTACTGATGAGTACTGTTGTAGATGGAGGGGAGGGTAAATCCACAGAGCAGAGGGGGCACAGAAATCAATCTGATCAGTAATGTTTATACACCGGTGCCCTCTAGTGGTACACTTAGAGAATACATTGTCTCACTAGATAGCTTTTGTTTTCATAATTATTCAATCATTTGTTCTTTTTACAATAATCTTAATTGTGCAGTCCGGCAATGCTACAATAACAAAATAATTGTCATCATTTCACTGCTACTCATATTTATCAAAACGATCAAACTACTAACGAAAAATCGTTGGCATGTCATTGATCGCAAAATCATTGATAATCGTTCTCAAGTCTTTCAGTGTAAACACTCATCATGCACAGTATATAGATACAAACGCAATTATGAATATTACATTTCAATCGCATAAACGACTTTTCATAGTGATTTATTTTCTTGCCTAAATGCCAATCGTTTAAAAAAAAAAATCGCTTGTTCGCTAAGCGAGGGATTAAGCGATTTATCTGTGTGTGTAAAAGGACACTTGCACCCCCCACAATAGGACCTTGCAGCTACTCCTCACTGCTTCCCATGAAGCTTAAAGGGGTATTGTGCTCAAACATAACTTTTCATATGTTGCTGCCCATGGTGAGACTAACAATTCCTAGCATACTTGTTATTAAAGGGAATCTATCACTAGCTTTAGTCCACCTTAATTGAGGGCAACATAAACTAGTGACTAAATGCTGAACAGGTCGGTGTATTGCTTACATCATTTTGTTCAGCCGTTCTCCTAATATGCAGGAGCATAGGATTCTTGCCACACCCCTATCCCCGCCCTCCAGCTGCTGATTGAAAATTGACTGCGATATACACAGCATGGATAGAGTTTTCTGCTTCTCATGAATATCCAGGACTATTGGGATCATGAACATAATAGAGAGGACTACTCATTGGCCATGTTATACAGGAGGATATCTTTGGATCAGCTGCACAGAACAATGTAAGTGATTCATCATTCTGTTCAGCTTCTCTGTCACTAGTTTATGTTACCCTGAGATAGGACAGGATAAACCTGCTGAAAGAGTATCTTTAACCCCTTAAGGACGGGGCCCATTTTCGTTTTTGCTTTTTCGGTTTTTCCTCCTTGTGTTTAAAAGGCCATAGCACTTGCATTTTTCCACCTAGAAACCCATATGAGCCCTTATTTTTTGCGTCACTAATTGTACTTTGCAATGACAGGCTGAATTTTTGCATTTGCTACACTACGAAACCAGAAAAAAATTCAAAGTGTGGTGAAATTGAAAAAAAAAACGCATTTCTTTTATTTGGGGGAACTGTGTTTTTACGCCATTCGCCCTGGAGTAAAACTGACTTGTTATGCATGTTCCTCAAGTCGTTACGATTAAAACGATATATAACATGTATAACTTATATTGTATCTGATGGCCTATAAAAAATTCAAACCATTGTTAACAAATATACGTTAAAACCGCGCCATGATGTGTTCTTTCTATCGGTACCTTGATTGCGCATATACGACTTTTTGATCACATTTTATTACATTTTTTCTGGATTTGATGCGACCAAAAATGCGCCGTTTACCGTGCGAGATCAGGAATGTGATTAATTAATAGTTCGGGTGATTACGCACGCGGCGATACCAAAAATGTTTATTTAATTATTTATTTGTTTACTTTTATTTAAAACCTGGGAAAAGGGGGGTGATTCAGACTTTTATTAGGGGAGGGGGCTTTTTACTATAAACACTTTTTTTTTTTTTTTTTTTTTTTACACATATACTAGAAGCCCCCCTGGGGTTAGGGTTATTCCCCCTGGGGGACTTCTTGTATATATACTGTGATCTCTCATTGAGATCTTTGCTGTATAGATATACAGCATGAGATAGGCACTCGTTTACGTCCGGGCTGCTGCAGCCGGAAGTAAACGAGTGCCGAGTAGGGGACGGCGCCATCTTGGACGAGTCCTTGGCCGGTATCAGTAACGGAGATCGCTCCTCCGGATCTCACCAGAGAACGGTTGCCTCCGGTAATCGGAGGCACCTGTCAACGGTGATCAGACCTTGCCCGCTAATAGCAGCGGTCCCGGGCTACACGCGACACCTGGGACCACGGCGCTTCAAAGCGGGGTCGCCGCGCGGCCCCGCTTTGAAGTGCTAATGAGGACATATGACGTATGGGTACGTCATATGTCCTTAAGAGGTTAAAGGGGTTGTCCAGCAAAAATCTTTTTCTTTCAAATCAACTGGTGTCAGAAAGTTATATAGATTTGTAATTTACTTCTATTTTAAAATCTCAAGTCTTCTCATACTTATCAGCTGCCGTATGTCCTACAGGAAGGGGCGTTTTCTTTTCAGTCTGACACAGTGTTCTCTGCTGCCATCCCTGTCCGAGACAGGAACTGTCCAGAACAGGAAGGGTTTTCTATCGGGATTTGCTACTACTCTGGACAGTTCCTGTTTTGAACAGTGATGTCAGCAGAGAGCGATGTGTCAGACTGAAAAAAAAAACTATGTTTCCTACAGGACATACAGCAGCTGAAAAGTATGGCTAGACTTGAGATTTTTAAATAGAAGTAAATTACAAATCTATATAATGTTCTGAAACCAGTTGGTTTGAAAGAAAAAGATTTTCACTGGACAACCCCTTTAACTAGTCAGTCTCCTTACCCCAGTTCTCAGCTGCTGCTTTCTGCTGAGAACACAAAAACTGTATGTAAACAAGTCCTTAGCAGACTTCATATGCAGCTTTGTAACCTTTTGTAATGCTGGGAAGGTTAATCTGAGGTTAAGTTTCTGATGAAGTCACTGTGATTAACCCTCCCAGCATTACAAATAGGCTGCAGTTAGTTGCAGTTAAAGCCAGTCAAGGATTTATTTACAACAGCTGTCTCATAAGAGAGGAGAAGACAGAGAGGAAAGCTCACAAACAGTTTTTTGTTTTCTTAGCAGAAAGCAGCAGCTTAGAACTGGGGGAAGGAGACTGAATAGCTAATAACAAGTATGGAAGGAATTGTAAGTCTCACTATGGGCTGCAACATATGAAAAGTTATGTTTGAGTGGAATACCCTTTAGGGTACGTTCACACTTACCGGATCCGCAGCAGATTTTATTTAAATAACTGAACACAGCATCAAATCTGCACCATGAAATCTTCTGCAGATCTGCTGCAGATCCTGTAGGTGTGAACACACCCTTAATAAGATCTGCCATATATTTGGGCTTCCGGAATCCGAAGTTACTCATCTAGAACTCTCAGAACAATGAGGCTCCAGCCCCCATCGTAAGTTTTCTCTTCTCTAGGACATGATCACAGAATGCCACAACTAGCTGCTTCATTCATGTTACCAGTTGTCAGTATCAGCAGTCCTAGAATTAGAAAAATCCATGCTAAGCAGTATAAAGTTTTACTTGAATTAAATTTTTTTCTAAATTTTGTATATATATATATTTTTTTAAGACTTAATAAAAAATTGAAAATAGTAGATGCTTGGAATAGACAGCCACTTGAATCATAGTGCAACTCTAACATATCCTCCACCATCTAAGGACTGTGCCGTTGTATAATTGCTAGGTTAATGCCGCTGTAATATGATATAACAATAACATGCAGTCATCATATATTATCGACCAATTTCAATCTGATTTAATTATCCACGTTTTTATTAAGATGAGCTCATTCTTCTATAACTGTACATCTGTTTTCCATCTATAATGCAGTTACTGTCACTGTCATTTCATAGTATATGATTTAGCATGAATTGAGTGAATATTCTGTAAGATTTGCCAAGCCTTCTAATGAATTGTCCTCTATTTCATGCAGTCTTGTAAAATTCATACCGTTTCCAGGTGTTCCGATTTGCCGGAAAAATCTAGAATGAGACTCTGGACCTGGAATAGAACAACTTTTACGAGACTAATTGAATTAACAGCAGATTAATTTGATTCTGGTTTGGGAAGCCATAACTCCCTTTTATGCTGCGTTTACACGAAACGAAACGTAACGATTTTTTTTTCATAACGGTCAACGTTTAGACGGTAAGATATATCGTACCGAAATTCGCTTTGCGATCGTTTTGCGATCGCTTAAGCCTATCTCACACATTGGTTAAATCGGTGAACGACTGTTTACACTGAACGATCTGTGAATTTTTTGCGAACGACGAACGGCGATTTTAGAACATGTTGTAAGATCAAAATGAACGATTTCTCGTTCATCGTTTAATCGTTCGCAGTGTTTACACATACGATTATCATTCAAATTCGATCGTTATCGTGCAAATTCGCACGATAATCATCCGTGTAAACGCAGCATGATTTTGGTTTGGAAAGCCATAAGTCCCTTTTACACAGACAGACTATCCTGCAAAAAACATACTAAATCCTTCGAATTTAAGTTTTAATCTTCTGGTGTAAATGCGGCAACGATCAAACTACGGACAAAAATTTGTTCATGTGTAGGTGATCGCATTTTTTGAGCTGACCTCAAAATCATTGATAAAAGTCTTTCCGTGTAAACACTCATCATTCACAATATATAGATACAAACAAAATGATGAATATTCAATTACGATCATAATTACAATTGTAGTAACAACTTTTCATAGTGATTTATTGTTTAAAAGAAGAAAATGTCACTTGTCGTTCGTTAAACAAGTGATTAAGCAATTTATTTGTACGTGTAAAAGCTCAGCTCTACTTACCACCACCCAAAGATTAGTAGTAAAAGGTAGGTCAAATACATTATAATAATACTATAATGCAGGGGCGTACCTAGGAACCATGAGCCCCTTGAATCTTAGTGTCTAGGGGGTAGTGTATGTGAGCCACCCCACCCCCCCCGATGGCGCTCAGAGCGGCTCTCACAGACCACCCCTTGGCCCCGGGACGGTGCTCATAGACCCCTCGATGGAGCTTACAGGCCACTCCCTCCCCTGGGACGGCACTCAACTCTCTCAGGATGCTTTGAGCACTGTCCCAGTTGGGAGGGGTGGTCTGTAAAAGAACATAGTATATGCTCCGGCCAGGATCCCATACGGCGCCGCAAACAACTAACATGTCAGTTTTCTGCGGCTGCAATTCAGTGAATTGTGGCCGCAGAAAGCTCTGTCAGTTCACACAGTGAAGCGAGCGGCCCCGGCCGCAAGCTTTATTGTGTGCTATGAGGAGTTCTGATGCCGGCGTGCGCTGATGCACCCGCATCAGAACACTACGGCCGGATGATTTTTCCAGAGAACGGCCGGTCCTATACGCCGTGTTAACATGGTCTATGACTGTATCCATGTTTTTCAGGACTCCCTAGGGCGCATTCAACTTTTTCCATGATCGGACTCGAAGTTAATGGGAAAAAGCCTTATTTTGCAAAAAGGAAAAAAAAAAGCCGTAGACAAAAACAAAATGCTGTAAAACATTAAAGAAAAGGCTACAAAGAATAATAAATTCTTTGTAGTTTTTTGTATTTAATGTTTTAATATAAGACATGGGACAATGCATCTGGTTGCAGCGCTTTTGGATAACAAAAGACTAATTGGCGGACAAAATGTAAAAAAACTTTACGTTTTTTTCCATTCATCATCTATAACAATTGATTAAAATATTCAGTTTTGTTATGAGATATCTTACATTGATGTCAGGAACTTACCTCTCCCCGAGCTTGCAGTGAGCGGCAGGACCGGCCGTGGGACCCCGTCGGGTTCCGGGGGTTGACACGTCAGCCAGTCAGTGACTGGGGAGGAACGCCGCTCTAGTCACTGATTGGCTGACGGGCCGGTTCATCAGCCAGGACAGGCTTTTTCACCTGAGTCGTGACATCATCACAACTTGGGGGAAAACTGTGTTGGTGCACAGAGTTGCATGGAAGTCACCCCAGTCACCAGTCACTAGTGAACAAAGGTCCATTGTCTTTGAAGTACTAACTCATGCACATACGGTTTTCACTTAACAGCTTTAGCTTCACCATGGGATCTTTCAGTATTTATTTTTTTTTCACTTTATTCAGCAGAAAAGTTTTACACACTCGGTTTTACGTATTAAATCCTTCTCAGTCTCTGTATTTTCTTCATCCCCAGCTCATCCCTCCAGATTGGAACTAAAGGCTCCATTAAACTGTATTAGTAAGCAGCGCAGATTAAGCAGTCACACCAAGGGAAGCCTGGTGTTTTGTTTCATGTTTACTCCAAATATGATACATATATAGGCTGGGTCCACACTACGTAAGTTTCCGGCCGTAGCGCGTTCCGTGAATAAGCGGCCGGAAACTTACGTAGTTTGCGTACAATGTAATGTATACGATCTACGGCCGCACAGTTCACACTACGTACGAACTTACACCCGGAGCGTATGCGGCGCCGTAAAAAATGAACCAGACCATTATTTCGGGACGGAAATGCCGTAACTTACGCCCGTAGCGTTACATGCGGTCCCGTACGTAGTGGTGATTTCTTCATTTTGAAAGCTTTTTGTGCCGATCCAAAAGGTTCTGTGGGGTGTCCGGGGCTAGGCGAAGATTTACAAGTAAAAGACCGCTGTCAGATCGCTACGAAGAGCACTCAGGAAGCATAAGTACACTACGGGCGTAAGTTTGCGTTCCGTACGTATCCGGCCGAAACTTGCGTAAAGTCCCGGCCGGAGTTTCATACGTATATGTCCGGCCGCGGAAAATATGCGGCCGGACATATACGTAGTGTGAACATAGCCATACTGTATATAGTCCTGGTATTCATGTACTGTATATACTTGAGATATACATGTATACCTGATATTATGTCATGTGACCATCACAACACATATCCTCTGATATGACTCACTTCTGATTTTTTTCTACTTTCATATCAATAGTTTCCATGTAAATAATCTACATCTTTCATTACATCCTCATCCGTTTCCTGGTGACCTTTGTAACGTTTGCCGCGTTAGTGTACGGTGTCACTATGGACCATGGACTGCCACAGAGTATGTCTGCGTGTCAAGGGGGCAGAGGTTGAGGTTTCCACAGACATGTGACAATGTGAGTAAATAATAACATGTGCTGCCATAACCAGACATGTCAGGAAAACGGAGAAACTTTATTTAACTATATGATGGCCAGGACATGTTTTGTCATTGGAAATAAATCCTCTTCATTGTCATATGAGATCATTTTCTATCATGGCACCAAGACAGCTTTAGACATAAATTACCTCCACTAGACAGCACTTATAGGGTCTGAATAGATGTGGTGGTTAGTGATGAGAGAACTTACCTAATGCAAGTTTTTTGCAACCACGGCTGCAGGGGTGTAGCTAGGATTCACGGGGCCCAATAGCAAAAAATGTTAAGGGGCCCCCTCTCCTAAGCACAACACTAAGCACTATATATAATATATATATATATATATATATATATATATATACATACTTTACTGCTGGCGCACTGTGCACTGATAACCCTTGCCCTCTGCAAGGAGCTCTGCACATTTTCCTTTCCTACTTGATTGCCAGCTGGAGAACAGAGGTCAGGGGTTATCAGAGCAGTGAAGCAGAGAGCTTGTTAACTCTTTTTTTGTGTTGGAGCATGTAGGTAAACATTAGGTCACTTACCCACTGCAGTACATAAGGGGTTAAGCAGAAGGAAACACGCTCTTTCCTTCTCCCCCGGGCCCTTCTCCTGCATGGGCCCCATAGCAACTGCCTACCCTGCCTCTATGGTAGCTACGCCACTGCACGGCCGTTAATTTAATGAAATTGCCAATTACATTGATTGCAATGGAATCCCAGCTGGATTCCCCCCCCCCCCCCCCCCACACACACACACAGAGTTTTGTAGCAGTTTTTCTAAATCACAGCATGTTCATGGTATGGCTACTGAAAGACCATAGCAACGACCCTGTTTGCGTGTTGCAGGGGTTCAGATTGGACCCCTGACATGTCCGGCACCTTTAGGGTCACTCTCTTCATATAGAGGGTTAAAGTGACCCTGTAACCCCCTTTCTGTATGAGGACTTCTCTACACAGGTGTAAAGCCTAAATTCTGCAGTTTTTATGCCTTACTTTATAATAGATTTCTTGGTGCTCGGTCTAGTGAAGAATGCTTTTTACCAATGGTGGATTGTGCCACCTGGGCGGGGCTTCACGGCTGGAATGCCTTGTAGCCCTGCCCATCTCGCTGTCATAGGCCCCATCCTTACATGAGATTGTTGGTGTATAGGTCCCGATTATCTAGGGCAACCCATTCCAATGGCCACTGTGGTGACCCCTGGATGATGTTGTAGCGGTGGGACGGCCGGTCACTTGCTAGGTGGAAGTGTGACACCACTGCTTGTGGTGGATGGCCGAGATACAGCCAGACCTTAAGGGTATTGTCACATGATGCCAGTGATGGCACACCTGCTTTTAGGGTGTAAGGCCGATTGTGGTCGGTGTCCTGTCGGGTTGCTGCACAGTTCCTTGGGACAGTGTAGTCACAGGTGGTCAGAGCGGTGTAGTAACCCTCCCAAATACTGGTAGGACCCGCCACCCACAGAAAGGGGAAATGTCCCAAGGTTGCAGTAGAAGTGCTGTGCAGTTGGTAGTGAATAATCACAATAACGTTGACTGGGTTTACTCTTTGTAAATGTGTAGCAGGGAATACAACAAATCTTGAAATACACTTAATACAGTTCCAATAAATACATGAACATAGAACCACCAGATCTGTGTGATAAGTGCTGAGTAGGATGTAGTAGAGTTAATAAGGTTGTACTGAGGTAGTAGAGAGGAGAGTGCTGTGAGAGTCTCAACCCAAGTAGTAATGTGCTCTGCCGGGAGGTTGGATTGCATAGAAGAATACTTGTAGAAGAAGAAGAAGAAACAACCTGTGCCTGTGTTTTCACCTTTCCTATAGTCTTCACACCACCTTATGCCCATTAGCTTTGGCAGAACCGTACTAACGGGAGACACAGGGCCCAGACCCTGTTACCTGGGATGAGCGGAATTGTTAGGATTTCCTAAGTACACCCGGGCCGCGAGATGGAGTTCATAGACATTTAGTAACTTTGCTCCACCCGCATCAGTTCCTAGCTCTTTGGTTCTTTTATGGATACTGTCCTGCACTGTAGTTACTCCTAGTCCTCGGCGTGGGTTGAGGTTATTTGTTTGCTAGTCCTCTCTTGAAGGGTTAAGCAGTGCATCACACAGCGTGTGTGGTGCCCATGCGGGGTACTGACTAAGATTCACTTGTAGAGGGGACCTGGCAGAGGGCCAGGGCCCGGGTAGAACCACGGTGGAGAGCTGAGCTGCGTCCTTTCTCCACCAAAACTCAGCTGAGACTCCTCCTTTCCCCAAGGGACTAACTTCCTAACCAGCATGTAAAATGCGCTGTGGTTGGGTGGAAAGAGTGCAATAGAGAAGGAGAAAAGAAAGAGAGGATAGGACAGAAGAAAGGAGTAATGCTACTGGTTAACAGATTCTGGGACTTACACAAACAATAACCCTTTAAGACACTTCAGCTGTGCAGTTTCTAGACCTTAGTTATACAATACAGCAACATCTAGTGGTCATCTCCAGCAACACTGCAGCTGCAACAAGACCACAATCAAGTGCAGACTTTTACGAGGGGTCTGAAGAATAGCAACACCCACAGTGGGACACCACACCACAGAGGGGGCGGGACTTAGATACCAATGTGGGAGAGGCTAAGTGGCGCTGCGGGTGTGAAGTCCCACCCAGGTGGCTAAAACCACCAAGCATAAAAAGCATTTTTCATTGGACCAAGCACCAAGAAATCTATAATAAAGTAAGGTATGAAAACTACAGAATTAAGGCTTTACAGCTCTAAGGCTCTAAGGCTTTTCATACAGAAAGGGGGTGACAGTATCACTTTAAATTGTCGGGATTGGGCTGAACTCCATAGCCCACTGTATAGCCATCAACCACTGAGCCACCGTAAGAATGCTTATCAGCGCTTGTTAAGTTGTTAAAGTAAGCGGCTAATCCTGGATAACCTCTTTAAAGGGTGAACTCTGGCCAACACCCATTTTTTTTTTCACAATCGCCTGGGAGGGGAGGATAAAAACAATTACATCTACTTACCGCTCCTGCTCCAGCACTGCAGCTCACCTCCTGCTGCTCCGGTCACTGGTCACTAGCTTCTTGGGACTTGAGATGTGATGTGGGCATGCTCGTTCAGCCATTTAGGGGCTGTAGCAGGCAGACCTCAAGTCCTGTCACAGACAGGGATGAGGATAGAGACCGGCGACTGGAGCAGCAGGATGTGGGTGGCAGGGCTGGAGCAGGAGAGGTAAGTACAGTAGATGTAATTGTTTTCACCCATCCTCTCCCCGGCCAATGTAAAAAAAAAAGAAGGGGTCCAAACCAGAGTACTCCTTTAAGACTAATGTCAGAATAGACCACCACCACATATCTTCTGTGTGTTCAAGTAGTTATTCCAAAATAACCTGAAGACATTTATTATTCTCCACAAAACAGAACCCATTGAAGCCTTTGTTTATAACCATAGAGATAACACTTGAAAGCATAGAGATTACACTAACAGCGCAGAATGTGGATGCTGAGGTAGGTGTGACACCGAGGTCAGGAGGCGAGAATCACACATCACCTCATTCCTTCATCCTGCTATAAAAGTGCTACATAGTGCTTGCACCCTGATTCAACTGCAGCCAGCTTAATGGATACTACTGTACTACTGCTTAGTGACTGCTTAGAGTATAGCACAGTGTCTTCCTATGAGATGAGGTTTTGGTTACTTTCTTAATCCAGGATCTGAAGCAGCGCATCACATATGCATTGCTGGTAGATACAATACACATAGAAGCCTTTATAAGTTATAAGTATGTATTGGAGGACTTGTCAAGCTGTGGCAATGCTTTGTCTCTCAGCTTTATTCATTGTAAATGGGGAGAAGTCAAAGTCCAGGACTAGACGGAGCTGGATCATGCCTGGAACGTTATGGTGCGGAGTTGGGAGCACTGCAGAAAACTTCACCAGCTTAGGTGAGATGAATACACTAAAATATCACACAGATCACATACTGGATCAGATCCAACATCACTACAATTATATACACATGATTGCCAAAAAAAAATCTTGTTACCAGTTATCTTGTATGTAACGTATAAGGTTTTTATACTTTTGGTATTCAGTTAAACCTTAAATATTCCAAAACGTACCCTTACAGTATTCTCTTTTGTATTATTTTTTTTTTAGGTGTATTTGCTGGGGTGGATCGCTGTTGCAGAGAACATGACCACTGCTTTCCACAGATTCAATCCTTTGAATATTTGTATGGTATTCGAAATTACAGGTTTCACACCATCTCCCACTGTGACTGTGACCAGAGGTGAGAGTTGTATTTGATGATGCTTGGAAATCTTATTTTTTTTGTGTCTGGTTTGGAAAATTTTTGGAAAATGTAGCTTGCTGCAGAAGCAATCTTGCCATAGACCAGAAATCCTGTATCGTTCCAGCGGACTGTCTTCTATGGACAGACTAATGGACCACAAGAAAATTGTCCAGTACCCTATAGTATATTAGATAATGGACGGTCAGTCCAGGGATATGTTTTAAAGGGGACCCGGCTGCCAGGGTGAAGCCGCCCGACCCCCCGCTGAAACTTCTTATACTTACCTCTTCCTCGAAGTCCCGGTCTCAGACCTCGTCCCGCCGCCAAGAAATCCCCGTCGGAAGACGTGCGCGCACTCACCACAGATAAGTCCTACGCCCATAGAGAATGACTGGAGCAGTCATTCTCTATGGGCGTCGGACTCATCTCTGGAAAGTTAAAGGGGCTCCAGCAGGGGTCGGGCGGCCTTCACCCCGGTAGCTGGGGGGACAGGTCTCCTTTAAGATTTTAAAGGAGTAGTGTATATTCTATATTCTGTCATTATTAAAGTACTTCTTGGGTGAAATGTAAAGTGCAAATGACAATAACTTACAAATAAGATCTAAAACATTAGGGCTATGTGCACAACAGATCTAAACACTCTTGTGCCGATTTTACTCTGAATTTAAAGGGGTATTCCAGTGAAAGGTGGCTCTCTTCTGCCACCTCCATCCATGACAGGAACTGCCCAGAGCAGTAGTAAATCCCCATAGAAAACTGCTCCTTCTCAGAACAGTTCCGGACATGGACAGAGGTGGCAGCAGAGAGCACTGTTTCAGACTAGAAAGAACATGCCACTTCCTGCAGGACATACAGCAGCTGATAAGTACTGGAAGATTTTTAACTTGAAGTAGTTTACAAATCTGTATAACTTTCTGACACCAGTTGATTTGAAGACGATTTCTTTTCACCGGAGTACCCATTTAACTTTTTGTAGCACACTTTGTTATTGCACTGAAGGTTGATTAAAAAAAAATCTAGGGTGCGGTATTTCCACAGACAATTCTATCTGTGTTGATAGAATTTTCGGTGCAGATACCACACCATAGTTCTCTATGGATATAAACATAGAATAGTTGGAGAATTACTACATTAGATGTATATGGATTATTCTAATGCATGATGGGGGTCTCAGTGGTCTAACTCCCAAGATGGGCTAGTTATCCCCTATCCTGATAACTTTAAAGCATTACTGTCACTTAAAACTTTCAATACATCACACAGACAAAAGTTTTGATCAGTCAGGGTCTCATTGTTTATTGAGATGCGGCTGATACATCTAGCAATGCAGGCCTCCTTGACCACTCACAACTTTTCAAATGTCAAAGGTTTTAGTGATAGCAACACTTTAATCTTAGGATGGACACAAACAGTAACTGAGCCACTGGATTGCTGAGATATTAGTAGATTAATAGTCTTTTTTCTGCCAAGTGGCATCAGCAATCTATCAATCCACATGACATAATAAAATGCCTTCATTGCCGATGTCTATCTTGGTCTTCTTCTAATAACACTCTGTTATAACATGGTTTATTCTTTAGTCTTACCACCATCGCCCTCATGCCTTCATTCCCTCCCCAGGTTTAGGCGTTGTCTTCACACCCTTAATGACACAATTTCCACAATTATTGGCAGCGTGTTTTTTAACATCTTGGAAATGCCCTGCTTCAGCCTTAGAGCGGAGGAACAGTGTGTGGAGTGGCACTGGTGGGGAGGGTAAGTATGTCTCATTTTTTTGGCTCTTGATATGTATGGGTTCTTGACTTGCATGGGTCCTAAACCAAAGCAAATTTTCCCATAAGGAATAACTCATTTGCAGACAATTGGTTCCACACCCCCAAAATATTTTTTTTAAATCCTGAATAGCATGTAAAACAGATGAAACAAGCAACAAGAAACAGCTGAATATGTCATATTATCAGTTACTATACAGTATAGCAATCATGATGTGGCTAGAATAGAGAAGCAGGGCTGCTGTCAGAGGTCTGTGTGGTCACATGACAGCAATGGGGGGGGGGGATATTTAGCATGGACCAATCAGGAAGTGAGAATTACTGAGCTGTTCGGGAGGACAGTGGCTGAAACTTCTCTATACAGCAGTGTGAATGGCTGAGTATAAGTGCAGACACATTATAGCAGCAGTGTTTATAGCTGAGTGTGAGTGCAGGCACATTATAGCAGCAGTGTGTATAGCTAAGTGTGAATGCAGGCACATTATAGCAGCAGTGTGTATAGCTGAGTGTAAGTGCAGACACATTATAGCAGCAGTGTGTATAGCTGAGTGTGAGTGCAGGCACATTATAGCAGCAGTGTGTATAGCTGAGTATAAGTGCAGGCACATAATAGTAGCAGTGTGTATAGCTAAGTGTGAGTGCAGGCATTATAGCAGGAATGGAGAGGATGGGAAACACAAGGAATGACAGAGACTGCAGGGGGCATGAGGGAATAAGCATGGCAGATGTGGGCACATAAATGCAGCACTCTCTGTCTGGGGAGAAAGGTTATACAGCTATAAAGAAATTACCTCCCCAGTCCTGTCCCCTGATGTTAGCCCCAGCCTGAAGTGGATCTGCTATGATTTAGAAGGTGAGAGAGACTTCCTGGGTCAGAGTACAGGGCTGTAGACCCCGCTATGCAGACCATGCCCCTCCCCCACTCGCGCTCCCACCCAGTACAGGGAGCTCGTAAACCAAAGCAATGCTCTTAAACCAAGTTATAATTTTGAAAAACTGTGAGCTCTTCTTGCAAAAGGCTTTTAAACCAAGTTACTCTTAAACCAAGGTACATATATATATATATATATATATATATATATATATATTAATAATATATAGGGCCTTGTTCACACTACGTATGAACATGCCGATGTTACTAAAGATCATCTCGGCTGGTACTGCAGTACTGGCCAGATGATCTTCACTTCTGGTGAAATGGGATGTGAGCGCACACAATCATCCCAATTCACTGCTGCACAAAATGGAGCGTACGGCCAGAGCCATTGTGTGAACTGACGTGCGGCCGGATGGAGTCCGGGACGTTGCCTATACTATGTGTATACGCTCTGGCCAGGATTCCATTCATTCCAATACAACAAATGTTTTGTATAAATCACGGGCGTTGTTAAAAATTGCAACAACGGCGTGATTTATGCAAAACATATGTTGTATGAACATAGCTTAAGTCTGTATCATGTTGTAATGTACATTCTTGTATGTATTATTTTATTAGTTGTAAGAAAAATGGCACTGTACCAAAAGCCGAGCTTCACAATCCAGAGATCTTCAACTCCAGCAATCCAGAAAGAAGTCACACATCGGCCCCTATACTTCACAAAGATGGACAAAAAGTGGACTCCGGCTCACGTACACACAGTCTTCAATCGCTCCGCACATCGCAGGCAAACAATGCAAAGTCAATGAGAAGGAGGCTCAGGAAATTGCAGAGGGCACAAGCTAAAAGCAACAGTCATGCCGTCTTAAAAGAAAGTGATATGGCAGAGGTAAAATCTAGAAAACTGTATGTGAAAACCAAAGTGTTCTCAAATCACTAACAAGAAAAAGCTTCTTTTATCAAGTCAAAATGTTCAGGTAAAGAACCATTTATTAAAGTTAAAAAAACAACAACACATATTGGTACAGCCATGTAAATGGAAGAAAAGACACATTGCAAAAATAAGGCTAATAAAGAAAAGACTTGCTGGAGATTTATTCTAGAACGGGGCTGGTTCAGGAGCTGTATGAAAGCCTTGAGTTCTGAACACAGCAGCACTACATGGGATCCGGTGACCGGCATTACAGATGATGGAACATAGACGTGGCCCTGGGTACAGAACACTTGTACAACACTGGTTTATAACAATGACAGAACTATCATGTAGAGAAGCTGGATTCCTGCCACTACCACATAATCACATTGTATGCTATTCAATCTTTGTATTTATCATACAGTATTTTATTATATTAGGCATAAAGGAATACCACAATGCTCTCTGTGACTACTCTGCTATACACATATTTTTGGTAACAAACTTTTTTTTTTATCATGATGTCTTCACTATGGGTAACAAGTCCTTTAAGAGGTTTTCTGGCAAATAAAAAATATATTTTTTTTAACATTTTTCTGTAATATATACACAATGGGGGGAGATTTATCAAACATGGTGTAAAGTGAAACTGTCTCAGTTGCCCCTAGCAACCAATCAGGTTCCACCTTTCATTTTCCAAAGAGTCTCTGAGGAATAAAAGGTGGAATCTGATTGGTTGCTAGGGGCAACTGAGCCAGTTTCACTTTACACCATGTTTGATAAATTTTTCCCTATATATATAACTTTGTAATATAATTTTATTATAAAAAAGAATTTAAATATCAAGTCCCAGTCCTGACACAGGTAAAAAAAAATCTGCTTGCAGCCTTAGCTGTAAAAACATCTCCTGATATCTATTCTGATACATGTTAGCATCAGAAAAGACGTTACACTTGGGGGAAGCTGTCTGTGTCAGTAGCGCTGTAGGCGCAGCAGCCTGTAGCAAAGCAAGTTATCCCGGCTCGCTGCTACACTGTATAATGACTTCCTTTAATGTTAAAATGCATTAGACTAGACATCAGGGAAGGTTCAGTAAGCAGCGGTAGCAATAGGTAACTGTGCCAGGACAAGTGCTTGAGCAGCTCTGCAATTCCTGACACAGGCATCGGTGACAACAGAGGGACTGGGTCACCCCTTACTGCTTCTATTTAGTTTTTATTCACCAGAATATGTCTTTAAAGGGTTTTCAGATTTCTAATTCAGTCTAAAAATGAATATATCCTAGTACTGAATAAATTCCATGTTTTTAATACAGTACAGTACATTTATATAACCACTAAACCTAAATGTTACGTATCCTAATATTAAGTATAGTAACTAATAAATGTGTACACGTACATATGTTTAATACTCTGATTTTTATCAACTTCTGGCTACATTCACACACTGTATAAACAACGTCCATTCCACCTGAACGGCCATTGTTTAACAATACCTACAGCTGGAATTAATGATCATGATCATTGATTCTGGCCAAAGGTAGCATTAAACAATGGCTGTTTATACAGCATGTGAACATAGCCTAAAGAGGTTGTCTGGTGGTAAAAAATATTTGATATACCTGAGGGTGGTGGAAAAAAGATAAGTCATACTTACCTACCCTTAGCCCCCTACAGCTGCTGTGCTGATGCTCTAATTCCGGCTGATCACTGCTACTTCTTGGTTATCGGTGACATGTTGTCACTGCAGTAAGTGACAGCCCCCAACTGATGTGTTACCAGGAGCCAGTGGTGGGGACAGGGAGTATTATCATTTATTATGGCAGTTGTGGGGGATTGGGGACATATGAGTATTGCCTCTTTATTATTTTTACACCAGCTCCAAGCATATATAAAAATCTTTTTATCCCTGGACAATACATATTCATTGCACACTTCCTTTGCCGGCCTGTAATCCTATGTACACACTGGACAAGCCTGTCCTATCTCTAGCAGAACTGTCTGCTAACATGGAGAATGTGTTATTTCTCTCTCTCTATATATATATGTGTGTGTGTGTGCGTGATTGTCTTATTTCTTTATGGACAATGATGCGATTCGGTTTAGTGGTCCTTTAATATAGTGACACATCTTTGCTTCTCTTTATACTATGGGAACCAGTTGTAGTAAACCATACAATTCCCCCAATAGCCCCTGAGCAGCACTGAGGATATCACGTTTAATGTGATCATTCATGATTTAAAGCTAAATTTAAGTATGACAGTGGAGCCCCATGCCTTAGGCTGGGTTCACATGGCATTTTCAATGTGTGTTTCCCATGTATACGAAACATACCTGCGAAGAGTAAGCAAACGTATGCAAACACAACAAACTTTATGCATATGTCTCCTTTATGTATGTATTAAAGTGTACCTGTTGCAAAAAAAATTTAAGAAATCAAAAGGGGTTGTGATTGCAAGCAGTTTTGCAATATACTCGCTTTACTTTTATTTTATTTTTTTTTTACAAGTTATCTAAGTTTAAATCAATGTTATGCCTATGACAAAACTGTGGTCCATGCTGATTTTTAGGATTTTCTCTGTTCAAAAAAAGAGACCGAACACAGGAAGTCCCAGTCCTTTGCACGCTCACGCAAGAAAAGACAACTGTTCCTCATGCATCATGTATATTAACTAAGGCAATAAACTTAGACTTATTATATTATTAACTTTTGCTAATTATATTATTAGCTATGCAACAATTCAATCAGTATATTGTGACTGTGTGGTTACAGAGGTTTTGGTGCTGTGTAATAGGAGAGCTGACCATACAATGCGAGCACCCCCAGAATTCTCTGCTACTGAATAGGGATGCACAGCAACTGTACAAATGCACAGTGAAGTGAGACACCTAGTGGCTATATATATATATATATATATATATATATATATATATATATTTAATTTAAACATAGACAAAAGTAAAGAGTACATTGCAAAATTGCTTGGCATCACAACCTAAAGGTATACTGTTGGGGTAGGCGCCTCATGTGAGCACTGCAGCCTCCTCATTGATCACCATGCAACCCTCCATACATCTTGAAGACAATTGATATTACCACAAAACACGTTTAGGCTATGTTCACACACTGTCAAAATGATGTCCATTTTTACTAAACAATAGTCATAGATTATACATTCTAACATGCTGTTATTTTGACAAAGTGTGAACATGGCCTCAATGTTAATGTGAGTGTTTAATGGCTAAGAAATTTGCTTGGGGCACTGATAGTTAATAAGATGTGTACTGAACAGAAAAAAGAGCTGTATATGGTTATATTCCCACTACCTTTTTTCCTCTCTATTTTTGAGAAGAAATAAATGGCGTCCATCATTTCGCTGTTTGGCCTGTTTGCGCATTGTGCAATGACGGCTTTTGGAACATTATTCTAGTTTAGGTTACTAATATGCCTTTGAGTGTGTCTTTAATTGAAAACTCCATTGAATTTAATAGTAAAAATGATGAAAGGACAGTGAAAAAAAATGTGTGAACAACTAAAAAAATAGCGTCCAGTGTTTGCAAAAGACGTCCGAAAATAATTGCCATAATCATTATTTTGACATCCGCGCAGACAACGTCCGTTATTTAATACATTGTGTGCATTGGATGTCCGTCATTCCATAGAAAGCAATTAAATTGCGGCAATAACGGGCGTCTTTTTAAATAGAAAAAGTTGTTGCCTTTTTCTGTTTTTTGAACATTGTGTGAACATAGCCCATATCTATCTATCTCATGATCACCACCTCTAAATCTCAGTGCATATTTAATATAATATTTGAATATACGTTTTCTAATATGTAAATATATTATTACTTCTGCTAAATTCTATAAAGACATTTTAGTCTTAAAGTAAAACTCAGAATGTGAGAATGGCCTCTGGCTGTGAAGATTCCATAATTCACTGGAGGCAAAACATTGCAAACAATACAAACATGTGACACAGTCATAACAAGATCAACTCATAAGTGAGAATGGAAAAGCTGTCCACCTGATGTGCATGTACTTCACAGCAAAATCCCTAACTATGTGAGGTGCATACCACCGTGCAGCACAGAAAAGTACTTTGTGCATTCAAACATTCAGTGCTTAAACAACCCCGACCCCCCCCCCCCCCCCCCAAAAAAAAAAAAAAATATACCAATACAATACAGGCAGACAATACTGGAACCCAGGTCGCCTGCTTCCTTCTCTTAACAATGAGACATCAGGACACTTGTAGAACAATAGAACAGTGCAACAAAAGGGTAGCTGAGTGGGTATGGCACATCTAGTCAAATGGTCAGGGGGCCGTGGAGTACGGTCATTGGAAGTTTTCCCACTCAACTAAGATTTCTTTTCTAATACATGAAATGCGAAATAAAATACACAGATACATATCTTCATTTCTGCACTAACACCTTATAGAACATCTGTTTGAACAAAATTTACAGAATTCTATATCCCTTTATATAACAGTTCCATGTATATCCCCAACTAACTGCCTTCTCACATTGGACTTTGGTCGAATTGTATTTAGATTTTTCAGGGTTTTTTTCTGTGAACCTGAAAGTACGTGGCCACTTTATCAGTCCACTCTCAGATATATATATATATATATATATATATATATATATATATTTATTTTTTATTAATATTAGTAAAAGACTGGTGTACTTATGTACGATTACTATGTGTTTACAAACCTGATTTTAACTTGTCTATAGTGACACCTAGTGGTAATCTTTGGGTACTGCAATTACAGGGGTATTTCACAGTTTAGCTATAAAAATGTGAAAGTAGGACGAAGAGTCATTACATACAAAGTAGCAGTATTACACTAATTCTACCTCCTTAGGCTGGGTTCACACTATCTATATTTTAGTCAGTATTGTGGTCCTCATATTGCAACCAAAACCAGGAGTGGATTAAAAACACAGAAAGGCTCTGTTCACACAATGGTGAAATTGAGTGGATGGCCACCATATAACAGTAAATAACGGCCATTATTTCAATATAACAGCCGTTGTTTTAAAATAACAGCAAATATTTGCCATTAAATGGCAGCCATCCACTCAATTTCAACATTGTGTGAACAGATCCTTTCTGTGTTTTCAACCCACTCCTGGTTTTGGTTGCAATATGAGGACCACAATACTGACTGAAATATACGTAGTGTGAACCCAGCCTGAACATGTATACTAACCTTTTTTGTTATACTTTTGCTACCTATGTGCTCCTTTTTCAGCGTAGCAAGAATAAACATGGCTTTAGCAAAGGCCCATATGGGTAGCTGCAACTCCAATTTTGCATTGCTGCCATCATGCCTAACTCTCCTTCTCCACCAGTATTACACTGGCTGTTAAAGAGCAAGTTTCTTGTGCACTTCATACTGTGCTCCCCCACTGCGAAGCCCCTCACATTGGTTCCTACAGTAATTCCTATCATCTGCTGTTTCACAGACAAACAGCTCACCCTCCCGTTACTCCTAGTACTGCAACTAAGCATGTGAGACTGTAAACCTGAAGCTTAAGGGTGCCTTCACACCTACCGTATCGCAGTAGAAAATCCGCTGCAGATCCGCAGTGGATTTAACTAAATGAATGAACACAGCACTAAATCCGCACTTACAAATCTGCTGTGGATCCGCAGCGGATTTGACAGTGCGTATTTAATGCTGTGTTCATTCATTTAGTTAAATCTGCTGCGGATCCGCAGCGGATTTTCTACTGCGATACGGTAGGTGTGAAGGCACCCTAAAGGGGTACTCCAGCGAAAATCTTTTTCCCAATAATTGAAACACATTACAAAGTTATATAAATTTGTAATATGCTTCAATCACCTATCTGCCCTCATTCCCTATCTTTTCCCCCCTCAACCCCCCACCAGGAAGTGAAGTAAACTCATTCTTACCTAATGACTGTTGACCCCAGGCTGTTCTGTGGAAGCCATTTTGTGACAATGACATCATCAAGAGGGAGGCAGGTCTAAGCCCTGTTAGACTAGACTCCCTTTGTCAGATGACACAAGTTGCTCAGCTCTGATTGGCTGAACCAGCTATAAGCCATCTAACAGTTTTACAGAGTCAGTTTGACATCACAGGAGACAAAGTGCATTATGGGAAAGACCAAACCAGGAAGTAAAGAAAAAGTGAAGACACAAACTGGAGCTTCAGGGACCTGCTAACAGCGGAAAAACCAAATGGAGAGAGACTCCGGAGGGATGGTAAATGTAAAAACGTTATGATTTATTGATTTTTTTTTTGAACAGTGCCGGAGTACCCCTTTAACTACGGTCATTACCCTAGGCGGTAAGCTCTAAACATCACATTTTGGGCCAGTGAATGTTGAGGGATTATGTAGTAAACTGCTGAAAAACAATTATTATTTATCAAGGATTTTTAAAGAATTAATTCTTTTTACATTTTTAACATTTTTACAGTGCCAGCTGTAAGGGGAGATACAGCCCCTCTGTTGCCACCAATGGCTGAGTCTGGAACTGCAGGGCTGCTCATGCCCTGGTGTCAACGCAGCTAGATATTGCTTGCTTTGTTGTACGTAGCAAAACTCAGCCTCCCCTGATGTCTAATCTAATGTGTATAAGCGTTAAAATAGATAGCAGTCAGGGTAGCTGTATTGGTTACTTGCACCACAGCCGTGGCACAGTGTAGCAAAGTGAGCAGGGATACCTGTCAATCAACAATTGTTCTGCTAGAGGATGCAGTGCCAGCAGCACTGGTAACACCCAGCTTCCCCAACTGCTAACATGCATTAGAATAGACATTAGAGGAGTCTCAGTATGGATAGCACTGCATGCAGCACTGCTGGCGGTATCTAATTGTTCCAGGACCAGGGCTTGAGAAGCCCTGTAGTTCTCATAACAACTACTGGAGGCAGCAGAGGGCTGTGTTGCCCCTTACTGCTGCCACTTAGGGTCCTATTCCACGGGCCGAGCAGGGCCCGATCAACGATGTAAACGAGTGCCGCTCCTTTACTGGGCCTATTCCACGGCCCGATGATCGTTGAGCGAGGGCTGCAGGGACATCGTTACCGATGTCCTTGCAGCCCTTGCAGCAATGCATTACCTGTCAGTTCTTCTCCTCTGCTCTGTCTTCCTCCCCGGGTCCCGTGCGCTCTAGCTTCAGAATGACCTGTCAGCTGACAGGCCACTCAGCCAATCACAGGCCGCGGCGGTCCCGGCCTGTGATTGGCTGAGCGCTACATCAGCTGACAGGCCACTCTGCAGCTAGAACGTGCGGGACCCGGGGAGGAAGACAAAGCGGAGGAGAAGAACTGACAGGTAATGTATTGTGCTTCTCAAATCGTCGGTCGCCCGCCGTGCACCGCTATTCCACCACAGCGATGCGCGGTGGGGGAACGATGATTTTAGGTCTGGCCCTAAATGAACGATCAGCCGATGGCACGATCATCGGCTGATCGTTCTCTCTATTTCACCGTGTTCAGTGACTGCTCAAGATCGGGGCAGCACTTGGCCGCTAATTTCAACCCGCTCTTGTTAATGATCAGTGGGGCAACCAGTCTTAATGACATGTGGAAAGTTTTCTGAAATGACATTTACACTTTTCGAATGGAAACAATACAATAACCTGGAATACACCTTTAACACTTAGGGGAAGAATTATTTGCAGTCTGTTTTTTTTTTGTGTGCAAAATACGGATAAAGGAAAACAGATGCTTTTTGTGCATCCGTTTTTCCATTGACTTCCATTATAAAGAAAAAAAAAACAGATCAAAACGGATGTTTTTTTTTAATGGACACAAAAATTAGGTTGACTACGGTTTTATGTACGTAAAAAAAAAACTGGATCCATTTTTCTATAATGGAAGTCAATAGAAAAACTGATCAAAATGGATGCACACAAATGCATCCATTTTTTGCAAAAAACGGACTGCAAAAACACAGTGAGAACCCAGACTTAGATAGCAACGATTTGCTGCAGTCGCTCTGTGTTATAGAGGGGCTATCCCCCCGCAGCTCCCCACGACCTCCCCCACACTTACCTGCTCGATGTCAGTGTATGTAATAGCGCCGGCAGTGAACAGGGAACAAGGAGCAAGCAAGCGCTGGCCTAACAGGTCGGTGCTCGCTTGCTCCAGGAGATCGCCTTGTGTAATAGGGGCTTTAAAAGAACATTATGAATATTGGGGAAGATTTCTCAAACATGGTGTAAAGTGAAACTGGCTCAGTTGCCCCTAGCAACCAATCAAATCCCACTTTTCATTCCTCACAGATTCTTTGGAAAATGAAAGGTGGAATCTGATTGGTTGCTAGGGGCAACTAAGACAATTCTACTTTACACCAGTTTGCTAAATCTCAAATTTCAGCACAGATCATAGCAACACATCCGATATGCCATATGTCATAAAATATCTCTGCTTTACAAATGACCAAATATACTTTGACCCTTGTGCAAAAGATAACACCGCATCGTCTCTACATTGCTTTCTCTAGACTCTAACTTTGTTTCTGTGAGTCTGTATTTTGTTTAGGAGCAGGGACTGTCAAGCTGGGGTCTCTACTATGTGAATTAGGGGAGACAGGGGTCGCTCCTTTTGGACTAAAGCCTTGGCCCACAGCTGCTGGTCTCACAGATGGTACAGCAATGGTTTGGGACACCTGAGGACTGCGGACTCTATTACCTTGGGATTCGCGGGTAGTATCCCTAGATCGTGCCCTTTGAGGCCTCTCTTGTCTGGGGCTTTTGGCCCCACATGGGGATGGACTTCGACTCTTCTGACGAGAGGAACCGGGAATGATAAGATCGTGCAAACGTGAAAGTGCTGGGCTTCTGCTTCGTGGAGAGCGGGCATTCGCTGGACTGGGACTGCGGGATTTGGGCCGGAGGAGAACTTGAGTGCTGTTATCATCTTCGGAGCTGGAATCTGAGCTGTCAGAGGCCGAACCCGGTTCAGAACCTGGCAAAGAGATCTGGGGCAAAGAGGAAAGGTGAACAGAAAAACACTTAGGGGGACATTTATTAAGTCCGGCATTTTTTACGCCGGACTTATAAATGTCCCCGCATCTCTGGCGCTACCGAGATTTATGTAGAGGCGGACTGCCTCTACATAAATCCCGTGCGCGTCGGTGCGCACAGCCGAAAACCTACGCCAGCTGAAAGGTGGAGGAGGTTTTCGGCGTATCTTTGTGCGGAAAAAATGATAAATCGCGCGGACTCTGAGTCCGCGCCCCCCGTAACGCCCCCTCCACACCCCTCCCCGTACTCGGCGGAAAGTGCCGATATGTGAATATTTTATTTGCAAATCAGCCATTTGCGAATAAAAAAATACGCAAATCGGCACTTTCCGCCGAAAATCATCCGTACGCCGGATGATACATGTCGCCCTTAGAGAAGAGAAAATGGAAGCTGAAGTGTAAGAATATTAGTCCATATTAATGGCCAATCTCGATTAGAGATAAAAAGCAAGTACTCACCTGGAAAGGCTCCGTAACCCCGATCAAGGTGCTCATATTGTTACTGTAGTAGCCAAGAAGATATTCACCAGTGCCTTTAGGAAGGGATTCTTCAGTGAACATAACCTGTGTAAATATATAGATATACTAGTAGACAGCCCATGCCGGTACAGAGACTGTAATAGAAAATGCATCCAGTTAAAGAGAATCTGTGGCCTAGACACAGGTACAGACACTGAAACTTGTTGTTTCTTCTAATCTGTTCCTATTTTCTGATTGTCTTTTTTTTTTAATTTTATTTGCAGTACGTTATTACGGAGTCTTCCACCCAACTTGAGCTGTTTTCAGCAGCAATTAGTGACACACTTTACAGCAAGCCTCATGGACTTAGACACAATGAATATCTCCAGACACTACTCTTTGCATTGGGAGGCTGAGTTGTGAGCCAAAGCTATTGTGTGCCCCTATGTTATCTGAATACTAGTGTCACCTATCACTGCACTCCTGTCTGTGATGATAAGGAGGGCACTGTTGGGAAATGATCTCAACAGAACAGGAAGCCTCAGCTTGGGGTCCTTTTACCGGTTTTTGGTCAAATACGCATTAATTAGCCCATGTAAAAGAGCCAGGGATCAGCCAGTGAACGGGCAAATGCTTGTTCATCTGCTAATTGTATCTTTTGTGCCCATATAAATTATCATTGTCGCACTTCAGTTTGTCTAACCAGGGGGTGTGCAGCCGATAACAATGCATTTCAATGGCTACATAAATGATCCAGCTATCGCTTGTGCAGCCCAGCCGCACGATTAATCAGGCCCTGTGAAGGCACTTCAAACCGATTTGCTAATTTGCTAAGACTGGGTTCACACTTCCTTTTTTTTATCCATTTTTACAAAAAAAACGGATGGAAAACGGATGCATTTGTATGCACCATTTGTAATCTTTTTTTTTTTCCATTGACTTCAATTGTAAAAAAAAAAAAAAAACAGTTCAAAAAGGCATCAGTTTTTTTTTAAACGTACAAAAAATGTGGTGGACCAAGTTTTTGTGTACGTTAAAAAAAACGGATGCATTTTGATCTGTTTTTTCTTTTTTTTTTATAATGGAAGTCAATGGGGAAAACGGATTAAAGCAGATGCACACAAATGCCTCCGTTTTTTGCATACAAATGGATGAAAAAACGGATGAAAAAATGTAGTGTGCATCCAACTCTATCATGTGATTACATTTATTGCTGCACTACTACTAAATGTGTGAGCTAACAACCTGGTACTGGTATCTTGAACCTTCTGCTTCATCCTCTGTTTTCACCCACACATAAGATACATAATCTTTATGATGTCGAAACCCAACCTGAAAATAAGACAGGACAAGATGTAAAAGTGCTGGAGTTTATTAGATAGACTATTGAAACTATTCTACATCCCTCACCTTATAAAGTCCAATCCAGTCCCAAGAACTCTTCATGTAAATGGGAGACCAGCGGTAGGTGACACGGGCATCTGCAGGCACTATCCACTCATCACGCACCCAAATGTCTACCAGTGGGGCAACAAGGCAGGCAGAAAACTGAGACAATGGAAACAATTCTAAGCGTTATTAAAATAAAGTTTACTGTGTTGTTCTTTCAAGCTGAGAAAGCTGGATGACAACCACTATACCAGTATTACTATCATGCTTACCTAGTTATACCAGTATAACTATTGTACTTACCTATTCTCTGGTTGTGCTGCCGTCTTTTGCCTGTGTTCCCTGCTCAACACTGATGCTTCTGCCCCCGTCTCTTCAGTGACAGGCCGCTCAGCCAATCCCTAGCCATGACCTTGTCCCGTTTTGGCCAGTGATTGGCTGATCGGCCTGTCACTGAAGAGACTGGGCCAGAAGTGTCAGCAATGAGCGGGGAACACAGGCAAAAGGCTGCAGGTAAGTAGAAACTTGATTATTTTTTTTTATTTTAACAGCAAGAGCTGCACAGACAGGGCGAACCATATATATATATATATATATATATATATATATATATATACACACAGCCCCTGCTGCACAATAATCGAGCCGTGTGTAGGACCAGTAAGCGAGTGCCGATCTAGAAGATCTGCGGGGTCGGTAATATGGCTCTTAGGTTGGGTTCACACTGCATTCAGGCTCTACACTGTGATTATACGTTGGAATAATGGCAAAAGGCGAGTTGGCATATTCACTGCCGAACCGGCTGAGGGCTTTTCACTACTGGATTGTATATAGTCTACTAGTGACATAATTTTGTAAAAAAATAAAGGTACACATAAGGAAAATTAACCAAACATAGTCACTAGTTGAATACATACTGTACATTGGGTCCACTACAGTGAATGGGCCCATCGCAGTATATGGCTGGGTTCACACTACGTATATTTCAGTCAGTATTGTGGTCCTCATATTGCAACCAAAACCAGGAGTGGATTAAAAACACAGAAAGGCTCTGTTCACACAATGGTGAAATTGAGTGGATGGCCGCCATATAACTGTAAATAACTGCCATTATTTCAATATAACAGCCGTTGTTCTAAAATAACAGCAAATATTTGCCATTAAATGGCGGCCATCCACTCAATTTCAACATTCTGTGAACAGAGCCTTTCTGTGTTTTTAATCCACTCCTGGTTTTGGTTGCAATATAAAGACAACAATACTGACTAAAATATACGTAGTGTGAACGCAGCCCCCAGCAGCACACTAATCTGCCAACATCCCATAGAGCCCAAACCCAGTGAGAACCCATCATTACCTGTAGACAGGGCTTAGTGCTGAAAGCTGAGTAATGAACATCACTCAAGCAGGAGATGGAGGCACTTGAGCATCTCAGCCCCACCTCCAGGACACTCGTATATACCTAATAAAAATTATTTCAAATAGCATCTATGGAGCAAGTAGTAGGACATCTGTATGCCCACTCTACATTTCCTATTATCAGACAGTGTCAATAGCTCATATCATGAATATGAGCTGACAGAACCCCCTTTAATATGTCCCTGTCATTAAAAAAAAAATTAAAATTGCAAAGTTTTGATTAGTTTGAGTCTGGTTGATGACACCCCAATGATTGCAAGGTGAAGCGCTTAGCTGAGTGCTTCACTCCCTGGCTTGCCGCTCTCCTTGTCTTGCTGCAGGTGACAGACTCTATAATAAGTCTTTGGAGCTTGTCTCCCTTAGCACGATGGGGAGAGGAGCGAGCCGTGAAATGCTGAGCTTAGCCACGTGCTTTTCCTGGCTTATTCTTGCAATCAGTGGGGTCTGAGCACCAAGACTGCAACCAATTAAAACCTTTGTCATGTCTCTGTGACGTGTCAAAGGTTTTGATTTTTTTATGATAGAAGTGCTTTAAAGGATCACGTGTTGCGGTGTTCATATCAAAGTTTTCATCTATAGACATATATTACATATTTCAACATTGTCTCTTCATGATTTCTGGATAAGTTGTCTAGAAAAAAAATATATATTAGGTTTTCAACCATAATAGAATTATAAGTAGAAGGTCGCATTTTTATTGTCTGTAAAGCATTGTTTAGTGGGTAGGAGGAGCTGGTAAATGAAGCAACTAGCCTCGGCCCATCTACTCCATTAAGGGCTATTGTCTAATACTATATCTTACATGTTTACAACCACTTCCCCCTATGTCTCATAGATGTAAGAGGAAGTAGCAGTTACACAGAACTTCATCACAATGACTACTATAGTATGTGCCATAGAAGCCGTGTACTGATGAATTCAGCTATACAGGCCTAGAGATTCTATGAGAAGTGACCCAACTGGAGGGCTGCTTTGATTTTGAATAAAATAATGTTCCAACAGCCATTTTCTACAATGGTGGCCATTGCAACATGTTAACCACGGTCGTTGTTTGGTACTCAAAAAACGGTCGTTATTTTGTGTATCAGGTAACAACCGTAAAAAAAAATCGCTGTGTGAACATAGCCTTATACTGTACCTGTGTATGACTAATTCTAATACCCAGAACAGCCCGAACTCTACATGCAGTTCTACTGAACCAAATTTACACCGCCATATGGATCTATAAGGCTAAAAGTGTGATTCAGTAGAACTGCTGTCAGGGTGTTACATCCAGAATTGAAATGGTTAAACTAAAGTACAATCAGTCTGAATGATCTTTCTATCCAGTAATTTTTATCATGGTCTCTTATGCTGCGTTTACACGAAACGATAATTGGCCCGATCGTACGATTAACAATGTCGGAGTAACGGTCAGCGTTTAGACGGTACGATATGTCGTACGGAAATTCGTTCTGCGATCGCTTAAGCCTATCTCACACATTGGTTAAATCGGCGAACAACTGTTTACACGGAACGATCAGCGAATTTTTTGCGAACGACGATTTTGGAACATGTTGTAAGATCAAAATAAACGATTTCTCGTTCGTCGTTTGATCGTTCGCAGCATTTACACGTACGATTATCGTTCGAATTAGATTGTTATCGTGCGAATTCGCACGATAATCCTTCCGTGTAAACGCAACATTAACCCATCCTATAATGCAGACACCACCCAATGTGTTTCTTTATCTTTCCATTTAATAAAGTGGCAATGGTGATTAAAGAAAACAAGAAAAATAATTCATTGTACTTGACTTTTGCATAAAATGTGTATAAATTACTTTTAAGCTTTGCCCGATTTTTAGTTTTTCCCCAGGAAAAGCCTCTACTTCTAGCTCAAAAGCAGAGATGAGCGAATTTACAGTATTATGGAAGTTAAGCGCTTCATTAGCTCGGCAGTCTTTCAGCCGACTGCCTTTGTACTACGTGCTGCTCTGCTCCAGGTGCCAGGAGAAGCTGGATCCAGTCCTGGGAAACTGGGAGAAGTTTCCCAGGACTGGATCCAGCTTTTTCAGGCATCTGAAACAGAGCGGCATTGAGATCAAAGGCAGTGGGCTGTTAAGACTTCCGAGCTAATGAAGCGCTTCACTACTGTAAATTCGCTCATCTCTACTCACAAGAATTCTTCATAGTGGGTTGTGGGGTTGAAGATGACACAATGGTCCACATATATGCCTGAAGTGCCAAAATTTGGCACCATGTGCACCATAATCGTGCAATCTCACCTTTACAGAAAAAATAGCAGATACAGGTTTGTGGTCGCTCTCTGTATAATGCATATGGGATCCATAGCTGAGCAGCGTTACTGACAGACCTTCAGACATGCTGCTGCTTTTGTCTGACTGTGAAATTGGATTTTTCATTTTCCACAGAATTCGGTCAGTCCACGCAGGCTTCCTCTTTTTGGAACTGTATAATACATAAATTATTATTGAAATGATAAGTTCAGTGTTATAGCCAACAATGCAGATAATGCTACAATAGAGCTTTCACAAAGCCGCCAATGAATGATATTCCTATACACACTTGCTTACCTGGTGTCATAGGTGTTGGTCCCTACATCGTACTTATATGTGGGAGGGAAGGTCAGGGGCCCTTCCATAAAGCCTGACAATACAGGTTCACAGCATTTGGCCATGTTTAGCTGTAAGGAAAGATTAGTACTGAATTTAGCCAGTTTTACAGGTGTCTTTCTTTGCTAAGTTATTAGGCCTCCTTTTGATTCTTTTTTTTTTTTTTTTTTTAAATAGAAGAAAACAAGTATAGCATTGAACAAAAGAACCTACAACACAGCATTGGTCAAAAACAAGAGTATAAAAGTTAATGTCAACCCTTAAAGAAGCACTTTGTTGTTTATTTTGTATGTCCAGCAGTAAGGTGCCAGGTTTACGCAGTATTCTCCCATTCTGCTGCCATTTCCATCCTAGTGACTTAGGGTCCTATTACACTGAGCGATTTTTAACGATTACCGACCAACCATAAACGATCACAAACGAGATTGTTTATCGTTAACCTGAAATCGTTCACCATATTACACAGAACAATAATCGTTACTATAATCGTTTATTCCTTCTGATCCCAGAAAAACAATGAACAATGTGCTATTACACTAAACGATTAGTGAAAAAACACGGAACTTGAGCGAACGAACGTGGAATTACAGCGAACGATTAGCGAACAATAACGATAATTTTAGGTTTAGATCTAAATTAACGATCAACGACATACGAACGATTCTGTCCAATTCGGACGGCTATCACTCCATGGAATAGAGAGAACGATCAGCCGATGATCGTGCCATCGGCTGATCGTTCATTTAGGTTCAGGCCTAAAATCGTCGTTCGCCACCAGCGCATCGCTACGGTTGAATAGCGGTTCGTGGTGGCAATTGACGATTCCAGCAGAACCATACATTACCTGTCCGGGCCGCAGGTCTTCTTCTCCAGGTCCCGCGCGGCAGCATCGGCTTCAGAGCGGGGCTGTCTGAACTGACAGACCGCTAAACCAATCACTGTCCGGGACCGCCACAGCCAGTGATTGGCTGAGCGGTCTGTTAGTTCAGACAGCCCCGCTCCGAAGCTGCTGCGGCTCGCGGGACCGGGAGAAGAAGACCTGCAGCCCGGACAGGTAATGTATGAAGCAAGGGCTGCAAGGACATCGGTAACCATGTCGCTGCAGCCCTTGTTTCACGATCATCGGGGCCGTGGAATAGGCCCAGTAAACAAGCGCCGATCTAGCAGATCGGCGCTCGTTTACGTTGTTGCTCGTCCAGTGGAATAGGACCATTAGTCCCTGACTCTCTGTAATCCACAGTGCTTTGCTGTACACCAGAAGTCACATGTATCCCAATGAGACACTGATCGAGCCTCCTATAGAGATACAGGGGCACCAGTGACTTCTGGTCTACGGCAAAGATAAAAGCTGTAGATTAGGACCAGGTCACATGGGCAGTCATTGAGACGGGAAAGGCAGCGAAACAGGCAATTAGCCCAACTTTAAAGCTAGACCTGCTGCCATGACTAAGCGTGGGTTCACACATACCGGAGTCACAGTGGATTTAACCCTGTGAATTTGCAGCAAATTCTGCTGCGATTCTCTGCACACAGTTTGAATGGGTTTACCTACTTCCAGCAGATTTTTCATTCTGCTGCGAGTATGTAAACGCTATTCTCCTTAACCCACAGATGACAGATGAATACTTTACCCGTCCGTGCTCCGGCCTGCTTTTGGGGCCGGGAGCCACAGAAGCAGGCCGGAGCGTGGACGGGTAATGTAATAACCGGGCCATGACGGGTTAATGGGTGAGGCGTTAACATACTTGCAGCAGAATAAAAAATCTGCTGCGAGTATGTAAACCCATTCAAACTGACAGCACTGGGAATCCGCTGCGTTTCTGGTACGTGTGAATCCACCGTAAACATGGCACCTTAGTGCCTGGTATGCAAAAACTAAAACATCAACCAAAAACCTCAGATTTCATCAAAACAGATAGACAAACTTTGCGCTGATTACCTTCAGCTACCACTGTAGAGAGCTTAGGAGCTTACTGTACACATTAATACAATGCACTCAATATATAAAATGTAGTACATTGGTTAGTCCAATTTTAGACATTTATGGTATGTGGAAAACATGTATGAAAGGTAGGGGTCCAACCTCTAGGATCCACACCTAGATCCAGAATGTGAACAAGTGTTTTCACAATAAAATAAATAGTAGAAAACATGCACCACTACCTCTCTATTCATGCCCAGCCAGTTCTGAAGATAGATGCAGGTGGGATGGGCCATAAATGTATGTTTAAAGGGGTATTCCCACCTCAACTAATAAGAGTTGTACTTGTAGGACTTGTCAAGTAAAATATTTTTGCTAATACATTCACTTACAAAACATGACTCCTTCTCCTGCTCTTTTCCTCCTCTTGTTGACAGCTCATTGTCTAATTGTCTAGGTTACCGACCTCCACTGTGCTCTAAAAGCAGTGGTCTGGTGCTGGTATATACATTGCAATATCATATATATATATATCAGGAGAAGGAGACAAGTTTGCTAAAATAATGTATTTGCAAAAATATTTTCCTACAAGAATAACTATATTGAGATGAGAAAACCCCTTTAAGTTCCTAAACTCGAACTACAAGCAGCCAGAATGTTATCCACTGTATGGCAAGAGGATTTGGATCTCTGACAGAAAATTAAGCCCCTAACTACTACAAAGATATACTGAGGACTCATCATTGTTCTGAGTGATTTAATATGCCTGTACTGTTATGTGAAAAACCCTAATAAAAATGTTTAAAACCCCCCCAAAAAAGATATACTGAGAAATGTATCGGTACAGAATAGTGCTTGTAAAAACATATTACTTTTACATTTACTTTGCATATGTATAGTTTTTACTATATAACAATTCAAAGACACCTGAACAGCTGCCCAATGGAAAAAACTTTCATGATAAATATACTGCATGTTGTTAATGTAAGCTCATACATAACATTGTGATGTTAATGGTCATCTTTAGATTTGTGAAACAGGAAGGGACGCATGTATAGAGACAATAAAATTCCCAAGGCGCCAAAGAGACGCCAACTTATACCAAGGCGTATGGGCAGCGGACACATTCTCTTTAATAGCCTGCACATTGTCAGCTAGTAACTATAGGAGAGATTTATCAAACTGGTGTAAAGTAGAATTGTCTTAGTTGCCCCTAGCAACCAATCAGACTCTACTTTTTATCCCTCACAGATTCTTTGAAAAATGAAAGGTGGAATCTGATTGGTTGCTAGGGGCAACTGAGAAAATTCTACTTTACACCAGTTTGATAAATCTCCCCCTATGGGGAGGTGCTGGGGAAGGGGAGTATGAAAGAAGTAACATGCTCTCACCTCCCCGACTCCGGCGCTGGTATCCCACAGCTCCGGTCCCAGCCACTTCTGGTCTGAGTGGGGACCTGGGACGTGATGTGCCCCAGTCCAGAATTCTCCTTTAAGTGTTTTCATACAGGACTTTATATATCTGTATATAATCTGCAAAACTACTAATAAAGATTGTAAGATCTGGAGTGGTGTGCCAGTTACAGTTCTTATGACATTCGTTTTCTCTTTGGAGGTCGAAACCCTGAGTCCCTGCTGACTCTGAAATCGAGTGCCAGTGGTACTAAGTGATTTGCCCTTCTGGATATTTTTCAGAGGCCACAATGTTGGTGCTTTCCTTGCTCCACTGCTGCCTTGTTCACCCAAACTAGTGACTGGGGCAGTCAAGTTAGTTGATACCCATGAATTGTATACTGACAGCATATCCTATATGCCATCAATGTCTTAACAACTAATCATTGGAGCCACAGGCGGACATTTAGCTGACGAAAACTACTGGACGGTTTCCAAAAATGCTATGAAAGCATGTTATGGTGAAAAATAAGACAGCAGATACAGTCCCGAAGGAGGAATATCAACACGTCTTCCAGTCTCGGCCTTTGTTTTCCATTCAAGTGATTTATAAAGTACAAAGACTCCAGACTTCATACAACTCACTCACTTATCGAGGTCATTTCTAGAGAATACAACTCTGTTCACATAATGCTCCTCCATGTTTTCTCTGTAGCGTTTACCCATCAACGGCTTGTAGTAACTGTATAAATGAGGCGACTTAATGGGATCTAATGGGATAAGCGCAGCAGAAATTCCTGGATCATCTGAACTTTTCACACGTTACATCTTATGCTACGTTTACACGGCGCGATAATTTGCCCAATCGATCGTTTAACTATTTTGAAGCAACGATTTGTTTTTTATAACGATCAGCGTTTAGAGGAAATAAAAATCGCTAGAAAAATCGTTTGAAAATTCGGAAGAAAAATCGTTACTGCAATCCTTTTTAAGATCACTTAAAGGACAACTCAGACAAAAAATTTTTTAGCTTATTTAGCAAACATTACAAAGTTATATAACTTTGTAATGTGGTTAAATACCCGGTCTGGCCCCCTTCCCCCACTTTCGGACCCCCGACCCCCCGCCCGGAAGTTAAAGAATGTATACATTACCTATTACGATCGTCACGGTCCTCTTCTCCCGGGCGGCATCTGGTGACGACGACGTCAGAGCCGGGGGGCAGTCCGGGTCTTCTTCCTCCTCGGCGTCTTCATAGAGAGTGAATGGGACGGAAAAGGCTGCTGGTGCACATGCGCACCAGCAGCCTTTTCATTGGCTGGAGCGCATCACATGGCTTCCAGCTTGCTCAGCCCTGATTGGCTGAGGTTGCTGGAAGCCATGTGATGCGCTCCAGCCAATGAAAAGGCTGCCGGTGCGCAAGCGCACTGGCAGCCTTTTCCACCCCCAGGACCCGGAAGTCAGAGACATCGCTGGACGGTGGTGACGATGAGGCGGACGGCGGGCGAATGGAGTGGCGATAGTCATCGGAGGGATGGTGAGTATGGTGTCTGTGTGTGTCTGTGTTTTTTTTTGGGGGGTGGGTCCCGCCGGAGTTGTCCTTTAAGCCCATCTTTTACATAGGGTAAATCGGTGAAAGGCTGTTTACACAAAGCGATCTGCGAATTTTCAGCGAACGATGAACAACGATATAAGAACATGTTGAAAGATCAAAATGAACAATTTCTCGCTCGTCGTTTGATTGTTTGCTGTGTTTACACGGTATGATTATCGCTCAAATACGATCATTTATGCGAAAATTCGAAAGATAATCGTTTTGTGTAAACGCAGCATTATTCTTGCTGATACTGAGTAATCTTCTCTCACCTGATCTTTCTCCCAAAGAAGAGACAGCTTGTTGCCTTGGATAGCTGACTTCACAAAATACAGGTCCAGATCATCTATTCGGAAATTTAAGTCTCCAAACCAGAACACCAGGCTGAAATGATATGCAAAGGTAAGGTTATTGTGCCTAAAACTTTTACAACTTAAGGCGCTATTACGGCCGATAATCGCTTTGTGCAAATAGAAGGCAACGATCAGCCGACATGTTGACAGATGAACGACTTAGGTTGGGTTCACACTGCGTTTTTGCAGTCCGTTTTTTTTTGCAAAATACGGATGAAGAAAAACAGATGCTTTTGACTTCCATTATAAAAAAAAGGGATCAAAACAAATGTTTTTTCTTTTAACGGACACAAAAATTAGGTTGACTATGTTTTTGTGTACGTAAAAAAAACTGGATCCGTTTTTCTATAATGGAAGTCAATAGAAAAACTAATCAAAACGGATGCACACAAATGCATCCGTTTTTTGCAAAACATGGATGATAAAAACGCATTGCAAAAACGCAGTGAGAACCCAGACTTAGGGCCCTATTCCACAGTAAAGATAATCGGCCGGATCGGCCCCATTTGGCCCGATTTGGCCGATTATCGTTCGGTGAAATAGAGAGAACGATCAGCCGATGATCGTGTCATCGGCTGATCGTTCATTTAGGGCCAGACCTAAAATCATAGTTCCCCCACCGCGCATGGCTACGCCTGAATAGCGGTGCGCGGCGGGCGACCGCTGATTTGAGAAGAGACAGCAGCAGCATCATACATTACCTGCGCTGTCTTCATCCCCGGGTCCCGCGCGCTCTATCTTCTGAATGGCCGGTCAGCTGATGGAGCGCTCAGCCAATCACAGGCCGGGACCGCCGCGGCCAGTGATTGGCTGAATATGGCCTGTCAGCTGACCGGCCATTCAGAAGATAGAGCGCGGGGGGACCCGGGGAGGAGACGGAGCGGAGGACAAGCCCTGCAGCCAGGTAACTTATGATGCTGCAAGGGCTGCAAGGACATCGGTAACGATGTCCTTGCAGCCCTCGCTCAACGATCATCGGGCCGTGGAATAGGCCCAGTAAACGAGCGGCGATCTAGCAGATCGCCGCTCGTTTACATCGTTGATCGGGCCCTCCTCGGCCCGTGGAATAGGGCCCTTAGATTGCAACGATCTGCTGCCGTCGCTCTGTGTAGAGGGGCTATCCCCCGCAGCTCCCCACGGCACTTACCCACTCGCTGTCAGTGTATGTAATAGCGCTGGTAGTGAACTTGGAACGAGGAGCAAGCAAGTGCTGGCCTGACAGGCAGGGCTGTATGAACAGCTGCTGCTGCCCTAGGCACTAAACCTGAAGAAGCCCCCCTCTTCACGCACCTATTGGCAATACCAGACCTGACCAATACCACCATACCCCCAACCCCCCTGGAAAAGACACCAGATTTACTGGCAATTCTGAACGGGAGGAGGGAAACAAAAAAAATAAAAACAAAAAAATTTGTTTTTTTTTGTCTCCCTGCTCCCTGGTGCTGCCCCCCTGCAAGGTGCTGCTCTAGGCACCGGACCATGGGTGCCTAGTGGTAAATACGGCCCTGCTGACAGGTCGGTGCTCGCTTGCTCCAGGAGATCGCCCCGTGTATTAGGGGCTTTAGAAGAACATTATGAACATTGTGTACAGCAAACTGAAAGACCAACCTAAAACCATAGTGCTAAACCTATGAACAAACTCCTACATAACAAATACATTTTAATACATTTTTTAATAAAAAGTAAATTACAAAAATTACAAATCTAAATAACTTTCTGACACCAGTTCATTTGAGAGAAGAAAATGTTGCCAGAATTCCCCTTTAAGACAACTGAGTTGTCTTAAAACATTATGTTTTTGCCTAAAAAGTTGGGGTGCAGAAATATCTTACACCTACTTTCGGTCCCTTTTAAACAGAGTTACTCCCATTAGACTATGAATATGTATTTGCATACATTTGTATAACCCTGAAGGCCTTTTATTGTGCCCACGTGACCTCATTTTCATATGCTTGTTTCTAGCCCTTCTGATTTACATTCTGAAGCTACAAGTCTCCAAAGATGACATGTCATTGCAATAAACTAGAGAAGCACTATGATTTTACCCTTTTTACTCAGGCATCAAGTTCTGCTTTCCTCTTAAAACATTTTTCCAGGCATAATTTTTTTTTACATGTGTCTGGGGCACATCACACATAAAAAAAATAATTCATACTCACCTACCCTCATCCCTTGCAGCACACCAAGTAGAACAGTTTTTTTTCTAGATGCTGGGAACTACACAGACCCCATTATTGCCAATGGAGTCCATTAAGCACTGTAGCTTTCCATCATTTCAAAGAGTCTAGCATCACCATCATTTTTGTTGTTTTGAATCTGGCATAGGCCACAGAAAAAACATGGATTGTGGCCTCGTCCATGAAGTACACCTGATGGGTGGGTGACAGTGGAACAGCAAGACGGGGAGGGACGTGGCCTTTTCCGTGCCTCATATATCAAAATTTACGCCTGGAAACACTTCTTAGGGTCCATTTACACAAAAAGATTATCTGACAAATTAACTGTCAAAGATTTGAAGCCAAAGCCAGGAACAGACTATAAACAGAATGCGGTTCAGGGAAGAAACAGAGTGCTGCACCTCACACCTATGGCTGATACTAGTGCCGCTTGGCTAAATAAAAAACACATCAGAATTTTGTGTATGAATTGATCAAGCCATACTGCCCCATGTACCTCGTGCCGGTATCTGATACACATGGGTCCCTACACTAAGTCCACACCGTGCCAGTCAGTGGCCACCAACCCCGCAGGCGTGCACAGCCAGGGAACGGGGGCCATGGGACGGCCCTGCGACCCCCATGCCACAGGACCAGACCCAAAAACACCACACCAGAACCCGGCCAGCACCGCCGGCGGAGAAGGTCGCCCCCAAGCAGCACAAGTCTGGATAAGGTATTGCGCTCACCATAGCTGCAGCAAACAGAATGGGAAAAAAACAGGAGGGATTAAAACCATGTGCACTCAGGTGTCTCCTGCTAATTGCGGTCATGTGGGTCTCACCAGGAGGAGTGCAATACACGGAGAAAAGAGAGAAACAAAATGCGGTTCAGGGAAGAAACAGAGTGCTGCACCTCACACCTATGGCTGATACTAGTGCCGCTTGGCTAAATAAAAAACACATCAGAATTTAGATACCTTATCCAGACTTGTGCTGCTTGGGGGCGACCTTCTCCGCCGGCGGTGCTGGCCGGGTTCTGGTGTGGTGTTTTTGGGTCTGGTCCTGTGGCATGGGGGTCGCAGGGCCGTCCCATGGCCCCCGTTCCCTGGCTGTGCACGCCTGCGGGGTTGGTGGCCACTGACTGGCACGGTGTGGACTTAGTGTAGGGACCCATGTGTATCAGATACCGGCACGAGGTACATGGGGCAGTATGGCTTGATCAATTCATACACAAAATTCTGATGTGTTTTTTATTTAGCCAAGCGGCACTAGTATCAGCCATGGGTGTGATGTGCAGCACTTTGTTTCTTCCCTGAGACTATAAACAGAGATCAGGTCATAAAGAAAAGCTTGAGATTCCGCCTCTTTTTAAAATCCATTATTGGCTTTGGGTTCAAATCATTGGCAGATAATCTGTCAGATAATCTTTCTGTGTAAATGGACCCTTAGACAATCCTGCAGGTTGAATGATGGCAAGGCTTTATCTAAGACTGGTGTACATGTACACCAGTCTTCACAAATGTACCCCCCATAGTGTTACAAAGTGCTTAGTTTAAGAAGTACTGGGCATCTCCCATTTGGAGCCTGTCATGTAACAGATCTTTCACAGTATGGACAATGCAGTATGGAATCACTTTGGTGACAGATCTCTGTCTATTCATCCACCATGCAAAACAGGAGTCCGTGGAGCCTCGGTTGCGAGTCTCAAAACACAGGATAGCCAGATATCTCTAGCCTGTTGCCACGGGGTGCCTCCATGATAGGGAGAGCACCACACCACCCTGATAAATAGCCCCTTAAGTCCCACTTGGTTGCGAGTATTGGAATATAAATAGGGAAACACCAGGGTGGCCCCTTTTTGTCAATGTCTAACTCAAGGTGTGAGTATTGCGATCATGACAAGGGCTTGCCAAGGAAGGCTTCCATCCACAGACAGCCGTTTCAGGGTTTTTGCCCCTCGTCAGTGTGGAGTAGGATTCTGGCTAGTTGGGGCAATAGCAAATCGACCAACAAAACACAGTTATCACTGAACTCAAGTAGATCAGTGAAAAAATTCCAATGAAGTAATCAATCAAGAGTCTCCACTGATGCCCCCAAAAATTTTAATATAAAAAAAATAAAAAAAAATAAAAAATTTGGGGGGCATCAGTGGAGACTCTTGATTGATTACTTTGATTGATTGATTATTTAGGTTATTTGTTGTTGATTTAAAAAAAAAAGTCCAACATGTTTCCGAATTGTTCTGACTCCTTCCTCAGGTTTCCACAAACAGGTAAAGAGTTAGGGCCCTATTACACCATCAGATTATCTGACAGATTTTTTTGAGCCAAAGCCAGGAACAGAGACTATAAACAGAGAACAGGTAATAAAGGAAAGACTGAGATTTCTCCTCTTTTCAAATCCATTCCTGGCTTTGGCTTAAAAAAATCTGTCAGATAATCTGTTGGTGTAATAAGGGCCCTTAGTAAAGTAAAGTTAGCAAAGTGGAGAGAAGCTGGAGTGGAGCCAAAAAGTGAATACTTCTCCCGCAGCCTAGCAAAGCATACCATCATACCATACCAGCATATATGTGACTATACCCTTATGCTTCCTCTGATATACAACAGAGCTTCTGGGTAGGACATAGCTCTGTCTCTATTCCATGCTTCCTCAAGTTAGAGCAGCATGAACAGATTCCCTTTAAATATCATATACAGTTCTGTCTCTTGCTCTGCACTTAACCTCTACGACTAACTATAGTTCTTATTTTTTTATAGTGTTGTTTCTTCAGTTGTAGCAAAGAGCTGACTAAAATGAACCACAAAGAAGCATATCTGTTACTCAGAAGCAGTAGGCAGGGAAGGGCATCATTGAACTGGCTAATAATTAACTTGATATATGGCTTCTGTATTCTCCAGCTGCTCTTGTTAATACTGCACCCTAGGTGACTGCCTCACATGAATACCCCATTGTGGTGGCACAATAATGTGAAAATACATAGTGAAAATACATAGAGAAAGTGTGTGTTCCATGCCAAATCATTCAAACCAAGTTTAGACCAGAAACTTACTCATGGTCTAGGACGCCATTCGCCAGCGGACCCTGGAATTGTTGAAGTTGCAGAATACTTTCAAAATTGTCCACACGCTGGTCAGAATTTTCCATGTGAGCAGGCAGGTGACAGTTCAGAAAGCACACCATGTGTCCGAACAGGGATAACCGAATGCTGACGCCACCTTTGTTACCCTAAAGGGACAGTGAAAATGAGGCAGCAAATAATGGGCAAATAGCAGACACAGAAAAATACATTAATATGATTCATTCACACTTTCATATTACGGATCTTTACAAAGCCCATTCTTTTCAATGTAATATAAGGCTAATGTTAATCTATGGGTCTATTCATATGGCCTTGTGTAATACTCATGTATTTGAACAATGCAGCATACCCTATGTTCATCGATTTTGTGGATGGAAAACACCCAGTTAAGTCTATGGAAAGGGATTAAATTTCAGATGGATTTATATTTAATCCGTATTTTATCATTATGTCATAAACATTTCATCTACACTGCATCCATTTTTCTTACGTCATGTCCAGAAAAAATGAGGTAAAATATATCTAGTGATATACTCTAAAATGACTAAATATTATAAAACATGGAACTTTTATGGCAACACAGGATACACTACTGGTTCCAGCAATCAAACCACAGATATGGCAGGTAAGGGGTACAACACTGATACAAAAGGCTCCATTAGCATGGTGTCATCATCACTGCACCATTTGTTTTCAATCTAGACACCTATTATAGTGTGGTCGTTACTTGGTTTTTCCCTGATGATCCTCTGTTACTATTTTTTGGGGGTGAAACATGTCGGGGATTTACTGTTGTAATTTTGCAACATAAAGAATTTTTTGCAGCTTTTTTTTACAGATGCACAGGCCTCTTGCTGGGGTATGGAATAGTGTGGGAGAGTGGAAAAGGTAGAAAGGAGTAAGTTTATGAGAATATTAGGGTATTTATCCGAGTATTAAGTGCCTTACTTTTTTGTAGTATTAACAACATTACTTAAAGGGGTTGTCCAGCGAAAATCTTTTTCTTTCAAATCAACTGATATCAGAAAGTTATATAGATCTGTAATTTACTTCTATTAAAAATCTGAAGTCTTCCCATACTTATTAGCTACTGTATGTCCTGCAGAAAATGTTGTTTTATTTTCAGTCTGACACAGTGCTCTCTGCTGCCATCTCTGGCCGAGACAGGAACTCTGTCTCTGTTTTATATGAATCCCTATAGAAAACCTCTCCTGCTCTGGACAGTTCCTATCTCGGCCAGAGGTGGCAGCAGAGAGCACTGTGTCAGATTGAAAATTAAAAAAAACACTTCCTGCATGAGATTTAGTAGCTGATAACTATGGGAAGACTTGAGATTTTTTTAATAAAAGTAAATTACACATCTATATAACTTTCTGACACTAGTTGATTTGAAAGAAAAAGATTTTCACTGGACAACCCCTTTAACTCCTATCCAGGTCTCCATATATCAGGAGCACCAGGAATATAGATGAAATAGAGGTCCTGCAAAATGCAATAACCCATCCGTCTGTGGTCATTGCTTTTATATCAGTGGTGTACTGATACTGGCATATCTGTGGTTTGATTGCTGGCACCAGTAGTGTATCCTGTGCCGCTGTAATGGTTGGTTTTAAGCTTTATAATATTTATTGATTTTAGAGCATATCAATAAAAGGTATTTTTAACCCATTTTTTTTCTGGACATGCTGTGATATTTATAGTGATAGCAACTGCAGCTGGATGGTAATTGCAAGTGCAGTGAGTTTAATAGCTGCCTTACATGACTCAAGACAGCCCACCAGTATTACTGATCTGTGCTGCTAATGCAAAACTGATGACACACTGATGCAATCTCATCGATATGACAACCTTCACACAGCAGCATTTGGGTTTGAAGCCGAAAAAAGAGAAAACATCGAAAAGTATTAGGCTACGGCTACAGAGTGACTATGGCCAAGATCGCGAATAGTCACAAGAAATCAATCCCAAACAGCAGCTACTTGTCGATGTGTAACCCTAGCCTAAGGGCCCTATTACATGGAGTGATAATCTGCCAAATCAGGCAATCACCAGCCAATGAAAACGATCATCAGCTAGCTTAAAGCAAATGTACCATCAGGTACATCGCTTTAAGATTTTTACATCAATAGACTAGTCCTTTTTTTGAACCATAAGAGAAACCATAAGTTTTTTTTTTAACTGTGGCCCAGTTCCTGCGCACAGCGCCAGTCTATTCCTGGGCACTGACCCGGCCTGAAGCACTGGAGGCAGGCCCGACTGTCCCAGTGTGATGATTGGCCCTCCATTATAATCAATGGAGCAGCGTCACAGATGGTAGGCGGTTTCATCACACTGGGGGTGGGCGGCCCTGCCTCCAGTGCTTCAGAGAGGTGCTGTGCACTGGAATCAGGTACGGTTCAAAAAAAGGACAGCGGCACTGACATCCCTGCCAGCATCAATCTATTGATGTAAAAATCTTAAAGCGATGTGCCTGATGTCCATTCACTTTAAAAATAATCGTCCGCCGGCTGCACATCACTACGTGTAGTAGTGATGTCCGTCAGATGGCTGAAGGATGTGAAAGGAAAATAATAAACTTTATTCTTACCTGTCCAGGCTGTCCCGGTGTCCTTAAAGTTTCTGCCGGCTCCCCGCAGCCACCGCTCGCCACTGGCTTTGGCACCATCCAGTGATTGGCTGCATGGCCTGTCACTTCAGAGACCGGCTTAGAAGTGCGAGCGGCTGCTGTGGGTAGCGAGGAGAAGCCAGAGGACAAAGGGAGTGTGGAAAGGTATAGAGTATAGAGAGTGTGGTAAAGTATAAAGTTTATTATTTTACACTTAATGCAAGGGCTGCACGAACATCACTAGAAATAAATATATATATATATATATATCCCGTATTCCACGGCCCGAATCTGAGGTGTCAGCGCTCGTTTGCTTCTCGTTCCCCGCTAGCTGCCGCCGCTATTGCACTCGTCAGCACTGAGCGGGTGAGTGCGGGAGGGGCCACAGGGAGGTACGGGGGGCTGCCCGGGTGATTGCTGATCGGCCGGGCAGCCTATAGGATATAGCGGCGGTCTGTTGCCGCCGCTCCTATTCTACGGAGCACCGGCAGTAAATCGCTGCTATATAAGTCGTTTGTTTTTCAACATGTTGAAAGACAAACGACTTCAACGATCAGCCAACATGAACGATGTTGGCTGATCATTGCCTCGTATTCCACTGGAATACGGACGATAATCGTTCCGTGGAATAGGGCCTTCAGACTGTAAAAGTTATTTGTTACTGTTATACATGAAGTAACTTTAACAAGTGACTTCTGCAGTCTAAAAGTTCAATGTATTGCGTACAATTCTATACATTTGTTTGGGTGGTATAACAGTCTCTTTTTTGGAGTGAACACACATAAAAAATTGCAGCATGCTAAATCCCATTTTTACATCGATCCACATCTCCTTATAACTTGCAGTACACAGCGCAAATCACAGACATCGATACTGCTTTACACCATGAGGTACATGAGGGCTAAATGCCTATTTATACTGACCCAGTAACCCCCTAGGCCAGTTCTGGTGCAGTCTGTCTGTACATCACGTAAATAGGGCAGGTGGAAATACTTTGCAAAGACCAACAAAAGGCAACCCTGCATTCGGACAGAACTAACCTGACAAAAAAAAAAACAACACATAAGGCAAAGTTTGTAATAGAAAGCAAAGCATATTATTCAATATGGTGAGTATTCATTATAGCCCTACCTTCCCTTGACATGTAACACCTATTTTGAAAGTCTTGTGATAGATAGATAGATAGATAGATAGATAGATAGATAGATAGATAGATAGATAGATAGATAGAGAATTGGAGTGGTGTTTTATCGTAGTGCTTAATAAAGGCGTGTTTTGATTTATAAGCCGAAACGCGTTGCCACATTAAACTCATCTTGTTTTGACATGGCCAGTTACTCTAACGTTGATTGCTGCTACCCTACTGGAGCTTTTTTCATGCAGTTTTGAGCATATCCCTCATTGCATCTGTGCTTTCCTTACTGAGTTGATCAATTCCGCTGGTCCATAGCGGACGCTTGCTGTTCCTGTGATATACACTCCGACTTGGTCTGGTAGTGGTGTCATTGCAAAAAAACATGTATATACTGTATGTATCTATCTACATAGATACATAAAAGAAAGAGATAAAAGAACAGTGTCTCCTCTCTCCTACACTACTAAGAAGAGACTGTTGTTTCCCTGCCCTTGGCCAGGTGATTACAGTGTGATATCAGTGGTGAGCGTGGTTACAGATTATCTGGCAACAGAAGAGATAGAGTTCATGTGACCTCTGTCTCATAAAGGAGGGGGAGTAGAGAGGAGTGGAGACAGAGTGGACCAGGAAGTGCGGATTTTTTGCAGCTTCAAGGTGTGAATCAGGATATGCTGCAGACAAACAGACCAATTCATGTAATAGAAACCTATTACAAACAAGCTTAGAATATAGCAGGGGATTGAACAGGGGAGTTAAATCTTTCTTAACCGTAGTTCCCCATTAATGTTGTAGATATTTTGATGTGTGATACAAGACATCTCTCTCTTTTGCTCTCTTTCTCTATATATATGTTAGTTTATGAATTAATGATTAGTTTACATTATAGATGCATGCCACATGCACAAGACAGACATCTAAGACATCTAAGACATGTATATGAGAGAAGCCAGACTGTGATCCACATGCTCTCCTGCTCCAGATCTCACCAGCACATAGCTGAAAGGGCTCAGGACATCCATGAACATTTCACTCCACTGATCTGAAAACAGGGCATCCTTTAAACGCTTATTGATCATAGAATTGACCTCCTGTAACCTGTAGAGACATGGTATGATCAGGCTGATAGCTCAAAAGGTGGCCATACACCTTTAATAACAGATGGCCAAATATTCATTCGACCGACAGTTATCTCTCCCTTCTTCTCCTGTACTCCTTCTCCCGAAGGTTTGCAACAAAAGGTCCCTGTATTCTCTATGGGAAAGGGAGGTGTAAGCTGCAGCCAGACAGCTCTGGCAGAGGCTTATCTATCTGAGAACAAAAGAAGTCAGTGAAATTCCATCATGCCTAGTCTTGGGAGAGCCCCATACACTTTATACTGATGGCAGTGCAGCCAACATAAGTGTAAAGTGTATAGGGACCTTACCAGGGACAACAGAGCTGCTTATGCAGGGAAAGAGATATTGTCTTACCCAATAACAAACATATCAGTCTTGCCATCTCCAGCATTAAGGCAAAGAAGACCCGTAAGATCTGAAGGTGGCACAGAACAGCCGACATTCCATGTTATAATATATATCCTGCAGAGAAAAAACATTGCATACAGCAGTAAGGGTAAACATTAATCTATCACAATCTATACATTATCCGCACAGGGAAAAAAAATACCATTATTCACCATTATTGTATCTAATGCAGCATGTTGATCTTTTGTGGTAGTTGTGGATGAGGCTCTTTATTTTCTCAGATGGTAAAGCCGCCCATTCTTCTTGGCAAAAAGCCTCCAGTTCCTGTAAATTCCTGGGCTGTCTTGCATGAACTGCGTGCTTGAGATCTCCCCAGAGTTGATCTTGAGGTCAGGAGACGGAGATGGCAACTCCAGAACCTTCACTTTGTTCTGGTATCCAAGGAAGTCAGCAGTTTTTCAAACTGTGATTAACATATGGAAAATTAGGGGTTCTGTAAAAACCAAACTACAGTCAGGTAGACAAAAATTTTGGCCACAACTGCCAGGAAAATTCTTTGGGGTGCAAAGAAAAACCGACAAATAACATCAGTTGAAATACATGACTCTCTGGAAACTAGCTGTATGGCTGGTTCAAGATGCTCAATAAGGAGGCACTTGAAGAAAAATTGGCTGCATGGTCCAGTTGCCAGATGAAAGCCATTACTGTGAAAATGTCACCAAATTTCTTACCTACAATACACCAAACAGCACAGAGACAAGCTTCAAAACCTCCGGAACAAGGTCATTTGTAGTGATCAGACTAAAATTGAACTCTTTGGCCACAACCATTTGGAGAGTTGTCAACAAGGCCTATGATGAAAGGAACACCATTCCTACTGTAAAGCACGGAGGTGGATCCTAGTTGTTTTGGGGATGTGTGAGCTACAGGATACTTGGTCAAAGTTGAAGAAAAGATGAATAAGCACATTATCCGCAAATACTGGAAGCAAATTTGCACTAATCAGCCCAGAAGCTGCGCATAGGACGTACTTGGATGTTCCAGCATGACAACGATCCAAAACATAAGGCCAAGTCGACCTGTCATTGGCTGCAGCAGAACAAAGTGAATGTTCTGTATTGGCCATCTAAGTCTCCTAACCTCAATATCTTTGAGCCACTCTGGGGAGATCTCGAGCACGCAGTTCATGCAAGACAGCCCAGGAATTTACAGGAACTGGAGGCTTTTTGTCAAGAAGAATGAGCAGCTGCCTCATCCACAACCACCACAAAAGACTTGAAGTTGTAACTGATGTTAGAGGGAGCAATACATGATATTAAGAACCGGGGCATGTAAACATTCGATCAGGGTCATTTGGTCATTATATATTCATATATATATATATATATATATATATATATATATATATATATACATTACTTGTGTTTGGACAAAATCCATCTACTTTGGTACCATGTGGGCATTATCTTTCAATTTTAAACAATTACCTAAAATCCTCTCCTGCTATGATCTGCTCAGCACTATTGAAAGATGATTTGTCTATTTCCACTTGAGACAGCTGATTAGAATCAGATCTCGCACAGGGTTCCTGAGATCTAATGGGGAGCGGAGACGCGTGGGATCTGCTAGGTTGTGGTGATCCTCTCGGACTAGGGGCTGGGGAACGTTGAGGTGATGATGGAGCAGGTGGGAGTGGTCTATATTGATTTGTTGGAGATAGAAGCCCTGGGCAAGATCCCTCAGGTTGTGATCTACTAGACTCATCTTTAGGACTGAACTGAGAACCCACAGGATGGAGTCTCAAAGATCCTTCTGGTTGTGACCGATCAGGAGCAGAAGATCCCACTGGTGCTAAAGGACGGATAGGCAGCTGTCCCACTGGAAGTGGATTTTGTGATCCACTAGAACCTTCAGGCTGTGATCTCCTAGATCCTGCAGGACTAAGTCGAGGAGAGGTCAAGGAAACAGGTCTTGCAGACAACTCTGGAGATGGTGGAGCTACAAATACACGTTGCGTATCCATCTATAGGGCAAAAACACAAACAAATAATATGTGAACATACTACTGATCACAATGGCACAATGGCATCACTGTTGTTCATGGAGCCAAAGATGTACAATTAGGATTTCAGCATACGCCATATTACATAGGACGAGTTCACTTACATTAGAACAGTTTACACATGGGACACATAGTTTGAGCATTCAACTGTCTGAACCAAGTTTACATAACCCACTGTCTGTGTCTGTGGAAGAAACTCACCCCAATTGCATTGAATCTATATATCTATGGATAAGCAAAGGAATTAGCCTGACAATTATATGTCTAGTACTTACCTATCTTAGGGAGTTATGTTTTTTTTTTACAGTATCTTAGGGAGTTTTATGTTTTTTTTTGTTACAGTATAACTCTTTTTCTATTCTATGATATCATAGGTTAAAGTGACTCTGTACCCACAATCTGACCCCCCCCCCCTCCAAACCAATTGTACCTTCGGATAGCTTCTTTTAATCCCAGATCTGTCCTGGGGTCCGTTCGGCAGGTGATGCAGTTATTGTCCTAAAAAACAACTTTTAAACTTGCAGCTCCGTGCCAAACGGCTGTGGCCTGGAGTATCTGTTCCCTAACCTTGCACCACCCCTCCATCCCTCCTCCCCACCCTCTTCATCATTAGGAATGCCACTGGCAGGATTTTTCCTATTCCTCGGCAGTGAACACTGCATAGGTGCCTTAACGATCCAGCCCATGTGCCGTGCTCACACAGGTGATGAATAGGAGAATGCCTGCCTAGAGCATTCCTAATGATGAAGAGGGTGGGGAGGAGGGACAGTGAGGGTGTGCCAGCCTAATGCATACACAATTTAGGCCACAGCCGTTTGGCATGGGCTGCAAATTTAAAAGTTGTTTTTTAGGACAATAACCGCATCACCTGCCGAACGGACCCCAGGACAGATCTTCAATTAAAAGCAGCTGTCTGAAGGTACAAGCGGTTTGGGGGGCACATATTGTGGGTACAGAGTCACTTTAAAGATCTGCAGCTAAATTTTACAGCCAACTGGATGGACACAATATACACAGGGTCCAGGAAACACATGGGACTGACGGGGACCTAAGGATTCTGGTTATGTGGGACCTAAGAATCTGAGCTATAGTTTTTTTAAAGATTGAGTCCAATTATGCGCCTTTGGAATACCGGTGACTGAAGAAGTTGGATCTAGCCCTAGGGAGTCCAGCCTACATGGCTGAATCTATGCTTTCCAGGCAACCTCAGGGCTGCATCCATCTTCTCCAGCCACCAAAAATCACATGCTGAATGAGTTGCACTCACCTCAAATAGCTATGTTACCAGGTTCTGTATTTTACCTATTGAAATCTTTTATCTATTTATTGAGTTCTATAGAAAAGTTTTGAATTCTAAGCTAACTCTCTTAAAGAGGTTCTACCATGATTATATCACCAGTATATGCCATCAGTGATTGCTAATGGTCCAGCTGAGTGGATGGGGACATCATCTGGGCACTTCTGCTGTGAACTCCGGCACTGGACCAGGAGCAATGAAAGGAGTGAAGAGTATGGCCTTTTATTAAATATTCCTCTGCCCTGGCAATTTTTACGACAAGCCTTAGCTCAATATAAGAAACATTGTGATCTATCTGATGTCACCCTGTACAGATAGCTGAGACTTCATGAGGACGCGATGTAGGAGGGCAGAGTATCTCAGCAAAACAGTACATAATGAAAAAGTACACTAATATCTATATGGAGGAACAAACGCTGGGTGCCCATATGTATGTGTATACACAAATGTTCCTATTAATATGAATAAGAAGGGATGACTGTACACATACATCCCAATGAAAAGGCAAGAATTGACTAGTTGCCAGCACTGCTCATCTCCAGGGAAAACAGTAGGCGTCAGCAAGTAATATCAATCAGAGATGATGCCCAACAATGAGGAGGCCCACATATACCGCGTATTAGCAGCTTAAAGGGGTTGTATACAAAAAAAGAAATTCTTTCAAATCAACTGGTGCCAGAATATGCCAGAGATTTGTAATTTAATTCAATAATAAAAAAAAAAAATCTCAAGTATTCCAGTACTTATCAGCTGCTGTTTGTCCTGCAGAAAGTGTTATTTTTTTTCCCAATCTGGAGAGCAGGTTTCTATGGGGATTTGCTACTGCTCTGGACAGTTCTTGACATGGACAGAGGTGGCAGCAGAGAGCACTGTGTCAGACTGGAAAGAATACACCACTTCCTGTAGAACATACAGCAGCTGATAAGTACAGGAAGACTTGAGATTTTTTAATAGAAGTAAATTACAAATTGCTGGCACTTTCTGGGACCAGGTGATTTAAAAAAAAAAAAATACATATGGAGGTCCACGTTCTGGCTAAATAATATTACTACCATACTAATTGACAAAATATTATAAAACGCTACACAAATAATATGGTTTAGGAGTTTACAATTAATCATGCTTTAGGCTCAGTTCTACACAGATTCCACCATTCTTCACAAGGAATCAACCCTGCACACTGCACTATATTCCCATCAAAGAACGGCCATCTTAGCAGAACCCAATGGACCCCATTATAAGTCGATGAGGTCCGCCAGGTGCTGGTGGCGTCTTTTGGCTGATCAAGCTGGCAGACCATTTCCTTGAAAAAAAACAAAAAAAAAAACAGAAGCTATAGCCCCAATGTGAAAACAACCTTAGATGAATAGAAGTATCCGCCATATCTTTAACACTACCATCTTCTAGCACTCAGTGTTGTAATCCATCAAGTGACTCTCTTTTCCCGGGAAAGCTGTGTAACAGTCAATGTGGCGGCTTTACCCAGTTTGGAGGGAATTTTTTTTCGGGGCTATTTATAGGCCCATAGTTATTCTATCCTATGTGTGGCTCCACGTCCTGACACCGCAGGGGGGCATACAGAAGAGCTGGGTGTTACTACTCCCCTTATCTGAGTCACATTCGCCCTCTACAAATAGTATTGTACGGGGGGCTAAAAATAAACGCGCAGCTTTCGGAGCATTTATCTGGCCGCTATGAGCCTGGGATAAGCGAAGGACAAGGTGAAAGGGGATGGTAGCGACTATGGAGCAGGGTCACACGAGTCAATGGGGACACCACTGGGACAAAGTAATGGGACACAGGAAGGGTTAATCCCAGCACTGCACTATAGGGTTACATAGGTGATGAGCTCAAGGTCAGTGCTGGCAGCAGATGGGTATATGGGCTGAATGGCATGGCACCCTCCACCCCCTGCAGGATGACTTTTAATGGCTTCATATGCCTCCTGGATATGTATGTATGGGCAGCAGTCTCTATGGGATTACAGCCATGCCACCTTCCCCTCCAGCCTGATGCCCTGCCCAGCACTGGCATGCATTACCTGGGTGCCCGCATCCTGCGCCCTGTGTGTCCTCCCGCGGTCCCTGTGCTCTGCCATAGCTGCTCGGCAGATGCTCCTCTCCTCTCCTCCTCCTCCTCCTCCCCCTCCTCCTCTGCCTGGCAGCCCCTCACTAGCAGGTGACGTCAGGGACCAACCTGCAGGAGGACATTAAAGGGCCAGGCGGCGGCTGCTGCTGCACAAGGTCAGGCGGCTTCCTGCTCAGTTCCACCAATTATTAACCAGCGGTTTCCGGGTGCAAGGGGTTAACCAGGAGCGGCTATATGGCTGTCCTTACCCAGCCTGGTAAGTGGCATCAGACAGCGGGCAGGAGCCGGGGAGGAGACTGGCAGCACAGGAAGAGGAACCTGGGCAGCTGCGTCCGGGAACCTTCACCCCAGACTGGCATTGTGTATGCCAGGTGACCCCATATACTGCTATTATATACCAGGTGACCCCATACACTCTTATTATCTATGCCAGGTGACCCCATATACTGCTATTATATACCAGGTGACCCCATACACTCTTATTATCTATGCCAGGTGACCCCATATACTGCTATTATATACCAGGTGACCCCATACACTCTTATTATCTATGCCAGGTGACCCCATATACTGCTATTATATACCAGGTGACCCCATATACTCTTATTATCTATGCCAGGTGACTCCATATACTTCTATTATATACCAGGTGACCCCATATACTCTTATTATCTATGCCAGGTGACTCCATATACTTCTATTATATACCAGGTGACCTCATATACTCTTATTATCTATGCCAGGTGACCCCATATACTGCTATTATATACCAGGTGACCCCATACACTCTTATTATCTATGCCAGGTGACTCCATATACTTCTATTATATACCAGGTGACCCCATATACTCTTATTATCTATGCCAGGCTGCCAGGTGACCCCATACACTCTTTTTACGTATGCCAGGTGGCCCCATATACTCTTATTATGTATGCCAGGTTACCCCCCTTACATATACTCTTATTATGTAAGCCAGGTGACCCCCCCATATACTCTTATTATGAATGCAAGGTGAACACCCCCCCCCCCCCCCATATACTCTATTATGTATGCCAGGTGGCCCCATATACTCTTATTGTGTATGTCAGGCTGCCAGGTGACCCCATACACTCTTATTATGTATGCCAGATGACCCCATATACTCTTATTATGAATGCAAGGTGAACACCCCCTCCCCCCATATACTCTCATTATATATGCCAGGTGACCCCATATACTCCTATTATCTATACCAGGCTGCCAGGTGACCCCATACACTCTTATTATGTATGCCAGGTGACCCCATATACTCTTTTTACGTATGCCAGGTGACCCCATATACTGTTATTATGTATGCCAGGTGACCCCCCCCCCCATATACTATTATTATGTATGCCAGATGACCCCATATACTCTTATTATGTATGCCAAGTGACCCCCATATACTCTTATTATGTATGCCAGGTGAACCCCCCCCATATATTCTTATTATGTATGTCAGGTGACCCCCATATACTCTTATTATATATGCCAGGTGACTCCCATATACCCTTATTTTGTATGCCAGGTGACCCCATATACTCCTATTATCTATGCCAGGCTGCCAGGTGACCCCATACACTCTTATTATGTATGCCAGGTGACCCCATATACTCTTTTTACGTATGCCAGGTGACCCCATATACTGTTATTATGTATGCCAGGTGACCCCCCCCCCCATATACTATTATTATATATGCCAGGTGACCCCAATATACTGTTATTATGTATGCCAGGTGACCCCCATATACTCTTATTATATATGCCAGGTGACCCCCGTATACTGTTATTATGTATGCCAGGTGAAACCCCCCGCCTCATATATTCTTATTATGTATGCCAGGTGACCCCCATATACTCTTATTATATATGCCAGGTGACCCCAATATACTGTTATTATGTATGCCAGGTGACCCCCATATACTCTTATTATATATGCCAGGTGACCCCAATATACTGTTATTATGTATGCCAGGTGACCCCCATATACTCTTATTATATATGCCAGGTGACCCCCATATACTGTTATTATGTATGCCAGGTGAAACCCCCCCGCCTCATATATTCTTATTATGTATGTCAGGTGACCCCCATATACTCTTATTATGTATGCCAAGTGAAACCCCCCATATACTCTTATTATATATGCCAGGTGACCCCCGTATACTGTTATTATGTATGCCAGGTGAAACCCCCCGCCTCATATATTCTTATTATGTATGCCAGGTGACCCCCATATACTCTTATTATATATGCCAGGTGACCCCAATATACTGTTATTATGTATGCCAGGTGACCCCCATATACTCTTATTATATATGCCAGGTGACCCCCATATACTCTTATTATGTATGCCAGGTGAAACCTACCGCCTCATATATTCTTATTATGTATGTCAGGTGACCCCCATATACTCTTATTATGTATGCCAAGTGACACCCCCCATATACTCTTATTATGTATGCCAGGTGACCCTGTATACTGTCATTATGTAAACATAATGTCATTTACAAATTTGTATAGCTTTCTGGCACTAGTTTACTCCTTCTCTAGAGTACCCCTATAAAAGTGCTCAGAGTGGGATGAAAAAATTGTATTGAACTGTTTTTTTCAAATGGCCATTGCTAAGCGCTTTCTGCTCTCCAGCTCTCTCAACCAGTGACTGAGGGTGGGTCACTGCCACCGTGCCACGTCTAATGAAGTGGCCATTTGCTAGATGTCAAGAGGACTGTCGGACTGGGGCACCTTGGGCCCACCAGGGAATTAAATTCTAGGGGCCCATCCTACATATACCAAATATAACCAGCGTCAAACCTTTCACATTACTATAGTGACTTTGCACAGAGCTGTGTGTGTGACCAGCGATGCTAGCTCACTGCTAGTAACTTGTCAGTCACTCTATACAAACAGTATAGCATGCCACTTAATTTTCTTGAAAGTAGAAGTATCATGAAACTAATAAATCTCAGACAGGCAGGGGGGTGCAGGAACATAATCACAAAAGTATACTTACCTGTCCCCGTGCCCTCACAGCACTCCCTTAACAGACGCCGGCCTCCTGCAGCTCCTCCAGCTGCAACGTCACATACTTGGCCGGTGGATCACCTGCTCAGCCAATCAGTGACTGAGACGAAACACCGCTGCAGTCACTGACTGGCTGAGCAGGCAATCCATCAGCTGCTCTGTGACATTGCAGCTGGGGGAGCCAGGGACATACACGAACCCAGGCGAAAATTACTTTTGGCAGCTGTGAGAGAGACACCTGAGAGCAGCACTACGGGGCACAGGGACTGGTAAGTATACTTTCTTTATTATCTTCATGTACCCCCCTGCATACCTGTCATTTGTTAGTTTCTAGAGATAAGCGAACCGGGTTCGGGTTCAAGTCGATCCGAACCCAAACGTTCGGCATTTGATTAGCGGTGGCTACTGAACTGGGATAAAGCTCTAAGGTTGTCTGGAAAACATGGATACAGCCAATGACTATATCCATGATTTCCACATAGCCTTAGGGCTTTATCCAAATTCAGCAGCCACCGCTAATCAAATGCCGAAAGTTCGGGTTCGGATCGACTCGAGCATGCTCGAAGTTCGCTCATCTCTATTAGATTCACAAGACTTCTCTTTTAGGGAATCTGTCAGCTGTGACTCATGTTCCAAACTGCTGACACTGTTAGATGCTGTTAGGTCAAGAAAACACCTGGTACCTTAAATATATTTGTCTGTGCTTCCATAGCATAGAAAATACTTTTATTCTCTGGTACAAAGAGCCAAAAAGGCTTCTCCCTGCTCAATTGACACCAGCAGTCTCCAGCAAGTTTAGTTATGGTAGGCGGAATTACAAATTATTGAACATAACCTGTACATACATATTACATACAAATGTGCAAAATATATACACAGGTATACACAGGTATAAAGAAATGCACATTACCTATATGCATACATAGTAAACATACACACATGCACGATACATACATGAAATTCTTAGGGAATAGATGAAATCCCTGATTTTATAATTTCCCTGCAACATATAAATGATGTATATTTATGGTGGTGTCCATGCTGCTATGATATGCTATGCCACTTTAAAAAAAACTTGCAGATTTAGGTATAAGTTCAACCAAAGAACACAAAATGAAGACACAACACATTGTAATCAGGTGTCAAAGGGTCCCAATTTTATTTAAAATTACATGACACTGAAAATGGCAGACCCCCAACTCACGAAGAGTCACCCTCCAGCACTCAGGTGAGGAAAAACCCCCTGTGGGGGAAACCCCAAGGGAGCCATGGCTGGAGAGTTGCCCCTCCCCTGGGCTTAGAGAGTAATACCATACTATAAACTGGATATGAGAAAGATCTGGCTGCAATATATGTGACCTTATTGATGGCTAGGCGGATGTATTTCTTCTCCCTCACAGATCCAGGTCCACTTCTCAAAAAGGTGGAGACTTGATGAAGGGGTAGTCTAAAGCAGACCACCCCTTTTCCCCTGCTAGAACCTCCAAATTACATCAAGGGTAGGGGGCAGTAGAGTAGTCAAGCTCAAGGTCCTCTGGCGCATCCAAGATGGCACTGATCAGGGCGCGGTGCATTGCTTTATGGAAGCTTCTTTATGACATAAGCGCTTGTCATCACAGTGCATGGTTACCATGGTAACTGCAGGTAAACACTTCTGAAGCATTAACCAAATAATGACTGGCGACGTGCTTTACTGCATAGGTCACTAAACACACTTGTAACCAAGCAAACAACTTATGATACGGCTACACTAAGAACACTAAATAATATAGTTTGATGTGGCCCATAGCAACCAATCACAGCTCAGCTTTTATTTCTCCAATTACTCTTCTAAAACTGTACTTGGTTGCCATGCGCAACTTAGGCAGTCTAATGCTGCGTTTACATGTAACGATTATTGGCCCGATCGTACGATTAGCGATGTCGGATTTACGATTTTTTTTTATAACGATCAGCGTTTAGACGGTTCGATATATCGTACGAAAATTCGCACTGCGATCGTTTTGCGATCGTTTAAGCCTATCTCACACATTGGTTAAATCGGCGAACGACTGTTCACACGGAACGATTTGCGAATTCTTTGCGTACGATGAACGACGATTTGCTCACCTGATGAAAGATCACGATGTACGATTTATCGTGCGTCGTTCGATCGTTCGCTGCGTTTACACGTACGATTATCGTTCCAATTCGACCGTTATCGCGCAAATTCGCACGATAATCGTTACGTGTAAACGCAGCATAACTTGCCCATAGCAACCAATCAAATATCAGCTTTATTTTAAAAGAGCTTGTTATGATATGAAAGGTGAGCTGTGATTGGTTGCTATAGGCGAATCAGACCGTGTTTTGTCTCTGGCAGATTGATAAAGCTGCTCCATTGCTGTGAAAGATGATGATTGAAAACACATGACATCAAGCTTCCCCATAATGCTTTGCAGTCAGTCCTTCCTTTATACCGCCCAACTTTTTGGAGGGACACTTGTGGTTCACAGACATTTCTATACACAACAATTCCCAGCATTTCCTGTCACTCAGTTTAGCATCCCTTGGTATACGGTTATATGCGGCAGATTTGTTAACATGAAGGAGACTGCTGACAATCTGATGTAACTGTATGTGGAAAGGGCCGCCAAAGAGTGTTCTATATCAAGCTGCTGAAATGAAAAGACAAGGAGGGGATCCCTACCTGGATATTTATGATGCCATTTGGTTGGTGAACTCCCAAGTCTCTCAATAAGTTCACCGATCAAAATTCATGTTAAAAACGCAACAGATGTAAGCATTGTGTGAACACAGCCTTCTCCCAGAAACAGCTCCACTCCTGTCCATAGGGTAGCTCTTGCTTAATTATATCCAATAGCCGCCGGCCTCCTGCAGCTCCTTCAGCTGCAATGTCACTGGGAGAGAGAGTGGCGCATGAGGACTGGTGAGTATAGTTTCTTTATTATTTTCCCGGACACCCCTGCCTGCCTGTCGTTTTCTAGTTTCACAAGACTTCTCCTTGTAAGTGCAGACACATTATAGCAGGAATGGAGAGGATGGGAAACACAAGGGCTGACAGAGACTGCAGGGAGCATGAAGGAATGAGCAGGGCAGATGTGGGCACATACATGCAGCACTCTGTCCGGGGAGAGAGGGGTAACAGCTATGAGGAGATTACCTCTACCGTCCTGTCCCCTGATGCAAGCCCCAGCCTGAAGTGTATCTGATGTGATTTGGAAGGGGGGGAGACTTCCTGGGTCAGAGTACAGGGCTGTAGACCCCGCTATGCAGACCATGCCCCTCCTCCACTCACCATCCCACCCAATACACGGAGCTCTTAAGGACGGGGCCAATTTTCCACCTAGAAACCCACATGATTTTTTTTATTTTTCTGGGGGTATTTGTTTTTACGCCATTCGCCCTTGTTTTGCATGTTCCTCAAGTCGTTACGATTTAAACGATATATAACATGTATAACTTTTCTTTTATCTGATGGCCTGTAAAAAATTCAAACCATTGTTAACAAACATACGTTCCTTAAAATCGCTCCATTCCCAGGCTTATAGCGCTTTGGTCTATGGGGCTGTATGAGGTGTCATTTTTTGCACCATGATGTTTACTTTCTATCGGTACCTTAATTGCACATATACGACTTTTTGATCGCTTTTTGTTAAATTTTTTCGGGATTTGATGCGACCAAAAATGCGCAATTTTGCACTATGGGATTTTTTTGCACTTACGCTGTTTACCGTGCGAGATCAGCAATGTGATTAATAGTTCGGGCGATTACGGACACGGCGATAGCAAACATGTCTATTTATTTATTTATTTATTTACTTTTATTTAAAACATGGGAAAGGGGGGTGATTCAGACTTTTATTAGGGGAGGGGGCTTTTTACTAATAACAATACTTTTTTTTTTTTTTTTTTTTTTTTACTCATATACTAGAAGCCTCCCTGGGGTTAGGGTTATTCCCCCTGGGGGACTTCTAGTATATACACTTTGATCTCTCATTGAGATCTTTGCTGTATACTTATACAGCAAAGATCAATGAGATCGGCACTCGTTTGCTTTCGGCTGCTGCAGCTGAAAACAAACGAGTGCCGAGCCAGGGTCGGCGCCATCTTGGAGCGGACCCCGGCCGGCACCACACACGGAGATCGCTCCTCCGGGACAACGTCCCGGAGGAGCGATCTCCCCCACTAGACACCAGGGAACGGCTGCCTCCGGTAATTGGAGGCAGCTGTCAACTTTGACAACTGCCTCCGATTACCTTATTAGCGGGCACGGCGATCGGACCGTGCCTGCTAATAGCCGCGGTCCGGGGCTACACATAGCACCCGGGATCGCTGCGGTTCAGAGCGGGGTCGCCGCGCGGCCCCGCTCTGAACACCTCCTGGGGACATATGATGTACGGGTACGTCATATGTCCTTAAGAGGTGTCCAAGTTAAAATTTTGAAAAACTGTGAGCTCTTCTTGCAAATAGCTCTTAATCAAAGTTACTCTTAAACCAAGGTACCACTACACATTTTTCAAACCACCCCTTTAAATAGCCAGGTAACTTTCTGAAAGAAAGTTACAATGTTTTTCCAAGCCTGGATAACCCTTTTACAGGGAATTACCACTGTCCTGGTCCCATTCCTGCCCGTGGTGCCTCAGACTTGGTCCTTCCCAGACCTCCTCTGTTATTTTGCTGCTATTCTGACTTGTTCCTGGTGCCTATAGCTATATCCATGTTTTCCAGGCAGCATTAGGGCTGCATCTGACTTCTTCAGCCACCGGTACTCGCATAGCGCACGCCCAGCTTAGTTCATCTCTACTGTAGATATTATATACTCTAGACAGATGCATTTCTCCATCTTTTCAGGACTGAGCGCTGGCAGAATGGTGGGCCTCTTCTGAAGACCATATGATAGTCAGTAGCGGTGACAAGAAAAAAGCTCAGACTGTGTGGTGCAAAATAAAAACCATCAATATCTTCAGCATTTTTGTAAGGATCAGTTCTATTTGTGGCTTTTGAAGCATGAATTATTGAACTTATTTCAGCTGTAAAACCACTAGGAAAAATCGACAGAGAACGTTGTGTCTCGGCTTCACAGGCAAATAAACATAAATAGCCGCATAGCTGATGCTGACCTTTTCGTCTGTGCCATAATGTAGTTCTGCTCTTTCCAAATATATCTAACATAGGATGGACCCCGGGTCTTCTGTACAGTATACAGGTAAAGGTTAATGATAACAATTACTCAACAACTCAAAAATAACAACAGTTTCCCATTAAAGGGGTATTCTACTCAAACATAACTTTTGATAAGTTGCTGCCCTTGGTGAGACTAACAATACCTTCCATACTTTTTATTATCTATTCAGTCTCCTTCCCCCAGTTCTCAGTTGCTGATTTCTGCTGAAGACACAAAATCTGTGTGTGAGCTTTTCTGTCTGCCTCCCCCTCCTCCCCCTTCCCTTCTGAGATGTAAAAGTCCCTGGCAGGCTGTATCTGCCACATTGTAGCTAGGAGGGTTATTCTGAGGTCAAGTTGCTGATGAACTGACTGTGATTATCCCTCCCAGCATTACAAAGAAGCTACAATGTTGCAGAAAAAGCCTGCAAGGGACTTGTTTACATGAGCCATCTCAGAAGGGAGGGAAAAGGATGGGGAGACAGAGAGAAAAGCTCACATACAGATATTTGTATCTTCAGCAGAAAGCAGCAGCTAAGAATCGGGGGAAGCAGACTGAATAAATAATAACAAGTATGGAAGGAATTGTTAGTCTCACCATGGGCAACAACATATCAAAAGTTATGTTTCAGTAGAATATCCTTTTAAGGCTATGATCATGAACATTACTTCTGGCCATTGTTGTTAACGATCTTTGTTCTTTACGATCTTTAGTACGCCTAATTGTAGCACATATTAACCACATAAACATGCCACTAATTCACACACCAAAAAAACAATATAGGGGTAGGTGGGGTCCCATTTACATTTTATTTAGCTTTTGTTGCAGGTACACGTTAGGAATACTGGCAAAAAAGGTATATTAAAGGTATAGTTCAGCAAAAATGTGAAAATTCTTTCAAATCAACTGGGCCAAGGAAATGCCAGAGATTTGTAATTTACTTCTATAAAAAAAAATCTTGTCTTATCAGCTGCTGTATCATGTCCTGCAGGAAATGGTATTCTTTCCAGTCTGGAGAGCAGGAGAGGTTTTCTATGGGGATTTGCTACTACTCTGGACAGTTCCTGTCATGGACAAAGGTGGCAGCAGAGAGCACTGAGTCAGAGGATACACCACTTCCTGCAGGACACAAAACTTTAAACTTTTTTGTGCAACACTAAAAAGCATGGGAAAATAGCACATAGCCTCTATCAGACTTTGTAGAAAACTCAGCTTGCCTGTCTCAGTATAGATTGGTATATCTCTTTGCTAATATCCAAACACATACTAGTGACAAAAGGGAGGTATGAATGGGGCCTATGAAACATCATGCACATTTCTCACTCTCCAATTCTATTCTATCTGCCTGCAGCCACCACTAGGGGGAGCTTAGATTTAATATTGAGTTCTTTGGTAAGGCGGGTTTCACACACAGCAGTTTTTTGGAAACCAGCTGCTGAGTCAAGGCCAGAAGTGAATCCAGTAGGAAGCAGAAGTATACGTCCTTCCTCTTATTTCTTGTTCCTTTTTAATCCACATTTAACAAAAACTGCCGTGTGAAACTAACCTTAACCCCTTAACGACATCGGGCGTAAACTTACGCCCTTGCGCCCTGGTACTTGGCGCATCAGGGCGTAAATTTACGCCCGATGTTTCCCCGATCGCTGCGTGTTCGCACACAGCGATCAGGGAAGATGGCCTGCTATAAATCATAGCAGGCCATCTTAGCTTCACGGCACTGGGGGTGGTTAACACCCCCCGTGCTTACGATCGCCGCTATAGGCTGATCAATTCAGATCAGCCAATAGCGGCGATCGGAACCTTTCCGGGTCATCGGTGACCCGATGACCCGGAAAAAAATGGCGGTCGGTGCTGTCCGAGGACGGCACCGACCGCCATTACTGTAAAAAGTAATGGTGATCGCCGTGCCACCGGCCCGATCGCCGTGAACGGCCGGCCGGCCGTTCACGGCGATCGGGCCGGTGGCACGGCGATCAGAGTCCCACAAAATAGTAAATACCTGCCCTGGACCCCTCAGCTAGGTAGCCGAGGGGTCCAGAGCAGGTATTTGTACATTACTCACCTGTCCCGGGCTCCTGATCGGCGTCTTCCGGGTTTGCGGCGTCCTCGTCTTCGTTCGGGTCTTCGGCTTCCTCCGTGACGTCACGTTCGGCTTCTCTCGGCTATTTTCGGCTCCAGCGTCGGCTTTTTCCGTATTTTGCGCTCTGCTGCCCTCTAGCGGCTGATATGTGTAATACACTTATCAGCAGCTACAGGGATGTTCAGAATGTAGAAAGTTTTTTTTTTTTTTTTTTTCTATTTTCCGCACCCTATCGCCGCTGAGTGTTGATCAGCATTGCACGAATCAGCTAATCAGCAACTCCTCCTTTTTGGCGTAGGGTGTTTTTTTTCTATATTCTACCGCCACGGTCTGCTTATAAGTGCCGCACATAAGTGCGGCATTTATCAGCAACTCCTTTGTTGGCGTAGGGTTTTTTTTAATACTTACTGTAAAAAAACACGTAAAAAAACACTACATTACACCACACTACATTGAATAAAGTTTGACACTACACCACTACATACCCCATATACTAGTCCCCATATAAAGATGGCCCCCAGGGTGTTTTCGTGTCGGACGCATACGTTATTATTGCCTCCGACACCGAAACAGCCAGTGAGGATGAATGGGGGGATCCTTCTTTCCTCCATTCATCCTCATCATCCTCATCATCCAGTGACATGTCTGGGGGGTAGTGTAGCGTACGCTGCCCCCCAGACACGTCTTTTCCGCCAGTACCGTCCCAATAAGAGATCACGGTATGGTGTGAAATTCTACAAACTGAGTGAGCGTACCTCAGGGTACACTTACAGATTTAGGGTACGTGCACACTGCGGAATGGCGAAGGATAACCCTTTGTGCATTCCGCAGCTGGCACCCACCGGGGGACTGATGCGGGCGCATGTCTCCACCCGTGTCATAGACTCCATGTTATGCACGGGCGGATTCCATCGTCCGTCCAAAGAATGAACACGTTGGACAGAGAGCGGAATCCGCCCGTGCATAGAATGGAGTCTATGACATGGACAGAGACGCGCGCCTCCATCAGTCCGCCGGTGGGTGCCAGCTGTGGAATGCACGAAGGGTTATCTGTCGCGATTCCACAGTGTGCACGTACCCTTAGAGTGTATGTAGGAAGGGACACCCAAATCCAGCCCCCAGATGCCCCCTCCCCCCCCCCCCATCCTCGGAACAAGTGGGAAGATCGTCCGGGAACTGATCTTCCCACTGCTGGATAAAGGTCACCACCTGTACGGGGATAACTTTTATACCAGCGCCCCCTCTTCCGGTCCCTCGCTGCCCTGTAGCTTGCATCACGATCCGAAAATATCAGAAGTAGTAATAGCGCCCTAATATTTAGCAGCCATGGAGCGGACCCAGCGCTTCTGGATATGAAGGACCCCGGATCGCACCAGGACAACATTTTCCAGGTGACGTCCCCCACACTGGAAAACAGGAGACCCCAGAAGAAGTGCAGAGTGTGGGGTAACAGGGGGATCAGAAAGGACGTCATTTTCCAGTGTGACACCTGTCCTGATCCCCCCGGCCTCTGCATACTGGATCGCTCCAAGGTGCACCACACGTCACTGGGGTTCTACATTATCTAAATTCTGTCCCTTATTCCTATTTCAGGGGTCACGTTGATCCAGGGATTATTCTGATCGCCATTATGGAGTCGGGAAGGAATTTTTCCCCTATGATGAGGCTACTGTCGTCTGCCTCACGAGGGGTTTTTGCCTTCCTCTGGATCAACACAGGTTGAATTTGATGGACACCTGTCATTTCCAACCTTATAAACTAATAATTGGCCTAATACCCCCAAATAAATTAGAATTGTCCCTTTTCCCCAGCTAAGTAGGTATGGCCGCCATTCCCATTAGAGGATGCCATGATGCAATTATAAAGCCTCTGTGCGGCCAGGACAGTAGAAACCCCCCACAAGTGACCCCATTCTGGAAACTACACCCGATAAGGAATCTAACAAGGGGGGCAGCGGGTATATGGCCCCCTGGTGACGGCCACATTTGGGACGTGAAAATGAAAAAAATTGTATTTTTTATTTTCTCGGCACATGTTCTACGTAAGTGCCCGTCACCAGTGGGGTCCATATGCTCACTGCACCCCTTGTTAGATTCCTTATGGGGTGTAGTTCCCAGAATGGAGTCACTTGTCGGGGGTTTCTACTGACCTGGCAGCACAGGAGCTTTGTAATTGCGACATGGCCTCCATCCTCCATTCCAGCCTCTAAATGGCGCTCTGTCCCTTTGGTGGCTTGCCCTGGGCCCATATAGCACATTATACCCACATGTGGGGTATTTTCGTACTCAGGGGAAACTACCCTACACGTTTTGTGTTCATTTTCTTTTTTAACCCCTTGTGGAAATGGAAAAAAATCAAGGCTAGACCAACATTTAGTGTAATTTTTGTAAAATTTTTACTCTAAATCATTAATCTTGTCATGATTTTTTCATTTTCACAAGGGGTTAAAAGATAAAAAAAAACATTTAATGTGTAGCGCAATTTCCCCTGAGTACGGAAATACCCCACATGTGGACATAAAGCGCCATGCGGGTGCAGGGTAAGCCTCTTGAAGGGACGGAGCGCCATTTGGTTTTTGAAGGCTGGATTTGGAATGGATTTCGAGGGGCCATGTTGCATTCAAAAGGCCCCTGTGTTGCCAAGACAGTTGAAACCCCCCACAAGTGACTCCATTATGGAAACTGCACCCCTCAAGGAATGTAACAAGGGGTGTAGTGAGCATATGGACCCCACTGGTGACGGACTCAAATGTGGAACAATGTGGCGTGAAAATGAAATATTAAATTTTTTACACTATAATGTTGGTTTAGCCTTGAATTTATCATTTTCACAAGGGGTTAAAAGAGGGAAAAAAAACAAAATGTGTAGAGCAATTTCCCCCGAGTCCGTAAATACCCCACATGTGGACATAAAGCGCCATGTGGGTGCAGGGCAAGCCTCCGAAGGGAAGGAGCGCCATTTGGATTTTGGAGGTTGGATTTGGCTAGAATGGATGATGAACGCCATGTTGCATTTACAGAGCCCTCGTGCTGCCAAAACACTGGACACCCCCCACAAGTGACCCCATTCTGGAAACTGCACCCCTCAGGGAATCTAACAAGGGGTGCAGTGAGGATATGGACCCCTTGATGACGGCCACATTTGTGCCATGAAAGTGAAAAAATGAAATTTTTCCCTTTCACGTCACATTGTTCCACATTTGTGCTCGTCACCAGTGGGGTCCATATGCTCACTGTGCCCCTTGTTAGATTCCTTGAGGGGTGTAGTTTCCAGAATGGAGTCACTTGTGGGGGGTTTCCAGTGTCTTCGCAGCACGAGGGCTCTGTAAATGCGACATGGCCCTTGAAATCCTTTTCAGTGAAATTCAGCTTCCAAAAGCCAATTGGCGCTCCTTCCCTTTGGAGGCTCGTCCTGCGCCCCCTTGGCACTTTATCGCCACATGTGGGGTATTTCCGTACTCGGGAGAAACTGCGCTACACATTTTTTGTCTTTTTTTCCCTCTTATCCCTTTAAGAAAATGAAAAATTGAAGGCTAGAACAACATTTTAGTGTAAAAATTTTTTTTTTCTTTTTTCAAGCCATATTGTTCTGAAAATCTGTGAAGCACCTGTGGGGTCCAGATGCTCACCGCACCCCTTGTTACATTCCTTGAGGGGTGTAGTTTTCTAAATGTTTTCCCTTTAGGGGTGTTTTTTAGGTTTTGGCACCCCAGAGCCTCTGCCAACCTGAAGTGGTACAGTCAGAAATGACCAAATATAACGGAGGCGTTGAAATTCACTAGGCGCTCCCTTATATCTGAGGCTTGTGGTTGCGTCAAATAGCGCAATAGGGTCACATATGGGGTATTTCTATAAACTGCAGAAACGGGACAATAATTATTGGGGTGCATTTCTCTGGTGATAGGTTTATAATTATGAAAAATATTGGATTACAATAAAATCTCTGCACAGAAAATTAAAATTTTCAAATTCCTTACACACTTAGCTTTTATTTCTGTGACTCCCCTAAAGGGTTAAAACACTTTCTGGATGTGCTTTTGTAGAGTTTGGGGGGTGCAGTTTCTGAAATGGGGTGCTTTGTGGGGCTTTCTAACACACAGGCCCCTCAAATACACTTTAAACCTGAACAGGTCCCTAAAAATATCTGATTTTGAAATTTTACTGAAAATTTGGAAATTTGCTGCTAATGTTTTAAGCTTCCTATTTTTCTAAAAAAAATGAAAGATAGTTTAATAAATGCCGCCAACATAAAGTAGACATGTTGCTAATGCTATTTAATATATAATTTATGTGGTATAACCACTTTCTGTATACGCAAAAAAGTTTCAAAGTTGGAAAAATGCATTTTTTCACATTTTTTCACATTATTTGGGTTTTTTTCATAAAGATTTGTTATGAGTATCGACTCCAATTTACCAGAAATGTAAAGTACAATATGTCACGAGAAAACAATCTCAGAATCAGCCGGATAGGTAAAAGCATCCCGAAGTTATTAATGAATAAAGTGACACTGGTCATATTCATAAAATTTGTCTCTGTCATTAAGGCCATTTCAGGCTCTGTCCTTAAGGGGTTAAAGTGTCACTGTTGGTTTTTTTGTTTAGTTTTTTTGCAGAAATCAATAGTCCAGACGATTTTAAAAAACTTTGTAATTGGGTTTATTAGGCAAATATGCAATTATCTCCATTCAAAAATACTTTCCCCAGATTCCCCCCTCAGAGGAGATAGCTGGAGATGTAGCTGTAAATGAACTCTTTGTTGTCCTGTCTTGGTGTCTCATCTCCCTCCAGCCCTCCCCTCTCCATAGAGAACCATGAAGACAGGGGGAGAGATTCATACTGCTTTTTTATTTTAAAAATACTAATAATACCAATTACAAAGTTTCTGCAAATCGCCTGGACTATTGATTTCTGCAAAAAAAATTAAATGAAACGACAGGTACACTTTAACCCCTAGGTACCGGTACGTCCTGGAAGTCTGTCCCCAGATGACCCTGGACGTACCGGTACATCCTGAGCTATGAAGCGCGCTCCGGAGCGCCTCACCGTTAATGACGCGCTACAGCGTGACATCAACTCCTTAAACGCCGCCGCGGCATTTAAGTGTAAGTGACAGGGGGAGTCCCCTGTCACTTACCGATCGGGACCCCCGCCGTGTGACTGCGGGGGTCCCGATTGTTAAAACAGACCGCTGGAGGTCTCTCACCTGCCTCCGTGCGGTCCGATCGGCGCTCTGGTCACTGAGCCTGCACAGGCAAGCTCAATGAACAGATCGCCTATCACACATAGGCATAGCATTGATCAGTGTCTGCAATCAAAGTTATGAATGTACAAGTCCCCCAAAGGGACTTAAAATGTGTAAAAAAAAAAAAAAGGTTAAAATCACCAACACACTGCCCCAAAACCCCTCCCCCAATAAAAGTTTAAATCACCCCCCTTTCCCATTATATAAATAAAACATATAAAAATAGATAAACATATAATATATCGTAGCGTGCGTAATTGTCCGATCTATTAAAATATAACAAGCGTCATTGCGAACGGCGTAGACGATTTTATTTTACATTATATATAAAAAAAATTAATAAAAAGTGATCAAAACGTCCGATCTTCACAAATATGGTATTAATAAAAACCAGAGCTCTAGGTGAAAAAATAAAACCGTTAAAAGCGTCACAATAGGGCTATTTTATTTATATTTAATTGCCAAAAAAAAAGGATTTCCTTAAAAAAAAACAAAAAAAAAACGATTTCACCTATTTATATCTTCATAAATAATATATTTGGGATTCCGTCATACATGTTATGGTAAAATGAAAGACGCCATTACACAGTACAACTATTCTTGTAACAAATCAGCCATTACATGGCTTGTAGATAGAAAACTGAAAGTGCTAGAGCTCTTAGAAGGGGAGAAGGGAAAAATGAAAGCGCAAAGATCAAAATTTGCGTGGTCCACTGGGTCATTTTGGGCCTGGTCCTCAAAGGGTTAATGTTCTATGTGGTATCAAACAATTTCTCTCTATATGATAACCGTGGGATTCTTAACATTTGTGAGTTAAGCATAAATGATTTTTTACCCCCAGAAAAACAACTCTAAAGTCTGATGAGGGCCTGGCATCGCCATATATTGGCTAGTAAAGTCCACGTATAACGTTTGGGAAGTGCTGATGTACAGTTCGGGGTGGCTTTTGCCACTTGTCTTCAGGTTTTGTTTCATTAGCTCAAAAGTGGACACTGTTCTGGCAGCAAAAGGCAAAAAAAATGTATAACAATGTTTATATATATATACAGTATATATATATGTATATATATATATATATATATATATATATATATATATATATATAGTTACTTATTGATTTTTGGCTGTTCTATCCCAGAAACCTTCTAAGCGGTCCCGGATCTTCTTGTTTACAAGCTGTACAGTGAATTGATCGTATTTCATGGTTTTGTACTGTGACAATCCTCTAGATGTCAGAAAGTGTTGGCATCCAAAACCTCTCAATATAGCAGTATCCCAGCAGGTGCCTTATCTACAGCTATAGTGTTTGTGGAGGGGGGGGGGGGGCACCCAAGTGTTTGTGATACCTACAGGAGCTTTAGTCTGTGTGCAACATTCATGACATACTAATAATACATTGATAAAGAGAATAGAGTGCCCTGGGTTATGAGGAAAGATTTTAAGATTTACATTTATTTAGACTTAGGCAGGGCTGTGTAGTCGGTAAGCCGCATCTCCAACTCCAACTCTGACTCCTGAATTTTATCAGGACCGACTCCGACTCCTGCTCCTTCATAAATGGCCGGACAGATACCAGGGGAGTTATTTATCACACTGGCTCAGCAGCTTCTCCCTAATGTCCTACATGATCCTGGGGCGACTTCTGCCGACATCTTCTATGTTTCTAATATTCATCATGCACAAAGATGCACTGCTAACAATGCCAGATACCTGTGATATAGAGGGGTCACACAGTGATATAAAGGGGTCACACATAGTGATATAGAGTGGGCACGGGGATGGTTAAATAGGACTTCTTTATTATGAACCAACCCCCCCTTCCCTGAATGCAGCCATAGCATACACACACACAGCTGTCATCCCGCTGCGAGTATGTAAGCGGCAGCCCCCATAACCCCCCGCGGCCCGATGCATACATTACCCGGTCCGTGCTCCAGCCGTGGCTCCCAGTATCTGGGCGTCATGCTTAGCCAATCAGTGCACTGTGGCGGGACAGCGCCGGGGAGTCAGGATGCCGGGGAGTTAAGAGGAAAAAAAAAAGAAAAAGAGTCTACAAACAGGAAGTGCCGTGTTTTCCATGATAAAAAAAAAATGATGCATGTATATTGTAAACATGCCTTATTTCACATTTACAGTTAAAGCGGAACTATCAGTAAATTAGACAAATGTAACCTGCTGATAGCTCCCTATTGTGCACATGGCACAGAGGAGGAAGGTATGTCTCTTACCTTCACCTCCGCTGCACAATCTCCATGCTTTTAGCAGTGTAATCCTTGGTCTGGAGCACCGTTAGGAGCACTACCCCCCCCTCCACTCCATTGATTGTCATTAGAAGGAGCACGCCAGCTCGCACTGTGGGGGCAAGACAGTGCTCCCAGAGGTGCCCCATGTGCAGTAGGGGGCTATTAGCAGGTCAGATTTGTCTTTAATTAGTTAGCCTTTAATTTAGATTTTAAAAAGTTATAACAACAGTGACACTTTAAGAAAAGACATATAAGAGGGGAATATTGGGAGGGGGGGGATATAAATGGCCAAAACAAAAAATAAGCTAAAAAGTTGTTCCATGTAAAATCCTCTATAAAAGGAAAGGGACCAATGTTTTTATTTATTGGATTTGCACTCTAATTCACCCCCCTCCAATTCACGTTCAGCCTCTAACTCTTTTACATCAGCCTTCAGAAGTTGTTTTCCCCACTTTGTATTGTATGACCATGAATCATATTGTCATATTCCACCCATATCAAAAATCATATAAAAAAAAAAAGAGAGAGAAAAACAGTAGATGTGTATTCTTTAGCTACACGATAGATAAAGCCGTTTCTCCTGATTGTATATCACTGTGCTCACTTCTTTGTATACCGACCTTCTCTCCTTTCTGACCAGCCTCCATCTTTAACTTCATGTTACATACTTCCCTTCCTCTGTGCCGCTAGAGCGAGTCTCATCTTGGCCTGGCGGTAGAACACTATAATAATCCATACGTCTATATTGTCCTAAAAATGCTGAGAGATATACAAACCAGGAAGACTAAACTGTCATCTCCTCTATTATATCTGTGTGACAGGAGCTGTATAATCTTCATCAGTAACTGCAATAGGAGCGTATTCCATCATGGAGAACTTGTGTGCAGATTCATCATACAGGAGCTGCTAGTAGCTGAGATGGTGATCTAATCAAAAGCACAGAAACACATGGGATTTCCACGGGGTCACTCTGAGATCCCATGACCCAATGGAAGGAAAGAATTCCAGGAACTTTCAGATGGAAAGGAATAATTATATCAATTACCTACATAATGAATAAAAATACCCTTTTTAGGAATGCTTTTTATTTTTTTCTTTGCATTTTCAATATGGCTATCTATAGTTAAAACAAAAATCCTGAATTATTGTACTCTTCACATTGACCATAGAGTCTAATAAAGGCATTGTCTATAAAGTCTACATACATACAATATGACTTAGATACACTATGATAAAAATCATGCTTTAAATGTGAGAAAATAAAAATGCTTGTAAAAAAAAAAACTATATGAAAACTAGTGTACATGAATGCTAAAGAAATTGCGCGCGTGAACAAGGCCTTAGGAAAGGGATGGGGAACCTTTGGTCCTCTAGCTTTTACAAAATTACAATTCCCATCTTGTCTGGACAGCTTGTCTAGGCATGATGGGAATTGTAGTTTTGCAACAGCTGGAGGGTTCCTATCCCTGCCTTAGGCAGTATGCACACATAAATGACATACGGTCCGCATTCTGGCTGTATACCATGGACTGCACCCTTGACCCCTTATGAAACTCTCGGCATCATAATTTATTATGATGCAGGGTGCTCCAAAACAGTTAAAGTGACTCTGTACCCACAATCTGACCCCCCCCCCCCCCCCAAAACCGCTTGTACCTTCGGATAGCTGCTTTTAATCCAAGATCTGTCCTGGGGTCCATTCGGCAGGTGATGCAGTTATTGTCCTAAAAAACAACTTTTAAACTTGCAGCCCTGTGTTAAACTGGCGTGGCCTAGAGTGTATGTGCATTAGGCTGGCACAACCTCTCTGTCCCTCCTGCTCCAGGCAGATTTTCCACTATTCATCACCTGTGTGAGCACGGCACATGGGCTAGATCATGAAGGCACCTGTGTAGTGTTCAGACAAGTGAGGAATAGGAGAATACCTGGCTGGAGCATTCCTAATGATGAAGAGGGTGGGGAGGAGGGACAGAGAGGGTGTGCCAGCCTAATACAGAGACAACCCAGGCCACGCCCTTTGGGCACGGGGCTGCCAAGTTAAAAGTTGTTTTTTAGGACAATAACTGCATCACCTGCCGAACAGACCCCAGGACAGATCTTGGATTAAAAGCAGCTATCCGAAGGTACAAGCGGTTTGGGGGTGACAGATTGTGGGTACAGAGTCGCTTTAAAGCTCCGTGCTCCAGTACTGACACAGCTGTCAGTTCAGCAGCATAGAACTTTAACTGTTTCAGCGCTCCCTGCATCATAATAACTCATGATGCCGATGGTTCCATAAGGGGTCACGGGTGCAGTCCATGGTATACAGCCGGCATGCAGACTATATACCATGGATGTGTGCATGTCATCTAAGGAAATGTAACATCATGGGATGCATAACACACATCTTTACTACCCTGTCAGAAAGAAGATGGTCGCTGGATCATGTCATGGAGCAGACTTGAAAATAATCAGTTGCTATAGACGACATTGACTTTTTTTTTTTTGTCTATTCTAGTTTTTATGTCTTTTTGTATCGGCCTGTCATTGTATTTACGGCCGCAGAATGCATACAGCCCATTAACAAATCAAAGCTATCAATTATCAGACAATGCTTACGGTGTGGATTTCACTCTGCATCGCTGCTAAGCAACCGCCGACTTGTTTGTCATCTTTTTCCACTAGAATTAATACCATGAAAAACTATATCCATATTCTGACCTATTTTCCCACAGTTTTCTTGGATCACGTGGCTGCCTGTACCATAAGCTGAAACTTCAGGCTTGAAATAAATCCTCTCTGGTGATCTGATCACAGCTGGTTGGAAAGCTTTGGCCATCTAAAAACAACAGCCAGGCTGATTAACCATTTCCTCAATGGCAATAGCTGGAAATCACATAGAAGCAGCTATGCATAATGTGTGCGTAGTATTCTGTCACTGTAAGCGGGAACAGGGATATATGAAATGGTATACTATCAAACACTGCACATAAGGTGTAAGCTATAAAGTATGTTATGCTCTGCCTGTATATAAGAAGGTTTCCACACTTTCTCAGTCTGTTCCTGCTCTATGACCCCCACAGTGTAATACAGGGTGTCTACTGCTACTACTGGGTGCAAACAGCATTGGATGGACTGTAGTAAAACTTGGATGCAATAGTCCAATTTAGTATTATAGATTTAACATATTTAAAGGAGAAGTCCGGCAGATTATAAAATCCGTCTGGGGGAAAATTGATTACAAGTACACAGCGGTTGGTACTACCACAGTACTCACACAGGAGCCATGGGAAAAAAAATGCAGGGAGTGGAATTATAATTTTTGTGGTGCTCACTCTAATCAAAGAAAAAAATTGATGCAAAATCAAAATGAAAGAAAAATTGAAAAGAGGGCACTCACCATTAAAATTGTCGTCTTCATTTCTTTTTCTTCTTTAAAACGCCCGAGACAGCTGTTTCACACGTGATTCGTGCTTCTACAGATGCGTCCGGCGTTCTACAGGTGCTGGCGTCCCCGTTCCTAGCTGCACGGGCGTTTTAAAGAAGAAAATGAAGTAAAGACGACAATTTTAATAGTGAGTGCCCTCTTTTCAATTTTTCTTCCATTTTGATTTAACCTCTCCCTGTGCTCACGGTGAGTGGAAGGACCAGGCGTGGGACCCCTGCCGGGCTCCAGGATCTCCGGAGCTGTCACGACTGGGGATGCCGCTCCAGTCCCTGATTGGCTGAGCAGCCAGTCCATCAGCCAGGACAGGCCGGCCACCCCCACCCCCCCAAAAGTCATGACGTCATCACAACTCAAGGGAAAATGCCTTCTTGCGGGGGGCCCAAACGCCGGTCCCGCTACTCACTGCTGGCATGGGGAGTTAGAACTAGAGATGAGCGAATCGGGTTCGGGTTCAAGTCCATCTGAACCCGAACGATCGGCATTTGATTAGCGGGGGCTTCTGAACTTCGATAAAGCTCTAAGGTTCTCTGGAAAACATGGATACAGCCAATAACTATATCCATGATTTCCACATAGCCTGAGGGCTTTATCCAACTTGAGCAGCCCCCGCTAATCAAATACCAAAAGTTCGGGTTCGGATGGACTCGAGCATGCTCCAGGTTCACTCATCTCTAGTTAGAACTTGTTTTTATAATTTCATGATTTTATAACGCGCCAGACTTCTCCTTTAATAAAGTGACCATAGATGGGTTACGGTCCAGATGCACTGTAGAATCTTGGTTGTTTAATTAAACAGACTTTTTTTTAATCTTCATCCTCCAAGACCCACAAAGCCTTTAGTTTTCTCTCATTTTAAAGGGAACCTGTCAGTTGGGATGTCGTGGCGGAGCCCGGCATAGGTAACCATCCCTCGGAGTCTCGCTGCTGGATCCGGTCCCTGGGCGGAGAAATCACGGCCCGAAGCGGAGTGCGCGCCTTATGCAAAGCAGGAGAGATGAGTCCGACATCCATAGAAAATGACTGCTCCAGGGTCAACATACTCTTAACTATCCAATCTACTATAAGGCTATGTTCCCACACAGTATTTTTGCTTAGTATTTTGCAACCAAAACCAGGAGTGGATGGAAAATACAGAAAGGCTATGCTCACTCACTGTTGAGATTCAGTGGACGGCCGTCATTTAATGGCAAATAACGGCTGTTATTTTAAAACAACTGCAATTTTTTGCCATTAAATGACGGCCATCCACTAAATTTTAATGTGTGAGCATAGCCTTTCTGTGTTTTCTATCCACTCCTGGTTTTGGTTGCAAAATACTGAGTAAAAATACTGTGTGTGAACCCTGCTTAATACTGAGATATAAAAGCAAGAGACTATTTCATAGATTCCCCGTCATCCAAGAAAATCTGGGTGACAACAATAGTTGCAGCATATGGGTCATTTTGGTTGTCACTCCGTTTTCATTTGGTAACAGCATGTGTTCAGTTACTCACAATTGTTTTTTTCTTTATATTATTTCTTAGGCTGGGTTCACACTACATTTTGGCAATCCATTCTTTAAATCAAGTTTTGCATAAACAAACGGATGCATTTGTGTGCATGCGTGTTGATCCATTTTTTTTCCATTGACTTCCATTATAAAAGATGGATTTTTTTAACCTACACAAAAACGTGAAACTGAAATTTTGTGTACGTTAAAAAAAAGATGTGTTTTGATTCGTTTTTTTCCCCCTTGAGTTGCATTATAAAAAAAGTTGGATCAAAACCCATCAGTTTTTATAACGCACACAAAAATGTGGGTGAGTGAAAATTAGTTTGATCCATTTTTTTTTTTATAATGGAAAAAAAACGACCAAAACACATGCACACAAATGTATCCATTTTTCAATCTGTTGTTTGCAAAAACGTAGTGTGAACCCAGCCATTGGGTAAATGGGGTAGGGGCAGCATGGTTCCAATACAGTATAGAGAGCTGCAGGTATAATATAATGCAATATGGTAACATATGTCTAATGCGTGTTTCCCAGCTGTGCACAGCGTGATGTAAGTGAAGCCCTGGCCATGGAGAGCTCTCATTATGTGTCCATTCTCCTGGGGCAGAGGAGGCGAGGGGGGGGGGTCCGCCCTCCTCTGCCTCATTGTGTCCCCTCCTCATCCAGCACACTCACTGACGTGGCAGACATACATACACATTCCTCCTCTACTTCCTTGTGTGACTGCTGCTGCTTCTTCTTCTCTCTCAGGCTTACAGCTGATTCCCAAAATGTGGCAGCTATTGCTGTTAGTTGGTCTTTTCCAGCCCTTGCTGGGCTACCAGATTGACTGGAACAAGTTACAGAACATGGCAAAGGCCAAAGTTGAGGTGAGTAGGGTCCTAGTGTCCGCTCACATCTGGGCTGTCAGTTACAATGGGGAAAGCTGCATACATTACACTACATGTTCTCATTGCTTATATATCCACTCTACAAAGTCAGACAGGAATCACTGGGAGTAGGGATTATTAATAGAGGATCAGAAGTACCTCTGTAACCCTTTCCCTACCATAGACATCTACAATGCAACATCTGGCGGAGCCCAAAGAGCGCCGATCTCTAACCTTTCTTTCTTTCCTGCACAGAGTTGTGGTGGATGACAGCTGAACAGACTTAAAGAGGTAAGAACATGTTACTTCCCTTTTACTGCTTGTCCCACTATCATATACTTAGGTAACGTCCCTTTTACTGCTTGTCCCACCATCATATACTTAGGTAACGTCCCTTTTACTGCTTGTTCCACCATCATATACATAGGTAACGTCCCTTTTACTGCTTGTCCCACCATCATATACTTAGGTAACGTCCCTTTTACTGCTTGTCCCACCATCATATACATAGGTAACGTCCCTTTTACTGCTTGTCCCACCATCATATACATAGGTAACGTCCCTTTTACTGCTTGTCCCACCATCATATACTTAGGTAACGTCCCTTTTACTGCTTGTCCCACCATCATATACTTAGGTAACGTCCCTTTTACTGCTTGTCCCACCATCATATACTTAGGTAACGTCCCTTTTACTGCTTGTCCCACCATCATATACATAGGTAACGTCCCTTTTACTGCTTGTTCCACCATCATATACATAGGTAACGTCCCTTTTACTGCTTGTCCCACCATCATATACTTAGGTAACGTCTCTTTTACTGCTTGTCCCACCATCATATACTTAGGTTACGTCCCTTTTACTGCTTGTCCCACCATCATATACTTAGGTTATGCCCCCCTTAGTGTCAAGACCTTAGTGTCCTACATGAAGTATTCTGGATATGGATCTTAGTGGTGCCCAGGTGATACCTGATCTAGTATAAGGGTGGAAGATCTTTCCAGCTGTTACGCATGAAGGGAAGCCATATGGGTTTTTAAGCTTATGCTACATGGGGTGAATTTATGTACAATGGGAAAACTTGGTATTTGGGGAGAGGTCAGTATATGTATTTAATTAACCCTATACAGGTAGTGTGGGAACTAAAGCCGAGATAAAACCTGGGGATGCAATGGGCACCTGAGGGCTTACACACTGGACTAAAACAAAAAGCTGTTTAACCACTTGATGATCTTTAGACTATTTTTACATGTTTAAGGAACAAAAAATATATACATATACACACTTTTTTTTTGTTTGGTAAACATGAAAATTGTCTACTTACAGAAAATATATGGGTATGAATGTGGGAGGGTATAATATGTATGTGGGAGTCTATATAAATAGATGGATAAATTGAAAAAATATGCAATAGCTGTTCATTCTTTTTGAAAATATTTGGCCTACACTTCACCACCCTAGAGCTGGCAAAATTCTTTCAAATGCTTTTATGCAGTTTATGTGCAGTGCTGTCTTTGAACAAACTCACTAACAGATGTACGCTTTATCTTTATTTTTGTTTAAATTGATTTTGTGCAACTATGCACACTGAACATCAATAGGAAAAAAACCAAATGGATATGTAACTACTTAGCATCTTACTGCTATCTAGAAACAAAAAGACCCCCCCCCCCCCCCCCAAAAAAAAAAAAAAAAAAAAAAAATCAACAGTTCAGAAGAAAATGTCAATACTCTATTTATCTGATGTATCTATTTTTCATATCTATCTACAGTATCCATCTATCTATAGTAGCTCTGTTCTTCATATCTATCTATAGTATCTATCCTTTATATCTATAGTATCTATTTTTTCTTCATATCTATCTACAGTATCTATCGTATCTATTTATAGTATCTATCTATTCTTCATATCTATCTACAGTATCTATCTACAATATCTATGTCATATCTATAATCCATCCATCACTGTAAGGTGTACAGAGGGACAGATAACAGCTGTCACTTACATCCTACCCTTCCACCCTTTCCTCGCAGAACCTGCTGCCAGTATAATGATGCCAAACCATCACTATGATAGTCCTAACATTGTCGCCATGGTAGTTGAGACTTTCCACGTCCTTATATTTTACATATGGTCATTGCATTGAGAGGGGTAACTGCTCTTGTCAATGTGATTCTGCCAGTGTAGATATACGGCTGTATTGCAGTACCAGAGTGGTGAGAGCACATGTATTATAGCTGTAATAAAGCAGAACATGACACCTCCCTACAGCTAGTACAGAACTCTAATAAAACACATAATTCACTTTTAGGTCATGTCTAAGATAAAAGTCGCCCTGTAAAACAGATTTGAGGATTCTTTATTAGACAGAAGTTGTTATTCAGGATCTGCAGTTAAACAATGAATTTCCATAGGAGAACTAATGTGCAATGCTGGAGTCGTTGGCTATGTTCACACAGTGTATTTCAATGCATAAAAGCACTCGTATTCACAATATGACTATTTTCCATCCGTAAGGCATTCGCCATTGAATTTAACAGGAAGCGCTGCCCAGTCGACATATTGTTTTATTTAATTTTTACAGGTGTAAAAAAAAGTAATTTCTGTGTTTTCTGTGGGTACAGTATTTTTTGTGCTTTTCTTCATATTGATGTCTTGCAGGAAAAAGCGTAAAAAAGTGCAGAATAAGGCTGTGTTCCCACAATGTCTTTTTATGCAAAATAACAGCTGTTGTTTTACAATGGTGCCGTCATTATTTGCGTCCATCATTATCAAACAATGGACGTTATTTTGCATTAACCCTTAGGCTATGTTCACACAAAGTAAAATAAAAGAAAAATACAGTAGCTGCTATTTCATATAGTGTGTGAACTACCGGTCATTTTTCATTGACTTTAATAGGTAATAGAGGACATTATTACATTGAAAATACAGCTGTATTGCTATAGCTTTAGGCTATACTCACACAGTGTATTTTTAAGACAAGAACAGCCATTGTTGGCAATTAAAACAACGGACTTCTTGCCTTAAAATAATACACTACGTTGCACTTTATGGAAACAACGGCTGTTGTTCATACACTGTATTGAACAACTGCCGTTGTTCCCCAATTATTTGTGGCCGGTAATGCAGGAATAAAGTCCGTTGTTCCTACGATGTATGGCCAATCTGACGGTCGTACATTGCATTGAGTTCTACAGTGATTTGGATTGCAGGTACACTCAAATGTGCCCGCATTCTGATTGAAATAAAAATTTTGGTAATATGGAAAATGTCAAAGAGCGGCCGTTGTCTATACACTGTGTTAACATAGCCTTAAAGTGCACAAAATAAACATGTAGAATTATTAGTGAATGTCAGGTACTGAGCAGTCCTCCAATATTCACCTATTTTTTGGTCTTTACATTACTAGTGTAGAAAGCTGTGTGACCAACAATAAGGCTCCTATCACTCCTTTCACAGGAGATTGAACATAGAAGTGTGTTCACATGTTTAGGTTTTTTAATTGCTGGTAACAAATACAAGGCCAGGAAGAGATCATGAATAATAGGACATGTAGAAAAGAAAGACTGAGACGTCTCCTCTTCCTAAGTCCATTCTTGGCTATGGCTGTGAACACCCTCAGACTCTTGCATATTCACCATCCTTATGTCTGCAACAAGGCCTCCCCTGCTTATATATTGCAACAGAACTAGAATCTAGATAACGTATGACAACTCCTGACATAGCTGGAATGATGGCAATTTACTTTGTCACCCAACTTTCCCAGGAAGAGAAATAACTAGAAATAGTGTTTTTAGTAACCATGTCTAGTTATTATCATGCTGTTCAGAATACCTAGGTTAAAGGGGTATTCCACTCAATAATAACTTTTGATATGTTGCTGCCCATGGTGATAACATATTATAACAGTGATTGCCTGAGCAGGCTGTCACCCTCCAATGAGTCAGTTTTGGAAGTGGAGGTGGGAAGGGATAAGCTTGAAAGGGTAAGTACGTAGAGATGAGCGAACCGGGTTCGGGTTTGAGTCGATCCGAACCCGAACGTTCGGTATTTGATTAGCTGGGGCTGCTGAAGTTGGATAAAGCTCTAAGGTTGTCTGGAAAACATGGATACAGCCAATGACTATATCCATCTTTTCCAGATAGCCTTAGGGCTTTATCCAAGTTCAGCAGCCCCTGCTAATCAAATGCCGAATGTTCGGGTTCGGATGGACTCCAGCATGCTCCAGGTTCGCTCATCTCTAGTAAGTAGGTTTTACAAAGTCCCTCTGAATTGTGTGTACAGTATATTAATTGGTTCACACATTTGACTGTCCCGTTGATATTCTCTCCCCCCTCAAATTTCATGAAATTTTGTTAACAGGATTGATAACACTGAACATAGTATTGATATATGGGAAATGTGTGACGTGGGGGGAGCTCAGCAATGTCACATGTTCTTCTATTCTATTATACTGATGTCTCTGTAGTTATAGAATAGAACAAGTTGCCTATGGACCCTGTATACAGAAACACAATGCTCAGGGCTCAGTAAACTAACAACTGTGTGGGTTTAAAAGCAACAAAAAAAACATGAATGGAAAATCATTTCCCCAATCACCTACATTGTTTATCGTCTTCAATGCAGTTTTTTTTCATATGAACAAAAGTTAGCAGGAAAAAAAAGCGTTAACTCAAAGGGAGGTTAGATATTCAGTAATTTCGCCCTTTGTTTCTGACATAAGCAACAGAAGGGTTGTCTCACAGGGGTTGGATATATTAAAGGTGGGCTCCCGCTTAATAAGATGCCCATTTTGTTGTATACATTGGCGGACCGGGAGAACGAGATTCTAATGTATACCACAGCACAGCGGGCTGCATGGTTTGCAGTGTGCTGAATGTTCCCACAATGTAAAAACAACAACAAATAACAGCAGTTATTTGCTATTATTTTTACATTGTGTGAACATAACCTAAAAGTGACTTTTTTTGGCACATTTGCGATTGCATCCTTGTTTTTCAAAACAGGTTAAAAAAATTTTTTTAAAGGGGTTATCCAACGTTCAAAAAATTAAAATAAACATAGCCATTTTTTTCCAGAGACAGCACAACTCTTGTCTGTCTATAGTTTGGTTGGGGTTTTGCATTGAGGTGAATGGTACTTAGAGGGGTACTTCAACAATTTTTTTTTTCTTTCAAATAAACTGGTTTCAAAAAGTTATATTGATTTGTATATGGCTTGTATTTAAAAAATCTCATCTTCCAGTACTTATCAGCTGCTGTATGTCCTGCAGGAAGTGGTGGATTCTTTCAAATCTGACACAGTGCTCTCTGCTGCCACCTCTACTCGAGATGGGAACAGTACAAAATCCCTATTAAAAAGCTCTCCATCTGTGGATAGTTTCTGTCTTGGACAGAGGTGGCGGCAGAGAGCACAGGACATTCAGCAGCTGATAAGTACTGGAAATTTTTAAATAGAAGTAAATTACAAATTTGTATAGCTTTCTGAAACCAGTTGATTTGAAAGATTTTTGCCGGAATACAACTTTAATTGCAAATCACACCTGAACTGGAGAAAATAATCGTGTTGTCTCTGGAAGAAAGTACCCCTTTATGTCCTACAAAACAACGGTATACTTTGACAATTGAATGTAGTGACTTTTAGAATATATTCGGTACATTAAAGCGAATATAATAGGGTAGGTATGGGGAACCTTCCACCCTCCAGCTGTTGCAAAACTACAATTCCCATCATGCCTGGACAGCCGAAGCTTTAGCTTCGGCTGTCCAGGCATGATGGGAATTGTAGTTTTGCAACAGCTGGAGGGCGGAAGGTAGCCCTTGTCTGCAATAGGGCATGCTTTGGTATACATTTGCATCTTGTTCCCCTGGCTTGCTGACATATACCACAACATTTGCATGCAAATTGTAAAAATGTAAATATATCCTAATAGGGAAACTCCATGATGCCTGCGAGGTATAAGAAGCCCCTCTAGCACAAGAGAAGATATTGGTATTATAAAGTATACATAGTAGCTGGGAGGCCCTGGCACATATGTCTCCCTGGAGCCCAGGAGCTGTAAGTGAAGCCTCATATTCCCAAGTGATGGCTTATTATGCTCCCACTAGCAGTATAGCAGTATCTCCCCAATGAGCTTGGCCCAGGAGACCTGCAATTTGCAAAGGAGCTGTGCAAACCGGGAATCTTTCTTAAAGGAACAAATACTAGATGTAAAATGTAATCTTAAATGTAAAAAGACCAGGTGTTATTCACCTGTCTCCAGCTTGGAACAATAGGTTGCAGTAAATTACACAGCATTTAGAGTGTACCTGTCATTTATTTTTTTTTTGTTGCAGAAATCAACAGTACAGGCGACTTTAAGAAACATAATTGGGTTTATTAGCTGAAAAATGCATTTTTTATCATGAAAAAGCAGTTTGAAGCTCTCCCCCTGTCTTCATTGTGCTCTGTGGAGAGGGGAAGGGTGGAGGGAGATGAGGCACCAAAACAGGACTGTTATTTTACAGCTACATCACTGGGCTATCTCCTCTGACAGTCAGCACCGACCTCTCTTACCTTTGAATAGCGGCTTTCAGGCAGTTCCCGCTGTGTAATCCTTTGTTCTCTGCTTTCTCCTGGCGACTAATCTCCCTCCTCCCCCCACCATAGAACAGACATGGCACATCTGATGTAAAAGTCGTGATTTCCTTATAATGAGCAGTGAATGAGAGAGGAGGAGGGAGAGGAGGGGGGGACCTGGGGAAAGTCTTTTTGAATGCATATAATGGCAGATTTGCCTAATAAACCCAATTACAAAGTTTCTTAAAATCGCCTGGACTATTGATTTCTGCAAAAAAAAAAAAAAAAATAAAACGACAGTGACACTTTAAAGGAATAGTAGGACATTTCACGTTTACTAACCACAATGTATATGTAAGGCTGTTGGTTTTAGATAATAATTGACTAATAATGTCGCCTAGAAAGCTGTGTGCATAAACAGATGCAAATCAATGTATGGTCTATAGGACAGAGTCAGGAGGTTCTATCGCTGCTGCTGAATATATAGTTAGATTTATGATGAACATGGAAGTAAAAAGCACCATTCTAATCACCGGGATCCATTAAAAGGAATAAAAGGCCGCTCACTGAGGTACATTCCCTGGGAACAAATCCTACTCTGCCGCAGCTACAATAATGCTCCATTAAAGGGTCAGTCACAAATGTCAAACCGTATAAAATATTCAGGATTTCCTGAATTCGACTTCATTTGCTTGGAAAAAAAACATGAAAGAAAAAAAAGAAACAGAAGCTGAAATTAAGCTGAAATTATAAACTGCATAGCAAACAAAGGAAATGTGAAGAACATCTCTAAGAGACACACTAAATGCAATATAAAGAGCACAATAACCGGGCTTATTGTAATAATGTAACATTTCATGGTGAGCAATAAATCGGCTACTTGTGCTTGCTCGAAAAATTCCAAGTCATAGTATGGCTATGCTCACACAGTATTTTGGCCATCATATTGCAACCAAAACCAGGAGTTGATTAAAAACACATAGGGGGAGAGTTATCAAACATGGTGTAAAGTGAAACTGGCTGAGTTGCCCCTAGCAACCAATCAGATTCCACCTTTCATTTTCCAAAGAGTCTGTGAGGAATGAAAGGTGGAATCTGATTGGTTGCTAGGGGCAACAGAGCCAGTTTCACTTTACACCATGTTTGATAAATCTCCCTCAGGAAGTCTATGTTCACACACTGTTGGAATTTAGTGGATAGCCATCATTTAATAGCAAGTAATTGGCGTTATTTTGAAATAACGGACATTGTTTGTCATAAAATGATGGCCATCCACTAAATTTCAACAGTGTGTAAACATAGCCTGTGTTTCAATCCACTTCTGGTTTTGGTTGCAATATGAGGACCAAAATACTGAGCAAAAATACTGTCTGTGAGCTTATCTGTGTATAGCTGAAGCCATAGTATCTGTGTATAGCCATGGCGGTGTGATGGATTTTTTTGGCAGACCATCATTTTGCCAAATAACTATCTATATTTCAAAACAACGGATGTTATTTGTGGAATAACAGCTGTTGGTTTGAACTAATGGCCATTATTTTACCACAAAATGAAGGCTGTCAAAATAAAACTGCCGTCAAGCAGCCCCAAAAATGGGGTTCACGTGTGAACGTGCCCTTACGAAGCAAAGCTAATCTGCACTCATCTCCCTCAGGCTGCTGCCTCTGTGCAAAGGGAGGATACCGCCCGGGGACCAGCTGGAAAATATGGATAATTATGAAAAAATGGACAGCTATGGCTGTATCCATGCTTTCCAGGGGGTCCCCGGGCGCTCATCTATACTTGCTATTCATGCTGTCAAATGTACAACTATGACTTCTATTAAGTTCCTTTTAGCTTATAGCTTTTTCACCTTGTCCAGTGCAGACATCCATACTGCCCCAGTCCCTCACAGTTCCTATCTAGTTTAATCTGGAAAGCATGTAATGGTAACACAGATTGTAGATCCCAACATCACAAAGTTTGCATATGGCTAGGAGGCACAGGTAATAGGACGACTGTCTGGTCCTGTTTTAGCCTCTGCTGCCAAAAATACTCCAAACTCTTTTAAGTGCAATGACAATTCATTCTAATAAATGTTGACGTCTAGTTACTAGAAATGAGCAAACCTTGATCGTGCTCTGGTTTGTCCGAGCCAGAGCGTGCGCCATTTGATAAGCAATGGTTGAAGAATTTGGATGGATTTGGTTCTCTGCTAGTTACCCCATCTGAGATGTAGTGCTTAACGCTAACATATTGGATTCAGGTAGAAGTCCTAACCTGGTCTGCATAACAGGAAGCGCATGTTGGGTATTTCTGGAGGCATCTTGAGGTGGCCAATTTTGTTTTTGTTTTATTTTCTAAAAGAATTTTTTTTTTTTTTTTTTAAAGTTGTTAATCCTACCAGTAATAAAATATTGTAGTCCTTAAATAACCGTGATTTTTTAATTTTATGTTTTTGCAGGTGAAGGCCTTCGTCCAGGAGGACATCCCTCTTTAGTATCCTTCACAACGGATATAAATTTTCCTATAAGTATAGTAATATTTAATAACAATGTTTATTTATATTGCGCTAACAAATTCTGAGGTAGATAAACAGACATTATAGAACTACACACCAATTACTGGAACAAGAGGAATGAGGACCCTGCTCCCAAAAACTTACAAGTTATAAGGAGTGGGGTTGAGGCAATATTTTAACATCACTCTTTTATGGCTTTACAAGCACTGAGGATAGTTCTTGTGTGTAAGGCGCGTGTCACCCCGGAGAGGAGATATAGGGGTACTGGGGCCTCCAGTGCACCAAAGTACTTAATTTGCATATATAGAAACCAGACCAGATCTTGCTAACAAGGCTGCAGTTTGGAGAACAGATGGCGCCATCAGAAACTGCATGTCAGCGTTGAGCGGGTCGTTTGAAAATATTTGTTTACTGCTTGTACTGGTACATTCTCTTTAACTTAGCAAGATTAAAGGGGTTATCCAGATTAAGAAAAAGCTCAGATACTTTCATGCACAACCACCACCACCCCTGGCCCCAGGCTGTGTGTAGTATTACCATTCAGTTTTATTCACTAGGTTGGAACCGTGCTGCAAAAACACACAATCGAAACTAAGGACAGGAGGTGCAGTTTCTAAAAGAAAAAACAACAACAAAAAACAGCCATGTTTTTCTAAGCCTGGACAACCCCTTTAACTTTGTTAGTTGAGGTAAGAATACTGCTTGAAAGCAGAACATTTTATGCAGGCAACCAAAGCAAACATGTCCTGTACACAAGTCTCCAGTTAGAACCTTGACAACATGTCTCCGAGTCATAACCTTGAGATGAAGCATATACCTGGTGCTGATCCCGAACTAGTTCTGCTTTCCTCCAGATATGAAGAAATAGATGTAAGTGATGGGTGCATAAAATAAGCTGACTTTATACACCGCTAAAAAAAAAAATCTATTTGGTTTTTTTTTGTTTTTGTTTTGTGTTTCTGTACTTCCTGGTTGATCAGATCCCAGAATGCAGTACTGGTTCCAGAATGCAATGCTTTCCCTCAGCTGTTCATCACAGTCCTCCACCCTGCCCAAATCTGTTTCAGAACATCTAGGCTGTGTTCACACATTGCAGTTTCATTGCGTTACTGAATTATTTGCAGTACTTCATGACCCACATAGCACACAGTTACTACCTGTAACACCAAACAGCACGCTGTATACTCTACCTGTAACACCACACTGTATTCTCTACCTGTAACACCACACAGCACACTGTATTCTCTACCTGTAACACCACACAGCACACTGTATTCTCTACCTGTAACACCACACAGCACACTGTATTCTCTACCTGTAACACCACACAGCACACTGTATTCTCTACCTGTAACACCACACAGCACGCTGTATTCTCTACCTGTAACACCACACAGCACGCTGTATTCTCTACCTGTAACACCACACAGCATGCTGTATTCTTTACCTGTAACACCACACAGCATGCTGTATTCTTTACCTGTAACACCACACAGCATGCTGTATTCTCTACCTGTAACAGCACACTGTATTATTTGCCTGTAACACCACACAGCGTACTATATTCTCTACCTGTAACACCACACAGCATGCTGTATTCTCTACCTGTAACACCACACAGCATGCTGTATTCTTTACCTGTAACACCACACAGCACACTGTATTCTCTACCTGTAACAGCGCACTGTATTCTCTACCTGTAACACAACACAGCACACTGTATTCTCTACCTGTTACATCACACAGCACACTGTATTCTCTACCTGTAACACAACACAGCACACTGTATTCTCTGCCTGTAACACCACACAGCACACTGTATTCTCTACCTGTAACAGCACACTGTATTATTTGCCTGTAACACCACACAGCACACTGTATTCTCTACCTGTAACACCACACAGCATGCTGTATTCTCTACCTGTAACAGCACACTGTATTATTTGCCTGTAACACCACACAGCGTACTATATTCTCTACCTGTAACACCACACAGCATGCTGTATTCTCTACCTGTAACACCACACAGCACGCTGTATTCTCTACCTGTAACACCACACAGCACTCTGTATTCTCTAGCTGTAACATCACACAGCGCACTGTATTCTCTACCTGTAACACCACACAGCACACTGTATTCTCTACCTGTAACACCACACAGCACGCTGTATTCTCTGCCTGTAACACCACACAGCACGCTGTATTCTCTGCCTGTAACACCACACTGTATTCTTTATCTGTAACACCACAAAGCATACAAAGTAAAGGACTTTTTTCTTTTCATTTCCACGCACATATTTGCACATATTATGATCAAGCATCTTTTATCTTTGAAGTTGAGCCTCACAATAAGGGTCCATTTACACAGAAAGATTATCTGACAAAGATTTGAAGCCAAAGCCAGGAATGGATTTAAAAAGAGGAAAAATCTGTATTTCTGTGTGACCTGATCTGTTTATAGTCTGTTTCTGGCTTTGGCTTTAAATATTTGGCAGATAATCTGTCAGATAATCTTTATGTGTAAATGGACCCTAAGGCTCTGATCCTATCTGCCATTTAGCATAATTTACTTGTGTTATTGCATCTTTTTTGTGAACATGCTGCAGTACTGCAATGACACTCCAACATGTGTGAACACAGCCCTAATTTCACTGCACACGTTTGCACAATTAGAGAAATCAGTGCAACACCTGCTTCTGGCTCTCTCACCGATGGTGAATCACTCAGGGGATTGGGGGATTCAGCCAAGCCTCCTGTGACATCACGCCCTGCCCCAGTCTGCATCATCAGCCTGTGCTCAGCAAACACACACAATGCGAGACAGAGGCATCCAATATTTGTCTCCTAAGGGGGGAATAGCAGAAGGAGCAGGAGACAATGTGAATTGGCACAAAGGCCATTTTTCTTCACTTCCTGGATTTCTATCAGCTACCAGTGTGGCAGAACCGTACAGATACAGTAATACATTATATAAACACATCTATTTAACTTTTAATGTACTTTTAATAGAAAACAAATTTTCCTTATCCGAAGTTCCCTTTTAACTACTTTTAACTTGGCAAGATTAAAGAGGTTATCCAGATTTTAAAAAAAGCTCAGAAACTTTCATGCACAACCACCACCACCCCTGGCCCCAGGTTGTGTGTAGTATTAACCTTCAGTTTCAGTCACTTGGTTGGAACCGTGCTGCAAAAAAAACCAATCCCAACTGAGGACAGGAGAGGTGCTGTTTCGTAAAAAAAAAAAAAAAAGAAAGAAAAAAAAAGCAGCCATGATTTTCTAAGCCTGGACAACCCCTTTAACTATGCTAGTTGAGGTAAGAATGAGGTAAGAATACTGCTTGAAAGCAGAACATTTTAGGCAGGCAACCAAAGCAAACATGTACATAAGTCTCCAGTTAGGACCTTGACAACATGTCTCCCAGCCATAACCTTGAGATGAAGTATATAAATGGTGCTGATCCCCAACTAGTTCTACTTTCCTCCAGAAATGAAGAAATAGATGTAAGTGATTGATGCTTAAAATAAACTGACTTTACACAGGGCTAAAAAAAAACTGTTAAGTTTGCGTTCACACATACAGGATCTGCAGCAGATTTGATGGTGCAGATTTAAAAGTTGCAGATTGAAAGCAAATCAGCGCCATCAAATCTGCTGCAGATCCTGTACGTGTGAACACACCCTAAGAACGTTTACTGCTTTGACTTTGGTAAGAAAACTATGTAGCATTAGAGAAAGAATTTTTCCCATTTCAAGTCCATATCGTGGTAAATACTTTTGATCAAAGTATTTTAGGAGTGATAAATTGGCCAATTTAAAGTGAAGTTTTAGTGTCTGAACACCCCTCCCAAACCCCAGATACCGTTTGTTAACTCTTCTCAATCCATGCCTGGTCCGGGGGTCTGTCTCCTGGGGCCGATTTTCAGGTAAAAAAAAAAAACAAAAAAAACAACCTTTGTTTATTCAGGCCGTGCCACACCGCGCTGTGTCAAAGGGGTGGTGCATAGATCATCCATGCCCTAGGCCTGCAGAACATGGAGATCTAGCTCAGGGATGGAGAGAGGCGCTGCAGGCCTAGGGCACGGATACTCCAGGCCCCACCCACAGCATTGCTCCAACTGATTAAAAGAAGTCCCCCCCCCCAGAACACTGGCCCCGGGATACAGAAAGGCCCCTGACCAGGAATGTATTGGGAAGAGCTACCGAACGGTATAGAGGGGTTGAGGGAAGTGTTTGGATGATACAGATTCGCTTTAAAGGGTACCTAATATTTAGACAAACTTCTGACATGTCATAGTGAGCCACGCTTTACCCCTTCATCTCCGCTCTCACTGCTACAGTAGCCGTGGATGAAGTTATAATGGAGCCTGGGGAACTTCCGGCAATATTGCCTACCAAAAGTTCCATAGGCTCCATTATAATTCCATCCACTGCTACATTAGTTGTAATGATTAATGGGGGGGCTCAGCATCTGGACCGTCACCAATACAAACCTCTGACATGTCACTATATGATGTCAGAAGTAAATAATGTAGAGGTTCGTGTGTTTGCTTACCTGTTTTAGCGGATATGGCAGGCATAGGTTTTCTGCCATATTGATTCCCCACAGAAATGATTTTCTATAACTGCCTAAATTTCCCGTCTGGCTTTGCAGAGAGGTGGTAAATTCTCATCTGCATTCAGCCACTTACACCAACCTAGCCAGGCTCCTGGCATCAGAAAAGATACGAGTTGAAGTGAATTTTTTTTATTGCTGTGAAAATTAAGCACTTTTTTTTACAGTGACCTATGCCATTGTGGCAAAATGGGGCAGTTTGGGGATTTTTTTTTTGAGAAAATCACAGCAAACCAGCCTAACTACAGGATACAATAGATCTAAATCCTGGGGGTGGGGAGAGGGTGGGTCTGTTATCTGCCCAGAGGCATCAGAGATGATGTCATTCTGTAAAGGCCCTATTACACGGAACAATTATCGGCCAATTATTGTCCCGTGTGATAGAAGGCAACGATAAGCCAACATGAACGATGTCGGCTGATCGTTGCAGTCGTTTGTCTTTCAACATGTTGAAAGACAAATTACTGTGATAGCAACGATCTGCTGCCGTCACTCCGTGGAATAGGAGCGGCGACTGCAGACCGCCACTATGCTCTATAGGCTGCACGGACACTTTAGCGATCACCCGGGCAGCCCCCCTGTACTCACTCACATTGGCAGCAAGTGGGGAACGATAAGCAATAGAGCGCTGACAGCGCTCGTTTGCTCCTCAATGTTGCCCCGTGTAATAGGGGCTTAAGTCACTGACCCAGGACAGACCACTTCTTCTGACACATTAAAGGGGTTATCCAGGATTAGAAAAACACATCCATTTCCTTCCAGAAACAGTGACACCCCTGTCCTCAGGTTGTGTGTGGTTAGGCTCTATACACTTCAATGGAACTGAGCTGCAAAATCCCCAATCAAACTGAAGACAAGAGTTGTGCTGCTTCTGGAAGAAAATGGCCATGTTTCTCTGGATAACCCCTTCATACATTGATTTTCTGCACTATATACCCTGATGTTCCTGGGGCTACACATCTAAATAAAACCTATAAAACTTAAAGCGGTAATGCGGTGTAAAGTACCTGCATTTAATAAAATCACCTAAATTGTAGAAGTAGGGGGGAAAAAGTCACACTGAATAACCTGTGAACCAAGTGGTTTATAGAGAGGGAGTTATAGAGAGGGATGTATTCTTCCTGTGAACAACAGATGTGACATATTGTAAACATCTTCAGACTCTTCAGCTCCGCGTCCCATGGGTAGCATTTATTTTAACTGGGTAATTTAGCTGGGTATTTGTATATTAGCCCCCCTTGCCTAGGGGGTGGCACTTAAAGCCTTTGTTTCATGCTCAACCTAGTCAATTCAGTCCAACCGGTGTGTATTATCTATTGCAGAGAGTTGGACTTAGCAACATGAGAAGAAAAGAAATCAACCAGCTATTGAAGGATCTGGGATTTTACAAGAAGGAGAGCCCAGATTCCCCCGTCCCCCCAGAATTCCAAATGGCACCAGCAAGACATAAGACATCGGAAGGGAAAGAAACAGCCGAAACAAAGGAGGAGTTGTAGTCGCTTCATGCAGTAGTTGTCTGTTAAGGAAATACAGTGCAAATTCTTACATAGTAGAATAGGTCAAAATGAAGTATAAGGGAAGTAGAAACGTAAAGTAGCAATTGAAGAGCACAACATTGCAGTATAATGCACTTACTAAACAACCCAACTTGTCTTCTTCTCTGATGGATTTTTTTTAAGGCCAACATGAAAGTGGTCCGGAACAAACTCATAATTAGTTCTGCTGGCAGTAAAGGGCTAGGTTCCCACTGCGTTAATGGCCCCATGAACGGCCGTTGTTTGACGCTACCTATGGTCAGAATTAATGATCACGCGACAGACGTTATTTGTCCGTAGTGGGTACATAGCCAAAAAGTGCAATACTTCTATTCTTTGTGGGATTTTCTTTTCTCCATATTTGCCTACTGAACTCCTCCTCCATTCCTGGCCATCACAGTAGTCCTTGGATCATTCCTTTTAAATGCTCCATTTACGATGTCCAAGGTCTCACAGCCGTCATTTAGCATACATTAGGTTTGGCTTTGCAGACTGATTCACTAAAAATGAGACTAGCAATACATTTGTGGTTATCGCTAGCAGCATCTGAAAGAAGACAAGTCTGGGTTATTGAATGTACTACTAGAGCCTTACGAGTGTGGTCACTGGATAAGCTATAGAATAAATTAGTTTACAGGGATGCAACAAGGTGGAAGGGAATAGAACTTAGTTTTTGGGATCAGCTTAGTTTATGTTTTCTGATGATATATCGTCTCTCTGAGTTGATCGGATCACCTCCATTTTACGGACATGAATGACGTTCTCAGCTGCAAGCTGTCCTGGTTGGGAACAGATGTAAACCCGTCCTGATGTGTGGTGGTCAGGGTCTTACTTTACCATCTTGGGAGAGCATTGACTTTCATAATAAAAATTTTTTAAAAAGTGCTTGCTTGATTCTCAATTTGGATTATTCTATGTTGTATTAAAGAGGACCTGTCACCCCCGGTGACTGGCTCCTGACCCCCCGTTAGAGCAGCCTATACTCACGTCATCCCGCCGGGTCCCGATTCTGGAGATGGTCGGGTCACGGAGATATCAGCGCCTGAAGCCCGGCGCACCCACTCCTTTAGATGAGTCCAACACTCATAGCGAATGACAGGAGAGTCCAGCGCTCCGTCATTCTCTATGAGCGTTGGACTCATCTGAGGAGCGCGCGCGCCGGTCTGCAGCGTCTGATATCTCCGTAACCCGACCATCTCCAGAAGCGGGACCCGGCGGGATCAGGTGAGTATAGGGGGCTCTAACGGGGGGTTGGGAGCCTGTCACCCCGGCACGGGGGGTGACAGGTTCCCTTTAAGTTTGATATTAACCCAATAATTTACCACGTCAGATGCAGCATACAGTGGCATAGCATTAGGGGTTGACACAGTTGCCATTGCAACAAGGCCCGGTGACCACCCTTGCCACATTCTGTCACTATGCAGTTCTTCTGACTCAGTATAAATGAGCCCGCAGGCTTTTCTCCCCCTATTTAATTTTACCAGCATTTAAAGATGCTGATACATTTAAATAGCAGAGTGCTGCCATGAGCAAGGAAGCATTGTGTCCCCTCACCTGCCACTCTGCACTTCCTGTGTGGGCAGCCGCTCTGCCTGCATTGCACAGCATCCAGACCTGAACAGAAGATTCCAGCCCACCAGAGCAGAGAAGGAGACATGGGAGGTTAGTATTAATTATGACCGGGGTGGGGGGGGGGGCTCTTCCCAGGTTACAGAACTACAACCCCCATCATACCCTGTTGACAATTCATAATAGAAGATCTAGTTTAGTTCTGCACCAGGTGGAGAGCCACAGGTTGGGAAACAGATGGGATAGTGACCAAGTTGATTTGGGCATGGTGGTATATTTGGGAACAGTGGCACAATTCTGTAGTGGGCAGTGCCATCAGTAAACTATTTATTCCGCTTCAGACTGGGTCTAATTGGGGGAGGGACAATATTCCAATTGTGGCTACAATAAACCCTTATTGACAATTTATAATTCCGACTGCCAACTCCATGTTACTCCTTGGTTTTTCCCTTGTTATTACATTATAGGGCCACTTAATATGACGGTTTCCCTACAGGAGCCACGCTGGTGGCTGGGTCCTTCCCAAAGGGATATCCAAGTAGTCTTGTGTTTTAAGATTCTTAAATGCGGCTCCACAGGCTTTTCTTACATATTCATGTCTCCCAGGGAGCAATGTACCTAGGATTTCACTGCATTGAGCGCTTTGACCGGTGTTAGCTTTGGCTGGTCTCCTCGAGATCAGTGATCGGTTTCCCACATAACTCCATGTAATGAAATAATGAGCCAGGAGAAGACGTAAGTTAATATAAATTTATTAAAATGACAGCACACGCTGGTGTATAAAAAGGATGGTACACAAAAGCTGTGTATGAGGAGTGATGAAAGCTTTCTGTTCACAACAGACTGGATGTTGAACCCCAGTTCAGAGTACGGAATAATAAAAGCTGTATGGTACAAAGGGTTAATGTGACATCACAAAAACAAGCATTGGATTTGCAGCTGCTTGCACATGCTTGGGTTGAGGCATATACAATATAGTATATAATATACAAAAATAAGTGGACAAACAATTAAAAACAGGGGGCATCACAGTGTCATAGCCAAGCACAACAGCTTTGTAGTGTTCCTTATCTTCACCCATGCTATATAGTCTGATCATACGCATGGGAATCTGACTTGCAAACAGAACCAGATAGCACAAACCTAAAATACCTGTCATAACAGAGGTGCCAGGTCCATTGCTAAGGGTAATGTTCCTTTGCAGTGACCTGGTAGAACCTGGTGCTGAATATACATTGAAGGGGTTATCCAGCGCTACAAAAACATGGCCATTTTTCCCCCCTCTCTTGTCTCCAGTTCAGGTGTGGTTTGCAATTAAGCTCCATTCACTTCAATGGAACTGAATTTGAAACCTCTCCCAATCTAGAGACGAGAGAGGGGAAGAAGTGGCCATGTTTTTGTAGCGCTGGATAACCCCTTTAAAATGGCCCTTCTCCTCTCAGTCATACATTGGTGATGTCCGTTGGATCAAAGAAACATAGAAGATTGTCGTCAGAAGACCACCACTGGGTCCATCTAGTCTGCCCTCACAAATTTTAACAAAGGGCTATGGAAGGAATTGGCACAGCTCAGATTACGGACACTGGCCTTGATGCAGATGCTTACCAGTCAGGCTCCATAGACTAGAGCCATGTCAAAAGTTTTTTTTTTTTTTTTAAATGACAGATACACTTTAAAGGGGTACTCCAGGGGTAAAAAAACAAAAACAAAAATTGAGAAAGTTAAACATATTTGTAAATTTTTATATCAATTCTCATGTCTTCCAGTACTTATCAGCTGCCGTAGGTCTTGCAGGAAGTGGTGCATTCTTTTCAGTTTGATACAGAGCTTTCTGCTGCCGACTTTCAGGGGAGTAATGCATTCTATTGCTTTTGGCAGTACCGGTCATGGGCAGAGGTGGTGGCAGAGAGCACTGTGTCAGACTGGAAAGAATACACCACTTCCTGCAGGACATAGAGCACCTGATAAGTCCTGGAAGATTTGTGATTTTCTTTTAAATACAATTTACAAATCTGTATAACTTTCTGACACCAGTTGATTTGAAAAAATAAAAAAATAAAAATAATGCTTTGCTGGAGTACCCCTTTAAGGAAGGCAGAACAGGCTGCATTGCTCACCTTGCAGATATCAGTGCTCTTCATGTAAAACATTTGTGATTGCATCATGAGCCTGTCAAGCCTGAGGCGGTTATCGTCTTGGCTTCCTACGACACGCGTTCAGTGACTGTCCTCATTCTCACAGCTGTAAATGTGATAAGACTGCAGCAATATTTCTTATTCTTAATGCCTAAATCCCTAGAAGACAGACAATGTTACAGCGGCACTCCTGGAAAGATGACAGCCATCGACGCCATGCACGTCAGCCATTGTCACTGCCACAGCTGTCTGTTCTGCTAAGCTGCCAGAGAACACAGACCTGTTATATATAAAAGCAGGCAGCAGCACTAAGATATGTACAATGTGTAAGAGGAACAAACCGGGATAAAACCTGGGCTGAGGAAGTTCTGATGGTAGCAGAGTGTCGCTGTGCATGTACAATACATCTACTACAACATCTAACATAAACCTACCTTCTCTCTATAGCTTCCCTATATGATTCAGTCTGTTTAATAAGGTCATTCAGAATTGAGAAGATAAAAAGACACAAGTCTGCCATAAAGATTCCTTCCCTACTAAAATATATCATAGACTCTATTACTGTAAATCTGAACATTTCTTACATATACTCTAATAATGGGAGAGAAAAAAAAAAATACTGTCATACAGCATATATTAAAGTGCAGTTCCACACAAATGGGAGCCCTGCAATGTGATGGAAACATGGTTTCCCCAGAACTGAAGACAGAACTATGCATGGCTACAGGATCACACTGACTTATAAATCACAGCATTGTACTGAACACTTCTGTCCGACATATCAAGGCTCGGCCAAAACACTGCTGCAGTTGTCTCATAAAGTGAAGGTACCATAAAGTAAGAGGCTGCAATGAAAATATTAGGGAAAAGTTGAAAAAACCAAACCCCAACACATTTAGAACTAGGGTACATGTAAGGTTCACTGCAATAAATAAGATCAAGAACATGGAAGTTGTCAATGAGCATTTGGCTTTAAGTCCGAATTATATGGCACAATTTCCGGGGAAAGTGAGTGCCGACCTGTCAGTTCAGTGATCACTTCCCCCCTCACTGCCTGTGCTATTACACGCACAGACGGAGTGGGGAGTAGCCACCCGAACAATCCTTAGATTGTTCGGGCTGCCCACTGAAGTCAGCAGTAGTCTGCTGCTGCCGCTCCTGTTATGCAGGGCGATGCTCAGCTGACATATCAGGATCCTTCAGCATGTTGAAAGACCATGATCAGCCAACAACGTTCATGTCAGCTGATCGGCGCCTTTCAACATTACCTATTACACCAAGCGATTATCGGCCTGTATGGTCTGTAACCAGCCAAGTAATCTTTTATTGATAATCGTTTAGTGTAACAGGGCCCGGCTTAGAGATTCAGAGATAAGGGACAACTCGTTCAATACTCGGATACGAACTGGAAGATCTATATACTGTTGGTTATAGAGGGTTAATACAGGATTGGAGGAGAAACAAACCAACTCACATAGATGCTTTCTTAAATTTAAAAAAAAAAAAAATATATATATATATATATATATATATATCACTCCTGTCCTCAGTATGTGTACGGTATGGCAGCTTGGTTCCATTGTAGTGAATAAATACAAGTTTTAATACCACACACAACCAGAGGACAGAAGTGGCACAGTTCTGGGGGGTGGGGTGGGCAAATCATCTGTTTAGTTCTATTCCTGGTTTACCTCTTCATGTAAATAATGTTTAAAGGGGTTATCCAGAGCTACAAAAACATGGCCACTTTTCCCCCTCTCTTGTCTCCAGTTTCGGTGTGGTTTGCAATTAAGCTCCATTTACTTCAATGGAACAGAGTTCCATACCCCACCCAAACTGGAGACAAGAGAGGGGGAAAAGTGGCCATGTTTTTTGCAGCGCTGGATAACCCCTTAAAGTGATAGCGCAAAGTTCAGTTCCTCGCCACTTCTTACATATTAGTGAATGGGGCCATTCTTGGTTACACACAGATATTGGAGACCAGTCATGATCAGGTATGACTCTTTGGAAGGTACTGTAAGCTCTTAGTCGTCATTAATAGCAATATCTATATGGAGCCATTCACAGATCCCCATTTCTTCCTACACACGCAGTATAACCACCTGTATTATAAAGCACTTTTTTCCATCCTCTTCCCAGTTATTTTCTAGATGAAACCTCAGTTGTACACGGTTTGTAAGTGCTATTCTAACTATACAGCACTGAGAACGAAAGAATACAGAGTTCAAGGCCTGTTCTGCAGCTTATGGCTGTGATACAGTAAAGGCTCAGCACTTACCTGGTGCCATTTTATAATACTATCTAAATATATTAATTCTGTGGGAATGGGGGCAGTGACAAAATCCCACCAGCACAGCAGCACAGGTTGACCAAAGAGCCGCGATGCATTGCACTGCAATACACTGCAAACCCCTGGTCACAGACAGACTAAAGTGAGGAGGCATTAACAAAGCGGTCACATGTACAGTCAATAACTCATTTAACAGGTTGAAGCACAATGTAACCCCATAAAGTGTCCCTTTGGTGATCTTGGGGTTAACTGTGAAGTTGTGCAGTACTGCAGTGGCATTAGCCGCATAGTGCTGGTGCTGTGCCAGGAGAATTCAAGGGGATTAAAGGGCTGTATTAAAATTCACTCTTGCGTAGACGCATTTCATGCCGCCTCAGGTGGTTGTATAAGGACTGGACGTAGGTGAAAACACATTTGGAGTCTGGCCTCTTCCCCATGATCATCATATCCTCAACCTCCACCAGGGGGACACAGTCCACAAGATATCTGTGAGAAGAAAGATTATATAGAGAGGACTGAGAATGGTACATGACAGCAGGGCAGACAATATCATGGAGAATATAAGTGACACTCACACCAAATCTGCTGAAACATGGCTATAATATAATCACAAAATGTGCCACTATGACAGCACTAAACATTTCTTTATACTATGACAATACATCATACATATCACCAAATCTGCTCTTCAGCAATGGTGGTATGGTATTACAAGAGGTTATCCCAACACTCAAAGTTACTACATATTCTGTGGATTAGAAATATCTAGATCACCCCTCCAGGTTCGGCCGACCACTTGGACCCCGATCATGAGATAAGAGGACCCTTGTCCATAGTGTGAATGGGGCAACAGAGCAAATTACACAAAAAGAAGAATTTACTTACCATAGTCACATATCCTGTAATGCTCTACAACTTTTTAACCAAATCACAGTTACTACAATTCCAGTGTAGGTAACAAACACCATATATATTTTGTATATACCCTCGCATAAGACATACAGATAATGAGTAGAATGGGTAATGCGTACAACAAAGAAGACCCTTTTCTGTCAACAGCATAGTCACAGACCTATGAGTATGGCCCCCTGTTGGTCCTTATCAAGTCACTAGGTCTACAGAAAACAGTCTCCTAAAAAAGCAATTACAGCAGGCCACAACCTTGTGTTCCAGGTAAAATGGCCTCTGCTGTCTTATATTGCAGTGTTGTATTCGCACCTTATCCAACGCGTTTTAGTCAGTATTATTTCTAAATATGACATCATCAGGGGCTATAGGTGGTATGTCATGTTTAGAAATAATACTGACAAACACGTTGGTTGAGGTGCCAATACAACACTGCAATATAAGACGGCAGAGGCCATTTTACCTGGAACAAAAGGTTGTGACCGGCTGTAACTGCTTTTTTAGGAGACTGTTTTCTGTAGACCTAGTGACTTGATAGGAATAGACAGGGGTCCATACTCATAGGTCTGTGACTATACAGTTGACCGAAAAGGGTCTTCTATAAGAAATTGTTTTTTGGGACCAACAGGGGTCCGTAATACTACTGGAAACTGGGGGGACTGACTGTGGTTCACAGGTTACCATGTTTTGAGGAATGGTACAGTACTTGGACTGACATATGGACCGACACAGGCATTCCTTAGACGGTGACATAGACATAATCTACAGTGCGTTGTTAACTGTCCATTGTGCTAATTGGAGATATAATACTTACCTATTGCCAGTGATGCTGTCATAACTTCATTGTTGTACACATTACCCATTTTTTGGCTCTAAATCAGTTACCAATATGGCTCGCAATCTGAATTCCCAAATACATGAACTTTCCAATAACTCCTTATAGCGCCCAGGATGCTGAAGAGGTATGTGTGCTACCTTCCACCTCAGTGCTGGTCGCACGCGGTTAGGGTGCGTACACACTACGGAATGGAGTCAGAAAACCCGTCGCGCATTCCGCAGCTCGCACCTGCCGGTGGACTGATGCGGGCGCGCATCTCTGACCGCGTCATAGACTCCATTCTATGCACAGGCAGATTTTGTCATCTGTCCAAAGAATGTCCTCTGGCCCACCAATTGATTATCACTATAAGTGGCCGGTCAGATGATGCTGTGGGCGCAGGCAGTGCTAACTGGAGCGAAGATTACTCCAACTAACAGCGTGGGACCAGTGCCGCAAACCTTCCTCCTCAGTGTCCCGGGTGCTATTAGGAGCAATCAGCAGGTTAGACTTGTCTAACCTGCTGATAGGTCATCAGTTTACAGGCTGGGTCAACCCCTTAAAGGGGAACTATCATAAGTATATGCCATCAATCTTACATTAGAGGGAAAGTTGTGCTCTGAATGTGCTACAACCCATTTCAGTGTTTACTTGTGCATGGTCATACTATCTGTATCAGCGGTGCACACAAATAGGACAACACTGCGGTTCATTGCATTGCCACTACAGCGCTATGGCCCCTTTAAATTAAAAAATATATGTCACCTGCAGATCTACAAAACAACAAGCCTGAGTATAAAGCCTGGGTTGGGTTTAAACTATCAGGGCTTCTACACAACTGCCCTGCACCATGGTTTGAGAATATACAGTATTACATTATGCATTATGGATCACTTAACTGAACACAATACACAATATGGAAGAAAAGTAAAAAAAAAAAATACATACAAGAATACATACGTTACACAGCAAATAGTATATTAACAACTTATCGGGTATCTAGATGACAGATATGAGTACCAACAAAAGGAAAAGTATATAAAGGCCTGATAAAGGTCATCCTTATTAAAGGGGTAGTGCGGCGCTCAGAAATTATTCACAGAATAACACACATTACAAAGTTATACAACTTTGTAATGTATGTTGTGTCTGTGAATGGCCCCCTTCCCCGTGTCCCACCACCCGTGTACCCGGTAGTGTTGGTGCAGTATACATTACCTGATCCGTGTCGAGGGCCGTCCGCCATCTTGTGCCAAACGTCATCTTCGTACGGACGGCCGAGTCGCTGCCGCCCGTCCCCCCTCCGCCGCGTCACAACTGTGCTCAGCCGCGATTGGCTGAGCACAGTTATGCTCAGCCGCGATTGGCTGAGCACAGTTATGCTCAGCCAATCGCGGCTGAGCATCGGATGACGCTGCAGAGAGCGGCTAGCATTCAGGACAGTCGGAGCTGTTCGCCGGTCGCCCGAAGAAGACGTCACTCGCTGAAGATCGGAGACGGGTGTCGGCACGTGACAGGTGAGTATAGCGCACCACACTTCTGGGTACACGGGTGTGGGTGGTGGGACACGGGGAAGGGGGCCATTCACAGACATAACATACATTACAAAGTTGTATAACTTTGTAATGTGTGTTAGTCTGTGAATAATTCTTTACTGCCGCATTACCCCTTTAAGCATAAACTATTAAAATGCACAACAGGTGCTTGGATAAATCAGGGGAAAGAAAAGCAACCCGCTAACATTGTTCAGTTTATGTGTTTGTAGACGGTGCATGGTTTCTCAAGTGGAGTATGTATTGTCACTGTACAGCCACATATCTATGCTTTATATTTCTAGCACTGGTTAGGAGCCCTGATTTGCATACTATTCAGTGAGCTGTATACTTTGACAACCTGCATAGGAAACCCAGAATTGGTTAGTGTACACAGGTGTAAACATAGGGATTACAAAATATATGAACTGGTTTACCAATTCTCTATGCTGCGAGCAGGAGGTCTTGGTTTTATTATGTGTCATTTTTTACATGCATATTTTTTTAAAACTTGTTCTGATTTATCCAAGCACTTGTTGCACTTGCATTTTTTTTTGCCCTTAATCTACGTTTCTTTTTGTTGGTACTTCTTACTGCTCTCTGTAGGGCCTATGTTATGTACAGCTGGTTGTTTAGTTGGTGTATGAGATTAAAGCCTACCTACTGTTTTAAATGGAAATTATCGGCAGGTTAGAAGCATCTAACCTGTCAATATGTCCCTATAGCGCACGCAGCACCAAGGATGAAGGTAGTTTATTTAATCGGTTAATGAGGCATTGGGTGCACTGGGGATGCGGCTACCACCCTGAGTGGACCGATCCATCCCAGCCAGCACGAACCAGGGTGACTTCAGCACCAAACCAATAATCATTAAAGGGAGGGGGCTAAACAGGGTGGATTGGTGCACTGAGGGTGGTAGTCCCACCTCTAGCGCACCAAACTGCCATATTAGCATATGGATAAAACAACATAGATGAAGAAGGCACCAAGGATGAAGGTAAGAAACTTACCTTCATCCTCAGCGCACTGTGGTCTATAGGGACATATCATCAGGTTAGATGCTGGGGAGGTGGTTGTTTGAAACAGTAACCAATTAAAGCGAAGACTTCGCATGTTGCAATGTAACATGCCAAAATGTTTGGTCTACCAGGAGACACGAACCGTGGCTGGTCTTCTACCCTGCACATGCATTCCCTGACCATAAGCACATGACATTCAGATAAAATATATCAATGTCCAACTAGAGAGCTGAACTCCAGGGGTCTCCATTGATGACTACATCAAAGGCGACTAAAGTAGTGCTGTTTATTTGTCTCTTGGCCATGCTGCAGCGTGAGAGACAAAGATAGTCCACAGATAAAAAGTGCAAAAAGGGGCAAACCCCAATAATTTAAATAAAGACATTTGTACTCAGGCCGTGTTCACACAGTGCAGTTTTGTATGCTATTTGCTGCTCTTTTTTGAAAGTGCACTACAAAAAGAATGGTACTATTTACCATGATTTGCATAATTGCTCTAAAATAGCAAAATTTTTCAAATCATTTTGGAAAAATTATGACAAAACCTGACGAACCAGCACTCTGAACACAACCTTATGTGGTCACCATAAACCTCAACTAGCACATACATCCCCAGCTTTGGCGGAGGATCATTTAGGGAGGAAGTGGACTGTGATTTAGTGCTGGACGGAAAAGACCCACAACAGATATGATACGAAACACATGGTGGCCCACGACTCACAGGGGCCCCTAGTATTAACCTGAACTTAGCTAAGGTATATATTCGAGTTCACTGACTCATAATTTCCATCATTTGGTTTGTGTATCTACAGAAAGTTTCCACTCTTCACACCATATAAGTGCATGCCCAGTCTGCTAGATTAACATGCTCCTTGTGTGAAAGCTGTCTGATAGATTCTAAAATAATAGGTCAAGTCCTACAGAAAGGCAGAACTGAGCAAGGTTCTCTTCTCCTTTGCACATAACCTTCAATTTGCACAGCTGGACTGAAAAGCCAAAAACTAAAAGAATTTACACTTTTCTCTCTTAGGTTTACATTGCGTTTATGCCATCTGTTTAACATATCTATTTCATGGGGGGAGGGGGATTTAAAATCAGGAAAAAAAAGTGGGGATCAGAACTTAATTTTTTTTAGTGTACACAAAAACGTGGTTGACCATGTTTTTCTGTTCGTTAAAATTAAAACATTCAAAATGGGACCACTTACGTGTAGAGATGATAGAGTTCTATAGAACTCGAACTTTGTCGAATCTTCAGCAATTGATTCCCGATGCCTTCCTGGTCCGTGAGGAAGGAGGAGACAGCCCCAGGTACCGCCTGGAATTTCGGGATTCAGCCTAGGTAATAGGCTGTGTCCCGGAATTCCAGACCGTACCCGGGCTGTCTCCACCTTCCCCACAGACCGGGAAGGCATCGGGAATCAATTGCTGAAGATTCGACAAAGTTCAAGTTCTATAGAACCTAAGATTTTCCGCTGTTCGATCATCTCTAGTTACGTGGACAGCAAAGATGCAGTAAAGGTGCTGGATCATAATAAAGAATATTTACTTACCCCCGTAGAGCCGCGCTCGTACAGGCGCCAGGTGTCATTTTTCTCCCAGCTTCCTGGTGAGTCAAGGCTGGATTCTGCTGCTACAATGTCAGGGCCCCGCTGATGGATTGCCTGGTCAGCCAGTCAGTGACTACAGAGCTGTCCCGCCCCAGTCACTGATTGGCTGCATGGACAATCCATCAGCTGGGTACGTGATGCTGCAGCTGCAGGAGGCCAGCGACTGTCAATGATTGGTAAGGTGGCACTGTGGGGGCATGGGGATGGGTAAGTATACAGTACATCCTTTATTATGCTCCTCACCCCTGCCTGAAACTTTATTTTTTAGGACTTTCCCTTTAATAGTAAACCTCAACACTAGGTGTAAATGAGGTCTGCATTTATCACTAATTTTAATGAATAGAATATTTTATTGCACGGGCAACTGCATTTACCAAGTACAGAATGACCTTTGCCAGGCAACGAATAACTGCAAGGAGCTGAGGAAAACCAGCATTGTCTGGCTGTTGCCATAGTAATAAAAGGAAAAAAGCAAGCTATATTACATACAATATTATTTCCTATGAAAATTAGAGCAAAAATAAAGGTTCAAAAGAACTGCTTTCTACCTTCCCTTGCTGGACTACAGCCTAGATTACACCCAGGGCCGTATTACCAGCTGCTGCTGTCCTAGGCACTAAACCTGAAGGCGCCCCAACTTGGGGAGTGTGCTTCCGGCCACATGCATTTATCTACATGAAAACTTTGTCTGAATCGCATTTTTCATGGTTTTTAACTGCTTAAAGCATGAACAAATTTCCACATTGAATCAATGATTAGAGCAGTCGGATACACCAAGAGGTGCACGTCTCTTAGTAAATCTGGCCTTACCTGCGCCTGCCATACCGAGTGCGCAGAAATCTCCACCTGCTCCTGGGCCGATGTAGATTTCTGCTGTGATTTACGCCATACTGTCAGTTTGTCTTTATCATTCTCGGACTCACATTTCCTGTTTACACGTCTCGGCGTATTCCGCGTCCTCAGCTGACTTATCACTTTTACAAGGGCAGATTATCAGCCGAAGCAGCATTTCTAGCTACCCTCCTGGCCAATAATTGACCCGTGTAAAAGACCTTTAAAGGATGCGCTGGATGATAAAGATACTAAGCTTAACTAAGTATTAGGCCTTAGTGGACTTGTCACACTAGAAAACATCTGACATGTTGCAGGGACATGTCAAAAGCTTTGATCTAAGTTTCTACCTGATCTGTGAACGCAACAGTAAATACGCTGCGTATACGGTGTGTGGGTTTATACCCTAGGAGTCAGTCTCAAGACATTCACAGAGATGGGAAGAGAACGTACCAAGCACAGATGATTTCATCTAACACTTTATATAAATTGAATATACTATATTACTTTAGTGACATGCATAGATTCATAGACAGCTTATCCTTTTCATTGGACCTTACGATAAGTCTATAATTAAGACGTGATTTCATATATGTCATCTGTAATGGTATTACACCTCTACTGGAGCGTGACAGACGGATACTGTTTAATGCACACAAGAAGAGTTTCTCTGGAAACAGTCATAATAGAGTATGAGATAATCCATAAGACATGATGACGTATGAAACAAAGTACTTCAGCTGTATTTCTTAAGAGGAGACATCTTTTGACAAATAAGGCTTTTCACCTTCATCCATTTGCTAGCCCAGCAGAATTCACATGGTCTGTTTTAAAGAACACAAAAAAGTGCACACACCCTGTCAGGAAATTCATTCTCACCATTGTGTCTAGGTCGAAAAAAGTCCTAGGACTTTTTGGTTTTTACCATCCCCTTCTGCACCAGGCAGCGGTAGAACTCCTGGATGTACGTGTAAACACATTTCCAGTCCGGTTCTCGCATGCGGACCATATCCTCTGCGTCTAGCAACTGCGGACAGTCAGCGTGCTTCCTAGGGGTGAACGGACGAGGAGAGGTGGAAAGAGAGAAGGGGAACCAGTGAACACAGCCCAGTGGAGAAAGAGAAAAAGAAAAAAAGGAGAGACAAGAGAGACATTCATGAGTGGTTGAAACATTCTGGTGCCATTACCATGAACATACCCATGCTGTGCGTGTCCAAGAACTGAGGTGCATGGTTGAGGAGAAAAACAAAAAAACAACACAATTCAATGAGGGTAACAAACAGACCTTGGACAATTACATGAAGTGTGACTGTAGCTGGTGGAGAGGTGCAAAAAGCCAGAGTTAAGAAGTGATACAGATTCTTTACGAATCTGAATATATGCTGCATGAATTGTGTATGTGTGGTTGATGGCCATACAGGACACGTGTGCAACTAAGAAAAGAACATCGCAATGCAACCCTAGAAGTTGCATTGGAAGAGACCGCTCTCTTCTATGGCAGTCACAACATTATTCACAGAATATTCAATTATCCTTTAAATTTTACATGTAGTGAGGTTCTAGGATTGTATTCAATATACTAGTATAATAGATGTCTACACCCATAACAGAACTGAACATGGTCACAAACTTGGAACTACATTAGGGGTGAAAAAAGAAGTCCGGGGAAAATTTTTATTAAATTATTGTATTTACCCCCAAAAGTTATACAAATCCCTAATATACACTTATTATGGGAAATACACAAAGCGCTTTTTCCCCTGCACTTACTATTACTAAGGCTTCATTTCCTGGATAAAATGGTGATGTCACTTCCTGGATAACATGGTGATGTCACGGCCCGACTCCCAGAGCTGTGCGGGCTGTGGCTGCTGGAGAATATGATGGCAGAGGGATGCTCAGTGTCCCTCCAGTGCCCTGTGTCCCTCAGTGTCCCCCTGCCATCATCCTCTCCAGCAGCCACAGCCAGCACAGCTCTGGGAGTCGGGTCGATACATCACCATGTTATTCAGGAAGTGACATCCCCATGCTATCCAGGAAGTAAAGCCTTTATGCAGTAGTAAGTGCAGGAATAGTGTATATTGGGGATTTATATAATTTTTTTTTTTTTTTGGGGGGGGGGGGGCAATACAACACTAATAAAAATTTTCACTGGACTTCTCCTTTAACTTCTAACCTCACGTGCCAATGAATTAGTTGACTACTTAAAAGCATACCTGTTTGGAAAAACTTTTGACATGTTGAGAGTGTTCGTACCCGTGCCGATCATGGAGAAGACCACTCTAAGCACTGTCCTCTCCCGGCTATGTGTCGCGTGAAGAGTCGGGTTTCTAATGCAAGTCTATGGAGCCTGACTCTTTCACTGACATAGCGGGGAGTGGAACACTCAGACCAATAAAAAATTCTGAGAGGTCTCTGACATGTCAAAAGTTTTCTAAATGACAGGTGGTCTTTGGCTAGGGAGAAGTTTCTAAAAGGTTCATCTCATTCACATTATATTTTTTACATTTTTTTATGTTCCCCAAGGGTGGGTTCACATGTAACGAATCCACAGCAAATTTTCCGCTGCAAGCTCGCAGCAAAATCCGCTGCGGATCCTTCACTGTGTTGGATGTTTAGTTGCCAGGAGACATCAAAGCAAGTCGGATGGGGGACCCGGTAATGTATGCACCGGGCCGCCTTTTACATACTCGCAGTGGGATGACAAGTGACAGGGAAGGATCCGCAGTGGATCAGTTATGTGTGAACCCACCCTAAGATTTGATGCTGTGTTCAGTTTAGTTAAATTGATATTAAATCTGCTGCGGATCCTGTACATGTAACCGCAAACGTAATACAAAAAAAAAAATTATTAAAAATGGTTTTATGCTTCAGTGGATAATAAATCATGCACACATGCTTTTTCTAGTTGGCTAGTTGATGACAGAAGTTTACCCAGCGAAGCCCATATATACTTTATGAATGCCTCAAAAAGGAATTACTGTATCTGTTTGACATTTTCTCCTTACTAGGAAGCAAGAAGAATCCTGGTTGGAGATTAACTCTACATGGTTGTGACAAGATACTTGATACAATGGTTGAAGGATGAGATGAGTATCTAGTTTGGCCATAGCCTATGTGTTCACAGTGGAAGACATCCAGCTGCTTAAAGAGGTTATCCAAGATTAGAAAAAAACATAGCTGCTTTCTTTCAGAAACCGCACCATCCTTAGTTTCTGTAATATATTGAAGCAAATGAAACAGAGTTGTAATGCCACACCTGAGGACAGCTATGTTTCTAATCCTGGATAACACCTTTAATTCCTTATAAAAGTATCCACTACACTAAGGGTCCTTATACATTTGGCAATTTGTCGGCCACAAAAGAGCGCAGATCAGTGAGATCGGTGCTTGTTTGCATTGCCTTAACATGGCATGACAAAAGCATAGGGAGGATAGGGAGTTTTCCCCATCCTCGGCTGATCGGAGTCACTTTGACACAGGCCGATTAGGTGCTGCAGGGGTGTTTCTAGCCCTGCTTGTGAAAATGGCCTAAGAATAATCCAGCAGAGACCTCTCTAGGCTGAAGACATCAGTCTATAGAGGTCTGGCCATCTCCTAACTAGTAGACAAAATAACCCCTATTTAGGAACACGTCAGAATATTCAAAACCAACTATGCATATAATAAAGCAACAATGAAAAGCATCATTAACATCATGATATGCATATAAACGTAAGCATTGCACATACATGAAATGGAAATGAAGTGTATAACACTAGTAAGCATGCAAAGTACTTTCTTAAAGGGGACCAGTCACCAAGACAATGTTCTCTAATTCATAGACATGTTATAGAGCTGGAAGACCTGAGCAGATTGATATATATCTTTGTGGGGAAAAGATTCAGTATACCTTGTAACATGATGATTGAAATCCCTGATCATTCTGTGTTAAGGAGTCCAGTGGGTGGGGTCACTCATTGTAGGATCATTCACTGGACTCCTTAGCATGGAAAGGTCAGAGATATTAACCAATACATTACAAGTTATTCTGAATCTTTTTCCATAAGGATATATATCAATCTGCTCAGCTCGTTCTGCTCTATAACATGATGGTGATAACTTGCATAGCATTTACATGGTGAGAGGTTCCCTTAAAGAATTTTTAGCTGCAAAGAGGTGAGAAAAAGAGGGATACAAATCAGTGCCATGAGAAAGCAGAGGATCTGCAGTGCCAACATGGGAGAATATGGAGCTCTGACTGGATATGAGATTAGTATTCACCACCCCAGGAAACTGTATCAGTAGGCCAAATTAAGAAACCTCAAATCCAATGCAATCCATGTATTAGTGTTATTACTCCAGAAACCACTGGATAGAAGACATAAAAAGGAAGCACCGTCTTTAGATTCTGTACTAAAAGCCACACAAACTAGAAAATAAAGGCGGACATTTTCACAAAGCAGGTTAAAAATCACGATTAATAGGAGCTTTGATCAATAATATTCATAGTGGGGAGAAAAAAGGAATGTTACAGCCCAAACTTATAAAGAAGAAAGCTTTTCATGGCAGAAAGCAATAAAGACATAATATAGATCTTCTTACAAGCTATAGTACTGGCACCAGTGGCAATGTGAAAAGATATATGCAAATGTCTGCAAGTATGCACAATACAAACTACAGGTGTGGTTTGTTTCCATCTCATCCATCCCTAACCATTTTACATTTGTAATTTTTCCATTTAATATAAAATATTCTCCTTTATACGTATATAGAGACTTTTTATACAGCTCATGAAGAGGAGTGCATCATATGATTTTATAGGATCCAGGTATAGATAGATAAAAGAACATTGGGGGAGATTTATCAAACATGGTGTAAAGTGAAACTGGCCCAGTTGCCCCTAGCAACCAATCAGATTCCACTTTTCATTCCTCACAGACTCTTTGGAAAATGAAAGGTGGAATCTGTTTCACTTTACACCATGTTTGATAAATCTCCTCCATTTGTATTTGCCAAATATTAACAACAAATGAACCCTAATTTTCACTAAAAGTATCCAAGTGATTTTAGTGCCCATTTATTGTAGGTTTGTACTGGACATATAGGGGCGGAATACCTTAAATTCTGAATTAAAGTTTTTTTTTAGGCAGACATTTACCGATTACCTACCCTTGAGTAACAGATTAGTGAAGTGCCGAAACCAGACACCACTGAGCCCCTATTAAAGGGGTAGTGCGGCGCTATTATTCACAAAATAACACACATTACAAAGTTATACAACTTTGTAATGTATGTTATATATGTGAATGGCCCCCTTCCAGTGTTTCCCGACCCCCGCCCGTGGACCCGGAAGTGTAGTGCATTATACGTACCCGATTCGTGTCGACCCCCGTTTGCAGTCTTCTGACAGTGATGTAATCTTCAGGAGGCCGGTTGACCCGCTCCTGCTGTCCCTCATGCCGGCCCCCCTCTGCCGCGATTAGCTGAACAGTCAAGATTACAGACTGGGTCAGTCGACACGGATCAGGTATGGATACTGCACTACACTTCCGGGTACACGGGCGGGGGGCCATTCACATACATTACAAAGTTGTTTTTTGAATAATTTCTTAGCGCCGCACTACCCCTTTAAACACACGACCTTCACAGCAATCTCGCTTTCTCCTTGCTCGCCCACTGCCGGCGCTATTACACGCCGACAGCAAGTGGGTAAGAGGGGGGGCTGGATGGGCAATTGTTCAATCATCTGGGCAGCCCATAGAAGATAGTGGCGGTCTGCTGACGCCGCTCCTATTACACAAAGCAACGGCAACAGATCATTGCTATCGTGGTCGTTTGTGTTTAACATGTTGTAAGACATTGAAAGACAATGATCAGCCATCGTGCATGTCGGCTGACTGTTGCTTTTAATTACACAAAACGATTATCGGCCATAAGGGCCAATTATTGCTTGGTGTAATGGGGCCTTTAGAGCTGTGACACTAGTAAATACCTCTGGGTTACTGCAGCTCTGCTCCCATTAAAGTAACAAGGAAATGAGCTGCAGTAACTGAGAATGGCTACTACACACGGGACAAAGCTATCTGCTTCCTGTTCTGTCTCCCTGAGTATCGCGGCACAGCATCTCTGGCAAATGGCTGCTTGACAAGTGTGCCGAGTACCAGCACCCTATTGATTTGATAATGATCATAGTCATTGTCAGGTTTTGCCCAGAAAACTCCTAATTTAAAATGGTGTTCTGCGTGTGTGTATCCAGTACAAGCACTCAATACACAGTCATTCACATTAATGACACTTCGTATAAAATAGCACCAGTACTGAGGATATACAATGGAGTTGGTCCTTGAGAGGTATATGCAATGACTGTGTAAATAACACAATTTATAATATTATTGGTGCTGATAAATGCAGACGTTGCATATTCTTTCCACTGCATAATGTGAACATGCCTTTAGCCACCACATAGACTTGGCTTATAGAAGAAAATACATAAGCAGTCTTCTGTCCAAAGAAGGAGGGCAATAGAAACTGAACAACTTTATAAAAGGAAGCACATGCACAACCAAAGCTTTACTCCACAGACATACATAAACGTCATTATGAACCTTCTCTAAATATTCTCGTTTTACATTACAACTCATCTCGTCTAATGTTAGACAATAGATCATTAAAATGGAGAAGGAAAAGAAATTCAATACGTACTCTGCAGCAGAAAATGCCAAGTCAAAATTTTGTCTCCTGTTCTGTGGACTGAGCTGGTTGTAGTCAAATGCCTCAGGGAAGAAGTTATGGACCAAAGCACAGAATGCCATTCCATCACTCCAGCTAGAAGAAAAGTTCTGGATGTCCACATGCTGCAACAGAATATATATATATACCAATGGTCAGCAGCAGTCAGAAGCACCACTAAACTTAAAATAAAGCACTGGGGATACGGCTTAGACAGAAAAGACATATCAAGAAGACACTGAAAGTAAATAGTTGCATATTTCTATAGATGGGGCCTTGTGCATTATTATTGCGGCAGACGATACCAAGATATGAATATAGGCTACGGTGACCAACTAGATTCCAGGCGTGAAAGTCATAGCCCTCCAGCTGCTGTAAAACTACACTTATTAGGCCTAGAAAGCCAAAGCTTTAGTTGTCCAAGCTTGATGGTAATAGTAGTTTTCAAAGAGCTGGAGGGGCGCAGTTTGACCCCTGTGCCATAGGTGGTCTTATTTAGTTGCTCTGGATAACACCGACGTAGGTGTGTAAAAGCACAAGACGTCAACTTTCAGGAGGAGCCGCTAAGGAGGCTATTGTTTTTACGGTACATACATATATATGGACAAACTACCCGGATTCATGGTAAAATGAACACCTCATGTACTAAAGATTATATTTTATAAGAGCACTCTATAGGCGCCAACACTTACATCATAACCTCTAGTTTTCGCTTTGCACCAATCTAACAACATCTGCTTGATACTGTTAGCGTTAGGAACACCAAACGCTGCAGACCGAGGGGTGGCAACTTTGGAAAATGCTGGAGTTGATGGACTGCAAAAGATAAACACATACACATATTACATAAAGACTAAAAATGGCATCAAATCATTTATGTAACTATTAAAACTAAAAATATACATAAGTGTCAACTGGAATCTTGAATACCTCCCTCTCCCTGGGAAAGAAATCAAATTATTCACAATTTAAAAGGGCAAAATTCTGATTTCCGGCCTGAAGGATGCAATGGAGAAAACTGGGAGGTGCTATAGAAAAGCTACCAAGATAAAGAAAAAAAGTGATAATTGCTGTATATGCTGCATCACTAGCGTTCATGCATAGCCAACATGTTACAACACATTCAGGCATCAACATCTATATGGTATTACACTGTATTCAATGTATTGTGCTGGTTGGGGGGAGACCAAATGTAGGAAGTCTGCACAAGACTAAAAAGCTTCCTTCAGGAGGCTGGACCTGGATACAAATATAGCTTTATTTTAAAGCATAACTAAAAAAAAATATATATTGTAAATGGCAAAGATCACCTAGTGTTGATTTAGATTTTGAAAATTATAACAGGTACCCTTCAAGTCATGGAATTCAGCTTGTTAAACAAAAAGACTAAAAATCAAGAATTGCCCTTTAGTTTGGGAGATTAGAATTTTCGGCCATATCGCCCTGCTGTACCTTCCACTATCTTTCTCCAGTTTTTCAATCATAGCCTTGCGAGATTGTGTGGCTGGTGTCTTAGGAAGACTCTGTGCTTTCATGAGCTCCTTCTTTCTTTCTGCTTGCCTCCTCTCCAGGGCAGCCACACCATCATCCTCCCGATCAAAAATACTGTGGTGCGAAAGAGAACATGTTTTTATACTCTTCGTTATTTACATATCGTACGACCCAGGTATTGAGCCAACATAGGGATTCTCTCATGGAATTTATTTACCTGCCGACCTTCTTCGATGTGGCGCTGAATGAAGATTTGGTCTGAACAACTGTTCCACCATCTGCAATTATAAATGGTCCTTAGATAGGCTGGTATATTTAAGATACCTAGTTTCATACAGTGTATAGAGATTTTATACATTTTTACTTTACCTTGGTTTTATGCACCCATTAAAAGTTACCGTTATCAATAGCACTCGTCAAAATGACACTCCTTTCTTGTTACCAAATATACCAACATGGGAAAAAATGGTCTGAAACCAAACAGGCTCTTTTTCCAGTGATTAATGATTCACTGTGAAATGCTGCAGTGTTTCACAGGAAACCTAACACTGTCCAGGAACTCTAAGTCATCAAGTCATTACGGAGGTCCCCATTTCCAGCCACTTCTTATACCTATAATGTGCACTTGAAACTCTGCAGCATTTCAGAATAAATCCTACATCATAAAGGAGTCTGTTTCATGCTGCCTGTGGTTTAAGCGGCAAAAAATATTTGAAAGATTCCAATTCATTAATGGCAGTTAAAAGGGGTTCTCCACATATGTGTTATAAAAAAAAATGTGGCACTCCAAATCGCTGTTCCAATGCTATGTGGGGCTGGTGACAACCAGTCACATTATGCCACTTTAATAGTAGTCAGTTGTAATGGCCACGCCATGTGACAAAATCTCTGCACCCCCTGTTCCTCCTCTAATATAGAGAAGCTGGCCTACTGTATACACACTCTTATGAGCAGCCAGGCATACACTGTACATGTACATACAGTGTAAGTGGGTGAGGCTTTACGCACCACTGGTTTACGCTCAGCGAATTCCCTGCACCCGGCCTAGCAGAAGTGCCGCCGGTCAGTGGTAAGCAGGCAATGCATAAGGAATCATCCTTTTATCTTTGATAGCATATCTTTATTGAGCTAAAGCAGGAACACAGTGATGCACCTCTGTCGACTCAACACTTAATGTAATAGAGGGCAGAGAAGACCTGAGTGTGGGGGGGATAGGGCTTCAGAGTGCTGCAGGGAGCAATATAAGTCAGTGCTATCCACTTTTTTTTTTTATATAAATCCTTTAAGAGGAGGATTAAGTACTTTCAAGCCATTTTAATAGATAGAAATGATAAGAAATTCTATATACTCACTCTCTGATCGTTTTACATAACTGGCCTCAACAGTAGTGGTTCTTTTGCTGCCATCACCTGTATCACAAAATGTACATTTAAAAGATATACATGTCAGAAAACACTAAACAGGTCTGAAAAATAGGGTAGAAGATGCATTTCAAATACAATATCTTTTGGATAACTACTTTACTGCACATGCTAGTTGTAATCCCTTCATAATCCTTATATAGTACCCCATGACCTTTTGAGGCCTCATGCACACGTTGAGTGAATCACGTGCAGACCAGGAAGCTGCATAGTGGAATCGCAGACCACCCGGCATCATGTTTCATTATGATGCCAGGAGCGCCGAAAGTATTTAAATCTTTACGGGACTGTACTGACAAAGCCACGTGGCTGTATCAATAGTGTCGGGATGATTTAAATACTTCTGGCATCACATCCATGGATCACGCATTGCATTATATGTAGATTGTGGTTTGAAGCGATTGCCCTTACATGTATTCAGGAAAAGACAGTCCGTTACTTACTTGACTGAACCATCCTCTGGGTTTTAGTGACTGTGCTAGTAGCAGAGCCGAGATTTGTGGTTTCAGTCTGCCGTAAACTGGTCTCTGTGCTCCGTGCCATCCTGGACTCCTTTTCCTTGTTCTTCAGTTCCTGTAATCTTTGCTCTCTCTCCTTCTCTCGTTGTTCTAATATGAAGCCAAAACATTTAATAAAACATACAATACAAAGAAATATTACCGTTTATAAATGACTGGATTAAACGAAATCAGGACTTCTCTGCAATCAGCATGTTATAGAGCAGGAGGAGCCGAGCACACTATACATAGTTTTATAGGAAAACATTCTTTATACAAAAACAGATGTGAATAAGTTTTATATTCATACTAAGAAGGCTGTCAAATCACCCATTAGTCATACTCTCCTTACCCTGTTCCCCACAGTTCCCAGATCTCCTATCATCTGGTCCCTCACTCGGCTCCACGTCTTGATTCTGATAGAGGTGTGCCACAGAGGGGAAATCGGTACACTGGGGACACCAGGCCCACCTCCAGGGCATAAAGTGGGCCGAAATACACCATAATAAACCAGCACAGATCACAGGAACTGGGTGGTGTTTTTTTTTAAAAAATGTACATGCCCTTGCCAGATAGGTAGTATAAAAATAATTGATTAAGCAAATTGGTACATTCACTTTAAAATTTACCCATGACCGGGGTATTTATAAAAATATTTTCCAAAACAACCTTTTTTCATAGTGTCAGGTACCCTTTATAACAAAGACATAACTGCAAAAACAATGCAAGACTGACCAGAGAGCACAAGGGCATCTTAGCATATGGGGGGTGTAAGTATATTTGTATCAATTTAGAAGGGGAATGAAACTTGGAATGAAACTTGGTGAATCTGCATTGTGTGGTGGTAAAACGTAAGGCATGTAAAGTACCCCTCTTGCGCTGTCGTAGCTCCCTCATGGCTGTTCTGATTAACCTCCTTTCTTCAAAGTCTGTTGTGCCATCCAGCTGGAAATAAAATAAAAAGAGCACCTAAATAAGAGCCTTATGTTCTAGGAACCTAGGCTCCAAAACTCTTGAGTATTTCAGTCTCACCATCTTATCAAGAACATCCTCGTCTTCTATGGTGCGCAGTTCATCAGACGTCACTTTGCCTTTTCTCCCATGTTCCACTTTCACACTTTCAGTTGTGCTTGGAAGAAACACTTCAACTTGCTGGTTGCCCTGTTGGGATGGCTCTGGCTCAACCTGGAGAACAGAAAGGCATTAGGGTCCAGCAGAATTGACAAAAATCAAGCAATACGACTAATCAATACTACTTATTTTAAAGTACTGTATAGCTGAATACAGGAAGTATTCTTGGCATTGGAAATGGTCTTGGCATTTTACGTTCCAATACCTGTTAAAAAGAATTTCTATGGAGGGGGGTTTATTAAGACCGACGTATCTGAATACCAGACTTTCACCTGCTAGCAGACCTAAATCATAATATATCAGGTGCGTGGGGAGGGTACACCCCCCCCCCCCCCCCGCCCTGCCATGTCACACCTGCTGTTTGCTAATCAGATAAGGATGTGCTCCAGGGAAAAATTGGAGATTTTATGAGCAAACCAGCTGGATGTTTGAGGCTCGTCCTTTTATGAAACAAAGACACTTGTGTGTAAATGTCAAGACTATTTTCATTCAGTGATAATGTAATGTACTGGATATCTATGTATAAAGTACTATTTTTGGAATGTGCTCACTGACATGAACAAAACGGTTCTTTAAATGGTTAGTTAGAAAACCCCTTTTTAAAAAGGTATGAACAACTTTAAGAGTTTTCTTCCTTTTTTGTAAGTATAAAGTTTGATTTGTGCACACTGCCCATGTGATTCTCCTTTGCAAATGTCCTGGTATCTGCTTTCCTCTATATGTACAGCCTGTGTGAGCTGTCCTCCAAGGATCCTCTCTTTTCTATCTACACTTTGAGCTGGTATGCAATTCCCTTCTCTTCCCTGCTGCTATCTCTAGCAAAAATAGTGAAAACTATCTATCTGGAATCCCTCCCTCCTTACTGAGCAGCAGCCAATAAGTATTTAGAATGTGGCTTCATTTTGCATTCAGGAAACAATCAATAAATCCATGGTTCCCTTGTCAGCTTAAACTGCACATGTGAATCCAGCCCTTTTAAAAACAAACCAAAACATTTCTTTCTAGGAGTTTTCTGCACCAGATTGTTTGCAGAAAATACACAGTATATCCAAATAGCAGCATTGTGGATATGATTTTACATGTAGAAAAAAACTACACAAACACTTTAGAAACTAAACACATGGTGCAGCTTTTATTCCTGCAGAATGTCAATTAAATACTGTGTAAAAGTAGCGAAATCCGCTGCAGATCCTGTAGTGTGAAGCTGAATGGGTCCCCCAAGCATACATTACCTGCTCGGCGCCGCGGCTGTGTGTGACGCTCCCGGCTCCCCTTGCTCCCTATCAGCCAATCCGTGCTGCCTGATTGGCTGGTGGGGAGTGAGGGGAGCATCACACACAGATTCAGGTTCATACTACAGGATCTGCAGGGGATTTCGCTGCAAACTCGCAGGAAAGCTATCAGCAGGTAAGAAGCATCTAACCTGCTATGTCTCTATAGAGCATGGGGCACCGAGGATGAAGGCAATTTTCTTACCTTGATGAAAATAAAACAAAAACAAAAAAAACTTACCTTCAACACCCCATGAACTATAGAAGACTTAAGAAAAGAGAAAAGAAACACATAAAACAATAATTGTGCACACTAAGAATTAAAAAACAAATGCATTACATTTTATCAACAGCTCCAAATTTACGCATTTATATTTTCATTCTTGGTGTGCACAATTATTGTTTTATACAGGTTTATTTTCTTGTCTGTACTATCTGATCTGGCACGTTTGTAGCACCCAATTCTTATCTGTCCGTATTATAGTGGTGCCACCTTACTATTGTCCATGAACTACAGAGACATCAGCAGGTTAGATGCTTCTAACCCACTAATTGTTTTCTTTTAAAGGAAACCAAAATCACATCAAATTACATTACATTACATGGACAGCCTACTGATTTAAAGGAGAAGTTCGGTGAAAATTTTTATTAAAGTATTGTATTGCCCCCCAAAAGTTATAGAAATCACTAATATACACTTATTACTGTAAATGCTTATAAAGTGCTTTTTTCCCTGCACTTACTACTGCATCAAGGCTTCACTTCCTGGATAACATGGTGATGTCACGACCCGACTCCCAGAGCTGTGCGGGCTGTGGCTGCTGGAGAGGATGATGGCAGGAGGACACTGAGGGACACAGGGCACTGGAGGGACACTGAGCATCCCTCTGCCATCATCCTCTCCAGCAGCCCCAGCCCGCACAGCTCTGGGAGTCGGGTCGTGACATCACCATGTTATCCAGGAAGGGACATCACCATTTTATCCAGGAAGCAAAGCTTTGATGCAGTAGTAAGTGCAGGGGAAAAAAAAGCACTTTATAAGCATTTCCTGTAATAACTGTATATTGGGGATTTGTATAACTTTTAAGGGGCAATACAATACAAAATTTTCCCCCGGCTTCTCCTTTAAACTGGACACTTGCTGGGCTGCTGGATTCTACCTTATATTTAAGTTGCTTGTTGAGGGTAAAAGTTGTAGGACTAGTATCATGGATGTATAATAAATAAATAAATGAAAGTAATAATAATACACAGCTGCTATCCGAAGCGATCCGTACTGTGACGTCACAGAGGACTCCGTTCAGGATTATCCTAGCAAGCGGTTTTACGCGCCACCGGCCAGGGCGCACGCTTTGCAAAGAAGTTACAAACAACTACAAAGGACGTAGAGAACTCTAACCTATTCCGCGGATCTTAAAGGAATTTGAAAGAAAACTAAAACCTATCAGATGCAGTATTGGCTGATACGGAGGATCACAAGTCAGAGCACAACCAGTACACCTATGTGGTGAGTGACTTTAGTTTTTACAAGTACATGAATGATAGTATGTGAATTAGTTAACCATTTCATTATAATATGGTAACTTTTTAGTGCGGCACAACATTATTATTACCTTTTATTATAGTTTTATTGAGTGGAAGCAGTAACCACTTGTTGGTAGCCTGCAGCTATACGGACACTGGTAATTTACTAATAGCTGTGTCTGTCAGGAGCGCGGTTGTTTTTTATACATTTTTTAAATAAATGAAAGTACTGCAAAAAACAGCCCCAACATTATATGTAACTATACTATAGATAGATCTCAAAGCTTTTGACTTTTAAAGCAATCTAGCCAGTAATGTCTACATTCAATTCCTTTATGGCAGCTGGAGAATACTTTCCATTTGTCACTGTACTTCACACGTCTAGTAAAGAAAAGTGATCACGGCCATAGCTTAAGCTCTCTGCAGGGTGTAAAACTAGAGTATATAATGGAGGATTTGGATAGATGAGTTGCTAGTGAACTACACAAACACATAGGAACGTAGCTGGCACCTGATCCAAATATCTATATCTGGACCGGGCAAGTTACTGAACAATTGAAAAGCGCCAGATGCTTTAAAGGCGAACTGTAATAAATTAACGCCTTCCTATCTGGAGAAGCAGGAAGATATAGGTCACACAATAAGCTGCTATACAAGACATACTGAATTATTGCCTAAGAATGCAGCCATTAGAGGGTCTTGGGACTGAATGTGCTACTTCCATACAACAGGTCCTAATGTATACCAGAGGTGACAACTCCTATCCAAACATAAAAGTCTGCAAAAGCTCAGAAACTGACATCGGTTTCCTGAGCTCTAGGTTTGGTAGCTATATACTCTGTTTTAAATTTTAGGAACAATGAACAGTTACAGAAGCTACTTTACCATCTATACAGACAAGAAATGTATAAAACCCAGGATGACAAGAAAATATATCGTCCTTGTAAGGATCTAGTCGTCCCCAGAATCTAAACGTCTTGCAGTCCATATACTGTATATGCAAAAGAAGAGCCCGTGGAGCCTCATAGAAGAGTCTCGAAACACAGGACTAGCCAGATATCCCTCTGGGAAGTACCCAGCCAAGGGGTGGCTCCTGGAAGGAAACCACCAAAACCACCATATTAAGTGGCCCTATAAGTCAATGTAATGACAAGGGAAAAACCAAGGCCAGGTATCCATCCACAGACAGCGGTTCATATACTGTACATAGAGGTAGTAAGTTTGAGGACTTACAAGGCTGTTACTTCTAGAGAGATGAACAGAGGAAGATCTACGAGTGCTGGCAAACCTTGGAGGATGGGGCACCGAACCACAAGCTTCCTGCGCGCCAAGGAAGAGAGTCAACTCCTCCACCTGTCGTGTCAACCTCTCTTGTTCCAAGCGGAGAAGAAGATTTTCTTCCTTTAAATCATTGACCGCAGACGTCAGTGGTTCCAATAACATGGCCATGTCCCGAAGCTGCTGAGTGACTTGCTTTTGAAAGAAGATGAATTCCGGCTCGGCATTCTGCACAGATTCAGGGTGCTGGTTATCCAGCTCCTGTATACCTGCACTAGGCATGGCTGGACCTCTTGACTCAGGACAGTGGCAGCAGTTTGGACCGCTAAATGTGAAAACAACCTAGTACAGAGGAGACCCTGAAGGTGGTGAGGGGGGAGTGGTTCCTGCCGTTATGGTCAGAGATCAGGGTGGATCTGTCCAAGGACGCAGCTATAGCCCTGCTCTGATCCCTTTTCTAATCCAGATATGGGGGAATGTTTACGGACGTGAGCTATAAATATATCGACATAACATCCCTCTGCAGACAAAGGGGAAGAAAGATATGGGCACAGCAGGTGGCAGGAAGCGGCCTATTCCTAGAACACCACAATTGTTAACCACTCTTCCTAGCACTGCTAAAATCCATCAAGAGATAACATGGATGTATATTCTCCATATTTATTATTTTCTATCATACAGCAAGAAGAGAGTAGCAATCAATGTAAATCTATAAGCTATAATCTTTCACATATCAAGATCTTCACTTCACAGGACCTTTTGTATTATGATGAGAAAGGCAAAAAAGGCATCCTGTTGTCTTAATAGACTCTCCCTGGTCAGCATAGTGACAAGGAGGGGAAGCCTGCGCTGGAGAGAACACAGAACACCGACAGCCTGGGCTTTGAAATGTCAGGATGTCAGATGTTCTCCCCTAGAACAACATCCCTTATATGAAATCACTCCAGTAGACATGCTTCAATATGCAGGGGTTAACCCCTTCCCACCTGCCACATGTACATGTACACTAATCTTATGGTCACGGTGCCAGAAGTCCCTTACTGAATTCCTGCACTTTGTGCAATGTGCAAACGTGAGCTATCACAATGAAAACCTAATTCTGTACTGTGACAGGGAAGCAAAATAACCAGTTAACCCAATATGGAGGAAAAAAAAAAAAAAAATCCGAGCAGTGGTCATATTGGTCATATTCATGGATACTTCTGCACCACCCCATCATTAACCGTGAGGACATGGCTGCACATAGCAGCCGGTCCCCACGTGCTATGAATTGAGCTCAGCTCCTGAGCTCACTTGATAGCGCCGCTGGACCCACTGGCGTACAGATACATCATGGGTCCTTAAGAGGTTAAATACTGTGTTTATGGTAAATATATATATATATATATATATATATATATATATATATATATATATATATATATATTTTTTTTTTTTTTTTTTTTTTTTTTAAGAATATTTGGCGATTTTTTTTCTAAATTTTCCATTCTTCTATCTTTATTATAAAATAATCCAGAAATCTTCTTGTAGTTTTCATTCTCATCAAGGCCCTATTACAGAAAATGATTATCGGCAGTATTTGGCAGATATCGGCCGATAATCGTCTTGTGTAATAGAAGGCCACAATCAGCCAACGTGAACAATGTCGGCTGATTGTTGCAGTCGTTTGTCTTTGACTAATATAGCAATGATCTGCAGTTGTGGCTCCGTGGAATAGGAGTGGCGGCAGCAGACCGCTGCTATCTGCTATGGGCTGCTCGGACGATCTATTGATCACCGGGGCAGCCCCCCTGCAGCCTCCCAGCTTTCACCTGCTCGCTGCTGCCGCGTGTAATAGCAGCGGCAGCGAGCAGGGGAACAAGGAGCAAACGAGTGCTGGACAGCGCTCGATTGCTCCTCCAGTCGCCCCATGTAATAGGGGCTTTGCACTAAGCTGAGGCTTCCTGTTCTGTCTGTAGTGATAAGAGGAAATTACTGTAAAAGTGATTTGTACAGCATTGCAGAAGATAGATAAGACAATAGTAGCCCCCCGTAGAATTACCTTTTCGAAAGGTCACAGAGCGCGCTCAATGATGTTTTGCAACAGAATAAAAAACATAATTACTAAAAGAAAATTTAGGCGATACATACCCATTCACTGTTGCACTGCCTGGTCACGTGACTTCATTACTCATACAAGTAAATGGGGTTGTGCTGTGACCTATAAGTTGCGCAAGCACAACCTTACAGATGCAAAAAAAAAAAAATATCTTGAATGCATATTCTGCAACCGCAGGGTCGCAGCTGCCTATGGGCTGCAGTGTAAACCCATTCCCTTGTATGAATGCAGTGGCTGCACAACCAGGCAGTGCGATACGGCAATTCCTGGTGGCACAACCGGAACCTCATCTCTTACCCAACGTCCTCTGTACATGGATAGAAGTAATGAAGGAAGTTCAATTTAAAGCTAAAATACATAACCATGGTGTTGCCCATAGCAACCAATCACAGCTCAGCTTTCATATAATTATGAGCACTGGTAAAATGAAAGCCGAATTGTGATTGGTTGCTATGTGCAAGAACATTATTACTGTAGGACTGTATTCGTTTTGTGGTAGGGCTGTGTTTACATGGTTTGTAAAAAACACTTGTATAAACATAGAAAAAAAACAGCCTCCAAAAACAGCATAACTTTTTTACCCTTTTAAAGTACAGGCTTTTTTTTTACTTTTTTTTTTCTTCCAAACTTTGATTTCAAGTTGTTAAGAGCATTTCCCAATAAAGTAAATGGGAGCTGAAAACCAGGTGTATATTTAATGCATTTTTATCTGTGTGAACACAACAAAGTATTATTCATTGAGCAAACCTAAAAGGAAAAACGTATTAGGGTATGTTCCCACTAACAAATATGTGCGGAAATTTTAAGCAGAGGCTTGAAGTTCCGCCTGTCCCATTGACTCAATAATATTCTCAAGCTCAATCCGCCATCTGCCTGAAGAATTGACATGTCAATTTTGGGTGGAGAACGGATTGAGCTTCAGAATATCATTGAGTCTATGGGACAGGCAGAGCATGGTGGACTATGCTTAAAACTTCCACACAAATTCCGTAGTGGGAACATACCCTTACATTCTTTTCACATTGTTTTGCTGTGTTAGCATATGTCTTTTCCACAATGGAAGGCACTATATGCCCATAACCAATAGATACTTTTTTTCCCCCCTTGATTTCACTATGGAGCAAAAAAAAAAAAAAAATATACCATTGAATACTGGTACAACAAAGGCCATAACAACCTTTTTTTAAGCCTCCCCTGGGTGAATTGGCATATTCTAAAGCGTCTTACATGTGCCATGTCAGAACTCCTTGCTGGTACATTAATTTGAGGAATTAGCATTTTCTAAATCCTACAAGCAACTTTTAATCCAGGCATGGGGAACCTTCCCGCCCTCCAGCTATTGCAAAACTACAATTACCATCATGCCTAGCCAGTCAATGCCACAACTTTAGCTGTCTAGGCACGATGGGAGCTGTAAGGCCAAAGGTTCCCCATCCATCTACCTGCATGAGATGGTTAAAAAAAAGTATTTTAACAAGATCAAAATATCCAACAGCAAAGTCAGATGTACATTTGCAAGTGATCTCTGCTGCAGGTTCTAAGACAGAGACTTGGATTTCTGCCTTGGATATTCAGTTTGATATGTCAAGAATTCACCTGCGGATAAGCCGCAGACATTCCCCCTTTACATAACGACATGGCACTTTTTCTTAAACTTATGATGGAAAATTCCATGCTGTGCGAACTGCAGCATGGATGTAAAACTTAAATATTCATGAGAGAGAAGAGGCCATATAGAGAGTTGCTAAAGGTTCAGACATTGAAAAACTGTAAAGAATTAAATTAAATCTATCACCACTATACTAACTTAAGGACTCTTACCAAATTCTCAGCGCAAGGTATTCACCAAATAGCTCTCTCTCACTTCCCAGACCCCTACGGGTATAATGGAAGTAACTAAGCTATCTGTACAAAACTGACCACAATGAACAACTTAGGAACTGTCCTTGAAAAGTATCATACAGCTGGAGAACAGGGCTCTGAGAATAGCCGGCAGTGGCGTTCTTTTTTTCTGCTTAGGAAACTCAACACCATGCCATGACTATATTCCTGCATGATAATATCACTCACATTTACTAGGTCAATTGGCTGGCCTACAGCTACACTAACCAACTGTGTCAGACTCTTGCAATATTATTAGGTATAAAGACGTTAAAAGGTTCTATTTTCAACTGTGTAATCAATGAACATGTAGTAAAATAACCTTATTTACCAATCTCTCTGTGGTCTTTTAAAGGTTTTTTAAAAGTATGTAACCTTCCTTATAGGAAGTCTCTTACCTTCATCCTCAACACTATTTCTGTGCATTTAGGAGTTCAAACCCTATACTAATGAGGAGTTTTATCGCAATTGGGGTGGGACAACCAGACCCCAGTAAACTGATCTGCCCCCAAAGTGGGTCAGTCCATCCTTAGCCCCTGTGAGCAAGAGGGATACATCATCAGCAGGTTAGATTCTTCTAACCTACTGATGTGTCCCTTTAAGCTTTACCTCTTTTGATGCAGACCAACTGCTCTGTTGTCTTCAGCAAAACTTCCTGTCTGATGTATATCATGGAACATACTTCCTGTCCCTGTATACTGGACACTCTAGCCAGGAATTCAGCCAACTCTATCTTTATCCCACTACACTGTGACTAAAGCCCCTCCCACTGTGTGGCATGAACTTCCAGCTGGAGTGTCTTGTATATAGGAATAGGAAGTACAGAGCAGACAGTCTGCATGAAGAGCAGAAGGATAATGAAAAGCATACCCATCTATAAGGGTAGTGAAGAAGAGCCTAGAAATTACAGGTCAGATAGCTGTGATGCAGTGTCCCAGCACAGAGGTTCTTTCTCTTTATACAAATATTCTGCTTGGTGTTGTGCTGGAAAAGTTTAATGGCCACTGCAAAAGCTTGTTTTATGTTGCCCCCCAGTGTTTAAGTCTAGTATTGCATCTTATATCATAATGCTGTTATGTATATTGATTTGCATATTTGTTGGTCATGTGGTGTGGTGATGCAAGAGGCCTAGTATCACGTGACTTCCCCGGCTGCCATGGCAACTCCAATAGCAGTTTTCTCTCTGGTCTTGTGAAGAGAAGGTCCGGTAGCGCCAGCCTCGTGGTGCGGACGCTTCACTACTTACCACCCCCCCCCACCCGCCACCCCCCACCCCCCGTCAGATATCTCTAAACTCGTTCCGGTCCAGTGCAGACCTGGCGTATTCTTCAGGATTCCTGTCTAGTCTAAGATCTGGGTTCATCTTCCAAGTCTCCATATCCTCTTATTATCGCTAACTGCAAGTAATCTCCTCATCATTACTACACCCAGCATCATTATCTCAAGGGAACTACTACTCCCATCCTCAACAAAGATTCGTTCTAACTAAAGGGACATTTATATATATATACGCCTATTGCCACACCACCCATCACCTCAGTTCTCACCAGTATTATGTTTATTTATACGCCTCTAGGACCCTCACTGCTGGAGAAGGGAATTCAGTGACTCACATACACTGTTTCAAAGCAGCTGTCAGCATTCGCTTTTAACAGAGAAATTAAATGAGGTAACAGAGTGTGTGTTTGGCTCTCCCCACTGAAGTCTATGGGAGTTGCCATAGAAGGGAATACCACTTGCAATCTACCGCCGAGTAACTAAGGTGTTTGCTTTACTTGACTTGCTCCATTTTTTCCCCCATGAACAAAATTTATGCACAGACTAAAAAATCTAATCCAGAATCCTGCAGACTTCTTAAAATGTACCACTAAAATTTAGCTATAAGCTTATGTGCATCACAGCAGACCTGGAAAGTAAATTGCAGGAAAATATCTTGTTGCCTGACCGCAGCTGTGAGGAAACCTACCGGAGAAGAGAGGACACATCAGGCTGAAACCTATAACCATGCTGAACCAGCTTCAATTGTGCTGTTCAGTGAATACTGATGGTTTAGTAATAAGCCTTATTTAAAGGGGTAGTTCCCGCCCCCCCCAAAAAATATTTAAAAATCAACTGGTACCAGAAAATGCCGGAGATTTGTGATTTACTTCTATTAAAAATTCTCAACTCTTCTAGTACTTATCAGCTGCTGTATGTTCTGCAGGAAGTGGTGTATTCTTTTTTACAGTCTGGAGAGCAGGAGAAGTTTCCTATGGGATTTGCTGCTGCTCTGGACCCTTCCTGACATGGATAGAGGTGGCAGCAGAGAGCACTGTCAGAATAGAGAGAATACAATACTTCCTGCAGGAAATACAGCAGCTGATAAGTACTGGAGAACTTGAGACTTTTAAATAAAAGTAAAAGTAA